>NC_058520.1:121116620-121741620 GCF_904849725.1 Hordeum vulgare subsp. vulgare
TAAATCTTTTATATTGCATATTTCACAAAATTTTGGTTCCTCGAGCTTGATCACTTCCCCACTTCAATTTTAAAAGAATTAAAATATGCATGCATGAATGCTTGGCAAGCAAAGAAGAACTAGGATTGTGACAGCCATGTTCGGTGCGCATGGGTGGGAGATTTTCTCCTGCGTGTTCGTCTCGAAAGTAGGGAGTATTACCCGCCTTTGGCCACTAGGGACGACCATGCTTTGTGTGAATGATCCGTAGAGCATGGCGTCTCCTTCGGTCATGGCGAGGAATCCAGCGGTGATGGAGGTGTTTCCGCGGGTGATGGAGATGATGGACATTGTGATGGCGGCGACCTCTGGTGCTCCGGGGGCGGGGGAGGTGACTCCGGCCCGTCATGATCGCTGGCAGGACCATCATCAACAGTTGGCCTCGGCAGCGCCATCATGTGCACCTCCCCACTTCTCCCCTACCGGCTTCATACGCCCCTCTCGGACGTAGGGGTCTTTTGGTCCTGGAGGGGAGGCGGCCCTCCGGTATTGGCGGGGAGGCACCGAATCCCAGCCAGGCGCACATTTCGCCCGCCTTCCCTCAATCATCCAATCTCTAAAGAAAGAGGGATAAGGAAGGCGTTATGGGGCACTCATCCTTTTATAAAGCAAAAGGTTGCAGGCCCTTACTAAATTTTTACTAGTGGAAATGTAATCCATTTTGTACTAAAGAATGAATAAAATGAGCATCGTTCATCTTTCTCGAGTATTATCCCTTCGCCCTTGTATCCGCATTGTGTTGTATGTTCTTGTCGCACATGACTCCTTGCCGGGTTGGCACAAAGAGCAAGTGTTGAAGGGGGAGCAAGCCCCCTGGCGACAGATGATCATCGTCCCCCGGCAAGCCCCCTTGTCGGTATCGGTGCGGTCCTCCCCCCGAGGCTAATAAGGGACAAGAGACGAAGGATGGCTCGTCCCGACAAGGGTTCCTATCATGCAGAGAGTTCCATTGCACATAATCGACAAAGGAGGAGAAATCATTTCCTCGAAGATAAGAACATAACCACACTTAAAATAAGGTAGTTTAAACATATCTCTTTGGGGGAAAGTCCGCTTGAAGGTGTTATGGTTCTTCGTCCTTGCCTTTGCGCTGTCTCCCATTTACCTAGAAGCAAAACATACAGAGCAAAAGAGAGGCTCCGTACTATTGGAGAAAGGGGAGACACGATAACAAGGATCACAAGTACATCAAGCATTCTTAATAATTGGTAAACTAGGGTAGTAGTGACATCATAACACAAGTAAATGTGTAATGCATGATGCACATGAAAATGATGGTATGATGCAATGCCTAGCTTTAATTATGCACATGATTTGCACTCCGCTTTGTACAAAGGGTTACATGCAACTTCGGCAAAGCTTGTAAAAAAGGTGGTTGCCGAGGACTAGGCCCAGCAACCACGCCTTATGGGTAGAATTTACTAAGATGCTCAATATTCCATGAGTTAAGCACTTTGATGCCATCTTCGGTCTCTAGATGGACTGCACCAGGTGTGCTGACTTGTACTACCCAGTAAGGGCCTTACCACTTCACCGTTAACTTGTTGGAACCCTTGGCATACTAAACTCGCCGAAGGACAAGGTCACCATCCTCAAAGCTCTAGGCGTGGACCCTGCGGCTATGGTAGCAGTGAGGGCCTGCTGGTATCGTGCAACATGCGTAGCGGCACAGAGACGATCTTCCTCGAGGAGGGTGGCATCGTCATGCCGCATCAGTTGTTGCTCCACTTCATCGCAGGCAAGCACTCAAGATGACCCGTGTATAAGTTCCGTGGGGATAACTGCTTTTACCCCATATACTAGGGAGAAAGGTGGCTGGCCGGTAGCTCGATTTGGTGTCGTTCTGAGGGACCAAAGAACCACCGGTAGCTCATCAATCGAGCAGTTGCCGCACTTTCGCAGTCTATTGAAAGTTCTTGTCGTGAGTCCCCGCAATACTTTAGAATTCATCCTCTCGAATTTCCCTTTGCTACTTTGGTGTGCAACAGAGGCAAAGGAGACCTTGCTTCCAAGGCTTTGGACGTACTGCATGAATATACGCCTTGTGAACTGGGTGCCGTTGTGAGTATCACCCTGTTGGGTACTCCAAACTGGCACACTAGTCCCTTCATGAACCTGATAGTTGACTGCACGGCCACCTTCCTTACCGGCTCCACCCCAGGCCATTTCATGAACTTGTCGATTGCTACATACATGAACTCAAAACCCCCCATAGCACGGGGGAAGGGGCCCAAGATATCGAGCCCCCAGACCAAGAATGACCAGGATAAAGGGACCGTTTGGAGGGCTTGTGCTGGCTATGGATGTTCTTAGAATGGAACTGACAGGCTTCACACTTGGTGACTAGCTCAGTTGCATCTTGGAGGGTTGTGGGCCAATAGAAACCCTAGCAGAAAGCTTTCTCGGCAAGGGCCCTTGATCCTATGCGCGACACACACATGCCTCCGTGAATCTTTGCCAACAACTTTAGTCCTTCTGCCTGACTGATGCACCTTAAGTTCACACTGTTGGGTCTCCTTTTATACAGAGTGTCGTCGACAAACTGGTACATACTAGACCGATGGGATACTTTTTCGGCCTCTTCTTGTTCTTTGAGAAGTTCCCATGTCTGAAGGAATTGGACGATGTGTTGCGCCCAAGCTGGACCACGTGGCTCGACCGCAAGGGCTAAAGGCATTTCCTCGTTCGTGGGAGTGCTTGCCTCTACCACGAGAACCCAAGGTTCCGCGGGGGGAACGACTCACCACACGAAACGGAACTGCCTCCGACAAATTCTCTATTGGGGGCTTCAGGGAGCTCTGTCGGGAAAGGTTTGTCAGAGTTCAGTTTTCTTATTTTTCTGGTCATCGTCAAAGGGGATACGGACGGTTGGGTGAGGTGAAGGACAGAAACCCCTGGTTCCACAGGAAGCTTCTATGTGGCACGCTTTGACACGTGATCGACAATGTTGTTTTCTGCACGTGGCACATGTTGTGCCTGCAACCCGTCAAAGTGTTCTTCCAACTTCGTCACTTCCTCTACGTAAGCCTCCATCAACGGACTCTGATAATCTCTATTGACCTGCTTCACCACAAGCTGAGAGTCTGCTCTGATGATCAACTTCTGCATCCCCAACTCCACCACGATAATGAGTCCCACAAGGAGCCCTTCATATTCGGCGGTGTTGTTGGTAGCTTATTCCCGGGGAAAATGCATTTGGACCACGTACTTGAGGTGCTCTATGGTGGGGGCGATGAGGAGCACACCTGCCCCGGCACCCTGGAGTGAGAAGGCACCATCAAAATACATGACCCATTCCTTGGCTGCTTCCCTGCCGGGGAGAATGGTTTCATGGAATTCTTCATGTGGTGTTGGCGTCCATTCAGCAATGAACACCACCAGTGCTCTGCTCTGGATGGTGGAAGTGCTTTCGTACTTCAACCCAAAACTTGACACCTCCAGCGCCCACTATCCTGCCTGTGGCTTTGGGGTTCCTCGTGATTTGTTGTAATGGGAAACAGGTGACAACCGTGATCTCATGGGCTTGGAAGTAGTGGTGCAGCTTCCTCGAGGCCACGATGGGGTCGAAGATCAGCTTTTGTACTCGAGAGTACCTTGACCTAGCCCCCTTCAACACGGAGCTGACAAAGTACATTGGCCGCTGCACCACCTTCTTCCTTGTCGATTCCTTGGAGTTCTCTTTTCTAGCCTGTCGGGTTTATTCCGAGTCTGTATTGGGCATTGCCGCAGATACTTTGGCTTCATCCCCGATAGCATCTACCGTGACAGTTGCATCCTCATTTATCTCCTGCTGCGCCACCAAGCCATGCTAACCACTTGATTCGTTGTCGCCAGGTCTAGCAGCAATAGCTCTTGGGGCTTGGGAGCGACCAAGGTGGGAGAGGAAAAGATATATGTTTTTAGATTTTGCAGCGTTGCGTCTGTTTCCGGGGTCCACTTTATTGGGCTAGCCTTCTTCGGGATTTTGAAGAATGGCAAGGCCTGTTCAACGGATTTGCAGATGAATCTTCTTAACGCGGCAACACATCCGATCAGACATCTCACTATTGGAAATATGCTCTAGAGGCAATAATAAATTGGTTATTGTTATACTTCCTTGTTCATGATAATCGTTTATTATCCATGCTAGAATTGTATTGATTGGAAACTCAAATACATGTGTGGATACATAGACAACACACTATCCCTAGTGAGCCTCTAGTTTACTAGCTTGTTGATCAAATATGGTCAAGGTTTCCTCGCCATAGACAAGTGTTGTCACTTGATAAAGAGATCATATGATTAGGAGAATGATGTGATGGATAATACCCAAACTATGAACGTAGCATATGATCGTGTCAGTTTATTGCTATTGGTTTCTGCATGTCAATGTATCTGTTCGTATGACCATGAGATCATGCAACTCCCGTACACCGGAGGAATACTTTGTGTGTATCAAACGTCGCAACATAAATGAGTGACTATAAAGGTGCTCTACAGGTATCTTCGAAGGTGTCTGTTCGGTTGGCATGAATCAAGGCTGGGATTTGTCACTCCGTATGACGAAGAGGTATCTCGGGGCCCACTCGGTAATACAACATCACAATAAGCCTTCCAAGCAATGTGACTAAGGAGTTAGTCATAGGATCTTGTATTATTGAACGAGTAAACAGACTTTCCGGTAACGAGATTGAGCTAGGTATGGAGATATTGACGATCAAATCTCGGGCAAGTAACATACCGATGGACAAAGGGAATAGCATATGGGATTAACTGAATCCTTGACATAGAGTTTCAACCGATGAAGATCTTCATAGAATATGTAGGAGCCAATGTGGGCATCCAGGTCCCGCTATTGGTTATTGACCGGAGAGTGTCTCGGGTCATGTATGCATAGTTCTCGAACCCGCAGGGTCTGCACACTTAAGGTTCAGTGAAGTTTTGGTATATTTGAGTTATTGATGTTGGTAACACAGGTCGTTCGGAATCCCGGATGAGATCCCTGACGTCACGAGGGTTTCCAGAATGGTCCATAGACGAAGATTGATATATAGGAAGTATCCATTTGGCTTCCGAAAGGTTTTCGGGCATTACCGATAAAGTATTGGGAGTGACGAATGGGTTTCGGAGTTCTACCGGGAGGGGCCACCCATCCGGGAGAAAACCAAAAAGGCCCAAGGGTGGCGCACCAGCCCTTAATGGGCTGATGGCCTGCGCAAAAAGGCTATTTCGTCCAAGGGAGAAAAAGTAAAAGAGGAAAGGGCCAAAACCAAATTGGGAAGGAGGACTCCTTCCAAGTTGTGTTGGAGGAAGACTCCTCCCTCTCCCTTTGGTTCGGCCGAACCCTAGGGCCTTGCCCTAGGGCGCCTCACCTCCCCTCCCTACTATATATACTGGAGGTGAGAGAAGCTTTTGGCACCTGAAGCCAAGGTGCAGCCCTATCTCCCTCCACCACTTCATTACACCCCGTAGCTAGTTCGGTACGGTACGGCGAAGCCCTGCCGGAGTAGCTCCACCACCATCGCCGCCATGCTGTCGTGCTACCAGAGAATTCAACTACCTCTTCATATCTCGTGCTGGATCAAGAAGGCGGAGATTGTCATCAAGCTGCACATTAGATAGAAATTTGCATATCACCGTTGTGGCTTTGTGTAAGTAAGATGCGATCATACTAGATACCCATAGCAGCCACGTAAAATTTGCAACAACAAATTAGAGGACGCTAACTTGTTTTTGCAGGGTATGCATGTGATGTGATATGGCCAAAGACATGATATGATATATTGGATGTATGAGATGATCATATTGTAATTAGTTAAATATCGACTTGCATGTCAATTCTACGGCAACCGACAGGAGCCATAGGGTTGCCTTTAATTATTCTCCGCTTGGAGATGCTTTTCTTTATCGCTAGTTAGTAGCTTTAGTAGTAACATCATAGTTAGCGTGACAACCTCGATGGCAGCACAATGATAGAGATCATGATTATGGTGATCATGGTGTGGCGCCGGTGATGTAGGACATCATGTCGGTGCTTTGGTGATGGAGTTCAAGAAGCACAAGTTCATGGCCATATCATGTCACTTATGATTTGCATGTGATGTTAATCCTTTTATGACCCTTATTTTGCTTAGGACGGCGGTAGCATTATAAGGTGATCCCTCACTAAAGTTTAAAGATAAAATTGTGTTATCCCCGACTGTGTACCGTTGCGACATTTTGTCGTTTCGAGACACCACATGATGATGGGGTGTGATAGACTCTACGTTCACATACAACGGGTGCAAGACAGTTGCACCCACGGAACACTCACATTAAACTTGAGGAGCCTAGCATGTATAGACATGGCCTTGGAACACAGGAGACCGAAAGGTCAAGCATGAGTCATATAGTGGATATGATCAACATGGAGATGTTCACCATTGAAGCTAAACTCAACTCACGTGATGATCGGACTTGAGTTAGTGAATTTGGATCATGTACCACTCGAATGACTGGAGGGATGTCAATTTGAGTGGGATTTTTTAAGTAATATGATTAATTGAATTTATTATTATCAACATAGCCAAAAAAGCCTTTGCAAATTATGTTGTAGCTTGCACTGTAGCTCTACTATTTTTGATAGGTTCCTAGAGAAAACTTAGTTGAAATATGATAGTAGCAACTATGCGGACTCGGTCCATAAACTGAGGACTGTACTCATTGGTGCGCAGAAGGCTTAAGTCCTTAATGCACCGCTCGGTGTGATAAAACCCCCGAAGGTCGTTTGTAGATGTTGCGAACATCTGACATACATGTTTTTTATGACTACATGATAGTTCAGTGCGTAATGCTTAAACGACTTAGAATTGAGGCGTCGAAGGCATTTGGAACATCACGGGATATATGATATGTTCCAAGAGATGAAATTTAGATTTCAAGCTCGTGCCCGTGTTGATAGGAATGAGACCTTCGACAAGATTCTTGTCTACAAAGTAAGGGAGAAAATCTCAATCGTTGAGCATGTGCTCAGATTGTGTGAGTACTACAATCACTTGAATCAAGTTGAAGTTGATCTTCCAGATAAGACAGTGATTGACACCACGGAAGAAATCAAGTAGGAGCATCACTTATTGATGGTTAGTGAAACCACTAGTTTCTAGAAGGGCAAGGGCAATAAGGGATACTTCATGAATGGCAAACAAGTTTCCGCTATAGTGAAGAAACCCAAGGTTGAACCCAAACTCGAGACTAAGTGCTTCTAATATGAGGGGATCGTTCACTGAAGTAGCACTACCCTTGATACTTGGTAGATAAGAAGGCTGGCAAAGTCGGTGAAAGTATATATGACATACATGATATTGATGTGTACCTTACTAGTACTCCTAGTAGCACCGGGGTATTAGATACCGGTTCGGTTGATAAGTGTTAGTAATTCGAAATGAAATCTACGGAATAAACGGAGACTAGCTAAAGGTGAGGTGTCGAAGTGTGTTGAAAGTGTTTCCAAGGTTGATGAGATCACCATCGCGCGCTCCTTCTACTTTCGAGATTAGTGTTGAACCTAAATGTTGTTTGGTTGAACATGATTGGATTATGTTTATTGCAGTTATTCATTTAAATAGAATAATGGTTATTCTGTTTATTTGAATAATACCTTCAATGGTCATGCACCTAATATGAATCGTTTATTGAATCTTGATCGTAGTATTACACATGTTCATAATATTTGGTGCCAACAGAAACAAAGTAGTAATGATAGTACCATTTACTTGTGGTAGTGCCGCTTGAGTTATATTGGTGTACAACGCATGAAGAAGCTCCATACTGATGGATATTTGGACTCACTCGTTTTTGAATCATTTGAGACATGCGAACCATGCCTATTGGTGTAAACACATGAAGAAACTCTATGCAGATGGATTGTTTGGACTCACTTGATTTTGAATCACCTGAGACATGCAAATCATGCCACATGGGTAAGATGACTGAAGGCCTCATTTCCCAGTGAGATGGAACAAGAAAGTAACTTATTGGAAGTAATACATTTTGATGTATGTAGTTCGATGAGTGCTGAGGCATGCAGTGGATATCATTATATTCTTACTTCACACATGATTTGAGTAGATACTAGTATATTTACTTAACACAAGTCTCAATTATTGAAAGGTTCAAGTAATTTCAGAGTGAAGTTGAAGATCGTCGTGACAAGAGCATAAAATGTCTATGATATGATTGTAGAGATGAATATGTGAGTTGCGAGTTTGGTACACAATAAAGACAGTGTGGAAAATGTTTCACAACTAATGCCACCTGGAACACCATAGTGTGATGGTGTGTCCGAACGTCATACCCGCGCCCTATTGGATATGATGCATATTATGATGTCTCTTATCGAATTACCACTATCATTTTTGGGTTAGGCATTAGAGACAACCACATTGACTTTAAATATGGTACCACGTAATTCCGTTGAGATGACACCATATGAACTACGGTTTGGAGAAACCTAAGCTGTCATTTCTTAAAAGTTTGGGGTTGCGACGCTTATGTGAAAAACATTTAGCTTGATAAGCTTGAACCCAAAGTGGATAAATGCACCTTCATTGGACATCCAAAACAGTTGGGTATACCTCCTATCTCAGATCCAAAAGCAAAGTGTTTGTTTCAGGAAACAGAACCTTTCTCGAGAAATTGTTTCTATTGGAAGTATTGAGTGGGAGGATGGTGGAACTTGATGAGAGATTTTGAACCATCACTTCAACGAGAGAGTATAAGGGCGCAGGAAGCTGTTCATGTGGCGCCTACACCAGTTGAAGTGGAAGCCATTGATGGTGATCATGAAACCTCAGATCAAGTTACTTCCAAACCTCGTAGGTCGACAAGGACACGCACTACTCCAAAGTGGTATGGTAATCCTGCCTTGGAGGTCATGTTGCGGGACAACAATGAAACCACGAGCTATGGAGAAACGACGGTGGGCATGGATTCCAACGAACGGCTGGATGCCATGAAATCCGAGGTAGGATCCATGTTCGAAAACAAAGTGTAGACTTTGGAAGAACTGTATGATGGTCGTAAGGCTATTAAATAGAAGTGGATCTTTAAAAGGAAAACACACGGTGTTGGTGAAAAGTCACCATTAAGAAAGCTCAATTTGTCGCAAAGATGTTTCCGACAAGTTAAAAGAGTTGACTATGATGAGACTTCCACACTCATAGCAATGCTAAAAGTCTGTTAGAAATATGTTTGCAGTTGCTGCATTTTTCAATTATGAAATATTGCAGATGGATGTAAAAACATTGTTTCCTCGACGGTTTCCTTAAGGAAAGGTTGTATGTGATACAAACACAAGGTTTTGTCGATCCTAAGGATGCTAACAAGTATGCAAGCTCTAGCAATCCTTCTATGGAGTGGAGCAAGCATCTCGGAGTTGGAATATATGCTTTGATGAGATGATCAAAGTTTTTGGGTTTATGCACAGTTTATGGAAAGTTGTATTTCCAAGAAAGTGAGTGGGAGCACTATAGAATTTTTGATGAGTATATGTGGTTGACATATTGTTGATCTAAAATTTATGGAAAGCATATAGGGTTGTTTGAAAAGTGTTTTTCAAGGAAAACCTCGATTGAGCAACTTGAACATTGAGCATCAAGATCTATAGAGAAAGATCAAAATGCTTACTAGAACTTTCAAATGAATACATACAGTGACAAAATTTTGAAGGAGTTCAAAATAGACCAGCCAAACAAGGAGTGAATTTGAGTAAGACTCAAAACCCTCCCACGGTAGAAGAAAGAGAAAGGACGAAGGTCATCCCCTATGCTTTAGCCGTAGGCTCTATAGTATGCCATGTTGTGTACCGCACCTAATGTGTGCCTTGCCATGAGTCTGTCAAGGCGTAGAAAGAGTGAACCATAACTGGATCACTGGACAACGGTAAAGTTATCCTCAATAACTAGTGGATTAAGGAATTTTTCTCGATTATGGAGGTGATAAAAGAGTTCGTCGTAAAGGGTTACGTCGGTGCAACCTTGACACTAATCCTGATAACTCCGAGTAGTAAACTGGACTCGTATAGTGGAGCACTTATTAGGAATAGTTCCAAATGGCACGTGGTAGTAGCATCTGCAGGTTGACATAGAGATTTGTAAAGCACACATGAATCTTAGACTAAAAACCTCTCACACAAGAAAGATATGATCAAACCCCATGGGTGTTAGATTCATTACAATCACATACTAATGTGAACTAGATTATTGACTCTAGTGCAAGTGGGAGACTATTGGAAATATGCCCTGGAGCAATAACAAATTCATTATTATTATATTTCCTTGTTCATGATAATCGTTTATTATCCATGCTAGAGTTTTTATTAGAAATTCAAATACATGTGTGGATACATAGACAACACACTATCCCTAGTGAGCCTCTAGTTGACTAGCTCGTTGATCAAAGATGGTCAAGGTTTCCTTGCCATAGACAAGTGTTGTCACTTGATAACGAGATCACATCATTAGGATAATGATGTGACGGAGAAGACCCAAACTATGAACGTAGCATATGATCATGTCACTTTATTGCTACTATTTTCTGCAAGTCAATGTATCTGTTCCTATGACCATGAGATCATGGAACTCCCAGACACCGGACGAATACCTTGTGTGTATCAAGCATCGCAATGTAAATGGGTGACTATAAAGGTGCTATACAAGTATCTACAAAGGTGTATGTTGGGTTGGCGTGAATCGAGACTCGGATTTGTCACTCCGTATGATGGAGAGCTATCTTGGGGCCCACTGGGGATTACAACATCACAATAAGCCTTGCAAGCAATGTGACTAAGGAGTTAGTCACATGATCTTGTATTACGGAATGAGTAAAGAGACTTGTCGGAAACGAGATTGAACTAGGTATGGAGATACCGATGATCGAATCTCGGGCAAGTAACATACCGATGGACAAAGGGAATAACATACGAAATTAACTAAATCCTTGACATAGAGGTTCAAGCGATGAAGATCTTCGTAGAATATGTAGGATCCAATATAGGCATACAGGTCCGGCTATTGGTTATTGACTAGAGAGTATCTCGAGTCATGTGTGCATATTTCTCGAACCCGTAGGGTCTGCACACTTAAGGTTCGGTGACGTTTCGGTATAGTTGAATTATTGATGTTGGTAACATAAGCTTTTTAGAGTCCCGGATGAGATCCCAAACTTCGCAAGGGTTTCTAGTATGGTCCGGAGACGAAGATTGATATATAGGAAGTATCCATTTGGCTTCCGGAAGGTTTTCGGGCATTATCGGTAAAGTATCGGGAGTGACGAATGGGTTGTGGAGTTCTACCGGGATGGGCCACCCACCCCGGAGAAAATCAAAAAGCCCAAGGGTGGGGCACCACCCCTTAGTGGGCTGGTGGCCAGCCCAAAGAGGCTATTTTGGCCAAGGGAGAAAAAGGAAAGGAGGAAAGGGCCAAAACTGAATTTAGAAGGATTCCTTCCAAGTTGTGTTGGAGGAGGACTCCTCCCTCTCCCTTTTGTTCAGTCGAACCCGCATTAGGGTGCCACCCCTCCCCTCTCTCCTATATATAGTGGAGGTGAGAGAGGCTTTTGGCACGTCAACCAAGGCGCAACCCTCTCTCCCTCCACCACTTCGTGACACGCCGCAGCTAGTTCGGTATGGTATGGCGAAGCCCTGTCGGAGTAGCTCCACCACCATCGCTGCCATGCCGTCGTGCTACCGGAGAATTCAGCCACATCTTCATATCTCTTGCTAGATGAAGAAGGCGGAGATCGTCATCAAGGTGCACGTGTGCTGAACGCGGAGTTGTCGTCCATTCAGCACTAGATCGGGATGGATCGTGATGAGACCACGGGACGGTTCATGGTGAGATCGTGGGACGGACTGCGATTTGGATTGCGAAGATGTTCCAGTACATCAACCACGTTATATACGCTTCCGCTTAGTGATCTACAAGGATATGTATATGCACTCTCCTCTCTTGTTGATGATCATCACCATGGATAGGTCTTGCGTGTGTGTAGGAATTTTTTTTGTTTTCCATGCAACGTTCCCCAACACTCACGTCCGTGACTAAGGGACAATGCTACTATCTTTTTCCACACTTGTGCTTCATAATAGCACCATGTTCTTCATGATAAAGAGTCTCTTGTTTTGACACTTCCTTATAGTAGTGGGAATTTTCATTATATAACTTGGCTTTTATACTCCAATGACGGGCTTCCTCAAAATTGCCCTAGGTCTTCGTGAGCAAGCAAGTTGGGTGCACACCCACTAGTTTTCTTTTTGATCTTTCACACACTTATAGCTCTAAATGCATCCATTGCATGGTAATCCCTACTCATTCACATTGATATCTATTGATGGGCATCTCCATAGCCCTTTGATAAGCCGAGTCGATGTGACCATCTCCTCCTTTTTGCCTCACAACCTCCACCACACTCTATTTCACCTATAGTGCTATATCCATGGCTCACGCTCATATATTGCATGAGAGTTGAAAAAGGTTTGAGAAAGTAAGAGTGTGAAAACAATTACTTGGCCAATACCGGGGTTGTGCATGATTTAAATTCGTTATGTGGGGATGCTGGAGCATAGCCACACTATATGATTTTGTAGGGATAACTTTCTTTGGCCTTATTATTTCGAAAGTTCATGATTACCTTGCTAGTTTGCTTGAAGTATTATTGTTTTCATGTCAATAGCAAACTATTGTTTTGAATCTTACAGATCTCACCATTCATGTCACATGAAAGAAGTTACAAAGGACAAATATGCTAGGTAGAATTCCACATCAAAAATTCAGTCTTTATCACTTCCCTACTCGAGGACGAGCAGGCGTTAAGCTTGGGGATGCTTGATACGTCTCCAACGTATCTATAATTTTTTATGGTTCCATGCTATTATCTTGTCAAACTTTGGATGCTTTGTATGGATTTTATACCTTTTTTGGGACTAACTTATTAACTCAGTGCCAAGTTCCAGTTCTTGTTTTTTCCGTGTTTTTGACCTTTTTCAGAGGAGAATATCAAACGAAGTCCAAACGGAATAAAACCTCCGAAAAGTTTTTTTCGGAACAGAAGATACGCACGGAGCTTGAGAACCAAGGCAAAGGGTCCCGGGGGAGGCCACAAGCCACCTAGTCGCGGCCTGGGTGGCGCGCCTAGCAGGCTTGTGGGCCCCCCGTGGCTCCTTTGCCCTACTTCTTCCGCCTATAAATCCCCGAAAAATCTAAAACCACGGGAGAGAGCCAAGAAAATACTTTTCCGCCGCCGCAAGCTTTTGTCTCCGCAAGATCCCATCTAGGGCACGTTCTGGTGCCCTGCCGAAGGGGGATTCGGACACGGAGGGCTTCTTCATCAACACCATCGCCTCTCCGATGATGCGTGAGTAGTTTACCACAGACCTTCGGGTCAATAGCTAGTGGCTAGATGGCTTCTTCTCTCTCTTGGATCCTCAATACAAAGTTCTCCATGATCTTCATGGAGATCTATCCGATGTTATCCACTTTTGTGGTGTGTTTGTCAAGATCCGATGAATTGTGGATTTATGATCAGATTATCTATGGATCTTATTTGAGTTTCTTCTGATCTCTTATATGCATGATTTCATATCCTTGTAATTCTCTTCGAGTTGTGGGTTTCCTTTGGCCAACTTGATCTACAGTTCTTGCAATGGGAGAAGTGCTTGGTTTTGGGTTCATACCGTGCGGTGTTCTCACCCAGTGACAGAAGGGGTAGCAAGGCATGCACCATGTTGTTGCCATCAAGGGTAAAAATATGGGGTTTATATCTATTTCATGAATTTATCCCTCTACATCATGTCATCTTGCTTAAGGCGTTACTCTGTTTGTTATGAAGTCAATACACTAGATGCATGCTGGATAGCGGTCGATGTGTGGAGTAATAGTTGTAGATGCAGAAAGTATCGGTCTACTTGTCTCGGACGTGATGCCTATATGTATGATCATTGCCTTAGATATCATCATGACTTTGTGCGGTTCTATCAATTGCTCGACAGTAATTCGTTCACCACCGTAATATTTGCTATCATGAGAGAAGCCTCTAGTGAACGCTATGGCCCCGGGTCTACTTCACATAATATTTTCAGCCCTACACTTTTACTTTGTTGCACTTTCCACCTTCAGATCTCACCTTGCAATCAATCGTGAAGGGATTGACAACTCCTTTGTAGCGTTGTGTGCAAGTTTGTTGTTTTTGCGCCGGTTCTTTGGAGACTTTCCTTGATACTCCTACTGGATTGATACATTGTTTCTCAAACTGAGGGGAATACTTACTACTACTGTGTTGCATTACCCTTTCCTCTTCAAGGTAAAAACCAACGCAAGCTCAAGAGGTAGCAATGAGCGTCTGTGCCAGCCTTCCTCTTCTTGGGAGCAATGGTGAAAAGGAAATAGACACGAAAATCAACACGCAGCTCGCAATCTCAGGTTTGTCCGAACGACGCCCCCTGCCTGGTGCACCAAATATGTCGGTGCATATGTGGACTCGACCACCTATGGGACCTTGGGCCCCTTTGTGGTTCAGTGGGGAGGTCGTCTGGCACAAAGAGCAGAAACTACGAGGCGACACGATGATGAGACTCGTTTGTTTTACCCAGGTTCGGGCCGTTGTGAAACGTAAAACCCTACTCATGCTTTGGTGGATTGATCGAGGAAGATGAAGTTCACATAGAGTTCTGCCCCGGAAAGGGTTGCCGCAGAGAGCTACCACGTACGTAGAAGTACACTTGGCTGTGATCCCCTCGGGATCTAAATCTATCTAGTGTAGAATCTCCAAGTGTCTCAATTCTTTGCTAGGTTGCCTCGGGCCTCCTTTTATAGCTCAAAGGGGCGTCCACAGTGGCAAAATGTCATGATTAGATAGCTAACGGAGTTGTCATACCTAAATCTAGCACTTAAAACAAAGTGCCATAAATGCAGCCTTAGGTGGCGAGCGGGGGTGCGCTCCCGACAAGCTTCTGCCACCTATGAGTTGGTCGTGGCTTGGGGTCTTGACACGCCTCTAGACGGGTGTCAACGGGTTGTAATCTGTCTTCCAGCGAGCCGCCATGTATTTAGCGAGGGCCACCTAGCCATCTTGGAGCTTGATAGCTCATCGACAAGTCACTGGTGTAGCGATGAGGTGGAGGTGTGGCAGGTAGGTCCGCACTTGCCGGGGAGGTGCCTTCCCGGGTCTTGGTGAGGATGCTTGTGCCCTCGCCCCTAGCAGGTGCCGGGGGTTCACGACATGTCTTGGGCTGTTGGTGTAGGTCTTGCCGGCATCTGGTGCCGGCTCTCCGCTTGGGTTGGTGGTTGCTCTTGAGGGGTTATGCTCTCAACGTCTGTGCAAAAGTGAGGGGCACTAGGCACCCCATTACTAGTGCACCGACACATATGCTATGCCAAACAGTGCCCAATGAAGAGTGAGAGAGATAAATAGGTTCTAGTTATATATGTGCTGACACCAGTGAAGAGAGAGAGGAAAAAGAGGTGTGTACAACATGCTCAGATAACCCTACTTGTATTTCCTATATGGGGTGGCTCATATAGTTTTTTTCATAGGTTTAGGAATACTTCTAGATGGTTTCATTGTTTTTCTTAGGACGGTTCCCATTTGTGTTTTGGGTTGGTTTTTGTGTGTTTTTTGCGTTTATTTTTATTTTTACATTTTACATGATTTATTTATTTTCATGCACTTTTCTTAAACCATGAAGTCTTTCATTCTATGAACATTTTCAAACGGTCTTTCTCAAATTGAAGAATAATTTTAAAATCCATGGATATTTTTCCAAATTCTTGGACATTTTTTAAACCTTTTCAAATCAATGAGAATTTGTTTATTTCACATATATTTTTCAAGTTCATGCATATTCTCTTCAAATTTGTGATTTTTTTTCAAATTCATGAACTTTATTTAAATATGGGACCATATTTCAAAATGACAAACTTTTTAAAATTAACAAACATTTATTTAGCACATGGCCTTTTTGACATTCATGATTAAGAAACTCGTGGGTTTTTAAAAGTGAATGGTCAACAATCAAGGATCACCGATGAGAGATCGATAGTTAGCATTCAACTATCAGGAACTTTTGTTAGAGAAGTTAGTATTACAACATTCAACTACGATCAAACTCTAAAGCACAACTCTTAACTACAAAACCATCTAGTTTACGACCCTCTACCATCGAAACAAGAAAACAACGGCTTGGGTGTTTTTTTACTATTTTTAAAAAGGTTTTGACTAGTTAACATCCTAGTCGGTACCAACTAATCCATCAGGACACCATCTGAGACTTAACCCTCTCTCTCTCCCTCCCTCTCTCTCTCTCTCCCTCCCTCTCTCTCTCTCTCCCTCCCTCCCTCTCTCTATCCCTTCCTGCCTCCCTCCCTCCCTCTCTCTCTCCCTCTCTCTATCTCCATCTCTCCCTCCCTACCCCCCCTCTCTCTCTTTCTCTCTCCCTCTCCCTATGCCTCCCCCCTCTCTCCCTCTCCCTCTCCATCCTTGTGTGTGTGTGTGTCTGTCATCTCTCTCTCATTCAGCCATAGCCCCCCTCCTCTTGTCACTATTATATCTTGGAGACTTTGACTCATGAATGGCAATATCTCATTCATCATATTCATAATTGGGTTCATCATCTTGTGCACTAGACTCCTCTTGTATCTTTTATTTATGTCTTAGAACCAATGCAACTTTTCAGCACTACTAATAAATGTCACATTCTCATGATTTTTTGCTTTTCCTCTTGAAATCATTGTAATTCTTCTTTCTCTACTCTACATCATTGCTTGCTCTCATGGGAGTTGTTGGGGTTCCCCCAAATGTAAGGGTGGAGCACAACAGTAGCAAGAATTTCCTTCAGTTACAGAACCAAGGTTATCAATTCAGTTGGAGTTGCCCAAGCTAGCAACGTAAGCACCACCTCCAGACAACACACACACACACTTACACTTGTACCCAACACATCAAGATGACTGTTAATCCCCTTGTCTTGATCGTTACAATATTAAAGCAATAGATAGAGATAAATAGTAGCAAAGTAGCACGACAAACAAAGTAGGAATTGTGTAGAAGAATTTAGTAATAGAGAATAGACGCAATGGACCATAGGTTCACTAGTGGCATCTCTCTCCAAAACATGCGAATGACATGGTAAAAATATACACTTAGACAATTGACCAAATTGCAATATTTATGACTATGATCATTCATGGTATAATCTCATATAGACATTACAACCGTGATAACTAGAACATTAATCAATTGCATCTACTAGTAGTCACTGTTGAGGAAATTGTTAGCTCATAGCTACTTTGTTGGTGGGAGAGTAGGGGATTAATAGCCTAATCTGAAAGTTAATCGGTCGATTTATCAGTTTATCGGCTACTCATGACTTTATGAGTAGGGATTAATTATCAAATTAACTGGTTAATCAAATGAATTCTTGAAAAGAGCTACTAGTACTTCGCCCAAAAACAAATATCCAACATCCATTTCAATGTATTAACACTACACGAATCATAGAATTTGCCATGAGTCTATTCTTTGTCGTATGCTAGCGGACGACACAGATGGGATTTGCCGTCATCTTCAAAGATCCACACGACAAAGAACTGCCTCATGGCAAAGATTGTTTTTTCCATGAGTCCATTATTTGTCGTGTGCTAGCAGACGGAAAAGAGACTAATAGAAGACAACAAAGAATGGACCTCGGGTCCACTAAAGCGTTGTGCTGGTTTGATCAGACGAATGTTATCTGTCCATTCTTTGCCATCTACTAGCGGACGGCGAAGAGCCTAATAACAAATGAGAAAGAATGGACCTGGTTAGGTCAAATGGTCGTTCCCAATGCCGCCGGCTAGTAGACAACAAAGGGCCCAAGAAGCGGACGACAAAGTATAAGAGGACGACAAACAAATATTTTGTTTAGATCGATGCTCTATCATGTCGTTTGCCCCGACCCGCTCCCACGCCTCGACGCGCCAACTGGTGTGGCCTGCAGCCCCCACCGCCGCCCGTCCCCACTTCCACCGCCGCCGACGCCCGTTCGCCTCCACCTCCCATCTGTCCTAGCGACATTTTCGCTCCCCTCCCCTCGCACCGCCGTCGGTCTCAACCCCCGCCGCGGCCATCCCAACCCGATCGTCACCGCCTCGGCCATCCCCCATCCCGGCCCGTCCCTCCCCTGGACAGCCCTCGCCCCGGACAGCCCCCGCCCTAACCATCCTCGCCCCGGCCCGTCCCTGCCGCGGCGAGGCCCTGTGCGGCACCATTACCACCTCTGGTGAGTTTGTCCTAGGGATTTTTTTCCTATGAATTTTAGGTGTTTAGGATTCATCCTGATGGTGCAAGATTTTGCTAAAGGTTATGTACTGCAGAATTTTTATACCATCTAATTTTGCAAGCTACTGCTAACGTTCAAAGTTGCTAAGTAGCTATATGGTGTTTACTTGAGATATTCTTCATCTACAGTAATAAAAATATTACCAGTTCATGCTCAAGTTTGAGCGGTCATGGTTTGATTTTCCTGAATATATCAACGGTGTGTAATTCACTCGTAATTGCAATTGAGGCTACTTTCATGTCCTTTATGTGTGCTTTTAACTGGCACCAATTTATTCCAGGCGATGTAGAAAATAAAGTTTTTAGTAAGAGATATCCACCACTCTAGTGCTTTTCTGAACTTTGAAAAAAAAGAAGAAGACAAGACGAATAAGTAGAAAAGGAGTAAAGAGGAAAAGAAGGAAGAAGAAGAAGAAGAAGAAGAAGAAGAAGAGGAGGAGGAGTAGAAGAAGAAGAAGAAGAAGAAGAAGAAGAGGAGGAGGAGGAGGAGAAGAAGAGGAGAAGAAGAATAGGAAGAAGAAGAAGAGGAGGTGGAGAAAATAATAATAATAATAATAATAACAATAATAATAATAATAATAAGAATAAGAATAAGAAGAATAAGAAGAGAAGGAGGAGAATAGGAGAAGAAGAAAAGGAAAAAAAGAGGAGAAAGAAGAATAAAAGGAGGAGAAGAAGAAGAGGGGAAGAAAAGAAGAAGAAGAAGAAGAAGAAGAACAAGAAGAAGAACAAGAACAAGAAGAAGGAAAAGAAGGAGAAGAAAAATAATAATAAGAAGAAGAGAAGAAAAGGAAGAAGAATAGGAGAAGAAGAATAAATAGAGGAGAAGAGTAATAAAATAGAAGTGGAAACGTAGTTATATATATAGATATTTTTTATCGGGATTGAATATTTGTGTTGATCGGGTGGATTTAAATGTGCAGTTGTTTTGTTGCTGCGAAGGTCTGGTGTTCGACAACCTCCTCGCATGTTCGACGAGCTCCCCATGCGTTTGTGGGTCATCACAAATGTGATCTCCTCCTCCCAAATTCATTTGCTCTGTTCCGGTCTTTGTGTCGATGATACTTGCTAGCTAGAGGTAGATTTAATCATCAGTATGCGTGACCAATATGTGTCTCCTTTTCTAAAGGGTTATAGTTATAAATATGCATGCATTTGCATATTTATAGCCGTCATTATTTCAAATTGTCAAGTGTTATCCATGGACAGCCCTAGTATGTGGAGACTGAGTTTGTTTTCCCCTGCTGTGCTCCGGATCCGATGCAAAATTTTGCCAGTGCCTCCCTGTTGTTCTTGGGGTACACATCCTCTCTGTTTAATATCGAGACATGTATCAGGAGAACACCGAGGAGGTGCTACCGAAATTCCATGTTAGATCCGAAGCAGAGCATGGGAAAACGAACCCAATCTACACATACTCGGGTGGGATTAGGACATATCTTTACCTATTAGCGTGTAGGTTGCATGGACGTAATAAAATTGGGAAACTTGATTAACTGATGAATTTATATGCTAAATTATATATATATATATTTCCTATGTTTAGTAGCCAGGCAAGATGAGTAATCGTGCGTGGATGTACACCGGTCACACTAGTCAAAAAGAGATGACCAATGAATGGTTAACAAAAACCAAGGGGTTTGTGGAAGCCGCATTTGCAAATGTCTAGGGAAAAACCTGGGGCCCGTGTAGTAAATGTGACAAATTTTGACAAATGGCAGAGGATGAAATGGATAAACACTTGTAGAAGTGGGGTTTTACGTCTGACTATACAGTGTGGACATTTCATGGTGAGTCTTCCCAATGTACAAGAGATGAGGTGGTTCCTCGTCACACCGACGAGCATGGTACCGGGATCGAAGACATTGTGGAATACTTTGACGATGCTTGGGATTTGGACGATGAGATGGAGGAATCTGCAAAGGCCTTCTATGAAATGTTGGAGTCTTCAAAACATCCTCTCCACGAGCACACTGAGCTTTGTCAGCTGGATGCCATCGCACAAGTAATGGCTCTGAAGTCTCAATTCAACTTGGGCAGAGAATGCTACGACGCGATGATGCCACTATTTGGACGCTCTCTACCCAAAGGCCATATCATGCCCACAAACCTGTACGAGTCGAAAAAAATACTCTGTTTACTTAAGATGCCCTATAATAAGATGGAAGCATGTGACAAAGGATGTGCCTTATTTAGGCTTGAGTACGCGGACTTGAACTATTGTCTCATGTGCAAGTCTTCTAGGTATGTTGTGGTAGACAACGTTATGGGTGAAAAGAGGCAGACCAAAATCCCCATTAATGTTCTTCGGTATATTCCAATCATACCAAGACTTCAACATCTTTTCATGGTTGAAGAGACGGCCAGACAGATGACATGGCACAAATTGGGCAAAATAACCGAACTACATGCAGATGGGAATCACATGTTGGTACACACATCGGATGCTTTTGCGCGGAAGCACTTTGATGCATTACATCCAGATAAAGCGGCAGATCCAAGGCATCCTTGAGTCTACATCAACATGGATGGGTTCAATCCGTTTGGTATGATGCTAACCCAATAAATTTGTTGGCCTATATTTGTAATTCTACTCAATCTCCTTCCCGGGAAGATTATGCAAAGAAAGAACATATTCCCGATGTTAATAATTCCAGGGCCCAACTATCCGGGGAAGAATTTGAATGTGTACATGCAGCCACTTAAGGATGAATTGCAAGAAGCTTGGGATAATGGGTTCAAGACATACGATGTTGCTAGAAAAGAAAACTCCAAAATACATGTCTCGTACATGTAGTCGATGCATGACTTGCCGGCGCATGCGCTATTCACTGGTTGGTGTGTGTATGCAAGGTTCCCTTGCCCCACATGCAAGGCACCTCTTTAGTTTCATTGGTTGCACGCGGATCAGAAGTATTCTTGCTTCGACTTGCATAGACTGTTCCTCGATCCTCGCCATGAGTTCAGAAAAGACAAGAAGAACTTCATCAAAGGTACAATTGTCAAAAAGTCTGCACCACTTGCATTCACAGGCCAACAGATCCTAGATGAGTTAAACGCACTCGAGCCTGATCCAGAGTGTCCAGGGTATTTCAAGGGGTATAATTTAGAACATGCATGGACTCTCAAGACATGCTTGTAGGATCTGCCTTACTTCGAAGACCTCCTTTTTCCACACAACATCAACATGATGCACACTAAAAAGAATATTGGAGAGGTACTTTTGCTACACTGTTTGACATAGAGGGGAAGTCAAAGGATAATACTAAGGCTAGAGTTGATTAACAGACTCTATGTGATAGATCGTTACAGAACATGCGACAATTGAAAGGAAAGCAGAACTGGTCGAATCCAAACACCTAGTTCAATCTAAAAAGGGGAGCTATGAGGGATATCTTGTGGGTGAAAATGAAGTTGATGTTCCCCGATGGGTATGCAACGAATATAAAGATCGGAAGGAGTCTTGAAAAATTGAAAATATTTGGTCTCAAGAGTCATGATTGGCACATATGGCTTGAGCGGGTAATATCAATAATGTTGCATGGCTTTATTCCTGAGGATGAATGTCTAGTACTGGCAGAGCTGAGCTATTTCTTCCGTGTTCTTATTGTGAAAGAACTATCGCTTGGCGTGGTATATGACATGAAGGAGTTGACATTGGAGTTGCTCTGCAAGTTAGAGAAGATCTTTCCACCGGGCTTATTCAATAAAATGCAGCATTTGATTTTACATCTCCCAACTAAGGTAAGATTGGGGGGCTTGTGCAAAATCGTTGGTGCTTTGCAACTGAGAGGATGTAGAAGACACTTTGAAAAAAATGTAAAAATAAACGTAGAATTGAAGCATCGATGGCCAAGACATTTATTACCGAGGAGGTGGAAAACTTGATGACAACAAACTACGAAGCCAGAAACCGTCATTGGCATAATTCGAAGCCTCTGTACAATGCTGGTGACCCTAAAAAGTTGGATCCAACCTCAGCCTATTCAAAGGGAAGCTCGCACCAGCTGGTGCTTCGAAACCAATAGCATTGGATGTCGAAGAATGGCGGACCATTTTGTTGTATATCTTCAACAACCTAATAGAAGTACGGCCATGCATCGAGTAAGTTCTCGGTACATTGTTTCGTAACTTCTAATTCCTTTGAACTCCTCTTATTCCCAGATATTTGATACAGTCGATAAATCGCCAAATTCTTGGATGGAGGGGTGATCCAAAAGAATTCCGTTGAAGAGTATGAGCTTCTGGCAAAGCATGGAGGCAACTATCTCGGTTTCATCTGTTGGTTCAAACAAGCGATAGTTACCATTAATGGACCATTTCATTTCTTTGTCTAATTTGCTGCTAATGCAACAATCCTTTCGTATTAAAAATGTAGGCTAATTCAGAGTCTATGGACGCCGAATTGAGACAAGCCGCTAACGGTTTTGACTATAACGTCCGTTCATTTGACAAATATAACATCAACGGGTATCGCTTTCGTACCTGTGACAAAGAGCTATCTTTGGCCGACCGAATATCTACAAATTGTAGTGTCTCTACTATTGGCAAAGGAGTTACCGAGTATTATGGAAGAGTTGAAGCAATTTATGAACTTCAATTCTATGGTGAAAATGCACTGAACGTCATAGTCTTCAAATGTTATTAGTACCAGTAGAAAGAGATTATAAGGACTCATGAACATATAGGGATAGTCGAAATCAAAAAAAGCACTCATTTAGATGTTCCCGATGTCTATATTACAACTCAATACGTGACCCAAGTTTTCTATCTACCGTGGGCCTACCAAACTGATAACAATCTGAATGGTCGGAATATCATTTATGAAGTGCCGCCACGTGCTAGACCACCTCCCCCCAATGAAGAGGATTATGAACCTGACATTAACCCAGGCACATATGAAGGAGAATTCTTCTAATAAACACGTCTTTCCACAAAAACATTTCAAGAACCACTCTATTTCACCCCAGAACATGGAAGTACAAAGAGATAGTGAATCCGACTTCACCCCTGAGCCGAAACAAGAAGAGCGGGAACTAGAAGAGGTTACTACCGCGAATGACCTGTCAATGCTTGACCGATTAGATAAAGGCCTTCCACAAGTTGATGCCACTGAACCAAATGAACACGTGATGATGATGATGCATTTAGTGATCTCGATGCCTATATATGATCCACACTATTATTAGTTTGTATGCATCCCAAATCAAATTATGTACATATTATTATTCATGTGAGGTATTCAATTTTTTATGTTGTACTAATTTATTTTACTCTTTGACATGGCAGGTGTTGAAACAGGGTGGGAGCAGGTCCAAAGCGCTCAACGGATACTTCTTCATCGGCGGCCCGTGGGAGGGGTACTTCAATTCCACCCCAATCTCTCCGGAGATCGTTGATATATAGTATGGGGACACCGTCGGGCACTTCTTCATCAGTGTCATTGCTCACCGGGGGAGGAGTTCGGGGAGGGAAGAAGAGAGGTATATGACGTTGCTGTAGGAGAAGTAGGCGGACTGCCACACATTCCTCGCCGCCACCCCGAGCTCATTCAGCCGAGCACAAGACTGCTAGCGTGGACATGTCTGAGGTGGAGGCTACGGGGACTTCGGACCAGGAGCCTCGGGTCGACGGGGTTTCAGCCCATGAGACTTTGGTCCCAGAGGCTTTGGCTCACGAAACTCTGGTCCGAGAGGCTTCGATTCACGAGACTCTGGATGGGGCTATGTCCTAGGAGACGTCGGGATGGGGTACCTGGACGAATCCATCTCAAGGGCCGGGTGGCCATGCTGATGGTGGCGGGGGTGAGTTTACTCATAATGAGGGCGAGCTGGTTGAGGGGGTCACCGTGTACCAGTGTGGTGGTACATGGATCCCGCCCCTGTCGGCGACCTGCTAGCATAGGCCGATGATTAGACTTGTTGGGGAGAAGTAAGTGCATTTCCTCTTTCTGTAAGTTTTGCCTTCATGTTTCTTCAAATATCTAACGTGTTGGCATTCTAATACGTGGACTAGATCCATTCGCTCACGCCAATGGACTCCGCAAGCCCAACACCGTACTTGGTGTGCTTTACTGGAAAAATTTCCGGGGTTTGTCAAGTTGCCCGATGAGGGTCAGCTTCCACATCTAGGATTGAGCTAGGAGCACTACTTGGCTGCCCTGGCCCTACCGGAGGAGATGATCGACGGTGTCTTGTGCCACACGAGGGCCGAGATGGTGGTTAGAAGCTTTTGGGTAATTTCTCCTTTACACAACTAAAAATTAACAATAGTTAGTGATTGTACTAATTAGTGTTGTCTTGTTTGATTGCATACCTTCTACAGGTATGAGGAGGGATATGAGGAGGCCGCGATAAAGGTTATCGATAGAGAAACAAGCGCCTATTACATAACTCATGGCACGAGGCTCGGCTGCACGCTGTTCGAGACTACTATGCCACAAATAGTATAAGAAGGACAAGCACTTGTGCCACGGAAAGTTTCTGAAGAAGGAGCAGTACATGAAGGTAATTACCTATTCTTAAGGCCTTGTACTTAGTTTCTAAAGAAGGACAAGCAGTTGTGCCACGGAAAGTTTCTGAAGAAGGTGCCCCCGCGATGGTGTGCAGATAAGATGGGGAGGCGTCGGTGGATGAGTGGTGCACAGACCACTGACGGGCCATACATGACAATGCGAATGATAGGTGTGCCCAAATGGTTGGTGTGCCACACCATTAAGGCACCGCCAACTTATATCAGTTCGAGTGAAACTGGGTATGTGGTTTGCTTCATGATTCATGCAATTGATTCTTAATGCTAGCTTGATCTCTGCACTAATACTTCGTACCTCTCTTTTTGGCAATACACAATAACGCAGAGGTGCCAGAGGTGTACGAGCACTATGCCATGGCCCATACTGCCTTGTACAAGAAGGAATATGAATTAACTAAGTCTGACCTCGATCATCCAGAAAGTTCACCAACACCTCATCCCACCACAATCTCATGAGGTACAACAAGGTGGGGAAGGCGAGGAAAGGGGAGGACTTTCACCCGAGCCGGCAGCCTATGATCCAGAGATGGTGATGTTAGCTAGTGGTGGGAGGCCCCATGGCTCGATAGCCATTGCAGATGTACTGATACGTTGTCCTCTCACTCTCCCAGAGATCAAGGCGCACCAAACAAGCTCTTGTCGTGAGATAAAGACTCATCAACGACCAATCGATCTCGCCATCGAGGTTAGTTATACGAACTCAGATATATTTCCTCCATTACATTGTGTGTGCGACCATTGATGATTACAATGCTAACAAGGAGTGGTGTTGTAGGATGCTCTTCAGAAAGAGAGACTGACAACCCAAGCGCTTCTGGAGGAGAGGGACCGGGTGGCGGGGGATAAGGAACTGGTCGCGGAGGAGAAGATGGCCCCGTTGTTGTAGGAGGAGAGGGCACGAAATGAGGCGACTCATCGGGCCATGTACGAGCTCCTTGTGATAAGTTTCTTCTCCATATGAGCCAAATCATGCACGTAAATGTTTGTTTCATTACTAACTAATATGTCTGACTCGTCAAAACCAAATGTGTAGTCTTTGTGCAATAAGACCTGTCATACCCCTCCGTCGATGCTAGTAATCACTAAGCGAGAACAGTGAGATTCATTTGAATGGTCATTACTTACTTGTCTTAACATTTGAGTGTAATCAATCTAAAGAGTCATTGCAAAAGATTTTTGGTGCGTGATAACTCCCGAGCCGCATCGCACACCCCTTCTCCACGTGAAACTGGCCCCAGCAACTCTGGTGCTTCACCTTCGTGATGACGATGACGGTAAGTTTTCTTATTATTTTTCTTCTCTTTCTTCTTCTTCATGATCATCATCTTCTTCTTCTTATTCTTCTTCTTCTTCTTCTTCTTCTTATTCCTATTATTATTATTGTTATTATTATTATTATTATTATTATTATTCTGTTAGTATTCTTCTTATTCTTCTTCTTCTAACTCTCTTATTTCCATTTTGCAGATTTGATTCACTTCATGGAAGCTGGCATGATGGACTGCTAGTGTTTAGTTTTTGTTTTGATTTGTATTCATTAACAATGTGAAGCTATGCATGGATGAACAGTGTGAAACTATGTGTATTGGTTTTTTTCATAGCCTATGTGTTCTCTTGTTTAATAATTCACGATGATGTTGGATATTACATGGTACTTGTTGGAATACATGGCCTATATTAGTGATTAGAACTATATATATGTGTTTTGAAAATGCTGGGAATAACATAAAATAGATATAAAATAGGTAATAGAGGTACTTTGTCATCTGCCAGCCGTCGACGGATGTCTTTGCCGTCTGGCAGCTAATGGCAAAGGTGCCACATGGCAGCTACCTGTGCAACCTGGGAGCACCAAGTTTGACCCAGTTGGTCACTTTGCTGAGAGCTAGTGGCAGGCAGATGACAAAGAGCCATATGGTAGACAAAAAGGTGAAGGCGGGAGTCACGTGTAGCTATGGACTGCTCATGTCAATGGGTAGACGGCAAAGGCAAAGCTTCTTTGCCGTGAGCTGGCGGATGATAAAGGTTGTCATTAGCCTCCTAATGGGGCGGACAACTATGATTTTTTGTCTATCACCTTTGTTGTCTTCTTGGTTAGGACGACTAATAGCAAACACCTTTGTCGTCTGTTATGATTTTGCAGACGACAAAGAAGCTGATTATCGTGACTTACATTGCTGGAAGTGGGGCCGTCAGCTAAAGAACGACAAAGGTGTTTGCCTTCCGTGACCTTGAACTTTGTCGTCCGCTATGGCAGACGACAAAGAAGTTGATTCATTTAATCTAAGTTTGTAAGAAACAAAGTATCACAATAAGAACGATGACATAATGTAGACACGAAGAAGTCAATCAATATGAAAAAATCTTGTCGTTTTATCCTTAGTGACAAAAATAAGATACATGTCTTAGCCCTTTTTTCACTGGGTAATATCACCAATGGTACCCACTAGAAAGCACCACTGCCTTTGAAGAAAAACCCACCAAACTAGTCCAAATAAGATATAAAAAGATTCAATTAATTGCATTGAACCATCTTGATCATAAAGTGACAACTCATCATATCCCTATAAACTCACCACCAATTACGTTGAATTGATCGCGATCATGTTAGAAGGCTCATGGGAACATGGCACCAAAGATTGAAAAGGAGGGAGAACCATCTAGATAATACTATGGACTCTAAGGACCTAATGGAACTACTTACACATCATTATGGGGGTAACAAAGTTAATGAAGAAGGCTCAAGCAATGGAATCCCCTTGCGGAAGAGCTCCGGAACATCCCTCCAGATCGGATTTTTGTGAAACAGGAACTTACAGCAGCGATATAATTCTCCTAAAAGTATTGTAGAGTGCTTTGGTATTTGTAGGGATTCATGACTGTTGAATTGACATAAGGTTGTACATAGGGGCCTCACATGGCCTAGGGGTGCGCCCTACCCCCCAGGGTGTATCGTGTGGCAGCATGGACCCCTACATATCCTCTTGATCTCTCCTCAAGCTTCGAGGGTCGTTTGTTGCCCAAAATTTGTATTAAATCGGCAAGTGATTTTGACTTCCATAGATATTTACTCATGCAAAGTCAAAAACAAGCAGAAAACACAAACTGATAGTGAGCACTAAATTAATAGGTTAGTCCATAATAATAATATAATTTACTACAAAAGTATATAAAAGTGATAAAATAATATCATGAAACAATAAAAATATATAGATACGTTTGAGATGTATCACTCATCATCACATGTTGAGAAATCTAATGCAATAAAGACACTTTCGGATTCATTCTCTCCACTGTCCTCAAATCCACGAGTTTCCTTTGACTTATCCTCACTAGTATTTTTTACTTCATGATCACAATAGCTCTCTTCTTCAATTCACATGGTTAAAATCTTCAACATATTTTTAGATGGCCCTACACCAATATCTATAACACTATTGTTTACATATTTTACAAATCTATGCACACCACTATCATCAACTAAATCAAGCAATCCATTGTTGAAATCCTTTTTAGGGCTTAGTCAATGCAATATCATTACCGGTCCTCCTCGAGCCATCTTATAATGGACATCCAAATCAGCAAGCAACATTTATAAGCACAATGTTGACGCCGAACATGGCTAATTTCCTATCTACCACCAACAAAGAGAACCTTCAGTCCCTCACAGATGAGAGATTGTAATGAAACCTCACAACTAATTTTTTTGATAAATATATTTCTACCAAACAAATAGAAAATCATCAATTGTATATATGTCTAATCGATAGTAGAAACTACACTTATACTCTATTACTCTAACAATACAATTGAACATAGGGATGGACTTACTATGATGGCGAGCCTAATCCTATAAGAAGCAACACACGATGGGCCGACGGCGGTAGAGGATGGGTCATTGATATGTATCAAACATATCTTTATTTTCTTGGTTGTTTCATTCTATTATAATATCAATTTAATACAATTTTATAGAAATTTATATTAATTTTATGGACTAACCTTTAATTTAGTGCCCTCAACGAGTAGTTCTTTTTCTACAAGTTTTTGGTTTTATAATAAATAGATATGTCTCCACCTCAAAACGCCGTTGTGATTTTGACAATGTTTTCGTGCGGAGAAGGTTCCTGAAAGCACATGAGGGATTCCATCGGATGTCCAGCTCCGGGCGTCTAGGGGTACACATGGTGGGACCATCCAGATCCTTTTAGCACCACCTTTATCCCATTTTTGCAAAGACTAATGTTTAGAAAAGGTGTATTCATAATTATGACAAGTTTTATGATAATAATCATCATTACTTTTTATAACATAAGTATCATCAAAATAATCATCATAAGTAGCCACTTTATTCTCATCATAATCAGTTGAAAACTCTTCCAAGATAGTGGAATCATTACTAAATATATACATGACCTCTCCAAATCGACTTTTATCATTATAGTAAGGTTCAACACCCTACAAAGTAGTGGGATAATTATTACCTAAAGTTGACACTCTTCCAAACCCACTTTCATAAATATTGCAATCATCATAAAAAAATTGATCACTGAAAGTAGGGGCTAAAAGATCATCTTCATTAAGTATATCATCACGTATACATTCTCAATTCTAGAACCCTCTATACCATTTCTTCGTGATTTTGTTCGCCATAGCAAGTTCTTGTTCCACGGAGTTACAATCTATGTGCATGTTCTGGCGTGCTAGCAAAGCGGGAATTCATCACCGGAGCCATCTTCATCAATCTTGATGCCACCATGACCAGTAGTTACCTTAGGACTTAATTTGGGTCCATAGCAGTAGTTATATGTTTTTCTCTCTCCCTTCTGATTCAATACAAAGTTCGTGTGAACTACCTCACATGATCATGATCAATTTGATGTGATTAGTGTTGTGTTTTTGTATATGATGAATTTTCATTTTATGATCAGA
The DNA here is from genome assembly GCF_904849725.1 of Hordeum vulgare subsp. vulgare. Taxonomy (NCBI): domain Eukaryota; kingdom Viridiplantae; phylum Streptophyta; class Magnoliopsida; order Poales; family Poaceae; genus Hordeum; species Hordeum vulgare. Next base: position 121,146,450 of record NC_058520.1, read on the forward strand.
TTTTTCATTGAATTATATTCAATCTCCTATGTTTAATTGTCGCATAATTCAGTACACATATATGCTCTTTGATATATGTGATGTTCTTTGGCCAAGTTTGATGCTAGATCTCTAGAGGGAGTTGTGTATGGTAGTGGCTTCAATCTTGTGGTGCTCTATATCTAAGTGACAATAGTGGAAGAGACACATATTTTATTTTTGCTATTGAGGAAAAATGACGGTTTCTTTATCACACTTGGATGATAGTTTTACTGTCTATATTATCTCATCATGCTTATTGCAATGCTCTATTTGTTATAAATGTAATACTCAAGATGCATGTTGGATAGCGGCCTTTGCATGGAATATTGGTTGTATATGCAAGTAGATTTATGGTCTACATATCATGGACATAATTCCTATACAAGATTGTGCAATGTATGATCATAGTTATAAATAGAAATGCTACAATTTAATTGTTGCCCAACTATAATTTGTTCACTACATCACATTTATCTTGCTTGAATAATTGCTTGTAGTGATGCTATGGTCCGAGGTCTATTTTCCCATTATTGAATTAGTTGTTATTATTTTTCTTTCTTGGTGCACTATTTTGTTTATTTTATCTATTTATCAATCTCTACGACACCATGCTATTTACCCTTGTAATTAGCAAGACAAGAGGATTGCCAACCCTCTTGATTCTTTGGGGACAAGTTTTATTTTGTGTGCATGTACTAATAATTAGTTGTTGTTGAAGTAATTACTACTGGTTCAATAAAGTTTGGTTTTCAATCAAGGAAAATACTTATTTATAGGTTACATCACCCTTACACTTGGGATTACCAAGCCACTAGTATGGGACAATAAGTACTCGACATAAGAGGGTGGTGATTCTCCCGTAGAAGTTTATGGGATTACCCCAAGAGTAAGGTTGAATCAAAACATTGGCAAAGTATTTCCCTCGGTTAAAGAATCACGATTATCAATCCAGTAGGAGTCTCCCGAGATAATAAAGTAAGCATCACCTACTCAGAGAACATACACACACACACATATACACACACACACCCACATCCAACACGGTAGGAGGGTTGCTAATGCCCTTGTATTGCTATAATAAGATTAAACACAAGTGATAGATATAGATAGTGGCAAAGTAGCACGGTAAATAAAAGTAAAAATGGTGTAGAAGAGTTTAGTAAATGAGAATAGACCAGGGGCACAAGTTTAATAGTGACATCTCTCTTGAAAACGAGCATAGATAAGAGAGCATGCAAAGATAATTAATTATATAGCAACGATCCCTCAACAGATTTAATTGATTTCAATGAATAAGTTGATCATAAAGTGACAATTCATCATGTCCTAACAAACACACTACTGATTACATCGAATCTCGATCTTGTGAGAAGACTCGTCGGAACACGATATTGAATATCCGAGAAGAGAGAGAACCATCTAGCTACTACTATCGACCCTAAGGTCTTGATAGAACTACTCAGACATCATCATGGAGGCACAAAGGCTAATGAAGAAGGCTCCAACAATGGGCAACCCCATCCGACAAAGCTCTAGAACATGCCTCTTGTTTAGATATTCATAACACAGGAACTCAGAGTGGCAATAAATTTCTTTTGCAAATACGATGGAGGGTATTTATACGGATTTTATGCTGGTGGAATCAATGTAAGGCGATGCAAGTGACCCCCACACATCCTAGGGGCATGCCCAATCCCTCAGAGCATGTCGGGTGGCCGTGTGGCCCCCCTGCAGGTCCTCTCGATCTCTCCCGAAACATTCAGGGTCCTTCGTTGGCAAAACTTTCATATTAAATCGACAAGTGATTTTGATCTCCGTAGATATTAATTCCCGTGAAAAAAATAAGAACTCACAATGGGCATTAAATTAATAGGTTAGTCCAGAAATATATAAATTGCTATAAAAAGTATATAAAATGGTAATATAATATTAATCAAAAAATTATTTATATGTTTGAGACATATCAGCATCCCAAGCTTAATTCCTGCTCGTCCTTGAGTAGGTAAGTGATAAAACAAATATTATTGTTGATGTTGAATGCTACCTAGCATAATCTTGATCAAATGATGTACCATGGTGTGAACTCGACAAAAAAGTGATTCAAAGCAACAATAAATAATCGATAACACACAGGTAACATCTAAATGTCTAAACAAAATTACTATTGTTTTTCATGTATTAATGTCTTGTTTACATGTAATTCCAAACAATACTCATATATATCATATTCATGTCACCAATCACTCAATGCTTTATCATAATAAAACATCACAATCTAGAGCTTCACTCAAGTAACCAAATCCATGATGAACGATTTTCAACAACTTAGCACTTTACTTAATGCTCAATTCACAAGTCTTGGTCTTCTTACAGGAGAAAATTATCCAGTTAGAGCAGGATGAGGGTACAATCATAGGACGTGAGAACCTAAAATTATACATTTCAGAGTATTATAAGAAGCTTTTTGGTCAACCGGAACATAATTTTATCTCTCTTGATGAGAATGAAAATGGTGATACGCCTCAGCTCATCTCGGATGAGAATGAGATTCTTTCAGCACCATTTACAGAGAAGAAGGTGTTTGACGCAATAGCACAAATGAGACCAAACAAGGTAAGGGGGCTGGATGGTTTTCGAGCTGAGTTTTTATAAAAGTGTTGGCATATTATAAAGGATGATCTTATGCCTATGTTTCATGGTTTGCTCGATGGCCAGCTACAACTTTTTCACCTCAACTATGGAACAATAAAGTTGTTGCCAAAAAAGGTTGAAGCTATTCGCATTGAGCAGTTGAGGCCGATATGTGTGCTCAATGTCAGTTTCTACAAAGGTTGGCACGAATAGGCTGACGGAGATAGCCGAGTCCATTGTACATCCGACTCAGACTACCTTCATGCCCGGGAGACACATCCTAGAGGGGGTTGTCATCTTACACGGGACGTTGCATAAAATTCATAAAAAGAAACTTGATGGGGTTATCTTTAAGATGGATTTCAAGAAGGCATATGATAAGGTCAAATGGCCATTCCTTCAATAGGCCTTACGTATGAAAGGGTTCAATGAATCCTGTAGGGATCAGATGTCCTCTTTCATTCAGCAAGGAAATATTGGGATTAAAGTTAATGATGACATAGGGTAATTATTTTCAGACTCATAAGGGACTGAGACAGGGTGACTCAATGTCCCCAGTGCTGTTCAACGTAGTAGAGGATATGTTGGCACTCCTTATTGGTCGGGATAAAGGGAATGGATATGTAGGAGGGCTAGCCCCACACCTAGTAGAGGGGGATTATCCATACTACAATATGCAGATGACACGATAATTTTTATGGAACACGATCTTGGAAAAGCTGGAAACATGAAGCTTGTGCTTTTCCTTTTTTTGAGCAATTGTGTGGACTTAAAATCAACTTTAACAAAAGTGAGTTGTTATCCTTTGGAAGAGCAAAGGAGGAACAAGACGCTTATAGGAAGATATTTGCGTGTGAAATGGGCACACTACCCTTTAGCTACCTAGGAATTGTTGGGGAACATCGTGTGGGAAATGAAAATTCTTGTACGCGCACCAAGATAAATCTATGGATACTAACGTCTACGAGAGGGGGAGTGCATATACATACCCTTGTAGATCGCTAAGAGGAAGTGTATATAACGCGGTTGATGTAGTCAAACGTCTTCGCGGTCCAAATTGCAATCCGTCCCGCTATCCCATCAAGATCCGTCCCGATCTAGTGCCGAACGGACGGCACCTCCGCGTTTAGCACACGTACAACTCGATGACGTTCTACGCCTCCTTGATCTAGAAAGCGAGTATGGATAGGTTGATGAGTTCTCCGGCAGCACAACGGCGTGACTGTTGTGGTGATGTTGGTGTCTCGGCAGGCCTACGCCTAGCGCTACTGAAACCGCGAACGGAGGAGAAAACGATCTAGGGAGAGAGGGGCGCCAAGGGCTTCGTGTGCCCTCTTGGGGTGCCCCCTCCCCTCTATATATAGGTGAAGGGGCATGGGGAACATCCCCTCCAAGCCCTAGGGCACAGCCATGGGGGAGGAGGTGGAATCCTAGTCCCCTTCCTTCCCTTCCATACAAATGTGGACTTTCCACCTTTCCCAACTGCATGTGCCTTGAGAGACTTGTGCACTTGGCCCAATAAGGCCACAATGTATCCTCTCAGCCCATTCAAACCCTTCAGACGTGGTAGAACCCTTGGTGGACTTCCGGACTCCTCCTGAAGTTTCTGGAACCTTCTAGAAGCTTCTCGGTACAATACCGGAAAAACCCGAAACTTTTCAGGTAGCCAAAATATGACTTCCCATATATAAACCTTTACCTCCGGACCATTCCAAAGCTCCTCGTGATGTCCGGGATCTCATCGGGGACTCCGAACAACCTTCGTTCACCAATATACATAACTCAACTATACCGAAATGTCACCGAACCTTAAGTGTGCAGACCCTGTGGGTTCGACAACTATGCAGACATGACCCGAGACACTCTTCGGCCAATAACCAATAGCGGGACCTTGATGCCCATATTGTCTCCTACATATTCTACGAAGATCTTTATTCGTCAAACCGCGATGTCAAGGATTCAATCAATCCCGTATAATGTTCCCTTTGTCCATCGGCATGTTACTTGCCCGAGATTCGATCGTCGGTATCTCCATACCTAGTTCAATCTCGTTACCGGCAAGTCTCTTTACTCGTTCTGGAATACAAGATCCCGTGACTAACTCCTTAGCCACATTTCTTGCAAGCTCATTGTGATGTTGTATTAGCGAGTGGGCCCTAGAGATACCTCTCCGTCATGCAGAGTGACAAATCCCAGTATCGATTCATGCCAACCCAACAGACACGTTCAGAGATACCTGTATAGCACCTTTATAGTCACACAGTTACGTTGTGACGTTTGATACACACAAGGCACTCCTCCGGTACCCGTAAGTTGCATGATCATTTGTCATAGAAACAGATACTTGACATGCAGAAAACAGTAGCAATAAACTGACACAATGACATGCTACGTTCATAGTTTGGGTCTTGTCCATCACATCATTCTCCTAATGATGCAGTCCCATTATCAAATGACAACTCATGTATATGGTCAGGAAACCTTGACCATCTTTGATCAATGAGCTAGTCCTTTAGAGGCTCACTAGGGACAGTGTGTTATGTATGTACCCACACATGTATTTGAGTTTCCAATCAATACAATTATAGCATGGGTAATAAACGATTATCATGAACACGAAAATATAATAATAACTAATTTATTATTGCCTCAAGGGCATATTTCCAATAGGATCCACATGCATCATAGACGTTTGACGAATAGGGAATGGAAATGTATTGAGGATATATTCGAAAATGGACTAAGCTACTCGAAGGGCAAGCTGATGTCTTATGGAGGTAGGCTGATGCTGATAAACTCGGGGTTATCAAGCTTGCCGATGTTTCTTCTATCATTCTTTGAAGTACCGGAGGGTCTACGGAAAAGATTAGATTTCTATCGCTCTTGTTTCTTTTGGCAATGTGATGAGGCTAAGAAGAAATATAGACTAGCAAAGTGGGATATTATCTGCACACCAAAAGACCAAGGGGGCTTAGGCATAGAGAATTTAGAGGTTAAAAATAGATGTCTGCTTAGCAAATGGCTATACTAACTGTCTACTAAGACCGATGGGATGTGGATACAAATTTTGAGAAATAAGTACCTACATTCTAAGTCTCTCACTCAGGTTACTACGCGCCATATTGACTCACCTTTTTGAAAGGGGTTAATGAAGATGAAGGTAACTTTCTTTCGGAGGGTAAAGTTTTTAGTTGGCAACGGAGTAGCGACCAGATTCTGGGAGGACACATGGCTGGAAATACACCGCTAGCTTTGCATTATCCTTCCCTTTAAAATATTGCACAACGTAAGAAAGATTACATGGCAACAGTATTCCAATCAATACCTCTAAATATCCAATTCAGGCGAGCAATAGTGGGCGAAAGATGGAACACCTGGATGCACTTGGTGAGACGTTTGATGGATGTCGAACCGTCGGGCCAGCTAGATTCCATTCACTGGAAATTAACTACATCCGGTACGTTTACTGTGAATTCAATGTACATTGATCTATTTAATTCTGGACCATTTTCAAGAGCTTTACATATTTGGAAGATCAAGGTGCCACTCAGAATTAAAAATTTCATGTGGTTCATACACAAGGGGGTTGTGTTAACCAAAGATAATTTGATAAGACGACGATGGCTAGGCAGTCCTAAATGTTGTTATTGCGATCAAAATGAAATAGTTAAACACCTCTTTCTTGATTGTCCATTGACAAAATTATTATGGCGCACTATGCATATAGCTTTTAACATTTCCCAACCAACCAGCATTAACACGCTATTTGGGTTGTGACTCAATGGAGTAGACGAAACTATAGTGAATCATATCAGGATTGGAATAAGTGCGCTATTTTGGGTTATATGGAACACGAGAAATGATATGATTTTTAATGGCAAAGGTATACACAATTTTGTGCAGGTTATCTACAAAGCTACAACTTGGATCCGTACATGGTCGTTACTCAACCATGTGGACACTAGGGAGCTTATGGTTATTGGATGCAACTGGTGGACGGTCGCACAGGCAATCTTCAACCGGTTTGGATGGCGAACTACTGATAGACTAGGTGTATTGGCATCGTAGTCTATTTTTTTGTTTTCGTCGGATGTGGCAGTTTATTTACGCTTAAGAGCGTTTTCTTCCAACTTATGCTTGAGAACTTAAGACTTTATTTGCTTTTATGCTTACTAATATGGCTCCATGCATCGATCGATGCAGAGGCCGGGGGCTGTGATCCTCCTTCTAAAAAAATTTCTCACATGAGTGTAGTTAGTCGTTAAGGAATGGAGAGGCCTTACAATTGGTATTGTTGTGAGGAGTAGGGATTGCCATACACCAGGTGCACAAAAGCTATAAGTATATGAAAGCTCTTGCACTGCAACTAAGTGGGTGTGCATTCAACTTGTTTGCTCACATTCTTAAGCATTTGAGGAAGCTCATCATCGAATATGCAAGTCAATCTCTTACAATATAAAATTCCCACTAGCATAAGAAATGAGGAATTAAAACTCTCTACATAAAGTACAAGGTGCTAATTTGAAGCACAAGTGTGTACCAAGGATACTAGTGTGCTTCTCTCTCTTTTTTCTCATTTTTTGTGGGCTCCTTTTGCCCTCTTTTGTTGGGCATTTTGGACTATTTTTTATTGCAGATGTAGACACACACTCTAATGGACATCACACTTTTATTTACTTACAACTTTGAAATGAAAATAATGAATACAAATGAATGCCTTCGACAGTGTACCAGAATCTAGAATGACCTAGTGTAACATGTAAAGCAATAATGAATAGTGGCCTTGCCACAGCTATCATGCAAGCTCTATATGATCATACAAAGAAAGATGACAATGAAAATATAAGTCATGTAATAAAAAATAACAATGAAAGTTGCATGACCATGCATCTCGAAAATGACTATGAAAATACCATAATAGGTTGCTATGGCGGTCGTTCCGAGGATAAGGGTGTTTTATGTGTAGAAGGACAAGAGGAAGTCCTCCCATGAGATCTGAATGTACACGCGAAAGATGCACCATGTCTCGATGTGATGTGAGAGTGGGCAATGCAAGATACCGAATAGGCTAGCACAATATGAAAATGTGGAAGTGCTTAAGAAGACCAAAAGTTATAAAACAAAGCATCTAACTAATACTTCATAATCTACATCAGTCCACCGGGCTTCCCGACCAATTATACAAAGGTGGTTACTCACAATGCTAGACCCCTTACAATCAATTTCACTTCAATGATGTCAAGTATTGACGTGTATGACCTTATGACACCTTTCCACTAAGTGCAAGTCCTTTTGGCTACATAAATTAACTACTCAAACTTTATCTTAAAATTATTGCAAGGAACTCAATTATCAAGTTCAGTTGATCTACAAATTGACGAAAGTTTATACTATATCACTAATACATACCTATAATTTTTGGGACTAGCATACATTTCATGTAAATTATTAATTACAATTCAACTATGATACAAGTGAGGCGAGAGAGTCCTAATCTTTTGTATAGAAACATATTATACCACCATGCTCTAACACGTATAAGTGAAGGGCAAGAAAAAATTCTACAAAATCCTCCAACTGAAAAGATATAAGTGAATATCAATTAGCATTCTGTAAATATAAGACCGATGTGTGTCTCCCTTAAGAAGTGTTGATCAGAATATAATGATTTTCTGAAAACAAACTGAAAATCTTAACCTTTATCGAAACTTCAGTTTTCCGGATATGAAGTGACTCGAGAATCGGTCATGTATTAACCAAGTCCCCATACACTGATTTAACGAAAAACCTGCCTGAAGCAGATTGTGTCCATGAGAATGAGTGTCGCTGATTAGATATGATGACCTCCATCAATCTTCATTTTTTCCAACCAGCGCTTGCGTGAACTGGATGTTTTAAAAAATCAATCCGAATATTTAGCTTACAATATTATAAAGTGATGTACAATATTATAAAGTGATGGGCATCATAAGGATAGCGACGTATCTCCTAGATATCCTTTCAAAATCGTGTGACAGGCCATCTTCAATAATAAACTTTCTCCTACGGAAGAAGGCAACCTTTGTCCTCATAAACCATTCAATAAAGATGATTCATTGGACTATATCCATACTTGATGTAAGCTTTCGAAATGTAGATACTTGTTATTGTATTTGTACTCTCTCCTCCTCAGAGGATAACCCATAAAATCATCTACTAATCAGACTCTTGTTTTTGATCTTCAAGTTTTCAATACCCAAACCCCTTTGTTCCTTGGCCTACACAAAATATCCCACTTAGCGAGTCTTATTCCGTGTTTGAGCAACGATGATCTAAAAAAATCTAGAACGATAAGCTGGCCTTCCGGGAAGGAAATATTTCTAGCGACAAGGTTAAAATTCCCAGTATGCACGTGGTAGCTTGAAGGAGACGTCATTAGCTAGCTTAATCTGCAATTAATTTAACCAACGAAAACAAACTAACAAACAACTTAAGCACCGAAAGAGAGATTGAATGGCCACGGGTACAATTCTTAGTTGGTATCTTGTTAGGGTTTGGCCTTTGGACCCCTTTGCCCCTTTGGCAGGCTGGCATGGTTTTTTGCTTACGAGCAAAGGGAAAAGATAACCACCGAATGAAGTTGACACAAGACCCGGCCGACCACGAGCCACCTCTCACTACTTTTGTACATTTCATCGTGCGTGCGTCACACTGACCGTGGCTCCCCTATATTTAGCGGCCTCTTCTCCATCGTCTTCCTTACGCTTTGCCGTCTTCTTCCTCCATAGCTCTCTATACTCATCTGGTGTCATCCACTACCCATTGCCCATCACAACGTAACGCCCTCCAAAAGATCCACATGAAATAAATCTCTCATGGTTCCTGGAAAAGCTCCAGGTCTTCTGATGCGTTTATGTTTCTTCTTGTACTTTCATTGAGCTTGTTCTTGGCTAGCTTTAGTTTTTCTTTCTCTTCTTCATTTTGATGGGAGCGATGGACGGAAGAGAGCGTCCTTCAGTCCACTCACGGGCGGTGCTAGGATCGAATTAGCTGCCGACTCATTCATCCACTTGCCGAGCAAAGTTATTTTGCCGAGGAGCTTAGCAGGTGAGTGAATGAAGCGGGAGGTAAAGTCTTTGATCTCGCACCGTCGTTGCTTGGACTGAAGGGTGCTCCCTCCTCCTCCCTAAGCCATGTTATGTAGTGCTTGATCTGCTCGTTTCTTCGGCCGACATACCGCCTGATCGATCTGATCTGTTCTTTTCGAGCTTCTCTGGCATGAAATGATAGAATCTGTGTTGCCCTGCGCTCGCTCTGGTGTGTTTTTTACAGTTCATTGTTTGGCTATTCTTAATTTAGTCCGGTAATGGATGTCAAGGCTTAAATTTTGTACTTGTTTAATCAGGCCCTTTTGTACAAAAAATCCTTGATCTGCTCACAGAAACCTTGTTTTTCTGAAAGCGCATCTACTTTTAAGTAGTAGTAGTACCTGCGATGGCTTCCTAGATGCATGGTACAGCTCTCCTTCTCGTAGCTAGATACGAACTTGATCTCCATCCTGTGTGCGTTTCCTCTACTATTTTGCACTCCGTGATGTGATCTGTCGATGCACTGTTGCGGGCTGGAACAAAAACACGGTTCTTTGCTTGCTTTTCTTCCTTTCTGGTGCGGTGTGGGGGATCGATCACATCGCCGCGTCTTTCGGGTCGTGCGAACAGTGAGACGTCTTTCGATCTCCCTGTTCGCTTTGGAACTTGGCACGCAACCAGGGTGATTGGACTGGACGTGTGCCTGACCCTGGTGCTATGCTATGCTATGTATGCTAGGTTAGCTTTCGGAGCATGGCCACCACGTGGTGATTGTTCCCCAAACGTTGTTATCATTTCCCCGAGGGCTCTTAGGGGCCTAAGTAGCCTGTTAATCTCAGATTTGCATCAGGGTATTCTCTCGCTCCCCTCGCATGTTGCTCGTCCATGGAAATATGTGAGCATGCATGTCGGCTTGTGATGTGATTTTTATCAAGTCAGGATATGAACAACGTTGTACTACTCTTTTTAAGCACGCTGTCATTATTTTCACCTAAAAAGTTATGAAAAATTCTTAATTAGTGTGATTTCTGGAGATGCATCTGGTAGGGTGCTCGTTTGCAATCGTTTCACAGTACTCCTAACAATATTAGATCCTGTTTTGTGCTGCTAGCTAACTGTTGGTAGAATTATTTTGTACTAGAATGCATAGTCTGTGCTGGCCTCTCGAGTAGTAGTATTACCTTTATATACAAACTGTTCATGATGACTTGATTGGTACAATAATTTAACATACCTATATATGTAGTACACACTTAGAAGTAATTTCTTCCTCTTTATTTTTCCTATCTTGTTCATCTTCAGTTTATAAACTTAGTCCAATTGTTATCTTATAACCTCTTCACATTTGTCTTTGGTGATGGCTATTAATTTCTGTACCGAACAGCTTGAACTAATACACTGGCTAGCAATATGATGCCATGGACATGATTAGGAGCTATGTGCATCGTTGAGCAGTACTCCACTATATAATGCTTTATCATCAACTGCACTGCACACGTACCATGGCTGCTGACAAATCTTGTTTGTGATGATAGCAAGCGTGCATGGACTCTCCTTCAATTGCTGGATGTTCTTGGTGGGGCTGGGGGTTACTGCAGGCCGGCCCGCTCTGTCCGTCAAAGCTGTGGGAGGCACTGTCTAGCCTTTTCACTGCAGATTAATGTTCTGTTCTTGACTGCCTTTTGTACTCCCATGTCCTCCTTTTCATCGCCAATTAATGGCCCGTGATCCTGAAGTAGGGCGGTGAATTAGTGATGGGTTTGCAGTCATGTGCGCTGGACATAGCTCCGAATTAATGTTGCAGCCTGGCATATTTTGCAAATGCAACGGTATTGCCGGTACATGTAGATGTACTGCTTGTTGGTTACGAATCTACTGCGATGTGTGTGGCTCCTGTTAGTTGTTGAGTTGTAGGTTAATTTGCAGCTAATGTACCCTTATGTGGTTGTTCATCGTGTTTTGCTGTTCTGAATGTCACACACTCATGCTAAATGGCAAACTTGTATCGTACTTTCTGTTCTCAGTTCAATATGGCTTCAACAAGTATGAAAACTATATTATCGGCAACCACTTCTGCTATTTATCTCACATAACATCTAGTAGGTAGAGTGTGCGAAGTGTGCATGAGCCTAAAAGTTTCCTTTCCGATCCATTTTTGTTTGTTTGATAGAGTGTATGAAGAGTGCATGAGTCTATACTATCTTAACACAAATACACTAAATGCATGAATGAAACAATTATGCTGAGATGGAAATGCTACCAAACACGCACTGGGTCTCTCAACTGGTGCACTACAGTGATTCTAGCATATGCTATGTTCCATCAAATAAGAGTACCGCATGTCTATTTTCACATGGCTCTGAATTGTTGAGGTTCTTCAAGAACCACAAACGAACTGGTAGATATGGAACTGAAGCCCTATATTTAAGGAAAACAACTGCACAACACTGCAAGTGCCTCATATTGGTCCATGCCTCCAGGATACGACGCCATTTACAGAGCATCGAACCTGAAAATCTTGCACATTTGCCCTCCTTCCCATTCGTGCGCCATGCTTCCGCACGCAGCGATCTACTGTCGCTGCTGTTCATCTCTGATATCTGAACGTGCTCTTGGATGACCTCAATGGCAGATCTTCAACACCGCGACTTGTCAAAGGAGAGGGAGGGAGGGAGAGGGAGAGAGAGTCTTGCATTGCTGCGGCCTGCGGCACCTGTCATGGTGTGAAACCCTAACCCTAAAGTTGGCAAGGAGCAAGGAGGGGTTGGAACTCACAGAGTGAGCATGTGGGTGTCCTGCACCTCGTGTTTGCAACCTCGAAACCCCATATCTTAAGCACTTTAAACCCACCACTGGACGCACTTAAAAATTGCCTTCAGATGTGTGGCGCCTACAAATTCCAAGGGAGAGGGCTCCCTTTCCCGATGTATGTGCTCAACTTATCCTCAGTTTTTAATTAGCGCTTTGTACTTTGGTCTTTGCAAAGTTGCAAGTGCAACCTGTTCCGTTTCACTAGGAGGGATGGTGCCTATTATATTGACCCAGGCTGGGGTTTCTCTCCTCTTTTCTTGCAAAGGATGGATGTATCTGGAATTCTTGACTGTAGTAGAGCATGGTTAATAATATAGCCAGTTGATGCGATATGCAACTGTCAAACGGTCATGTCATTTGTAGGCTATAAGATCAACTCAACCAGAGTCACGGCTTGATCAACGTAAAATGACACTTTAGCGTAATCATCACATTAATCTTGATCGTCATAATTTCTGAAGCTGGCAGCCACCATACTCTTCAAACCTACATAGTTAGATGTTGCATGCGGAGGGCTAGTGTGAAGCTTGCTCCAAACCCAACCACCAGTGCCGAAGCGAAGTTTCAGCTTCCTGCTCTTCGCGTGAAGGCCGAATTTGAAGCAACATGCATGTTGTCACGGCATATATTTTCACGAAAGAACTAAGTCGTGAGACCATCGGTGATAGATATTGGACACGAGTTTACCCAGATTCATTCCTCCACGGTGGAAGTAAAAGACTACCCCTGTTTGATTGCTATTGGTGACGATAATCTCGATTACAAAGGTATTGCTTTCTATGTCAATGAATCGAGAAATTCTAACCTACTTTTGGGCGGGCGCTAGGAACACCCTTTTATATATTAGGTCGGGCCCTAGTTTTATAGGAGACTTGACGTTGTACTCACTAACCCGTCAGAAATTGCGTTTGGTGGCCGAGCTATATGGAGGCCTTTAAATTTAAAATCCAAATTTCATAAAAATTCATATTTTTACATTTTAATTTTTTTTAAAAAAATATATAGGGATAAGTGAAGGCGTAATATACATGTGTGTAAATTTTCAGAAAAAATACATTGAAATGAGGGCTCTGAAAGAAAGAGAAATCTCAGACTTTTTTACATATGACACTATCCATCGTTTCAGGCCAAGAATTTGTGTTTTTTATCTAGATCGTATTTCAAGGTATTCATCCTAAATTTTTACACACATGCACATAACATCCTTCTTTACTTTCATATTTTTTTGAAACCGAAAAGTTTGAATTTTGAATTATTCAAAAATTTCGGCCTTCATGGAGGCCGAGCTCCATACGTCCGCAGTCCTAACACGTCTCCTATTCTATCTCTTATTGGTCTTGTTCTCCAAGTTACGAAAGTTTTTCTTGGTCCTCTTTGTGAGCCGGCCCACAAGCCCATTTGAGAGTCGGCACTGGTGGGCCGGGTCTCACCTCGTCCTTTTCATCTTCCTTGTGAAGTTCCTTCTGAGACCCGGGAATAGTATGGTCCCTAGAGCCCATGAGCTTAAAGGTGGGGTCATACTAATGCCGTATCTCATCCTTCGGGAATATTTTCAACATTAGGCTTCAGTTTAGCTTGGACTTGTCCATGTTAAACTACATGTGTAAAAATGAGATTCAATCGGGTCTTTTGAGAAATGTTGCCGGGTCTCATGATCTTACCATACTTGGATAATTTCATTGTTCCCTTGTTGTGACATAATCAATTTTGTTGTGACACATGCACGAACGTCATACCGAATCTTTTGGACAGATGACATCAAATCCGGTCAACGCAAGAATTGAGGCACTTTTTTAGCCGAAAATTACTGCGTCGTCTCAGGTTTCCATTGCGTCGCTTCGGGATTTTACCCAACTTATAAATAAGCCTTCGCGCCCTAGATCCATTTTACCCCGTCTTATCGAGTCCTCTTTCTTCTTCTTCTCGCCACTGACGCTCTCGTACCTACCTCGATTGAGCTCCTCGACCTCAACTGCGATGGGAAAACAAATCCATCGACGGCATCATCGAGATCGAGAAGAGTCACCGCGGTTGCATCCGGGACGTGTGAGGTCTTCAAAACATTCTTCCGCCGATCTGTGAGTTCTCTGTCCCTCGCCCTTCATTGTTTTAGTTCTCTCATAGCTTGTCATAGTTCACCGGAGTTCTTTTAAGAAACTTGGATGTAGATCTAGTTCACCCAACTTATTATCCGTAGGGTATTATTTTGTTTTCGCAACATATCCAATGTTTTTTAGACCTTACCCATAACTTTAGTAGAATCCATTGCTCTCATATTTTGGTTGTTTTACCGGACCTAGGTTTTATTTTACCTTTCTTCTCCAAGCATTTTTCAGATTTGTAATTCATGTTTAGTCTGAACAGTAGGTGTTTGTAGTCACTTTGACCGAGAAAACTGTCGTGCAATCTTTGTCGGCTTTCATTTGTTTAAATAACCAAATCACTTCTTCAATTGCCGGCTCTAGAATTATCATGATCCTCTTGCCGGCCTAAAGTTCATCCTGTCACTATTGGTCGCTACATGAAAGTTTTTGTGATATCCTTCTTGAGTACCTATCATTTTTGGACTAGTCTTATAACCCGTACATATTGCCATTATTCTCTTGTTAGACTCCCAAAAATATTTAATTGAAGCATGAGAGTACAATTATTTCTGTAAAATTTACACGTCGTCGTGCTCTAAAATATATAAGTGAAGCACTAGAGCAACTACCTAGCTCAAAAGATATAAGTGAAGCACAGAGAGTATTCTAACAAATTATGATGAACATATGTCTCTCTCAAATAGGAGTGTCCAGCAAACAATGATTGTGTCAAACTAAAATAAAAGTAAACTATAATACATGACGCTCCAAGCAAAACTCATATCATGTGATGAAGAAAAATGTAGCTTCAAGTGACATACTGATAGAATGGAGACGAAATTGGGGATGCCTTCACGGGCATCCCCAAGCTTAGACACTTGGGTCCTCCTTGAATATTACCTTGGGGGTGCTTTGTGCATTACCAAACTTAGGGTCTTGCCACTCCTTATTCCTTCATCCATCATTGTCTCACCCAAAACGTAAAAACTTCAACACACAAAACTCAACATAAACTTCGTGAGATCCATTAGTACGGTAGGCAAATCATAAACTTTATGTACTATTATTAATTCATTCATATTTAATTATTGCATAACATACTATATTATAACTTCTCCATGACTTATACCCCCACCCCGATATAATCCATAGCATCATCAAAACAAGCAAACTGTGCAAGCAAAAACCAGAATGTGTCTAAAATAGAATAGTCTATAATGATGAGCACTAAAACCATACTTCTGTAACTTGAAAAATTCTAGAACATTAGGACAACCTAGGAAATTTTTATATACATCTTTTTTTTTAATTCCAATAAAAAAGACGTTCCAGTAAAATTAGAGAAATTCTGCACTGGACGTAAAAGTATCTATTTTTGCACAGGGTTAAATCTACTATCATCAAAATCGTCCAAAAGGCTTTACTTGGCACAAACACTAATAAAAACACAAAAATATAATCATTATAATATAAATAATGATGTCAATATAAAATAATAGAAAGTAGAACAAAAATTTAATATGACAATTGGGTTGTGTCCCAACAAGCTCTTTCTTTATAGCCATTAAGATAGGCTTGGGATAATAATGATGCTAAAATAAAAGGAAAAAATTGATGCACAAACACAACATCATAAAACATGTGACAAGCATATTTAGGTATAACATATTTCCTGTGCATGGCACTTTATAAGTAAGCAATTTATCATGTCATGTAGTGTCTAGCAAAAATACTCTCTTTGGAAAATTCCAGAAAAAATCTCCGTGAACTTTTAGGTAATTTGGAGTACAAAAAAATTCCAACCTTTTTCCTAGCCTTTCAGGTCGAGAATTCCAGTTTCTAGTGATTTCCCTCTTTGTATAATCCTTGTAAAATAAGAGAGACAATATATAAGGATTTCATCAAAAGGTAAAATAATGCTTGAAAACATTATAAATATCAATATGAAATCATGATGCAGAATGGAATCAGTTAACTCCTAGCAACCTCCTCTGTAAGGGCATGCGGTAGTACTTTGTTTCGAGAGAGTTAATAAGGATTCACAATAAGTATGTGAGTTCTTTACGACTGATGTGAATCCATGGATATATGCACTCCCATCCTTGAATAATTTGCTAGCCTCCTCGATACCGTGCGTTCTCACCTCGAGAGTCGGCGCAACCTTCACTCGTGGATCCAAACCCCCCGATATGATACGTTGTTTCGCACATAAGCTACACTATATATATCTTCCTCAAAACATCCACCATTGCTACCTATCATGGCATTTCCATCGCCAATCCTAGATATATTGCCATGCAACTTTCACTGTTCTGTCACATGACTTGTATGTTCATCATCATATTACTTTGCATGATCATGTAGCTCACATAGTATTTGTGGCACAACCACCATTCATCATTACCTACATGTTATGCTAGATCATTGCACATCCTGTTTTATTGCCAAAGGCATTCAGATAGAGTAACCTTGTATAGTTTTTCATATTGAGTTGTAAGTAAATATAAGTGTGATGATCGTCGTTATTAGAGCATTGTCCCAGTGAGGAAAGGATAATGTAGACTATGATTACCCCACAAGTCGGGATGAGACTCCAGACGAAAAATGATATAAAAGGAAAAAAGAAAAATAAAAGAAAAAGGGATAAATGGGGGAGGCAAAAATAAGAAGAAAAAGAGAAGGTACTATCACGAGAAAAATGAAAGAAAAGAAAATGAAAAATGAAAAAAATGAAAATGAGAAAAAGAGAGAAGAGGGAGTGTTACTATCTTCTTTCCACACTAGTCCTTAGAGGGAGCACCATGTTCTTCATAGAGAGTCTCGTGAGTTGTCATTTTCATATGCTATTAGGAATTTTTCG
The DNA here is from genome assembly GCF_904849725.1 of Hordeum vulgare subsp. vulgare. Classification (NCBI taxonomy): domain Eukaryota; kingdom Viridiplantae; phylum Streptophyta; class Magnoliopsida; order Poales; family Poaceae; genus Hordeum; species Hordeum vulgare. The sequence continues at coordinate 121,163,924 of NC_058520.1, forward strand.
TTATAGAACTTGGTTTTTATATTCTGATGACAGCCTTCCTCAAATGCCCAAGGTCTTCATGAGCAAGCAAGTTGGATGCATGCCCACTTAGCTTCATTTGATCTTTCATACACTTATTGCTCTAGTGCATCCGTTACATGTCAATCCCAACACCTTGCAGTGATATTGATCTATGGGCATAACCATAGCCCATTTATCCGCCTAGTTGATGCGGGGTTTTCTTTCCACTTTGACTCCTTTTGATCCCTACCACCATCTTGAGTGGTTCACACTCCCTTTGATTCCAACCATATGCTATATCCATGGTTCACACTCATGTATTGAGTGGAGTTGAAAATGTTGAAGCATGTTTGAAGTGCGGTCCAATTACCTGACTTGACACCGAGGTGGTAATGATTTATACTTATGCCATGAAGACAGAGTCATGCCATGCAAATATGACAAAATGAGTAGGGAATAACATTCTTTATGTATCATATATTTTGAATATGAATGATTATGTTCATTATCTTTATGGATATTATTATGTTGATATCAATTAGTTCAGCATTTGTCAAATATCATACCTAAAATGGTTTACATGTTCGGTAGCATGTCACATCAAAGTTTCTGTTTTTTATCATTTACCTACTTGAGGACGAGCACGAAATAAGCTTGGGGATGCTGATGCTTCTCCAATGTATCAATTATTTTTATTGTTCCATGCTATTATATTATCAATATTGGATACTTTATATGCAATAATATGCTATTTTATATCATTTTTGGGAACTAACCTAGTGCCCAGTGCCAATTCCTGTTTTTTTTGCGTGTTTTTGACTTTTTCAAAAAATAATACCAATCGAAGTCCAAACACGATGAAACTTTTTGGTGATTTTTTAGAAGATTTTTGGCCCATGAAGCTTCGGAGGCAGGCCAGACGCCACAGGAGGCAGCGACAAACTCATTGGATGCGCCATATGAGCTTGTGGGGCCCTTGCAGGTTCTCCTGACCTAATTCCACTTCTATACATCCTGAAATATTCTGAAAACCCTAGTGAAAAAAAAGAAACACTTTTTCCGCCACTGCAAGTCTCTGCTCCATCGTGATCCCATCTAGAGACCTTTATGAGTGCCTTGCCGGAGGAGGAATCAATCATGGAGGTTGTCTACATCAACCTTGCTGCTTCCATGATGATGTGTGAGTAGTCCACCACGGACCTATAGGTCAATAGCTAGTACCTAGATGGCTTGTTCTCTCTCTATGATTTTCCATACAATGTTTGTCGTGATTCCCCGACGATCTATTCAATTTAATCCTCTTTTGCAGTGTGCTTTTTGGGATCCAATAAATTGTGGTTTATGATCAGATATTTCATTGAAAGTTACCGAGTCTCCTCTGAATTTTGTTATGCATGATAATTATAGATTTGCATTTCTGTGTGATCTGTCTGTATGGTTTGGCCAAGTAGAATGTTTATCTTAAGTGGGAGTGGTGTGTTGTAGTGGGTTCAATCTTGCGGTGCTCTATATCCCAGTGACGAACAAGGACAAGACACATAACCCTAAGCTTTCTTAGTTTTCTAATCTATGGATTTATCTGGTGGATAGAGAGGATGCACACGCTGGCTTGTGGATAAATCTTCCCATTGCGCAAGAATCAGATGGAGGAACACAAAGGGGATCCGAACCATACCCTATCTTGGCGGTGGTTCGGCTACGGCAGCAACAGCGGTGAGGAATCCATCAGCAGCAGCGATCCCGAGTGGCGGAGACGCACGGGGACTCAAGGGCGACGACCAGGGGTCCAGAGGTAGCACAGGGTTTTGGAACTAAACTGTTGGAAATATGCCCTAGATGCAATAATAAATTAGTTATTATTATATTTCTTAGTTCATGATAATCGTTTATTATCCATGCTATAATTGTATTGATTGGAAACACAATACTTGTGTGGATACATAGACAAATCACTGTCCCTAGTAAGCCTCTAGTTGACTAGCTCGTTGATCAAAGATGGTCAAGGTTTCCTGACCATAGGCAAGTGTTGTCACTTGATAACGGGATCACATCATTAGGAGAATCATGTGATGGACTAGACCCAAACTAATAGACGTAGCATGTTGATCGTGTCATTTTGTTGCTACTGTTTTTTGCGTGTCAAGTATTTGTTCCTATGACCATGAGATCATATAACTCACTGACACCGGAGGAATGCTTTGTGTGTATCAAACGCCGCAACGTAACTGGGTGACTATAAAGATGCTCTACAGGTATCTCCGAAGGTGTTCGTTGAGTTAGTATGGATCGAGACTGGGATTTGTCACTCCGTGTGATGGAGAGGTATCTCGGGGCCCACTCGGTAATACAACATCACACACATGCCTTGCAAGCAATGTGACTTAGTGTAAGTTGCGGGATCTTGTATTACGGAAGGAGTAAAGAGACTTGCCGGTAAACGAGATTGAAATAGGTATGCAGATACTGACGATCGAATCTCGGGCAAGTAACATACCGAAGGACAAAGGGGATGACATACGGGATTATATGAATCCTTGGCACTGAGGTTCAAACGATAAGATCTTCGTAGAATATGTGGGATCCAATATGGGCATCCAGGTCCCGCTATTGGATATTGACCGAGGAGTCACTTGGGTCATGTCTACATAGTTCTCGAACCCACAGGGTCTGCACACTTAAGGTTCGACGTTGTCTTATGCGTATTTGAGTTATATGGTTGGTTACCGAATGTTGTTCAGAGTCCCGGATGAGATCACGGACGTCACGAGGTTTTCCGGAATGGTCCGGAAACGAAGATTGATATATAGGATGACCTCATTTGATTACCGAAAGGTTTTCGGAGTTACCGGGAATGTACCGGGAATGACGAATGGGTTCCGGGTGTTCACCGGGGGGGGGGGGGCAACCCACCCCGGGGAAACCCATAGGCATTGGGGGTGGCGCACCAGCCCTTAGGGGGCTGGTGGGATAGCCCAAGAAGGCCCTATGCGCCATAGGAAGAAAATCAAAGAGAAAAAAAGGAGGAGGTGGGAAAAAGGGGAAGGACTCCTCCTTCCAAACCTAGTTGGATTCGGTTTGGAAGGGGAGGACTCCCCCCCTTGGCTCGGCCGAACCCCTTGGGGGTCCTTGGACCCCAAGGCAAGGCTCCCCCTCCTCCCCCTATATATACGGAGGTTTTAGGGCTGATTTGAGACAACTTTGCCACGGCAGCCCGACCACATATCTCCACGGTTTTACCTCTAGATTGCGTTTCTGCAGAGCTCGGGCGGAGCCCTGCTGAGATTAGATCACCACCAACCACCGGAGCGTCGTCACGCTGCCGGAGAACTCATATACCTCTCCATCTCTCTTGCTGGATCAAGAAGGCCGAGATCATCGTCGAGCTGTACGTGCGCTGAACGCGGAGGTGCCGTCCGTTCGGCACTAGATCGTGGGACGGTTCGCGGGGCGGATCGAGGGACGTGAGGACGTTCCACTACATCAACCGCTTTTCGTAACGCTTCTGCTGTGTGATCTACAAGGGTACGTAGATCGAATATCCCCTCTCGTAGATGGACATCACCATGATAGGTCCTCGTGCGCGTAGGAAAATTTTGTTTCCCATGCGACGTTCCCCAACAGTGGTATCAGAGCTAGGTTCATGCGTAGATGTCTTCTCGAGTAGAACACAAAAGTTTTTGTGAGCGGTGATGTGTGTTTTGCTGCCCTCCTTAGTCTTTTCTTGATTCCGCGGTATTGTTGGATTGAAGCGGCTTGGACCGACATTACTCGTACGCTTACGAGAGACTGGTTTCATCGCTACGAGTAACCCCGTTGCTCAAAGATGACTGGCAAGTGTCAGTTTCTCCAACTTTAGTTGAATCGGATTTGACCGAGGAGGTCCTTGTATAAGGTTAAATAGCAATTCATATATCTCCGTTGTGGTGTTTGCGTAAGTAAGATGCGATCCTACTAGATACCCATGGTCACCACGTAAAACATGCAACAACAAAATTAGAGGACGTCTAACTTGTTTTTGCAGGGTATGCTTGTGATGTGATATGGCCAACGATGTGATGCGATATATTGGATGTATGAGATGATCATGTTGTAATAGATAATATAGACTTGCACGTCGATGGTACGGCAACCGGCAGGAGCCATAGGGTTGTCTTTAAACTAACGTTTGTGCTTGCAGATGCGTTTACTATTTTGCTAGGATGTAGCTTTAGTAGTAATAGCATGAGTAGCACGACAACCCCGATGGCGACACGTTGATGGAGATCATGGTGTGACGCCGGTGACAAGAAGATTGTGCCGGTGCTTTGGTGATGGAGATCAAGAAGCACATGATGATGGCCATATCATGTCACTTATGAATTGCATGTGATGTTAATCCTTTTTTTTTGCACCTTATCTTGCTTAGAACGACGGTAGCATTATGAGGTGATCTCTCACTAAAATTTTAAGACGAAATTTTGTTCTCCCCGACTGTGCACCGTTGCGACAGTTCTTCGTTTCGAGACACCACGTGATGATCGGGTGTGATAGACTCAACGTTCACATACAACGGGTGCAAATCAGTTGCACACGTGGAACACTCGGGTTAAGCTTGACGAGCCTAGCATGTGCAGACATGGCCTCGAAACACATGAGACCGAAAGGTCGAGCATGAATCGTATAGTTGATATGATTAGCATAGAGATGCTTACCACTGAAACTATTCTCGACTCACGTGATGATCGGACTTGAGATAGTAGATTTGGATCATGTACCACTCAAATGACTAGAGAGATGTACTTTTTGAGTGGGAGTTCTTAAGTAATATGATTAATTGAACTAAATTTTCATGAACATAGTCTAATGGTCTTTGCAAATTACGATGTAGCTTGCGCTATAGCTCTACTGTTTTTATATGTTCCTAGAGAAAATTTAGTTGAAAGTTGATAGCAGCAAACTTTGAAGACTGAGTCTGTAAAACCGAGGATTGTCCTCGTTGTTGTGCAGAAGGCTTATGTCCTTAATGCACCACTCGGTGTGCTGCACCTCGAGCGTCGTCTGTAGATGTTGTGAACATCCGACATACACGTTTCTGATGACTACACGATAGTTCAGTGCAAAATACTTAATGGCTTAGAAGCAAGGCGCCGAAGACGTTTTGAAACGTCACAGAACATAAGTGATGTTCTAAAGAGATGAAATTGTGATTTCATGCTTGTGCCCTTGTTAAGAGGTACGAGACCTCCGACAAGATTCTTTGTCCACAAAGTAAAGGCGAAAAGCTCAATCGTTGAGCGTGTGCTCAGATTGTCTGAGTACGACAATCGCTTGAATCAAGTGGGAGTTAATCTTCCAGATGAGATAGTGATGGTTCTCCAAAGTCACTGCCACCAAGCTGTGAGAGCTTCGTGACGAACTGTAACATATCAAGGATAGATACAATGATCCTTGAGCGATTCGCGATGTTTGACACTGCGAAAGTAGAAATCGAGAAGGAGCATCAATAGTTGATGGTTAGTAAAACCACTAAGTTTCAAGAAAGGCAAGGGCTAGAAGGGTATTTACTTAATGAATCACAAGTCTGAAATATTGAAAAGTTCAATTCTGTTTTAGAGTGAAGTTCGTCGTAACAAGAGGATAAACTGTCTACGATATGATCATAGAAATGAATATCTGAGTTACGAGTTTTGGTACGCAGTTTAGACAATGTGGGAATTGTTTCGCAGTTCATGCCACCTGGAACATCATAGTGTGATGATGTGTCTGAACGTCATAGCCACGCACTATTTGGTATGGTGCATACTATGATGTCTCTTATTGAATTACCACTATCGTTTATGGGTTATGCATTAGAGACAACCGCACTCACTTTAAATAGGGCACCGCGTATTTCCGTTGAGATGACACAGTATAGACTGAGGTTTAGAGAAATCTAAACTGTCATTTCTTGAAAGTTTGGGACTTCGATACTTATGTGAAAAAGTTTTAGTTTGATAAGCTCGAACCCAAAGCGGATAAATGCATCTTCATAGGATATCCAAAACGGTTGGGTACATCTCCTATCTAAGATCCTAAAGCAAAGTGTTTGTTTCTAGAAACGGATCCTTTCTCGAGGAAAGGTTTCTCTCGAAAGAATTGAGTGGGAGGGTGGTAGAACTTGACGAGGTTATTGAACCATCACTTCGACCAGTGTGTAGCAGGGCACAGGAAGTTGTTCTTGTGGCGCCTACACCAATTGAAGTGAAAGCTGATGATGGTGATCATCGAGCATCGGATCAAGTTACTACAAACCTCGTAGGTTGATAATGTCACGTACTACTGCAGAGTGGTACGGTAACCCTATCTTGGAGGTCATGTTGTTGAGCAACAGTGAACCTAAGAGTTATGGAGAAAGCAATGGTGGGCCCGGATTCCGACAAATGGCTGGAAGGCATGAAATCCGAGAGAGGATCCATGTATGAAAACAAAGTGTGGACTTTGGAAGAACTACTTGATGGTCGTAGGACTATTGAGTAAAGATGGATCTTTAAAAGGAAGACACACGATGATGGTGATAAGTCACTATTAAGAAAAGCTCGGCTTGTCGCAAAGATGTTTCCGACAAAATCAAACAACTGACTATGATGAGACTTTCTCACTCGTAGCGATGCTAAAAGTCTGTTAGAATTATGTTAGTAGTTGGTGCGTTATTTATGAAATATTGCACATAGGATGTCAAAACATTGTTTCCTCGACGGTTTCCTCGAGCAAACATTGTATGTGATACAACCAGGAGGTTTTGTCGATCCTAAAGTGTAACATCCCAAAATTATAAATTTTGGAATGTTAATATAATTATTAGATTGATTGCTTGTTTGTTTGCTGAGTGATTGAAACTCGTGTGAAAATTGAAACTTTTCGAAACTTTCGAATGAGAGGGAATAAAATGACTTTCCCCTTCTCCGGTGAATTCAAATTAAAGCTTTTAAAAGCAACGAGAGAAGATGACATGACTTCTTCAATTATACAGAATTTGAACGGAGATATTTGCGTTGAATTCTTTTGCTTTTCCATTTTTCCATCGCGCGAGAAATGTCCGGAGAAAACTCTCTTGCACGCAAGAGAGAGAGCGGAGGAAAATGACACTACAAAAGTGCGGGAAAATCTCTGAAATAATTGAGCAAAGAAAACCCAAAATTCTTTTGCAAAAATATTTGCAAAAAGAAATAAAGAAAATTGGGAATTTCTGAAAAAACATTTTTTAAAAGTTTTTATTTTGGCTTTAAAAAAATGTTATTCGGGTAGAGATTTTTTTTCTGATTTTTTTTGTATATAATACCATATATAAATATTTTGATTACTTTCCTTTTTTTCGGTTTTGATTTTCTGTCTCGGAAAAATTAGAAAAAGGAAGGTTTTTAACAGCCGCCCCCGAGCGTTTTTCTTTGCTGGGCCGAATCCCACTACCAGGGATCCCAGATCCCTTATGAGTCGGCCACCCTCCCCAATTTTCCCTCCCCCCTCTCACTTACCCGTGGCCCCCACCCGAGCCCCTCTCTCTCCCGCGGTCTCCTCCTACCTCCCCCTTCCTTTCTTCTCTGCCCGAGCCGAACCCCTCCCCAGCACGGGATTCCCTTCCCCACTGCCTCCCTCTCCTTTCCTTAGTACCCCTCCCCCATGGACTATATAAAGCCCTCCACCGCCGCGACCCCGTTCCCGTCCTAACCTAGCCGCCCCGCCCCCTCGCCGCTGCCGCTCGCCGGAGCAGTAGCAGCAGCCCCGCTGCCCACCTTCGGCCACCCCGCAGGAGCGCCCCGTCACCCCACCCCGTCGCCACCCTTACACCCCCACCTTCGGCCCCCTCCACCGCCACCCCGTTCCCACCCCCGCCGCCGCCTCCCCTCTCCCCTCGCAGCCTCGCCACTGCTGCCGCCGGTGCAAGGCTGCACCTTCGGCCTCGCCCTGGAGGAGCGCCTCCAGCGCCCCTACGCTCCACCGCCGCCTCCCTCTCGGAGGAGGACCCCGCCGCCGCCTCCCCCGAAGTCCCCCACCGCCCCGGAGCTTCTCCTTCCTCGCCGGCCAGCCACCCCTCGCCGGAGCTGCTGCCACCAGCAAGGTAGCTCCCTCCTCTCTCTGTATTTCATGTCTTTTCTTTTCTTAGCCGTTAGATATTAACTATAGGGCTGAGATTAGATCCTAACGTACCCCTTTGGTCTAACTCGGAAAACCAACGGTTTTTATTCCCACTTAAGAATTAGCCAGTAGCTTTTGCTAGCCGTAGGACGTTTGCCCCAAACCAAGAAACAAACAGCACCCGCAGCCAACCATAGCTTGCCACGTGTACCCCTCTGTTAGTACTAGTTAGCTGCAGTTTTTCTGTCAAAAATAGCAAAAACAGAAACTTTCAATCTTGTTTTGGCCACAACTTTTTATCCCAAAGTCCAATGACATTGATTCTTTCTCCAGTAGCTCAAAAATTTCCTGTAGTTTTTAAAAACATATAATTTGTCTATGTTTGAAATTTTCAAATATAAGTTAGATCAGATTTAGTTTAAACCTTGTTTTGCCTATTCCAGGAGTTTAAAAATAGTTTTTAATTTGATTACTTTTCGTACTGATCACTAGTGCTCCTATTTATAAGTGGTAAAAATTTCAGATTTGTTTGAGTATTTTAGCTCATTATTGCATGTGAAACAATTTCTGTTTCACCGCTTTTAGGATTTCGGCTAATTCATTTTCTACTTTTGTTTTAAAATATTTTATTTATTATTTCAGAAATATTATTATTGTTTTATTATGTTAGTTAACAGTAGTTTTGCAACAAGTTTTTATTTTTTGTTTATTTGTTTTCATTAAATCAATTCTAGCTCCGTAGTAACGTGCAATTGTTTTCACCGTTGTTTCAAACCCCGTTTGGGAATACTTTCAAAATGTTTTGTGAAAAATACTTTATTTTATCTTAGTTAAACTTATATCTTAGTTCCTTGTTATTATTTTCTGTTAGACAAAACTATTTAGTGTTTGACGTAGTAGAAAACTCCCTAGTCTTATTTGAAGTTTCTTTTGGTTTCTTATTCGCCCTCTCGCTTTTGTTTTGATTGCTAGAATGATTGCTAGTATGAGTGCTTATTGTGAATGATATGTTTGCTATATAGATTTCATCGGAGAGTGACGAGTAGTCTATCAAGTTATTTTCTCGAGAAATTCTTCTTCGTCAACATCACAGGCAAGTCACTTTGATCATACTATCACCTATGTTTTATGCATTGTAGTTCTACCATCCTATGCCCAATTGCATGCTGCCTAGGTACTTGGAAACTTTAGCATTAGTTGTAGTATCATGTGGTAGGAACACAACAACCCCGTTACTTGGCCCGGGACGACAATGTTATATTTGCTATGCTTAAGTAGACGGGTTATCGGTTGAGTGTATACCACGAGTGATGCGAGGTTGATATAATAATCAAGACCGGACTAAGAAAAGATTTTCAAGACCTCGGACGCAATGCAACACTGGGTGAAGGACGGTTGATCGGCTCCCTGGAGAACCCAGTGGATGCCCGGGATGCTGGAGAGGCCATGTCATCCTGCGGAAAGCTTCACCCAGGCTCAAAGAGACGGATGGATATTTTCAAGACCCAAGGCTTACCTGCACAGCCACAAGTCATTATGGGCTCTGGCTTGGTTGGACAACGCGGCGACTCTGGACAGGCGGTGCTAGCAGATGTAGACGAACGGTAGGAATGGATGGGCACCGACAAGGATTCAGAGGGACCCGTTGAAAGACCATGTTTTGATCATCCGGTCTTCAAACACCTTGAAGTGCGAGGACATACACGGAGGCGATCAAATCTTGTGGGGAACGTGTGCAAAACTCTGCAGAGTACTCAAACCTAATCGATTAGTCGTGTCGACGGTCATGGACGACTTGAGCCAAAGGAACTGAAGTTATCTGGATTTCTCAACACCATTATATATATATATTTGATGAGGGTAATTATTGACAACTCGGGTACGAGAACTGGTTGGCGGAACCATCTCGTTAACAACCAACTTTTGTAGTAACTTTTGCTTTTAGCACTCTCTGATGTAGGAGAAAACTTGCTTTTCGCTAAAAACTTATAGCCCCACCTGCCATATATGCATATAGTATAGATGATTACTTTTCACCCCTCTCTTATGTGACTTGCCGGCATATTCAATATGCTGACCTACACGGCTGCAACGTCTTATGTTGCAGATATTTTTCTTCGACGAGTAAGAGTATGATTCAGGGTTACGATCTACACTCAACTTGCCGTTGGTGTTTATTGGGAGTCCACTCCCTTGACCGCTTCCGCCGAGATACTTAAGGTATATATCAGTTTTACGCTATTTACATGTGATTTCACTTTGATATATACATTGATGTACTGTGTGTGCCAGCATACTGATCCAGGGATGGCACAGAAACACAGAGGCTTGACTCGTTTTGAGTCGGGTCGCTACATAAAGATACTAGCAAGTATGCAAGCTCCAGTGATCCTTCAATGGACTGGTGCAAGCATCTCGGAGTTGGAATATACACTTTGATGAGATGATCAAAGATTTTGGGTTTGTACAAGGTTTATGAGAAACTTGTATTTCCAAAGAAGTGAGTGGGAGCACTATAGAATTTCTGATAAGTATATGTGGTTGACATATTGTGGATCAGAAGTAATGTAGAATTTCTGTAAAGCATACAAGGTTGTTTGAAAGGAGTTTTCAAAGGAATACCTGGATTGAGCTACTTGAACGTTGAGCATCAAAGATCTATGGAGATAGATTGAAAGCGCTTAATGGAAGTTTCAACAAGATGCATGCCTTGACAAGTTTTTGAAGGAGTTCAATATAGATCAGCAAAGAAGGAGTTCTTGGTTGCGTTGTAAGTTGTGAATTTGAGTAAGACTCAAAACCCGACCACGGCAGAATAAAGAGAATAGACGAAGGTCGTCATCTTTGCCTTAGCCGTAGACTCTAAAGTATGCCATGCTGAGTACCGCACCTGATGTGTGCCTTGCAGCAAGTCTGTTAAGAGGTACACAGAGTGATCCAGGATTGAATCACTGATCAGCGGTCAAAGTTATCCTTAGTAACTAAAATAGACTAAGGAATTTTTCTCGATTATGGAGGTTGTTAAAGAGTTCGTCGTAAAAGGTTACGTCGATGCAAGCTTTGACACTAATCCGAATAACTATGAGTAGTGAAACGGATTCGTATAGTAGAGTAGATATTTGGAGCATTTCCGAATAGCACGTAGTAGCAGCATCTATAAGATGACATAAAGATTTGTAAAGAACGCACGGATATGAAAGTTTCAGAACCGTTGACTAAAACCTCTCTCACGAGCAAGACGTGATCAGACCCCAGAACTATATGGGTGTTGGATTCGTTGAAATCACATGGTGATGTGAACTAGATTATTGACTCTAGTGCAAGTAGGAGACTGTTGGAAATATGCCCTAGAGGCAATAATAAACTAGTTATTATTATATTTCTTAGTTCATGATAATCATTTATTATCCATGCTATAATTGTATTGATTGGAAATACAATACTTGTGTGGATACATAGAAAAAACACTATCCCGAGTAAGCCTCTAGTTGACTAGCTCGTTGATCAAAGATGGTCAAGGTTTCCTGACCATAGGCAAGTGTTGTCACTTGATAACGGGATCACATAATTAGGAGAATCATGTGATGGACTAGACCCAAACTAATAGACGTAGCATGTTGATCGTGTCATTTTGTTGCTACTGTTTTCTGCGTGTCAAGTATTTGTTCCTATGACCATGAGATCATATAACTCACTGACACCGGAGGAATGCTTTGTGTGTATCAAACGTCGCAACGTAACTGGGTGACTATAAAGATGCTCTACAGGTATCTCAGAAGGTGTTCGTTGAGTTAGTATGGATCGAGACTGGGATTTGTCACTCCGTGTGACGGAGAGGTATCTCGGGGCCCACTCTGTAATACAACATCACACACAAGCCTTGCAAGCAATGTGACTTAGTGTAAGTTGCGGGATCTTGTATTACGTAACGAGTAAAGAGACTTGCCGGTAAACGAGATTGAAATAGGTATGCGGATACTGACGATCGAATCTCGGGCAAGTAACATACGAAGGACAAAGGGAATGACATACGGGATTATATGAATCCTTGGCACTGAAGTTCAAACGATAAGATCTTCGTAGAATATGTGGGATCCAATATGGGCATCTAGGTCCCGCTATTGGATATTGACTGAGGAGTCACTCGGGTCATGTCTACATAGTTCTCGAACCCGCAGTGTCTGTACACTTAAGGTTCGACGTTGTTTTATGCGTATTTGAGTTATATGGTTGGTTACCGAATGTTGTTCGGAGTTCCGGATGAGATCACAGACGTCACGAGGGTTTCCGGAATGGTCCGGAAAAGAAGATTGATATATAGGATGACCTCATTTGATTACCGGAAGGTTTTCGGAGTTACCGGGAATGTACCGGGAATGACGAATGGGTTCCGAGTGTTCACCGGGGGGGGGGGGGGGGGTGGGGCAACCCATCCCAGGGAAGCCCATAGGCCATGGGGGTGGCGCACCAGCCCTTAGTGGGCTGGTGGGACAGCCCAAGAAGGCCCTATGCGCCATAGGAAGAAAATCAAAGAGAGAAGAAAAAAAAGGAGGAGGTGGGAAAAAGGGGAAGGACTCCTCCTTCCAAACCTAGTTGGATTCGGTTTAGAAGGGGAGGACTCCCCCCCTTGGCTCGGCCGAACCCCTTGGGGGTCCTTGGACCCCAAGGCAAGGCTCCCCCTCTTCCCCCTATATATAAGGAGGTTTTAGGGCTGATTTGAGACAACTTTGCCACGGCGGCCCGACCAAATATCTCCACGGTTTTACCTCTAGATCGCGTTTCTGCGGAGCTCGGGCGGAGCCTTGCTGAGATTAGATCACCACCAACCTCCGGAGCATCATCATGCTGCCGGAGAACTCATCTACCTCTCCGTCTCTCTTGCTAGATCAAGAAGGCCGAGATCATCGTCGAGCTGTACGTGTGCTGAACGCGGAGGTGCCGTCCGTTCGGCACTAGATCGTGGGACTGATCGCGGGACGGTTCGTGGGGCGGATCAAGGGACGTGAGGACGTTCCACTACATCAACCGCGTTTCTTAATGCTTCTTCTGTGCGATCTACAAGGGTACGTAGATGGAATATCCCCTCTCGTAGATGGACATCACCATGATAGGTCTTCGTGCGCGTAGGACAATTTTTGTTTCCCATGCGATGTTCCCCAACATAAACGGCTTTGACGAAGTGAAATCAAAGATTCGGTCCACTGGAATATATACCCTTTCGCTGTGGGTGTCACAGATATTACGAAATCGGTGTCAGCGAGTTCCTATACTGTCAGCTAACAGGGAAACTCGATGGAACCGAGTTTGTGATTCCGGTGGTACCGTGATGAAAAACCTAGATCAACTCTGGACTTCGGTGGAACCATGTTTGTGAAGGTGGTTTCACATAGTTCATTTGGAGAGAGGTTTTGGAGGTCAGCCATTGACGATACAGAACTTCCAGTGCACCTTCACAGAGAGGTATTGACAAGTGCTTGTTCAAGTTTTGTGATGAAGCGTGAATAGAACTTGAGATGAGATAACATAGATAGCTAGAGAAGGGTCCTAGGCATTCTTGTCCATTGTCAAAAGCTAAATCAAGAGCCAAATAACAATAATTGGATGTCCTCGAATGATCAAACACATGCAGACCAACATGCTCACATAATAAGAATGATAGAGAAAAACATGGTGAACACGCACAAACATCCTAGCAGTTATCTAGCAGTTGGGTGATGACAAAGTCATCTATATATGAGTATATTGACATAGGAGCCAAGTAAGATTACTTGATCATAGGTCATACTCATCGTTAATAACAAGTTGGGTTACCACTTTTACATAAGCATTAATGTGTTCATATCCTTTGGAGATGCTGATACTCAAGTCTTAGAGTAAATCTCCCCCTTTATATGACATCCCCACTAAGTGGGATCAACTAACCTTGGGTTTTGTCGTAGAAGACTTCAAGTAGGTGAAGTAGTGGTGAATGCTCAATGTTGATGAAGACCATCTTGAGTTGGGAGAAATCCTTGTTGTTCTCATACTCTTCTCACCTACATGGGTTAGTCCCAAAGCACGAGGAACATATGCAAGAATATCTATGGACATGGAGTGAAACACAAAAGGGATGATGTCCAAAGATGCATTAATTACCTTGTTCCTTGCTTACCTTTGAGGGAATGTGTGACTCCTTGAACTAATGCATATTGTTGAGGTTGATTGCAAATATTTCCTGCCAAAATGAATAAGAGTGAAATTCATTGGCGGACTCATCCATCAAGAACTTCCCTAGTTCTTCCTCTTGGGTATCCACATCAAATTGATGGGAATGCTTGGAGTTGTGGTAGCACTTGTTGAGGTAGATCTAGTAGTGTCCTTGGCAACCCACTTGACCTTGGGTTGGGGTTCTTCTTCAAATAGGTCAATGTCATCTTGAAGCTTTCCCTTGCCTTTGTGGTCTTGTGGTAGAAGGCCATGTTGTGAGCTTGTTCCTTTGGGAGGAATGGGATCAAATTTCTCCTCTTGGGGGAAAATTTAGGAGTGGGATATCACTACAAGAAATATGTCAACTAATGACCTTTTGTCAGTGACGCTGGAAGGAATGGTCATAAATCTATGACCATTTGATATCATTTGGTCGTGAGCCGTCTGGAGGGGTCCTAGCCCCAAAAACCAACGACCATTTTCATCAGAAAGGTCATCACTTGCTTACTGGAAAAGGTCATAAAGCGGACAGCACCTGGCACTGCCTTATTTCTAGGTGATAATGACCAATATGAATGGTCGTTAGTAAATAGTTCGAATGCACTAGGCTGGTTACGCGGCCACCTCAATAGCCTCGCTTACTTGTCACTGAGGTAGGACCCATTTGACAGGCCGGCGACCGAGCGGGGACATGCGCGAGCCACGCTTAATTCCCGAAAAAACATGCGCAAGCGGGGACTCGAACCCACAACCGAGCGCTTCCGCTAAATGTTTGCTACCGCTGGGCTAGAGAGGGACTGTTGCTCAGGTATCGGTATTTGGGGGTATATTATATTAAATCGCGGGTCTCTCGTATCATTGACAAGTGGGACCGACGGGGACGGCCAACACTTGGACAATTTTCGACAGGGGCCAACACTTAGCCAATTTCCAACAAGAGACGAGCAAATCTAGATCTTGGGGGCGGCGGCGACCGACGGGGACGGGGCGGCGGCGATCGACGGGGATGGGGGCGGCGGTGACCGACGGGGATGGGGGTGGTGACCGACAGGGGCGGTGACCAGCGGTGGTGGTGCTGACGCCACGGCCACCTCACCCATCGGCAGTGGTGGTGGTGCCGACGCCACGGCCACCTCGGCCATGCCTCGGCCACGACGACCTCGCTCGGCCAGTGGAGGTAGCGGTGGTGGTGCCGCTCGCCTCAGCCACCTCGCCCACTAGTTGTGGTGGTGGTGCCTCTCGCCTCGGACAGCGACCTCGCCCACACATGGGGGACTCGCCGCCGCCGAGCATGAGGGACTCACCGCCGAGCATGGGGGACTCGCTGCTGCCGCAGGTCAGAAGCTGGATTAGAAAAGGAGTTAGAAGGTTTTCGAAAGAATATATGAAAGGAGTTGATGAATTCATGCAATTTGTTCGGGCAAATTTTTCCAAGGATGCTGTCATTGTTTGCCCATGCTGTAATTGCCTCAACCGTTCGAGAAAAGATCAAGGAGTAGTGGAAGATCATCTTCTTCTTAATGGGATGGCCAGCACATATGATAGATGGATATATCATGGAGAACCTTTAGCCGGACAACCTCAACATATTGAAGCTGATACACAGGCCCCTCATATGATGGGTGGTGGTGATGCTGGAATTAATTTTATGGAAAATATTTTGCGAGAGAATGCTGGTTTGGATGAAGACGACGGGCATGAAGATGATAGGATTCCTGACCTATTGAAGGATCTGTACGATGCTGAAGATCGTGCTGATGGGTAGAAGTCGATGTTTGCTGAGGTGTTGGAGGAGGCTAAGCGCGCAACTCATGAAGGGGGTAAATTTTCAAGATTTACCTGCACCGTGAAGTTACTCCACATCAAGTCTTTCTATCGGATTAGCAATGCTGCATTCGACACAATACTACGCCTTTTTACCTTGCAATTTCCTGATAGTTGTGTTCCCAGGTCTTATGATGAAACATTGAGCATAATCCGCAGGCTGGGGCTAGGTTATGTTTCAATACATGTGTGCCCAAATAACTGTGCCTTGTTTCGGAAGGATTTTGCGAAGCATGACAACTGTCCAAAATGCAATGCCTCAAGGTGGAAAGATGCTGATGGGAAGAAGTCAATACCAGAGAAGGTACTGAGGCACTTTCCGTTGATACCAAGGCTGCAGCGGATGTTTATCTCGAAGAAATCATCGTTGGAGGTACAATGGCACAAACTTCAGCGGCAACCTATGGACAATGAGCTGAGCCATCCAGCGGACGAAGAGGCATGGAAAGAATTTGACAGTGAACATGGAGATTTTTCTGTAGATCCAAGGAATATAAAACTCGGCATTGCCACATATGGCTTTAATCCGTTTGGGAACATGAACACGTCTTATAGCATGTGGCCCGTTTTTGTGGTGCCGTACAACCTGCCACCATGGGCATGCATGGATCAGTCCAACTTCATGATGTCACTGCTTATCCCGGGTCCAGAGTCTCCAGGAAAGGATTTTGATGTCTTTATGGAGCCCCTCGTAGAAGAACTGCTCCAACTCTGGACTGGTGTACGTACATATGATGCCTCTAGTCTGGATAAAAAGTTTAATCTACGTGCTGCAGTGATATGGTCCATCCATGATTTCCCAGCACTGCACACTCTGTCTGGGAGGATCACAGTGGGTTATCAGGCATGTGTCCATTGTGACAAAGACCCTTGCTCAAAGAGAATAAGGAGCAAGATCTGCTATATTGGTCACCGCCGCTTTCTTCCCCGAAACCATCGCTGGAGAAGAAGGAAAGATTTTAATGGTCAGAATGAAACCCATGACAAGCCAGCTAAATTCACTAAGGAAGAGCTGGAGCAGCAACTTGAGAAGGTGAAGGATGTGAGACCAGGAAAGCTTGCAAAGAAAAGAAAGCACACGGAAGGTCAATGTTGGGACCGGAGGTCTTGTTTGTGGGACCTGCCATACTGGGCTGGTCTGAAATTAAGGCATAATCTCGATGTAGTGCACATTGAGAAAAACATATGTGAGAATCTGCTAGGGATGTTTCTGAACATTGAAGGGAAGACAAAGGACACGGTTAGTTCTAGGCTTGATTTGGAGGACATGGGCATAAGAGAAGATTTGCATCTACAACATGATGAAGCTGAAGGTACATTTGAAATGCCACGAGCATGGTATACAATGAGTAAAGAACAAAAGCTAGCATTCTGTGAATTCATAAGAGCGGTGAGATTTCCAGATAGTTATGCTTCTAACCTAGCAAAGTGTTTTACTTCTGATGGATTCAAGCTTTCAGTACTGAAAACCCATGATTGTCACATCCTCCTCCAACGGATTTTACCGGTTGGCCTCCATGGAATCATGGACAATGATATATATGAAGCGGTTGCTGAGCTGGGAAATTTCTTTAGAGAACTGTGCTGCAAAACACTCAAGTTAACTGTCCTGGAAAGACTTGAAAAAGAAATCCCAATTATTCTTTGCAAGCTTGAGAAGATTTCCCTCCAGCTTTCTTCACCGTGATGGTCCACTTGGCGGTGCACTTACCAAAAGAGGCAATGCTTAGAGGCCCTGTGCAATACGGTTGGATGTACCCAATCGAAAGAAGGCTGCTTACTTGTAAGCGTTATGTGCGAAACACGGCAAGACCTGAAGGTTCGATTGCTGAAGCATATGTCGTTGACGAGTGCTTGACTTTTTGCTCTAGATACTTTGGCGATGTGGAAACAAGATGGAACCGGCCGGGCAGAAATAGAGAGCGGTTTGATTCGCATAGTGGTGATGTCTCAGTTTTCAACCATGGTGTGAACTTTCTTGGAGCCTCATGATACTTGGATGTTGGTGATGAGTATGACAAGATGGTTTGGTATGTGCTCAGCAATTGCGCCGAGGTTATACCATATATCGAGTATGTTATATCTTGTGCACTCGTTATTTATTTACTTTTGCTTGGGTTGTTGGCACCAGCCTAATATTTTAATTCACATGTTTTGTTGGCATTGCAGGAAATGCAAGGAAGAGTTAAATCAGGAAGAAAGCAAGATCAATGTTGATACAAGGGTTGCCAAGGGATTTGCTAAATGGTTTAAGAATCATGTTGGAAAGTTGCATGAGGAGAAGTAAGTCAGTGATGATCTATTTTCTTTGGCATGCTTACCGGATAAGAGAGTGCGAGTGTATTCAACATGCATTGCTGATGGTGTCCGGTACCACACCGTTGATCGCGAGGAAAAAAGGAAGACACAAAATAGTGGAATAGTCACTGAGGGGTCACATGATCGTGAGAACATTGACTTCTATGGTCAGCTGAGAAGCATCATAGAGTTGCAGTACAACTCTAGTGGAGGCATCCATCGCTCGGTTGTCTTATTTCGATGTGACTGGTTTGATCTTGGTAACAAGAAGAAGTGACGCTCTTGTGTCAAGTATGATGGCCACTTAAAAAGCATCAACACTTCAAGGTGCTGGTATAAGAGTGATCCCTTTATTCTAACAGCACAAGCAACAATGGTGTTTTACCTGCGAGACACTCTTTTGCATGGAAAATGGCGAGTTGTGCAAAACTTTGAGCACAGACACTTGTGGAGTGTGACTGAAACTGAAATTGAAGTGGAGAAGGGGCCCGGTGGTAGTGGCCTAACATATCAGGATGATGACTGTACAGAAGTTCCGGTGCAAGCTGGTGATGACTCTATGGAAGTTCCGGTGCAAAGCAGAGTGCGTAGGGACCGGGAAGGTGTGCTCATTGATGCTGCAACAGTTGAAGGCATCAAGAAAAGAAGAAAGGTGGGAGCGGATGGACATGAGAGAGAGGATGAGGAAAACAAGACTGATCATACTATGCTGCAATATTGTAGCGACGATGAGGAAAACAGAAGTGGGCATAGAGTTCCTGGTTTTGGTATCGACGACGATGACTAGCGAATAGACATGAAGGTAAATATTGTCTCCTTGGTGATCTAAAACTATTACTGCATGTTCCTTGTTTTGATTGGTGATCAACCTTCTCTATAGTTTTTGTTGTTGTGGTCCCGATGTAGTTTTTGTACTACAATTCTCTCCAGGTAGCAAAATGCATGAGACTGATGGTTGTAGTGATGGAGAGGCAGGTGGTGAAGATCATGATGGCTGGAGAGGAAAAATGATGTAGTTTTGGTGATCATGATGGCTCGAGAGGGAAAATGTTGTATTCAGAAATGGCCGGAGAGGCAACATGATGTAGTTTTGGTGCCATTTTCTTAGTTTTGGTGAGAACTGTTGGTTGTGATGTGATCCTGATTCAAACTGTTGTGTTGTAATGCAAAATATTGCAAACTGTTAGTTGTGATGTTCGTGATGTTTTTTTGAACTGAATTGAGATGTTGTTTTCAGAGCTATTTTCAGAACTACATCAGAGAGCTCTTGCTATCTACATCAGAGAACTGAATTGAGATGTTGCATGTTTCTATTGTTTTCAGAACTGTTGCTGTTCCTGAAGTTTTCAGAACTGTTTGCTGAGATGTTGCTTGTTGCTGTTGTTTTCGCCAAAAAATAATGCGCGAGCGGGGGCTCGAACCCACGACCTGGCGCTCATTTTACTGTGTTTCTACCACTCGGCTAGGAATAGGTTGTTGGTTTTCTACTCTATGCCCACTCTTTTCAATACATCAAACCAGTCGACCCACTCTTTTCCCCACTCGCTGGCAAGTCGACCCACTCTCTTCCCCACTCCACCTCTCTACTCGACCCACTCCTCCTCTCCGCCGCCGGCTCCTTCCTCTCCGACCGCCGTCGTCTCCTTCCTGTCCCACCGCCGCCGGCTCCTTCCTCTCCGACCGCCGTCGTCTCCTTCCTGTCCCACCGCCGCCGACTCCTTACTCTCCCACCACCGTCGACTCCTTCCTCTCTCTCCGTCGGCTACTCCTTCTTCTGTCCTGAGGTATTAATCCACCGAATCCTTTCTACAACTATAAGGTTTTCTGCTACTGTTTAGATTAGGGTTCTTGCCGCCGCCTAGATTGGATTTGATTAGGATTAGTGATGTATGCGTGCGATTGCTGGCCTAGGTCGATTAGTTTTCTTTGTCTGTATTTCTGGTTGCTCGTCATATGGCAAAAATGTGTCTTTTCTGTCCCGTCGATGCTAGGTTTAGTTTTAGTTGATGGAAGATCCATTCCATTTTTCTGCAATAAACTGCAGCTGTGTCTTTTTGTATTTACCTTGTTAGAACAGTTTCGGTACTTTTATGACAGTTTTCTGGATTTACATGTTCTGGATTTTTAGGACAGTTTCAATATTTTTATGGTAACTTGTTGTTTAATTACAATGCTGCTTTTCTTACTACAGATGGGGGGAGGCCGATGCCGTTGGCTGCGCTCTGCCACGCCAAGTGAGATGGCTGACTTGGAAGGTATCAAGTTCTTCACGATTATACTTGAGAAATCCTCCAGCAAGCAGGTGCTGCCTCACAATTTTGTGAAGATGCTGGACGGCCATCGACCACAGAACATGAAGCTGCGGCATGCCGGCAACGGGCTTCACAGGCTGTGGGACTTGGAGGTGGTGTTCGACACCGATGGAAGCATGTACCTAGATTGTGGCTGGAAGCAGTTCGTCCGTGCCTACGACCTGCGACACAGCTACTTCCTTGTCTTTAGGTACGACGGCAACGCCATGTTCACTGTGAAGGTGTTCGACACGACTATGTGTCGCAGGCGCTACCAGGACGACGATGATGCCAGTACGCTCTGTCTCTTCTTCCTCTCCATTAGGCTATGTCTCGCACACATTGTTAAAAAAATTGCATTTGGCAAGGCAATGGGAGCAGGAGCAACGACTCTGGCTACAGCAACAGGTGCTATAGCAAAAGCAGCAGCGACTCTAGCTATAGCAAAAGCAGCAGCGACTCTGGCTACAGCAACAACAATAACAAGGATGAGGAGGAACAGAGTGGGGAAGAAGAGGAGGAGAGTAGGGATGATGAGGTGGTGGCTGACGATGGCCTCGCGATGGTGGTGGTGCCTGACGATGACCGCGCGACGGTGGTGGTGCCTAACGATGACCTCGCGATGGTGGTGGTGCCTGATGATGGCCTCGCGATGGTGATCCCACAGCTGGGCGACAGGACCATGCCAATTGTGGTAGAGGAGTACATCCCACAGCCTGACCTGGGGCTTCGCCACTCTAAGCGCATCAGGATGATGAAGGAGAAGGGGAAGAAGCAGTAGTGAAGATCTTAAGAACCTGATGGTGCTGAACTACTACTTCACTTTTAAGTATGACGGTGTTGAACTACTACTTCGCCGCTTTAATCTTTTTAGTGTAAACCTTTTAAGTACGATAGTGTTGAACTACTAGTTCACTTTTAAGTATGATGGTGGTGTGCCTGACAAATTTTTGTGCATGCTCATGGATGAAAGATAAAATTATTTGTTTTTGTGCTTGCTCATGGATGCTCCTTGCTTGAATAGTGTACAAAGTCAATAATGTACAATAACACATCAATAATGTACAAAGTCACACAATTTATTATCAAAATCTGTTATTTTGGTAAGATAAGTAACGATAAATTGAACAACACAACATAAAAAACCCTATTTCATGGCATAGTTTGTTGAAATGGTCTCATATTTTGCATAATGGTGCATGTTGGAATGACAAACAATGTTGATTAAGGAAGTTTTCATCTTCCTTGTATGAAAAATTCATTTTTCATTTTTCAAGTGCCCGAAATGAGTTTTTTTGTGAAGGACCTACCATATTTTTGTTTCAAAATTGGTCCAAATCATTTTTCTAACATACTAGGCCATATTTAATGTACAATTGACAAAATGGTTGGGTGTTAAAAGCTTTTATCCATCTCTCGTGAAAAAGACAAATCTATGTCGAATCAGCTTGAAGCGGGTCAAATTTGAACTGCGGCTGCCTTATAGTTTGCTCTTTAATTTTTTCCAAAAATCATTTCTAGGTACACAAGTATCTATTTAATCATAGAAACTCCAAAAGGTTTCCAAGATTCAACCACTAGGTAGGAACGGTCATGCCTGCCGTTTCGACCGCATTTTGAAACGGGCATGAAAAATTAAAAAAAATCAAAAAAAGGGAAACCTTTGCATTATATCATCATATGTGATAACGCTACCATGTAAAATAATGAACTTGTAATACGACAATTATTTTTAAAAAGTGTTCACACGAATGAGCTATCATGTGTGAAGATTCATGGCTTTCAAGCCAAATGATCAATCTCATGGCCATATTCATGGCATAGTTTGTTGAAATGGTCTCATATTTTGCATAATGGTGCATGTTGGAATGACAAACAATGTTGTTTAAGGAATTTTTCATCTTCCTTGTATGAAAAATTCATTTTTCATTTTTCAAGTGCCCGAAATGAGTTTTTTTGTGAAGGACCTACCATATATTTGTTTCAAAATTGGTCCAAATCATTTTTCTAACATACTAGGCCATATTTAATGTACAAGTGACAAAATGGTTGGGTGTCAAAAGCTTTTATCCATCTCTCGTGAAAAAGACAAGTCTATGTCGAATCAGTTGGAAGCGGGTCAAATTTAAACTGTGGCTGCCTTATAGTTTGCTCTTTATTTTTTCCAAAAATCATTTCTAGGTACACAAGTATCTATTTAATCATAGAAACACCAAAAGGTTTCCAAGATTCAACCACAAGTAGGAACGATCATGCTTGCCGTTTCGACCGCATTTTGAAACGGGCATGAAAAATTCAAAACAAAATCAAAAAATGGGAAACCTTTGCATTATGTCATCATATGTGATAAAGTTATCATGTAAAATAATAAACTTGTAATACGACAATTATTTTTAAAAAGTGTTCACACAAATGAGCTATCATGTGTGAAGATTCATGGCTTTCAAGCCACATGATCAATCTCATGGCCATATTGATGGCAGAGTTTGTTGAAATGGTCTCATATTTTGCATAATGGTGCATGTTGGAATGACAAACAATGTTGATTAAGGAATTTTTCATCTTCCTTGTATGAAAAATTCATTTTTCATTTTTCAAGTGCCCGAAATGAGTTTTTTTGTGAAGGACCTACCATATATTTGTCCCAAAATTGGTCCAAATCATTTTTCTAAAATACTAGGCCATATTTAATGTACAATTGACAAAATGGTTGGGTCTCAAAAGCTTTTATCCATCTCTCGTGAAAAAGACAAATCTATGTCGAATGAGCTCGAAGCGGGTCAAATTTGAACTGCAGCTACCTTATAGTTTCCCTTTATTTTTTGCAAAAATCATTTCTAGGTACACAAGTATCTATTTAATCATAGAAACTCCAAAAGGTTTCCAAGATTCAACCACTAGGTAGGAACAGTCATGCCTGCCGTTTCGACCGCATTTTGAAATGGCCATGAAAATTAAAAAAAAATGGGAAACCTTCGTGTTGCATCATCACATGTGACCTGCCAACTAGAAAAGATATATAAATTTGAGTACCGATGTCTTCTTGAACTATTCTGTATGATTTTAACCATTATTTCTACAATGTTTATAAAAAAGAAAAAGAAAAAGTCTGCCTCCAAACCCCAAAAAACTAGTGAAATTTTCCCTCCCACCCCACCAAATTTTCCCTCTCACCCCACCAAAATTTCCCTCCACTCCCTCTCCCACTACCACGCGGGACCCACCACTCCCTCTCCCACTCCCCTCTCCATTCCACTCCCCACTACCCATGCGGAATCCATTCCACTCCCCACTCCGCCGCCCCTCCCCTGCTCCGCGCCGCCCCGCCGCCCCTCCCGTGCTCCGCGCCGCCCTTCCACCCCTCTCCCCTCTCCCCGACTATGACTACATCGACGACGTCGACGGCTACATCTACATCGACGACGACGGCTACATCTACATCGACGTCGACGGCTACGACTACATCTAGATCTTCTAGGGTTTGATAGATCCCCCTCATGTGTTCTTCTAGGGTTCATGGGGCTGGATCAATGGTGATGGTTCGGTACATTCATGGGGTTAGGGTTAGGGTTCATGGGGTAAATATGTCCGTTGACGTGGTTCCGTAGATTCATGGGGTTAGGGTTGTAGTTGTCATGGGGCTGGATCAATGGGGCTTGATCATGGGGTCCTGCATTTGTGATGGGTAACAAATGGGGTACATCACCCACCTGGTCTATCTAGGGTTAGGATTCAGTCAATCTAGGAGCTCCTGGAGGTTCTTGTTCATGTTCATGGGATTTATTCCTAGTGGTTCATTCTATCCCCCTCTGGTAGTCTACTTCATGGGGTTAGGGTTCATGTTCATGTTGCTTGACTACTATGGCTTGCTCGATTGCTAGCATACATGGTTAATTAGAGTTTCCATCAGCAATACTTGCTTGTATCAGTAGCACTTGGAGAAGAAACTACTAGGGTTGGTATCAACAGTACTTGCTTACTTGCTCCTCTTCAATTTTCTTCCTTGCTTGCTTGTTTCTATCAGTAGCACTATGCTTCTTTATATCAGTAGCACTTCTTTTTCTTGCTTGCTTGTATTAGTAGCAGTTATGCACTTTGCTTGCTTGCTTGCTTGTATTAGTAGCACTTATGCACTTTGCTTGCTTGCTTGCAGACTGCTTGCTTCTTTATTCACCAAATGTTGGGCAACCAGTTTCTATGAATGCATATGTTTGCCTCCATTAGGGCTACAGTTGAGTAATTACTTTGCTTATAGATGATTGCAGGTACATGGATAAAATTGCAAGTTAAAACACAAAAGTAATTGGTGTAAATAGTTAATGCATTGCTTCACATATATAGTTTTCTTCAACTATCAGTTTAGTACATTACTACCTCCTGTTTCACATGTTTTAACACTGATGCATTGCTACACTTGTATGTGCATGCTAGTACAAGTGCTTCAATTTAGTTGCTTGCTTCAAATGTCAGTTTAGTACTGATGCATTAACTGTATGTGCATTGCTACACGTGTATGTGCATGCTTCCAAGTGTTTTACATGTATTAGTTCTGATGCATTAACTACATCATTATATTGTTAATCCAACAAGTTTGCTTCACATGTATTACATGTATGTGCATGCTCGTCTAAATGCTTTCCTTTATTGATATAAGTGCATCATTTTACTTTATCCCTGTTGTATCTGATTGTTGTTTATTCTATTTTGCAAGCACCACCTCAAGATCATCCATGTCAAGGATGACAAGGTCAAACCCGAGGCCAACCAGTGGTATGCAAGTTGCTCCTTGTGGTTATACTGTCAGATTTATAAAATGTGTCTTAATATGCTAAGTGAAATTTAATATGCTAAGTAAAATATCTTGGAGGCTCGTGATGCAAAATACTGTCAGATTTTATTGTGCCAATGTATTGCTGTAATCTGAATTAGCTGGCTTAGCTGTGCCTGTGTGCTGTTACTCTTCCTTAGCTGAATAAGTAGGATTAAATGATAATAAAATATCATAAGATATGTTTGGCTATCTGTCCATGCATTCCAATAATTAACCTAATAATTATGTTTACCTTGCCTTGCAAAGATGAGCATCCTCTCACCGAGTACGAGAAGGTTAGGGCTAGAAATATGATGAGGAACAATCGGATATTCCAGTCCCTTGGCATTGATGCAATAGCGTCAATGATTAGGAAAACAAATGATGTACAAGAAGGTACAACTAATGGCGTTCAAGAAGGTAGTGGAGTTATTAGTGATGACCCAGAGTACAATCCTAAGGAGGATGAAGTTGTAGTGCACAAGGCTGTTAAGGTGCAAACTCTGTCTTGCTTGGAGGGTTCGGGTTCTTGTATTCTCTGTGTTTCCTTGTGCTCACATATTTATCTTGTGATCTAATTTTTTTGTGTTCTATTTATACAAGGCACTGAAGGAATCTAGAACGAAGAGGCCTGGTGTTAAGAAGATAGCCAGCAAGAATAGGAAGAGCTCAGAAGCATCTGCTGCAATGCCTCCAGGAAGGGTGATGGCCCCACCTCCAGGACAAACAAAGAGGACCCTGGAACCTGATGAACCTGATAGAGTCACAAGGCAGAAAGCAACTCTGGCGGCTGCGACGGACCATCAGGAAAGTCCGCTGGGCATGGACTTTGAGAGCTTGATGGAAACGTGATGATTTTTCGCCGATGGACGAAGAAACCACTCTCTGCATGAATGAAAGCGGCACTGTCTGCGTACGCGTCAGGCGTGGTGCACCTTCTATTGACAGGAATGATGTTGTGAGTGAAGAAGAACAACAGCTTGTGCTTCAACCAGACAAGTTTACCTTCTCTTTTACTAGTGCATTTTGCAAATGGAAGTGATCATGTATGCTTACCTGTTTAGCAGAACCATTCCTGCATTTGTCGATTTCTCTTCTAATTTATGAGTTCAATTTCATTTTCAGATGCAATGACTAACAAGCATAGACTTAGAAAGGGCAAAGGGCTAGAGAGAATCACCAAGTCGCTTGGCACAAAGGTGCCTATCCAAATTGCCCAAGGGATGAAGCGTCCAGAGAAGCCTCTACAGGCAGCAAAGTTTGCTTCTGAGTGTGGACTCGTTGCAAGAAGCCATCTTCCGGTTCTTCCTCACTTCAAGGAATACAAAAATAATGCTACTCTAGTGGAGGAATACATTGGGAAAGTTGCTGTAAGCTACTTGTTTTATAGTTAATGTGCTACTCTATTTTCTGTTTTGTAGTTAATGATCACTAATGTTGTTCCTTCCTTGTTTGCTGTCTTGGTAGGCAAATTTTGAGATAAACACAGACTCGGAGACCATCAAGTACGCGTGCAAAGATGTTCTGCAAAAAAGTTCAAAGAATCGACGCCATAATATCAAGAAGAAGTATTTTGATATCGTAGGAGCAAACAAAGTGAGCACCAAGTCTCCGGTGCCAGATCTGACGAACGATGAATGGCAAGCTCTCGTGCAGATGTGGTCTACCCCAAGACACGAGGTATGTATATGCTCTGTTTGCTGATTTATGTTCTGCACATCGGGATGGGAATGGGCCATGGTCCCCTTCTTCCTCTTCCATGTTTCTTATCAGAGTAGGAACAATAGAGAGAATCAACTTTCAAAATCAACACCATATGTAATACACTGACTCTTATATAGTACTAGTTGTTCATGTACTTGTGCTAGTGCAGGATAACTGAAATATTTCCAAATCAAATATGCTCAGACTCGTATTGTCCTGCTATACTACTACCTATTCCACTTTCTTTCAACTTGGCAAATAACATTATGCGTTTTTGTAGGAAACCTGTGTGTCAAACAAGATTAATCGAGAAAAGGTCGTGTACCAACAGAGAACTGGTTCCAGGCACTACACCGCACACATTTTTGCCACTGTGAGTACCTTTTTCTAAAGACCTTACCGTTTGATCCTCGTTGAATATCATTTCTTATTCTTGCTGAATAAAATTTCCATTTTTGTTGAAAAACATTTCAGAAAGAAGAGCGTAAGGGTGAGGAGCTGTCTGCGATTGACTTGTTCAAGGCCACCCACAACAGCAAGAAGCACGGGTTTTCGGAGCGAGTCAAGATTGCTATAGTAAGTCACTCCATTGTTTTGTCCAGCTAGTTCAAACTTTTGTCTATAGACCTCAGCCCTGTTTGATTCACAGCCAGCAAGAACACACACCATGTTCCATGATTTGATGCTGTTTGCTAGAGCCTAAGATAGGTTTGGTATCTCAACGATGATATCCGAATTTGTTGTACAGATCTCAACAAAGATATCAGAATTTGCTGTAGCTATTTGTTGCATTTTTATGATATGATGAAAATTGATCTGAATGTTAGTTCTCAACAAAGAAGCCATATTATATGGAACCACCATATTGTTCTGATTGCATGTCTCTAGATCACATAAGTGTGTACACTTGCTGTAGCCAGATTCAAATAATGCTTTAAGTTTAGTAATTATCATCTACTTCTGTTTGAGTTTGAGTAAAATATCTACATATAGATTTGGTGTGCTGGTTTGATTACTTCAAATAATCCATTTCTTGGTCTGGTTTGGTGGCATTCTTGTTTGGTTCCTCTTGCAGAATGTGAAATAGATCTGCCACTAATGTCTATCATTTTCTCCATATGCTAGCTTGTGTGTACACTTGCTGTAGCCAGATTCAAATAATGCTTTAAGTTTAGTAGTTATCATCTTCTTCTGTTTGAGTTTGAGTAAAATATCTACATATATATTTTGTGTGCTGTTTTGATTACTTCAAATAATCCATTTCTTGGTCTGGTTTGGTGGCATTCTTGTTTGGTTTCTCTTGCAGAATGTGAAATAGATCTGCCACTAATGTCTATCATTTTCCTCCATATGCTAGCTTGAGATGGAAAAAATGAAGGACGCGCCGCTACTAGAAGGTGAAGAACCAAAGTTTGATGCTGAGATTGTTGAAGAAGTGCTCAAGACCGAAGTCAACCAAAGCACATTCCTCAGAATGTTGGGCTCAAGTCATCTAGTAACAACTCTGGCAAAGGAACTCATGTTGTGGCTGCTCATGTTCGTGATCTTCAGCAGAAGCTGGAGAGGTCAGAGCTTCAAGATGAAGTGATGCAAGAAGAAATGGTAGCAATCAAGCTAAAGGCGGAAGAATATGAAGCTGCACGCGACAAGGAACTTGAGCTGCTGCACAAAAAGTCTCAGGAACATGAAGAGAAGTTAGCCCACTTGATGGCTCTCTTCGGCGCTAAAGCATTGTAGAAGTTGAACCGGTCGTAGAACCTGTCCAAGAAACAGTGAAGTGGGCTAACTTCTCAAGAACCTGATGAAGTTAGCCCACTTGATTGGTCATTCTGGTGATGAAACAATGTCTTTCTCTATTTGAACGTGTGAACGTGATGAAGTATTTTGTGAAGCTGTGCACCTGTGAAGTTGTCAATTATTTAAGTTTTGTTTGGACCATTTTGTTTGGGCACTAAAGTTAGTTTGGACAGCAAAAAGGCCGAGGCCCAAACAAGAAATAGACTAAGAAGGCTGGGGCCTAAAAAAAGAGTAGGCCAAGGCCCAAATTAGAATTTGTCTAAAAAGGCTTGGGCCTAAAAAAGAGTAGGCCAAGGCCCAAACAAGAACTGGTCTAAAAAGAGTAGGCTAAGGCCCAAAAGAAAAGTGGACTAATAAAAAACCTGCTCAGTAAAAGATTCTATCCCAGAAAATAAAAGGCCAAATTATTTGGTCGTTAAACCTACGACCTTCTGTTTGGTCATAAAATCCTACGACCAATCCAGAAAAAAGGTCGTTATAGTTCATTAAAGACCCTCAGCTTTAGACCTTCTATTTTTGGTCATAAAAAGGTCACAAATGGAAATCAATGACCATTCAATGACCAATATTGAAGGTCGTTAGCTGACATATTTCTTGTAGTGTATGGACCTTCTTCCCAAACATCTCCGTGGTGGTTGAAGTAGCCAACACCTTTTTTCTTCCGATGTCCTCCTTGCTCGCGCACAATTTCTTCGATTTTTTACTTCCGACAAGGCTCTTGAAGACACCTTTCTCCATAATCCCCTTTAATAGATCATTTTCTTGCTCAAGTGTAACTTGGCTAAGAGAATCGTTAGCGAAATCAATAGTGCTACTAGCAACAACATTATTGGTTTTAGCCTTAGCATGGTTGTTACTAGATGAAGAAACCTTCTTACCTTTGTTACTAGTGTTCCTATGTTTAACTTGTGGAACAAAGTTGGACATGAGTAATCATTTGGCTAGATAAGAAGAACTCTTCTTTCGAAGATCATCATTGATCACTTTTAAGAACTAATGCTCTTCCTCCAAGTTCAGCTTCTCGAAGCATAGCTTCTCATGGGTTCTTGCAAGATCTCTAAGATCTTCTAGAGTAGTCTCATGAGCTAACTTAAGAGTTTTTAATTCTTGAGTTACTCATTCATTTCCTTTCTTATCATCATCATTTGATTTCTCTTAACTAGCATGATAATTAGCAAGTTCATTTTCACTTCAATCACTAATTTTATCAAGAAGTAAGTCATCTTCTCCTAACAAGTGTATTTCGTGTTCTTCCTTGGGAGGGCAAATCTGGAGTCTGATTTGGGCTCTGGAGAGGGGAAATTAACGCCATCGTCATCACCAACCATCCTTCAGCACCAATTTCATGATGCTATCCATCGTTCGTGAGTAATTCCATCGTAGGCTTGCTAGACGGTGATGGGTTGGATGACATCTATCATGTAATCGAGTTAGTTTTGTTAGGGTTTGATCCCTAGTATCCATTATGTTCTGAGATTGATGTTGCTATGACTTTGCTATGATTAATGCTTGTCACTAGGGCCCGAGTGCCATGATTTAAGATCTGAACCAATTATGTTTTCATGAATATATATATATATATATATATTCTTGATCCTATCTTGCAAGTTATAGAAACCTATTACGAGTTATGATCCGCATCCCCCAGGGTGACAATAACCGGGATTCTTTCCGGTGATTACCGTAGTTTCAGGATTTCATGTATTCACTAAGGGATAATGCTTTGGTTCGGTTACCTATTAAAAGGAGGCCTTAATATACCTTAGTTTCCATTATGATCCCACTGCCACAGGAGGGTAGGACAAAAGATGTCATGCAAGTTCTTTTCCATAAGCTAGTATGACTATATATGGAATACATGCCTACATTACATTGATGAATTGGAGCAATTTCTGTATCACCCTATGTTATGACTGTTGCATGATGAATGCCATCTGACATAATTATCCATCACCGATCCATTTCCTACGAGATTTCCACATATTGGTCTTTGCTAAGCTACTTTTTCGTTGCTACTGTTATGATCACTACAAAACTGCTACTATCACATTTGTCACCATAACCGTTACTTCCATACTACTTTTCTACTAAATACTTTGCTGCATATATTAAGTCTTTGAGGTGTGGTTGAATTGACAACTCAGATGCTAATACTTGAGAATATTCTTTGGCTCCCCTTGTGTCGAATCAATAAATTTGGGTTGAATATTCTACCCTCGAAAACTATTGCCATCCCCTATACTTGTGGGTTATCAAGACCTTTTTCTGCCACCGTTGCCGGGGACCATAGCTCTATTCTCTGAGTCACTTGGAATTTATATCCGTCGATCACTATGAAGAGTCTGAAAGACAATAAAACCAAGATCTACCCCTCAACTACGAGGGCACGTAAGGAACTGCCATCTAGCTCTGCACTTGATTCACCGTCTGTTATGAGTAAATTTGCGACACCACCACCTGCTACTGAATTTGATATGTTGCAAGTAATTGATGATGCTACTTGTACTATGCATGTTGCTTATGATGATATTTTGCTTGATACTATTGTGCCACTTGGTGAATTTCTTGATGAACAAATTGCTAGAGTGAATGTTGAAACTGATAATATTGTTGAATCTGATGAAACGGAACACTATGGTTCACCTGCTAGACCTAGCTCCCCTAGATACAAATTACCTAATACCCGAGGGTTATGTTATGGAAGGAGAAGTAGCTAGGGACTTTCTTGCTTGTAAGGATAGAGATGATCTTAAGAAATTGCTATGCAAGTGGAAGGAAAAAAAAATCTTTGAATGCTAGAATGCAATGATCCCAAGTTTGCTACCTCACCTATATATGTTACTGATAAAGATTATGAATTCTCTATCGATCCTAAGTTAATTACTTTGGTAGAATCTGATCCTTTTTATGGTTATGAATCTAAAACTGTTGTGGCACGCCTTACTAAATTGAATGATATAGCCACCTGATATCCCACAAGTATAGGGGATCGTGTGTAGCCTTTTCGATAAGTAAGAGTGTCGAACCCAATGAGGAGCTAAAGGTGGGATAAATATTCTCTCAAGTTTTATCAACCATTGACACAACTATACGCACACTAAACGTTTTGCAATATCTAGGAGATAAAACTAGAGTGACGATACATGTATGAGAGAAAGCTTTGCAAGATAATAAATACAAGAAAGTAAATATTAGTGCTGCAGCGATAAAATATACTAAGTAACCATAAACTAACAGTACAATGAGTGCAGAAAAGTGGTGGTAATTGTGGTGGAATTGTCCATGATCAAATAGTCAAATTCAAGGTTGATATTCCTCTTTTATGTGGGAGAGGCAAAGCTAACAAGCTCTCACCATCCAATGATTGCAAGTACTTATAATTGGAACTCTAGCAAACATTCGTAAATACTAAAAGATACATTAAGGTAAAAATACCCAACCATAGCATTAAGATCAAAAGGTCCTCTTTATCCCATATGCTTTGATCACTAGATTGGGGCTCATGTTTCTATCACTCAAGCAACCCACCCTCTAGCTTTATCCACATACTACAAACCCTATGATGTGATCCATGCATGCATAAACATATGATGGGCACCATAGGACTGTAACAAATTCAATATATAGCTGAAACCAGCCATGGAGATTCAACAATCAATCATATGACAAAAGGGAACTACACAAACATGACATAGATGCAATAGATCATTTGCAAATAATTGATAATATCAAACACCATGTCTACATAGGGGATTACAGAGGTTTGTGGGATAGTGGGCTGTTGTAGCTATGGAGGATATGATGGTGGAGGTGTTGGTGAAGGCGGCATCATGGAAGAGAGGATGGAGAAGGTGTAGCACGTGAGCTGCAGGGCGGCGCCGGCGACCGTCGGCGGCGCAAGGAGCTCCTCCTGCGCCGACCGGTCATCATGACGTATCACCACCAATTTACTCATGAGGAAAAGATTCGTTATTACTGTATTCTTAGGCTATTTCTATTCTCATTAAAGGGTGATTATAAGATATGGTTTAATTCTCTTGCTCCTCGTTGTGTGTGTAGTCCCCAGGATATGATTTACGACTTCTCTAAAAAATATTTTCCTGCTCATAAGAAACAAGCTGCTTTGCAGGAAATATTTAACTTTGTGCAAATTTAAGAAGAAAGTCTCCCAGAAGCATGGGGGATGCATTCTCCGGTTACTTAATGCTTTGCCTGATAACCCTCTAAAGAAAAATGAAATACTTGATATCTTTTATAATGGACTAACTGATGCTTCTAGGGACCACCTAGGTAGTTGTGTTGGCTGTGTTTTCAAGGAACGAACTATTGAATAAGATGAAATACTATTGAATAATATATTGAGCAATGATAACTATTAGACTATTCCCGAACCACCTCCAAAACCAACTCCGAAGAAAAGATGTATTCGATTCCTTAGTCCTGAAGATATGCAAGAGCCAAAGAAATCTATGAAAGAAAAACGTATTAAAGCTGAAGATGTTAAGAATCTACCACCTATTGAAGAAATACATGGTCTTGATAACCCAACATAGGTAGTAGAGATAAATTCTCTTCGTAGATTTGATGAAGGTGATATTCCTTATAATAAGTCTGCTAGCCAATGCTTGGATGAATTTGATAACTTTGTTGTTAGGCAAGGAAATTTTGATGCTTACGTTAGTAGACAATTGAAGCATAATGCTTACATGCATGATCACTTGGCTTATTATATGAGAAGAACTGTCAGTGACCTTAGGCTTATTAGTAAATATGCTTCCATGGTAACTACTCAAGTAGAACATGTACTTAAGGCACAAAATGATTTGCTCAATGAGATGACTAGTAATAACAACGATCATTCTGTTAGAGTTGTGACTAGGGGTGGTAGAATGACTCAGGAACCCTTGTATCCTGAGGGCTATCCTAAGACAGTTGAGCAAGATTCGCAGAGAGATAATATTAATGTACCTGTTTCTTCTAATAAAAAAAAAGAATGATGATAGGACTTTGCATGCTACTAGTGAACCTGTTATAGTGTCACATGAAAACCCAAATGATATCTCTATTTATGATGCTGAGACACGATCTGGTAGTGAACATGAACCTAGTAATAATATTAATGATGATGTTCATGACGATGCTCAACGTAGTAATGACAATGATGTGGAGATTGAATGTGCTGCAGATCTTGATAACCTACAACCTAAGAATAAGAGATATGATAAAATAGATTTTGTTGCTAGGAAGCATGGAAGAGAAAGAGAACCATGGGTTCAGAAACCCATGCCCTTTCCTCCTAAACCATCCAAAAAGAAGGATGATGAGGATTCTGCGCGCTTTGCGGAAATGCTGGGACATGTCTTTTTACGTATGCACTTAACTGATATTCTGAAAATGTCTCCTTATGCTAAGTACATGAAAGATATTGTTACAAATAAAAGAAAGATAATTGAAGCTGAGATTTCCACCATGATTGCTAATTATACTTTTAAGGGTGGAATACCAAAGAAACTGGGAGATCACGGACTACCAACTATACCATGCTCTATTAAAGGAAATTAAGTTAATACTGCTTTATGTGACCTTGGAGCTGGTGTTAGTGTTATGTCGTTCTCTTTATATCATAGACTTGACTTGAATAAGTTGACACCTACTCAAATCTCTATTCGAATGGATGATAAATCAACTGCTTTACCTATCGATATTTGTGAGGATGTGCCTCTTGTGGTTGCAAACGTTACTATCTTAATGGACTTTGTTATTCTTGATATTCCCGAGGATGACAGTTTGTCGATCATTCTTGGTAGACCCTTTCTGAATACTGCAGGGGCTGTTATTGATTGCAACAAAGGCAATGCCACTTTTCATGTTAATGATAATGATCATACAATACACTTTCCGAAGAAACGATCTCAAGTTCATAACATCAACACCATTGAAATTTTTTCCAACGTTTACTATTAGAGGCTTTGAATTCCCTCTTCCTATTGCCAAGAAGAAATATTATACTTATTGTTAGGGACATGCATATCCCCATTGAGGTAACTAGTGTTATTCGAAAGTTCTCCGGTTCCATGTCATTGGAAAAAAGTTTGTCAATAAGACTTGATCAACCTTATTGATGGGTTCTTTTTGACGGGCATGAGATGGATGAATATAGAAAGCACAACCTTGTGTACCCAACCTTTATTTTCTGTTCCATAGCTTAAATTTAGTAAATAAGTTATTATTTCTCTGTTTTCTGTTTTATCCATGCAATAGAAAAATTACCTTAAAATAAAAGTTCTTAGAACACCATCAAAATTTAGTATGATTTTTTATGGAATATTTAAGAATTTCTGGCACTAAGAATACATCAGGGGACTGCACCAGTGGGCCACAAGCCAGCAGGGTGCGGCCACCCCTGGGCGCGCCCCCGTGGCTTGTGGGTCCCACGTGGGGCCCCTTCACTTATTCTAGTACCCATCCACTCCTTCCTCCAGAAAAAATCCCACCATTTCTCAAACCCGTGTTTTAGCTCATCTTGCTGCCATTTTCAATCTCCTTGCTCAAAGCTCCATTTGCAAAACTATTTTAGGGGATTGTTCATCGGTATGTGACTCCTTCAATGGTCCAATTAGTTTTTGTTCTAGTGCTTTATATATTGAAAAATCTTGCTGCTATGGTGACCTTGTTCTTGAGCTTGAATGTCAAACTTGTAGGGTCCCAAGTAGTTTGGATGCATGATATAGCTTCCAGGCACTTGTGGGAGTAGTTGCTATAAGCTTTGATTGAGTTTTGTTCATTTTTATGTGGAGTCACTAAGAATTTCAGATTTTTTATTTCAGAAGAAGAAAAATGTTAAGGAAAGTATACCAAGGTGGTTCCTCGAGCAAGAATAGCCAGAGACTCGCGATACCCGAGCCCGACCTTGAACACCCAAGGGAAGCTCAAGTGCGGCCTTGTGAATGGCCATCAGAATCATTCATGGTCCACGCTAGATTTAATGAAGAATTTTACGTGTATATACAAAATGCTGGCTTTGAAGATTTTGTTTCAGACCAATGCTAGAAATATTATCAACTCACCGATTCCTTCGTGCGGAGGTTTGATTTTTCATCGAGCCGTAATACACAATCCATTCTATCTAATCTTTATGATGAATCTTATACTATGGACCTAGAAGATTTTAACCATGCATACAAAATTCCACAATGGGGTAGCTTTAGTGATCCTCACAAAGCGACTATAATGATTTTCTTGCTAGCTAGCATCACCGTGGGAGAACTAGAAATATTACAGAGGCTACCTTGGTAATCATTCACTTTCCTGCCATACATTATCTTGCTCTCTTCATAGGTAGATGTATTAAGGGTAAGCATGAGCACAACCACCTTTGTGTACCAGAACTTAGTATTCTTAAGAGTCGGTCATGGGTGATAGACGATATAAATTAGGAGCTATTATTGCTAGGAGGCTACACAAAAATGCTAAGGACAGAGATTGCTTTGGTGGAATTTATGCCACACGTGTAGCCAATTATCTCAGGATACCTATAAAGGATAATGATATTGAGCTGCCACCAGCTTTTCTTGATTATGAGGCTATGGTGCTCTACCAATTCCTCAAAGAGAAATGAACAACATCTCCTATATCAACTAATTTTTGATAGACAACATGTTGTCCATATTACTCTTCCTGCTCCTGCCTTATTTAATGTTCAGGAAAAACAAAGGTACTTCATAAGCAGAGAGGAGGCAGACGAGTACGAGAGAGAGGCGAAAGCCGCTCGCCTCCATGCTGAAGCTATTTAGGAGGTAGCTGCTGCAGCCTTGTACAACCCCAACTATGACTTTGGATATTATCCGGGCCAGCCATGGCCTTAGACCAACTTAGGCCAAGAGCCTAAGCTTGGGGGAGTACGTATTTCTCACCGACATTACATCCATGTTCACAAACTCATTCCAGCTGTCGGTGTTCATACTTTTTCCATGTATCATCCAAGGTAGTTTATTTCTTCCTTTTGTTTTCTTCTTGTGTGTTTCGTTAACATTGAGAAAATCCAAAAAATTAGTTCTAGCTTTACCTTCTAGTTTGTTTAGTTGTAGTGTTAAAAAAAACCGAAAAAGATTTTTCGTTCTTCTTTTGCTTGTTGCGGGCTTTCCCGTGTAAATAGTTTTCCTTTCTTCTTTGGGTCGCAAGGAGAAGACCATGATGACATGCTGAGTGGCTCTCATATTCATTATCGTTTACCTATCGGAGATTCCATACCACCTCGTCTTCTCCTTTGAGTTATTGCTTGCAAATTCCAGCTTAGTTCAATGCACGTGCACTATTATTATTTTTCACACCATTC
This sequence comes from Hordeum vulgare subsp. vulgare, assembly GCF_904849725.1. NCBI lineage: Eukaryota > Viridiplantae > Streptophyta > Magnoliopsida > Poales > Poaceae > Hordeum > Hordeum vulgare. Next base: position 121,201,260 of record NC_058520.1, read on the forward strand.
GGTCATGCAAGTGAAAGACAATAATCACGATATATGATGAAGTGATAGAGATTGAGTAAAGATGGTACGAACTTGGCCTATTTTGTTTTTGTAAATATGATTAGCTCATCGTTCTAGATTCATCTCGTTATGGATTGAACATGTTTGCAATGACAATTAGAGATTAAAGTTACTTATGCCATGCTTAATTAGCTAGGAGTGAATAATGGTGTGTCTTGAGTGCCAACATGCATATTAAAATGGTTGTGATGTAGTATGATAGAATGGTATCCTCCTCCGAATGATTCGAGTGGCTTGACTTGGCACATGTTCACGCATGTAGTTGAAACAAAACCAACATAACTTTTACGATGTTTATGTTCATGGTGATTTATATCCTACTGATGCTTACACTCAATGTTGGTTAGTCTGAAAGCATGTTTATGTCTGTTATCGCTCTCTGGTTGGTCGCTTCCTAGTCTCTTGCTAGCCTCCACTTGTACTAAGTGGGAATACTTCTTGTGCATCCATTTCCATAAACTCAAAGTTGTTCCATATGAGTCCACCATACCTACCTATATGCGGTATTTGCGTGCCGTCCCAAGTAAATTTGCATGTTCCATTCTCTAAACCTTCAAATAAATATTTTGTTTTGTATGCCCGAATCACTCATGTAGTGACTAGGGGTTCTTAGTATCTTCCATGCTAGGTGGTTTATTATCAAGATACGTGTTGATTCACTATCATTCACACGAAAGTGGCTGGTAATCGGGATGCCAAGTTCCATGCTCAAAAGTCAAATCAAATCAATGAAACATAACTCCCCCAGGGTTGTTAATTGTATGGACGGTACCCGTGGATTCGGCCCGCCGTGGAATGTGATTGATTGGTGGAGGGGGAGTAAAAACTTTAGTATTCTGTTTGTGAACCACTTATAATGTATTTAGCATGGAAGATATTGAGATCTCTTAGTTGTTATGTTGACAATGAAAGCATACCACCCAAAATTTTGACTCATCCCTGTTTTAAAAGCTCGAGCTCTAGCACCTATGCAAATCAATGCTTCCCTCTCCGAAGGTCCTATCTATTTTACTTTACTGTTGAGTCATCCTCTTCTTATAAAAAGGCACGAGTTAGAGAGCACCCCATCATTTGTATGATTTGCTATTAATTGACATTGAGTATGAGTATGAGTGGATCTCTTTTACCATGAATTACAATGTCTAGTCAGTCCATGTTCTTTGGAGGTGCTCTGCATTTATGTTTTGTGGTCTCAGAAAGGGTTGGCGAGATACCAGTTTATCATATTGTATTTTAATTGTTTTGACTAAATTTTTATCATTCGATATTTATTATTATTGCTCGCTAGTCAATTATGCCATTGATATAAGTAAACATGAGACCTAAATATTTTTGTGAATGTGGTTTGTCTATAATCTGAGCTGAAAATGTGAACATAAGTTAGACATATTTACAACAACAAGATCAAATAGAGTTTGAAAAAGTTTTTCTTTATCACTTTAAGTTTATCAAGTGAATTTCTTGAGAACAAGCAAAGGTTTAAGCTTGGGGAGTTGATACATCTCCAACGTATCTACTTTTCCGAACTCTTTTGCCCTTGTTTTGGACTCTACTTTGCATGATTTGAATGGAACTAACCCGGACTGATCATGTTTTCAGCAAAATTGCCTTGGTGTTATTTTTGTGCAGAAATAAAAGTTCTTCGATTGACCTAAAAATTTACTGAGATGGTTTTTGGATTTAATAAAAAATACTCGCGAAAGAATCTAAAGGAGAGGGGCCACCCCCAGGCCACAAGACTGCATGGCACCCCCTAGGCCGTGCCCCCTGGCTTGTGGGGTCCGTGAGGCTCCACCGACCTTGTTTCCACTTCTATATATTGTCATCTGCAGAAAAAAAAATCAAAGATAAGAGTTCATCGCCTTTTACGATATGGATCCGCGGCCACCTCCTGTTCTTCCTCGGGAGGGCAGACCTGGAGTCTGATTTGGGCTTCGGAGAGGGGAAATCGACGCCGTCCTCATCACCAACCATCCTTCATCACCAATTTCATGATGCTCTCCATCGTTCGTGAGTAATTCTATCGTAGGCTTGCTGGGCGGTGATGGGTTGGCTGAGATCTATCATGTAATCGAGTTAGTTTTGTTAAGGTTTGATCCCTAGTATCCATTATGCTGTCAGATTGATGTTGCTATGACTTTGCTATGCTTAATGCTTGTCGCTAGGGCCCGAGTGCCATGATTTCATATCTGAACCTATTATGTTTTCATGAATATATATGTGTTCATGATCCTATCTTGCAAGTTATAGACACCTATTACGAGTTATGATCCGCATCCCCGAGGGTGACAATAACTGGGATTCTTTCGGGTGATTACCGTAGTTTGAGGAGTTCATGTATTCACTAAGTGCTAATGCTTTGGTCCGGTTCTCTATTAAAAGGAGGCCTTAATATCCCTTAGTTTCCATTAGGACCCCGCTACCACGGGAGGATAGGACAAAAGATGTCATGCAAGTTCTTTTCCATAAGCACGTATGACTATATATGGAATACATGCCTACATTACATTTATGAATTGGAGTTGTTCTGTATGACCATATGTTATGAATATTGCATGATGAATGCCATCAGACATAATTATCCATCATTGATCCATTGCCTACGAGCTTTCCACATATTGGTCTTTGCTAAGTTACTTTTCTGTTGCTAGTGTTACGATCACTACAAAACTGCTACTGTCACATTTGTCACCATTACCGTTATTTCCATACTACTTTGCTACTAAATTCTTTGCTGCATATATTAAGTCTTTCAGGTGTGGTTTAATTGAAAACTTAGCTGCTAATACCCGAGAATATTATTTGGATCCCCTTGTGTCGAATCAATAAATTTGGGTTGAATAATCTACCCTCGAAAATTGTTGCGATCCGTTATACTTGTGTGTTATCAGGGGCCTTTAGCCATGATTTCCGACTCCCTCGTTTGGTGAATCAAATAAGTCGGAGGAGTTGGTTGAAACAAGTGCAGTCCCGGCAACACCTTCATCTTGACTATAGTCGGAGTGGGAGTGATAACTTCTCTCAAAGTGGTGATCAGACTCGGAGCTAGACACCCATTCACCAACATGAGCTTGATGTCTTCTTCTTGAACTGCTCTTGGTGTATTTGTCCTTCTTCTCTGATTCCTTGCTTCTCCTCGAGTGTGTTCGTTCATAGTGATCTTCTCTACTCCTTCTCTCTCTACGAGGTGACTCATCTCTTGAGCTTCATCTTCGAGGTGACTCTTCCCTTCTTTTGTAGGGAGTCCAGCCCTCATTTGAGTAGTGTCCGGGCTTCCCACAATTGTAGCAGTTTCGATCACGAGTGGACGAACGCTTCTCTTCATGTCTCGAGCTTGAGCTTCTCTTTTTGCCTCTACTCTTATAGAACTTGTTGAATTTTCTGACCATGAGGCTTATCTATAAAATTGTCCTTTGAAGTAGCAGGAGCATCACATGAAGCTTTATAAGCACCGCTTGACTTGTTGTCCAGCTCATGTTTGTCCTTGAGTGGCATCTCATGAGGAACAATCCTACCAATGACTTTAGTTGACTTGAGATCATTGTAATTTGGCATCATTTGGATCAATGTGCACACTGTGTCATACTTGCCATCAAGAGCTCTAAGTATCTTCTTGATGATGAATTTGTCGGTCATATATTAGCTTCCTAAATTGGCAATCTCATTGGTGATGAGAGCTAGCCTAGAGTACATTTCAACGACACCTTCACCATCCTTCATCTTGAACCTGTCAAGCTGACTTTGACGCACATCCAACTTAGATTCTCTAACAGAATTAGTACCTTCGTGCATATCAACCAAAGTATCCCAAATTTCTTTTGCATTCTCAAGACGACTAATTTTGTTGAATTCTTCGGGGCATAGGCAGTTGAAGATGATGTTGTAGGCTTGAGCATTAAGTTGCAACATCTTTAGTTCATCAGCTGTTGAATCACGATCTGGCTCATGCCCTTCTCCAAAGAAGTTACATTGCACACCAACACGAATAACACCCCAAACATGAGGATTAAAGGCAATAATATGCATTTCAATTTTATGCTTCCAACTAGCAAAATTAGTGCCATCGAAATATGGACCACTACGATGATAATTTCCCTCATTAGATGCCATGCTCTCCTGGGTTGTTAAACCAATGAAATGGAGACCAATGCTCTGATACCACTTGTAGGATAGAAAGTATGTCTAGAGGGGGGGTGATTAGACTACTTGACAAGATATTTTGTTTGCCTTTTCCCAATTCTACTTGAGAGGCAGCTATGATAGTTATAGCAGGTCAAGTAGACCCTGCACATGCAATTCTAATAGTAGCAGCGGAAAGTAAAACACGCAAGTGTAAAGTAGAACAGTAAGGTAGGGAGATCAAACACATGAGGTTGACACGGCAATTTTTGGCATGGTTCCGATAGGTGGCGCTATCGTACATCCATGTTAGTGGAGACTTCAACCCGCGGAGGATAACGACCGTGAGAGTCCATGGAGGGTTCCACCCACGGAGGGTCGACAAAGAAGCGGCCTTGTCTATTTCACCACGGCTTCTGTCCATGGATGACTAGCCTTACTCACGGTAGATCTTCACAAAGTAGACGATCTCCTTGCCCTTACAAACATATTGGTTCAACTCCACAACACGAAGTAGGAGGCTCCCAAGGGACACCTAATCAATCTAGGAGGCACCACCCTCCAAAAGGTAATAGATGTGGTAGATCAATGAACTCCTTGCTCTTGTGCTTCTAAAGATAGTCTCCTCAACACAAATCACTCTCTCACAGAATATGCATGTGTAGAAGCGGTTGATTTGGTGGAAAGCAGTTTGGGGAGGCTAGAGATCAAGTTTCAAATGATAGGATTGGAATATCTTGGTCTCAACATATGAGTAGGTGGTTCTCTCTCAGAAAATGGATCTCGTACTGAAGTTTGTGTTCTGAGTGTTTCTCCCACAAATGAGAGGTGGGTGAAGAGGTATATATAGGCAGCAACCAACATCCAACCGTTACACACAAAAGAGCAAACTCGGTGACACCGAAGTTGAAAACTCGGTGGTACCGATTAGCACAAAGGTGTGAACTTATGAATCTCAGTGAGACCGATATATGAAACTCGGTGGCACCGAAAAGGTGACTAACAGTCAGGTGGCCAAACTCGGTGGCACCGATACTCAAACTCGGAAATTATGATTTTGTGTATCTTGGCAACAGAATGTTGGTTACACTGAACTCGGTAGCACCGACTTGGTTTCAATTGCACCGATTTGGTGGGAATGGCTAGGGTTTCTGTCTGAGGTCAAAATCGGTGGGTCCGATATGGAAATGTTGGTGACACCGAATTTGTATGTGGATCTTGACAGAGTGGATATGTGGGAAAATGACTGCATGTTTTGGTGGCCAACTTTGAGCATTTGAGTAATCAGTTCATTTTACTACCTCATCCCCTTTTAATAGCATTGGCTTTCCTATGGACTCAAAAGTGTTTTCTCACAAATATAAAATGAAGAGTCTTCTAGCTTGAAGCTTGAGCCAATATTATTCCTTTCTTGCATCCAGGGGCATCTCCACAAAAACCATAAGCCATAACATATTTTGAACTTTTTCTGAAATATACTTGGAAACATATTAGTCCAATGATGCATATGTTGTGATCAATTATCAAAACCACCCTAGGGAGCAATTGTGCTTTTAGAAGATTTGTTGAACGAGCTTTTGAGACTGCCAATCGAAGATGAAAAATATATTGGAAGAACTGACGAGCGCCCACTACTTGGAGACTAGCTCAGGGAGCTATTTATGATGTCATGGACTAGGGGCTACTCACCAATTGTCTCCCGGCTATGATGGCCGGGACGAGGACCCCCATGACGGTTCACTAATGGGCCACTTCGGACAGCCCATACCATATATGAGGAAGGTGTTGGAAATATGCCCTAGATGCAATAATAAAATGGTTATTATTATATTTCCTGTTTCAAGATAATCGTTTATTATCCATGCTATAATTGTATTGAGTGGAAACATAAATGCATGTGTGGATATATATACAAAACAATGTCCCTAGTGAGCCTGTAGTTGACTAGCCTATTTGTCAAGGATGGCTTAGGTTTCCTAGTCGTATACAAGTGTTTTTACTTGATGACGGGATCACATCATTAGGAGAATGATGTGATGGACAAGACCCAAACTATAAACATAGCATATGAGCGTGTCATTTTGTTGCTATTGTTTTTTGCATGTAGGGTATACATTCCTATGACCATGAGATCATGTAACTCACTGACACCGGAGGAATGCCTTATGTGTATCAAACGTCGCAACGTTACTGGGTGACTATAAAGGTACTCTACATGCATCTCCGAAAGTGTCCGTTGAGTTAGCATGGATCAAGACTGGGATTTGCCACTCCGTGTGACGGAGAGGTATCTCTAGGCCCACTCGGTAATACAATATCACAAACAATCCTTGCAAGCAATGTGACTAAAGAGTTAGTCACGGGATCTTGTATTACGGAACTAGTAAAGAGACTTGCGGGTAATGAGATTGAAATAGGTATGGAGATACCGACGATCGAATCTCAGGCAAGTAACATACCGAAGGACAAAGGGAATGATATACGGGATTGTGTGAATCCTTGACATAGAGGTTCAACCGATAAGATCTTCGTAGAATATGTAGGATCCAATATAGATGTCCAGGTCCCTCCATTGGATATTGACGGAAGAGTGTCTCGGTCATGTGTACACAGTTCTCGAACCCGCAGGGTCTGCACACATAAGGTTCATTGACGTTTTCGGTATAGTTGAATTACTGATGTTGGTAACCGAATATTGTTCGGAGTCCTGGATGAGATCCAGGACGTCATGAGGAGTTCCGGAATAGTCCGGAAACAAACATTGATATATAGGAAGTTGGTATTTGGATTCCCTAAAAGTTTCGAGCATTGCCGACAATGTGCCGGGAGTGACGAATGGGTTCCGGGGGTCCACCTAGTGGGCCCACCACTCCCTAAGATGGTCACATGGACTTTAGGGTGGCGCAACAGCCTATGGTGGGCTGGCCAATCAACCAAAGAAGGCCCATGAGGAAAAAGGTGGAAAATCCAAAAGAGATGGACAAGTGGGAGAGGAGTCCTCCTCCAAGTGGAATTGGAGGAGGACACTTCCCTCCTTGCTTCGGCCGAGCCAAGGGAGGCTTCCCTTGGTGGGAAAGCCTCCTCCCTCCCTCCTCCTATATATACTAGAGGTTTTTGAGGGTTTTTAAACAGAATTTTCAGCCACGTGCTACCCTCTCGTCTAGATCATAGTTTTTCCTCTAGATTGGTTTTCAGCAGTGCTTAGGTGAAGCCCTGCTGGAATAGATCCAGGACCGTCCCCGGCACACCGTCAAGCTGCCGGAGAACTCATCTACTTACCCATCTCTCTTCATGGATCAAGAAGGCGGAGATCGTCATCGAGCTATACGTGTGCTGAACACGGAGGTGTCGTCTGTTCGGCGTTAGATCAGGACGGATTGTGGGACGGCGGCGATTTGGATCGCGAAGACGTTCCACTACATCAACCGCATTTCATAACGCTTCCCGCTTAGAAATCTACAAGGGTATGTGGATACGATCTCCCTCTCGTAGATGATCATCATCATGATAGGTCTTCGTGTGCGTAGGATTTTTTTGTTTCCCATGCAACGTTCCCCAACAGTGGCATCATGAGCTAGGTTCATGCATAGATGATATCTCGAGTAGAACACTAAAGAGTTTGTGGGTGTTTATGTTCAATTTGCTGCCCTCCTTAGTCTTCTCTTGATTCGGAAGAATTGTTGGACTGAAGTAGCCCGGACCAACTTTACTCGTATGCTTACGAGAGACCGGTTTCATCGATAGACATGCAACTTGTTGCATAAAGATGACTGGCGGGTGTCTATTTCTTTAACTTTAGTTGAATTGGATTTGACCGAGGCGGTCCTTGGAGAAGGTTAAATAAAAATTTGCATATCACTGTTGTGGCTTTGCGTAAGTAAGATGCGATCATACTAGATACCCATAGCAGCCACGTAAAACATGCAACAACAAATTAGAGGACGTCTAACTTGTTTTTGCAGGGTATGCATGTGATGTGATATGGCCAAAGACATGATATGATATATTGGATGTATGAGACGATCATGTTGTAAAAGTTAAATATCAACTTGCACGTCGATGCTATGGGAACCGGCAAGAGCCATAGGGTTGTCTTTAAACTAACGTTTGTGCTTGCACATGCTTTTACTATATCGCTATGTGGTAGCTTTAGTAGTAATAGCATAGATAGCGCAACAACCCTTGATGGTGGCACAATGATGGAGATCATGGTGCGGCGTCGGTGACGATGGAGATCATGCCGGTGCTTTCGTGGTGGAGATCAAGAAGCACAAGTTCATGGCCATATCATGTCACTTATGATTTGCATGTGATGCTAATCCTTTTATGCACCTTATTTTGCTTAGAACGACGGTACCATTATAAGGTGATTCCTCACTAAAATTTCAAGATAAAATTGTGTTCTCCCCGACTATGCACCACTGTGACACTTCATCATTTCGAGAGACCACGTCATGATCGAGTGTGATAGAGTCAACGTTCACATACAACGGGTGCAAAATAGTTGCACACGCGAAACACTCGGGTTAAACTTGACGATCCTAGTATGTACAGGCATGGCCTCGAAACACGAGAGACAGAAAGGTCAAGCATGAATCATATAGTTGATATGATCAACATGGAGATGTTCACCACCGAAACTATACTCAACTCATGTGATGGTTGGACTTGACTTAGTGAATTTGGATCATGCGACACTCGAATGACAAGAGGGATGTCTATATGAGTGGGAGTTTATTACTAATATGATTAGCTAAACTCAATTATCTTTAACATAGTCTAAGTAATCTTTGCAAAATTTTATGTTGTAGATCAATGGCTCGTGCAGTAGCAACCTTGAATTTTAATACGTTCCTTGAGAAAGCTAAGCTGAAAGATAATGGAAGAAACTTTGTTGAACGGGCTCGAAATCTGAGGCTTAACCTCCAAGCTAGCCAAAAGCAATATGTGCTTGATGCTACGCTAGGTGTTGCACCACCCGCTACGGCAACCCAAGATATTTTGAACGCTTGGCAAGTGAGTAAGGATGACTACTCACTAGTTCAATGTGTAGTTTTGTATGGCTTAGAACCGAGAGTTCAAAGACGTTTTGAACGTCATGGAGCGTATGAGATGTTCCAAGAGTTGAATTTTATCTTTGAGTAGAATACCCGGATCGAGAGGTATGAGACATCCGATAAGTTCTATGCTTGCAAAATGGAGGCGAATTCGTCTGTCAGTGAACACGTGCTCAACATATCTGGGTACTCTAACCATCTAGCTGAGCTGGGGATTGAACTCCCGCAAGAAGCTATCACTGACAGAATTCTTCAGTCAGTGAGGCCTAGCTATAAGAGCTTCGTGTTGAACTATAACATGCAAGAGATGAATAAGTCACCATGCGAGTTATTTGTGATGCTAAAAGTATTAAAATTTAACGCGTGGGGTCACATTGGAGATGTTATATGTTCTTTCCGGCCTCATTTAAAATGCCTAGATAGGTAGTTTAGTTTTTGCTTCACCCCTTGCCATGTTTAACAACATTCAATATTGTCGTGTACCTAAATGGGAGTGAACTAAATAATTAAACGTGAAGTTCCGTCAATATGCAACTCGTTGCATATTGAGCTTCACTTAATGTGTAGCGTTTGACTGTGTGAATTGCCATGCCATGCCTTGCATATTTGACCCAATCATGCATCATATTAGGGTGTGCATCATATCGTGCATGTGCCGTGGCGAATATCGTGTGTTGATTCTTGTTTCCGGTTTGTTGCGTCTCGATAGAGTTCCGCAAGCGTGTCAGAATGTGTGGATCCGTTCGACTATGTCAGTTCGTCTGCTTCACGGAGTCATTCTTCTTCCAAGATGGATCCCAGGAAAGATAACCATTTCCCTAGATACCATTACTATCATTGCCATGCTAGTTGTCACGTTTCTATCATTATGCCTCGTTGCCTACCACCTATTAAATGTTAGCCTCTCAACATTACCATGAAAACCTTCAACCTGTTCAGAACCTAGCAAACCACTGATTGGCCATGTTACCGCTTGCTTAACCATGTGTTAGCATTGCTAGTTGCAGGTGTTGTTGCTTCAATGTGATAACATGGGTTCCTTGTTATATCATCATATTAATGCTATTTAATTTAATGCACCTATGTACTTGGTAAAAGGTGGAAGGATCGGTTTTCTAGACTGGTGTTTTGTTCCACCTTTGTCGCCTGAGCTTCGGCTACTGATGTTATGTTCCATACATGAGCGCTCCTAACATGCTTGGGGTTGTTATGGGGACCCTCTTGACTTTCGTTTTGGGATAAAGCTGGTCTGGCAAGGCCCAACATTGGTACTATATTTTCCCAACATAATAATACGGAAATTAATCTGACGCATAGGGAGTTAGTACTAACCAAGGAGTAATTCAACAAAATACAGGGGGGCAGTGCCGCTGGCGTTGGTCCCAAACAGAGCAACTTGCGGGGCCACCCGGGGCAACTCGGGGGATGAATATCCGGCCATCGTACGTATTGCTCATCCGTCGTGTCCTGAGAAGGAGATACGCGGTTCCTATCGGGATCGTCGACATGCCGGGCGGCCTTGCTGGACTTGTTTTACCTTTCTCGAGCATCTTGTGTGATTGGTTCCGAGGATGCTTTGGGCTATCTCGAGGTTGAGGTTTTCCAATAGGAACTCGAGGAGATCACGGGTTTCCCTCATCGATGTCATTCTGTCGCAGCGTGTGTTAGTTTGTTATGGATTAGTTGGAGCACCCCTGCAGGGTTAAATCTTTCGGAAAGCCATGCTCGCGGTTGTGTTGCAACGTGGAAACTTTGTTTAACGTCCGGTTCTAGATAACTTGAAGTAAGCTTAATTAAAATTTTCCAACTGAGCGTGTTGATATGTCTCCAACGTATCTATAATTTTTGATGGTTCCATGCCATTATCTTGTCAAACTTTGGATGTTTTGTATGCCTTTTATATCATTTTGGGGACTAACTTATTAACTCAGTGCCAAGTGCCAGTTCCCGTTTTTTCCGTGTTTTTGACCCTTTTTAGAGGAGAATATTAAACCGAGTCCAAACGGAATAAAACTTCCGAAAAGATTTTTTCTGGAACAAAAGATACGCAGGGGGCGTGGGAACCAAGGCACATGCCACCAGGGGAGGCCACAAGCCCCCTAGGCGCGGCCAGGGGGGCGCCAAGGAGGCTTGTGGGCCCCCTATGGCTCGTCTGCCCTACTTCTTCCGCTTATAAATCCCCGAAAAATCCAAAACCACGGGAGAGATCTACGAAAATACTTTTCCGCCGCCGCAAGCTTCTGTCTTCGCAAGATCCCATCTGGGGCACGTTCTGGTGCCCTGCCGGAGGGGGTATTCGGATACGGAGGGCTTCTTCATCAACACCATTGCCTCTCCCATGATGCGTGAGTAGTTCACCATAGACCTTTGGGTCCATAGCTAGTAGCTAGATGGCTTCTTCTCTCTCTTGGATCTTCAATACAAAGTTCTCCATGATCTTCATGGAGATCTATCCGATGTAATCTTCTTTTGCGGTGTATTTGTCGAGATCCAATGTGTTGGGGATATTACCTGTTAATAACCCGCCCTAGTTGGGCCGGGTCACCGAATCAGGCGATTCATCTGAGCGTGGTTTGGACCTTGGCCTGGCAAGGCCGAAAGTTGTGTGGCGGTTTATAATTTCCGGAAGGTCTCCAAGCTTTGGAAGATGGCGACTTGGAGATCGTGGAGGTCACGATTTGTAGAAGGAAAGTAATCTTGTAAACCCTAGGGATTCGACCTGTATATAAAGGAGAGTCCCAGGGAAGCAGAGGGGGGTTTAGAAATCATCGAGTGCTAGGTTTGGCGAGTTAGGCCCTCCTTGTAATAGAAACCACATCAATACAACTCAAAGCAGGACGTAGGCTTTTACCTCCTCACGAGGGGCCGAACCTGGGTAAATCGCCGTGTCTCTCCTGTTCAACCCCTTTGAGTCGCCACCAAGGTGCGATGGTTTCAGTACTAAGTCCTTTCACGAGGACATCTGTCGTGACAAAACTACGACAGTTGGCGCCCACCGTGGGGCCTACGCACGGTGGAGTTGAGTTCTCAAAGGGACCCCTACCAGGGTTTGGGAGTTACGCGACGGGGCTCATGACCCGGAGCCGCCGCGGGAAGACCTACATCGACAACTGGCAATGGGTGCCCGAGGCGGATTCGATCGAATCTGGTTACACGGTCCCCTTCGGCAAGATCAACATTTTCATCGGCATGATCGGATCATCCGTGCCTGAGCCGGACATCTCCACCGACATCGTCGAGCCGGCCAGGTACGTCCGCCCAGTAGTGACGCCAAATCTGACTCGCCCGGTCTTTGTTGGGTTCACGCAGGGATCGGAGGAGCCAGAACACTCAGCGTTCCCGGAAACTACACCAGTCAACACTGATGACGAATCATCCATGGGCAATTGAGATTCAATCCGGTCTCTACATGGGGATTGTCTTGGGGGCTTGTTGCTGGCCATGGACCCCGAAGTCCTTGAACGAACTCGCCACCATATTGCCATTTATATGGCGGGGGCGACTCAACCCTCGCAAAACCCTACATGAGGCGATGGAACCGGCGAGACGTCTAGAAGCCCGGCCGCTGTCCTGGTGGAATTAGTGGCGGAAATCACAAGGCTGATGGCGACTCCCCTCACACCAGAAAACCAGGAGGAGGTAAACACGGAGCTGGCGAAACTCAGAGAGGTAGTGGAAAAGGCTCATCGGGATGCCGAGGTGGAGTCCGCCAGCATCGAGACTCGGCAAGCTCAAATTGCGCCCGAAAGGATTCGCTTAAATATTGACAACTGGCGGCTCGAAAGACACCAACGCGCATCTGACGCCGTCCATCAACGGAGACACCAAGGTCGCCTGCCCCATGATCTCAACCCGACCCGCCTGTTCGATACACCATGAACCCTTGGGACGGGAGCTGCCCCAGGGGGAGGACCAGGTCAACCGCCTAACCTGCTGGTTCAGACAATTGAGGATCGCGTTCCCCGATTCCGGACGCCTCAAGGCCACTTTTCCAACCTGGTGGACAACGTCCTTGCTGCAACTCGCCATCTAGAATCTCTTCCGATTCACGACAACACTCCTGCCGAGATAGAAGCAAGGAACGCGATTGAGATGTTGAAGACGGCGGTGGTTCAAAACGCCCAGTTCTCACACAGCCTAGATAGGCTGTATTCCACTCCCCAGGCTAGTTACACCAGGAGTCGGCCAGAGGACCAGCCCGCCGTAAACAGCGGGCCGCGATCCATCCCTCAGGACAACCCGCCTGATCATCAGAACCCGCCGGGACGGGATCTCCCGAACATCCAAGTCGCCCCGGCCCCTCTCGTCGGGAGCGGTGGGCGAGTGGGGGTGCCATGCTTGGCCCCCGCCCTTTGCAATGAAATAATGCCCAAAGATTTTAGGGGACCAAGAAAGGTGCCTAACTACACCCCAGACCTTGAGCCGGCATCGTGGGTCGAGAGTTATGAAATCGCCATGGACATGCTCGACGTAAACGAGGCATTTTGCGGCAGATACTTCACGATGATGCTCGAGGGGTCAACACGTACTTGGTTCAAAAACTTGCCTCCCAACTCCATCCAGACCTGGGCCGAGTTGAAAGAGCGATTCATCAAAAACTTCCGAGGAACCTGCAAACGTCCAATGACGATCGTCGATCTGCAGCACTGCGTTCAGCGCCCTGATGAGTCGGCCCACCATTGGTCACGGCGGGTTGCCGAAATTATCCATTCGTCAGATGGTATTACGGCGGCTCAGGCTGTGTTGATCCTCGAGCAGAATTGCCATTACGAACCCTTGGTACAAAAATTGGGGCGACTCAAGCGAAAGGTCCAAGACATGGGAGAGCTGATGGACACCCTCACTAGGTACGCGGAAGCGGATGACACCAAAGATCCCGGTGAGGACGGTAACACTACAGGAATCGAGCATTTTGCCGCCAGGACGGTACAGACGGCAAAGAGGGAATTACAGTCGGCAAAATTTTTGCCATCAGCCCATGATGGCAAATAATGTCGTCACACCATGTGCCCGCAAAGGGCGTCTTTGCCGTCAGCGGCTGGGACAGCAGACAACAAAATGTTTGCCGTCAGTGGAATTATGTTGCCGTCAGCTACTTTGGTAGACGGCAAAAAAAGGGTCAGAAGACGGAACGGCCTAGCTAACGGACGACGTTAGCCTTTTTTGCCGTCTTCCTCACCCCGTACATGACAACAAAATATGGCATTTTTTTGCCGTCTTCCTAACCTATACATGACAGGAAAATATGGTCTATTTTTGGCCGTCTTCCTCACCCCGTACATGACAGCAAAATATGGTCTATTGTTTGCCGTCTTCCTAGCGTGTACATGATAGCAAAATATGACATTTTGTTTGCTGTCATGAACATGACAGCAAAGAGCATAAATAGACATAATTCATACAACATATATATATATATATATAACATAATCCATACAACATATGTATATATATAACATAATCCATACAACATATATATATATATATATATATATATATATATATATATATAACATAATCCATACATCATATATATAACATCCATAATCCATACATCATATATATAACATCCATAATCCATACATCATATATATAGCATCCTTAGTCCATACAGCATATAACACATCCATAATCCATACATCATATATATAACATCCATAGTCCATGTCATAATATTTGGCATTACTACATATATATACATCATATATATAATCCATGTCATAATATTTGGCATTACTACATAAAATTTTGCATTACGATAAATGTCTTCATGTCAATATCGTAGTCCAAAGAACATCCGTATGACAACCTACAAGATGAAGTCATGCACATATGTCAGATTTTGGCACACAATAAATAAAGGTTATCCAGTTCTTGGCACACAATAAAATTTGAGGAACACATAGAAAATCTTCAAGCAGGGAGACTCACAAATCTTATTTTGTGCTATGCACCGTGTTATGACATTGATTTTGAACATGTATATGCAGTACTAGATGGATGGACTAATAGATACAGTAGGAGGTTTGTTCCTGTCAGAACACTGCTGAATCTGAGAAAGGAAAATCTAGCGGTAGTTAGAATGGTGATCAACGGTTGTTGCTGTCACCGAAGTCATGCTGCTTTTCATGCTACATCGGGATTGTGCTTGATGGGATCGATTGTCAGGAATGATGAGGGCCTGGTGTTTCTGTCTATAGGTCATGACATCGGAACCTGCAACAGCATTGATGAAGCCGAGGGTACCGCGCTTCTGGTCGGTCTGAAGGAACTAGCAAGCTGTTAAATGGTGCACCATGCAATCAGTATCGAGTTAGACTGTCAGTTGTTGGTGCAGGGTCTGAAACAAGATACGACTAATAGGTCCATGACGCTCTCTGTTTTTTCTGACACTAAAGAGGCCCTCAAGCACTTGCTCACAAGCTTGGATCGGTAGGGACCAGAACAAGCTTGCACACAATCTTGCTGATAGAGCTAGAAGACAGGAGATCTCTTATGTCTATCGGACGTGGAATTAAGAGAGCTCTTACATGCTGAATGTAATCCGGGTCATTTTGTGTATGATTTTTTCAACAACAAGCTTATCGGATCAGCTACTTATGCCTAAATCAACCAAATAAGTAGAGAGTTATCTTATGTTATTTCAAGGTAGAACCAAGGAGATTATTAAATTATTTCCTCCTTTATTAACAGAACATGCAGAAAACTGTTTTTCCGTGCAAAAAAAGGTATGTTGATTATGTAGGCTTCACCTGAAGGATATCTATTTACTATTAGATCACTCCTTTGAAGTTATTTCTTTTACTTAGTGATTCTGCTGTATATCAAATTATTTTTTAATTCCAGTAGTTCTTACATAGTATATGTTCCTTTTTGCTAGACTGGATTGGTGGAAGGCCAATCGTGCTAAGAGCAGACCCAATGTTGGTCATAGAACAAACTTCAATTCAAGACCAAGTTATAACTTTGGTTTGCTTTCCAGAGTTTAATTCTAATGGAATATACCCCAAAATGGATACAATGTTTGTGTCACCAAAGCTAGAAAATTTCAACATAAATATAGACTATGTTTGTGTCATCAGGGCATTATAAATCAATTTGAACAACTCATGTCCTGGTATGATGTATTGCAAACCTACCGTAAGAGACCCGAATAGTGAACATATTGCAACATATGCAAGCATTTTCCTTTGCTCGGTATGGTGAACAACCTAGAACAGTAAAACAAGTGCAAGAGCTACAGCCAAGCAAGAATAGACTATGAAACCTGCCAGCACAGATTATAGTTGCATGTCAAAAATTGATTTGATAACATAAATATTTTACTGAAAAAGTGGGATAGAAAACATAACCACAAACATAAAGAATGTTGCACAAAGGGAAACAACTTCCCTCGGATACTTTCTTGGTGGTGTAACACCATATACTTTTTATGGAAGTATCACACATATATAGTGCATATAAACATAGATGGTATTAACCTAAAAAGCACCGACACGGACACGGCGACACACATACGGGGACACAGGATACGGCTTTTTCCAAAAACAGCCCATCGGGGATACGACAAGTATATATAAAAAATAAATATAAATGTACATGTAATATACAGTTAAAGACAGAAAAGAGAAAGAAATACTGCCCCATTTGTTGTCTGTTGTCTCCCTCACTCTCACCCATTGATGATTCGCTCCCAGATGCAGTAATGTACATGTAACATAAGCCCAGAGAGGATATTTTGGATCCACCCCACCAGGTCCATGTTGCCCTCCCTCACTCTCACCCACTCATGATTGGCTCCCAGATGTAGCTCCATGGCTCCCAGATGCAATGTTCCCTAGCATCCAATCAAGTGAATCCGTCAATCAGCAGCAGCAGCAACCAATCATTCAATCAGCAGCAGCAATAAGCAATCAGCAGCAGCAGCAGCAATAAGCAATCAGCAGCAGCAGGCCATCAGCAATAAGCAAACAGCAGTACAACACTATAGCAGTAAGCAGCAGCAGCAATAAGCAATCAGCAGCAGCAGCAATAAGCAAACAGCAGTCAGCAGCAGCAGCAGCAATAAGCAATCAGCAGTTCAACACTTCAGCAGCAGCAGCAATAAGCAATCAGCAACAGGCCAGCAACTCAACAATAAATTGAAGCAAAATAGATGAAAGAGGTCTAGATTACCTGTTCCAGCTTGGCCGCCGTTGGGACGAGAGGCTGCTGCAGTTCGGGGACGGCGGCGTTCAGATCGAGGCGCTGTCCAGCCGTTCCACCGTGTC
Source organism: Hordeum vulgare subsp. vulgare (assembly GCF_904849725.1). Classification (NCBI taxonomy): domain Eukaryota; kingdom Viridiplantae; phylum Streptophyta; class Magnoliopsida; order Poales; family Poaceae; genus Hordeum; species Hordeum vulgare. Next base: position 121,218,766 of record NC_058520.1, read on the forward strand.
CAGCCGTGTCAGCACGGGGATTCGGCGAGGCTGGCCATGTCCGTGCTTTTTTAGGTATTAACTGCAGTAGAATGACACAACATGTCTTGTCCACAAAACAAGCAAAGAAATTGAACTGTTAACTTTGGAACAGATTCCTGTATGTAGCATTTTATGTTTTTAAAGCCAAATCAGTAGCACTGCAGCACTGTCATCCATTAAAAGAATGAACAATAGCCAACACTATAAGGGAACAAGCACAGAAGGAGAGCCTAACATAAGGATATATTTTTTGTCGAATAATGTAGCCAAGATATGTCTGAGCCCTACTTTGGGAAAATATGAAACTAACTGGAAAACTCTGGTGAGAATTAGAAAGTATTACTGCATCTATTGTTTACCGAACAATGCGTTTCGAACAACTACTGATGGTAAATTGGTTATAAAGCAAATTATATTATTAAGGGCACATGGTCACAATGAACCTTCGTTCAAAGGGAAAACCATGAGAAATGGCAGCAAGAAATATTTAAGGACTTGAAAAGAGATACCTGGTTCAGTTGCGAGTTGCCATATTTCGCTAACCGAATCAATCTTTCTTTCCATTGGGGCATGCAACACTATATCAACTGAACCAACAACACACAATGCACAACCAACCACGCCAAACATATGCAACCTCTCACTCAAAATGAAGTGTGCTAGCACTGCGCTGCATGAACGAAAGAGAATTAAGGAAACATTCTATTATCAGTTCACCAGAATTATGGCTTAGGAAGGATGGTATGTGGAAAACCTAAATATGATGCTCAATGCTCCAAGAGGAGTAACAAGTATTGCTGGAGCAAATGCATATGCTGCAAAATTGGCCACCTCACCCAGAATCACTGCAAGAAATAATAGAGAGCGATAAACATTACTTCAAGCCTACATCATATTATTAGAAAATGTTGTTCACTCCAAATAAAACTATAGTGAAACTAGGCTCCTGTGTTCTAGTATTGTAAGGAGGTGATCCATCGTTCTTCTCATCAATGGTACAAGCACGAGCACTATCCTCACCTGACATCTAATGCTCGACGTAAAAACTACCAAAATATACATCTATTCGAAGATATTTGTGTGGCAACAAAACTCAGTTTTTTTGTGGGTTGTTGCCCCACAAAGAAAAGAAAATTGGGTTACTATCTCTACTGAGTGCCTTTGCTGTAACGCCACCACATAAAGAAACAACTCAGGGTAAGTGATACTTACTAGTTACCATTCCTATCCATCATAACGCTTCATATAAGTATGAGTAGCCTCCAGAACCTATAAATCATGAGGGTAAAAAGCGTAGATTAATTATTAATGGATTAAAGTAGTAGAAATATTAAAAATTTGTCTTTAACCTTGTCTGCGATGAAAAAAACATTGAAATAGATATAGGAGAGAGGCACAACCTGCTCTTACCCCAACGTCCCCAGCTTTCTTCAGGCCAATCTTCTTGATCACAAAGCTAGATCCAATAAAAGCACTCAATGACGTGGCTAAGGAGAATGGAGTGGCGGGCTGGGCACCGGTGAGAATGGAGCAGCGGTGAGACGGACGACGGCGGCCGGGGAGGGCACCTGTGGCGGCGTCTGTGGCACTTATGGCGGCGGCGGCCGGTGAGGGAACCCTAGATATTGTTTTCACCAGAGGAGCAAGTCGCGAGAGGGAGGGCTTTGTTTTTTTTAGCCGGTGTTTTTTTATCCAGTGCGCCACTTGGGTTTTTTCCCATCTTCTGTACCCATACCTCACGGCAACATTAAGTTTTGCCGTCTGCCCTTGCTAATTCAAGACGGCAAAACTGCGTGTCGTTTAGACCGGTTAGACGCAGTTGTGGATATCTATTTTGCCGTCATCTTAGCGTAAGTAGACGGCAAAAATCATCTCTTTGCCGTCATCTGCCCATATAGTTGACGGCATAATTATTTTTTGCCGTGTGGTTTTTTTTGCCGTCAGCTTTTCGTGATTTTTGGCGATAGTATCGTTTTGCCGTTTGCACATGACGGCAAACTTCCTGTTTGCCGTTTGCCCCGATGATTTGCTGACGGCAAAGATTTATACATGTCGTCAAAATAGCTGATTCCTGTAGTGTAAAGCTAATTCGCCCAAGAAGGGCGAGTCATCCAAAAATCATACCCGGTTCCTGGGACGTAACCGCCACAATCAAGGAGCCAATGGCAAGCGAAGGCAGCAAGAGGAACCCTCGCATTTAGTCGCCAACACCAACACCAACAGTGGCAACCAACGCCAGAAGAAAAACAAGGGATTTAGTGGGAAGAGGCCACGTAACTATGAAGAGTTACTCAAGGGCCCTTGCCCACACCATGCCACGGCAGACGGTCCGGCGACTCACTCCTAGGAGAACTGTTTCGTAATGCGGCAGTTTCGGGCGGAGGCAATCAAGAAAAGCTAAAACGATGACCCGGACCAACGGCAGGAGCAGTTTGCTGCACCCAAGCAACGACAGAACCCCTTTGGCGGTTTTCCCGAACAGGGGGCTCAGGGAGGCCCGCAGCCAAGCAGCGGCTAGTATCCGGTGCACCACCAGCGGCGGTATAACCCGCCAGGAGCCTTTCAGTGGCCGCCCCCACAGGGGGCTCCGCAGGATCAGGATGACAACAGAGGTTTCCGCAACAATCCCAAACAGTTAAGCAATGGGCAGTATCACGTTTTCACCACCAATGCTTGCATACGTGATAAGAAGGTGAGTCACCGGGCGTACAGTGTGTCCGAGCCGGCGCTTCCCAGGTACCTCCACTGGTCTGAACAGACCATATCATGGAGTAGGGAGGATCACCCGCCAAGAGTTGACAATCCTCGCGATTTAGCGTTGGTCGTGGCTCCCCAAGTTGGGGGCTACACCATGTCCAAAGTGCTAATGGATGGTGGCAGCAGCATTAATATCTTGTACTTTGACACTTTCCAAAGGATGAACCTATTGGAAAAGGACCTGATGCCTTCAACCATGGTTTTCACAGAATCGTCCCGGGCAAGTCGGCGTACCCCATAGGCCGAGTCAGACTCACAGTGGCGTTTGGAACAGCGCAGAATTACAGGCCCGAGTCACTGATATTCGAGGTGGTCAAATTGCAAAGCCCCTACCATGCGTTATTTGGGCGGCCGGCTTATGCCCGTTTAATGGCTCACCTGTGCTATGTTTACCTTAAGCTCAAGATGCCCGGTCCTAAGGGACCCATCACGGTTGATGGGGATAGAAGGATTGCAAAGGAATGTGAAGAAGGGGACGCAGCTTATGCGGAAGTCGCCTGCGCTGCAGAGGAGCTCAAACACCATCGGGCCAATGTTGACCCGATAGACAAGTCACCCCTGAAGAAGCCAACGACAGATGCTGAGTCGCCCCTCAAGTTCAAACCAACAGATGACACTAAAACAATCGATTTCGTTCCCGACGATTCATCCAAGCAGTTCACTATCGGGACGGGTCTGGATCCCAAATAGGAAAGCGCGCTCATCGAATTCATCCGTGAGAATCGGGACATCTTCGCATGGAAACCTTCTGACATGCCTGGTGTGCCGAGAGAATTCGCTGAGCACCGTCTTAATGTTGACCCAAAGGCAAAACCTATCCAGCAGTATCTTCACAGGTTTAACGAGGAGCGACGCAAGGCGATCGGGCAAGAGGTCGCCCGTCTCTTAGCCGCCGGATTCATCGTGGAAGTTTTTCACCCCAAATGGTTGGCTAACCCAGTTTTGGTACTCAAGAAGAACGGTACCTTCCGTATGTGCATTGATTACACGGACCTCAACAGAGCTTGTCCGAAAGATCCTTTCGCTCTTCCCTACATCCACCAGATCATTGACTCGGTGGCGGGATGCGAACGATTGTGCTTTTTGGACGCCTACTCAGGGTATCACCAGATCAAGATGGCCGTGGAGGATCAAGAGAAAACAGCTTTTATAACCCCCTTTGGGGCTTTTTTCTATGTGTCCATGCCTTTTGGACTCAAGAGTGCGGGGGCGACTTATCAGCGCTGCATCCAGAATTGCCTCCGCAGCCAAATCGGTCGCAACGTCCACGCCTATGTCGACGATATTGTGATCAAAACCCGCCAGGGGGAGACGCTACTAGAGGATCTCAAGGAAACTTTCGATAATCTGCGGGTATATCAGATGAAGCTGAATCCCACCAAGTGTGTTTTTGGTGTTCCTGCAGGGAAATTGCTGGGCTTCTTGGTGTCTGAGCGTGGCATTGAAGCTAACCCGTACAAAATCGAAGCAGTTACATCCCTTGGAAAGCCGGCAAACGTTAATCAAGTTCAACGACTGGCGGGTCGCATTGCGGCTCTAAGTCGCTTGGTAAGTCGCCTGGGTGAAAAGGCGATTCCTCTTTATCAGTTACTAAAGAAATCTGACCGGTTTGTTTGGACAAATGAGGCAGACGAGGTGCTCGAAGCCTTGAAACGACAATTGGTTAGCCCGCCGGTCCTGGCCGTCCCTAGTGAGAAAGATCCCATGCTTCTGTATATTGCAGCAAATTCCAAAGTAGTAAGTGTGGTAGTGGTCGTTGAAAGAAAGGAGGAAGGGAAGGAGTACCCAGTGCAACGCCCGGTGTATTTTATCATCGAAGTGCTAACCCTTTCCAAGCAACGGTACCCACATTGGCAGAAGTTAGTGTATGGGGTGTTTATGGCGAGTCGGAAACTTAAACATTATTTCCAAGAATACCCTATCACAGTGGTTAGCTCTGCCCCCCTTGGGGACATCATCCAGAATCGGGAGGCAACAGGGCGGATTGCCAAGTGGGCGACTGAACTTGGGCCGCATCACGTGTGGTACACCCCCCGCACAGCCATCAAGCCTCAGGCCTTAGTTGATTTTGTCAATGACTGGACGGAGTTGCAGGCTCCGGAGGACAGGCCTGATCTTACATACTGGACTATTTATTTTGATGGATCTAGACAGCTGGAAGGCTCGGGGGCTGGTGTGGTATTGGTATCCCCTCAAGGAGATAAATTCTGTTATGTCCTCCGACTCATGTTTCCTTGCATTAACAATGCTGCGGAATACGAAGCTTTGCTTCACGGTTTGCGACTCGCCAAGGAGATGAATCTAACGCGAGTCAGATGTTTTGGCGACTCTGATTTGGTGGCGCAGCAAGTTTCAGGTACCTGGGATTCTCGGGACCCCATGATGGCGGCTTAGAGAAGAGCTGTGTCTGACGTGGCAGGTCATTTTCATGGTTATCCGGTTGACCACATTGATCGACGGCTCAACGAGGCGGCTGACGCCCTTTCACGTCTTGGTTCCCAGCGAAAGCCAGTTCCTCCCAAAGTCTTTCTGGATATTTTGCATAAACCATCCATGAGTTTACCATCAGAGGAGGAGTTGGCAATACCAGATCCCGAGTCTCAGCTCGTGGCGGCTCTCCACGTCACGCCGGATTGGGTTCTTCCCTATCTGGCTTATCTCGCCCGAGGCGAGTTACCAACAGACGATGTTTCGGCCCATCAAATCGTTTGGCGGAGCAAATCCATGGTGATCATCAATGGCGAGTTATATAAGCGGAGTGCCTCTGGAGTTTTTCAATGATGCGTTTCCTCTGAAGAAGGATGCATAATCTTAAATGACATTCATTCCGGAGACTGTGGGCATCATGCCGGGTCACGCTCTTTGGTGTCAAAAGCATTCCGTCATGGTTTCTTTTGGTTGACGGCTCATGCAGATGCAGAAGATATAGTTCGTCGGTGCGAGGGATGCCAGCGTTATGGACGACAGGCTCATGTGCCGGCTCAAGAACTAAGAATGATTCCCATCACTTGGCCTTTTGCGGTCTGGGGGTTAGACATGGTCGGCCCCTTTAAAATGCCATCCAACAAGGAAACCCATTTGCTGGTGGCGGTAGATAAGTTCACCAAGTGGGTCGAGGCAGAACCTATTGGAACTTGCGATGCGGAGACAGCGGTCAAGTTCTTGAAGAAGCTGATCTTCCGGTTTGGATATTGTAGCGACCCGACTCAAAACGAGTCAAGCCTCTATGTATCTGTGCCATCCCTGGATCAGTATGCTGGCACACACAGTACATCAATGTATATATCAAAGTGCAATCACATGTAAATAGCGTAAAACTGATATATACCTTAAATATCTCAGCGGAAGCAGTCAAGGGAGTGGAGTCCCAATAAACACCAACGGCAAGTTGAGTGTAGACCGTAACCCTGAATCGTACTCTTACTCGTCGAGGAAAATATCTACAACATAAGATGATGCAGTCGTGTAGGTTAGCATATTGAATATGCCGGCAAGTCACAAAAGAGAGGGGTAAAATATCATCTATACTATATGCATATATGGCAGGTGGGGCTGTAAGTTTTTAGCGAAAAGCAAAGTTTTCTCCTACATCAAGAGAGGGGCTAAAAGCAAAATGTTACTACATTGTTGGTTGTTAATGAGATGGTTCCACCAACCAATTCTCGTACCCATGTTGTCAATAATACCCACATCAATATTATTATTTGTGTTGAGAATTTCTGATAACCTCAGTTCCATTGGCTCAAGTTGTCCATGACCGTCGACACGGCTAATCGATTCGGTTTGAGTACTCTGCAGAGTTTTGCACACGTTCCCCACAAGATTTGATCGCCTCCGTGTATGTCCTCGCACTTCAGGGTGTTTGAAGACCAGATGATCAAAACATGGTCTTTCAATGGGTCCCTCTGAATCCCTGTCGTTGCCCATCCAATCCTACCTTTCTTCTACATCTGTTAGCACCGCCTGTCCAGAGTCGCCGTGTTGTCCAACCAAGCCAGAGCCCATAATGATGTGTGGATGTGCAGGTAAGCCTTGGGTCTTGAAAATATCCGTCCGTCTCTTTGAGCCTGGGTGAAGCTTTCCGCAAGATGTCATGGCCGTCTCCAGCATCCCGGGTCATCCACTGGTTTCTCCAGGGAGCCGATCAACCGTCCTTCACCCAGAGTTGCATTGCATCACGAGGTCTTGAAAAGTCTTGACTTAACCGGTCTTGGTTATTAAATTATTCTTGCATCACTCGTGATAAACTCTCAACCAGAATCCCGTCTACTCAAGCATAGCAATATGAAATTTGTCGTCCCGAGCCAAGTAACGGGGTTGTTGGGTGCCTACCACATGATACTACAATATGTAACCATAATTTCCAAGTACCTACTCAGCATGCAATTGGGCATAGGATGGTAGAACTACGATACATAAAACATAGGTGATACATGATCAAATGACTTGCCTGGTATTACTTGATGAAGATAGTCGCTCTCAAAATCCTGATAATTCTACTCGCCACACTCCGAGCAATCTCTCGTAAACGAATAGCATTCAATATACATTCATGCCAAAAAGGAAGAACCAAGAGAACATAAGAACAAAGCATGTCTTGGTGCAAAACAACAACGTACTAAGGTTTAATAAAAAAGATAGGGCCTTATGGTGTTGTAAAAGGAACGGTGAAAGGGGTCAACTCAAAAGGGTCAAAGGATGATCAACTATCGCTATATAAGCTCGACTTGCATACACTATGGGAGATGATAAAAAATATTGGGAGAACAACATGAATTTTATTTGACAAATAGTAATATTCATAAGAATTTATTTGTAGAAAGAATTTCTTGAAATGGAGCACTACAACGCAAGTTATAGCGAATTGAACCATGAATTGAATTTGCATTCAAAAGGTCAAGAGAAGTTGAACTGAAGTACGACGGTTACGTACAAAAAATATATATGACATGAGTGTTTAGGGGTAAAAGGAACCAATTGAAAAGGTGGTACGATTTGTAAGATAAGATCAAATGAATGTTCGAATACAAATTTGAATCGCTCAAATTTGTAAGGTTCAAAGGTCAAAACTAATGATGCTACTGGATATAGGAGATCAATATGAGCGTGTAGAAAAAAGAATTACCAGATTTGAAATAGCGGATCAAAAGATACAAAGACTTTAATAAAACATTGAATCGACTTAGAATGATGTGAACACTTTTGGGCACTAATAGATAAATCTGATTTGATCAAAATTATAAGTTGAAAAGTTAAAACTAATGATACAAACGGGAAGATTACTTTGATACGAATCCGACGCAATTGGATTCATCTAAAATGGAGCTACGGATAAAAAGATATGATCAAAAGAAGTTTGAATATCAGTGTGAACAAATTTTGAAATTTGAAAGTTTCAAAAAGTTGATATGATAGGTTCACCGGATAGGTGGGATCAAGAGTAAACTCTAGGCGTTGGTTTCATCTAATTCGGATAAACGAGTAAAAAGTTATGGCTATTTGAAAAATCAAGGCCAAGCTGTTTTACGGAAGAAAAGTGCTATGTCTAAAATAATTCTAGTACTAATGTGTAAATACGAAGACTAATTAATATATCTAATTACTCTACCGTATACTAGTGTAGGAATACTAGTCTAGAAATAATAAACTACGGGAGTATAAAAACTACGAAGAGAATACCTTTAGAATGCAGAGTAAGAATTAATTCAATGAGGAGATGACTTCGAGAAATCCTACCGAAGAGAAAAGAATATTTTTGTTTAATAAACCTAGTCAAACCAAAAGATTGATTTAATCCGTAATAGATGATTTTTTGGATGTTCCTATGGGTCTATATTTATAGGTGGAAAGAAGGTCTAATGGTCCATAACTAGGCAATGTGGGACTAAACATATACGTAAAGAGGAGAAAAGGAAAAGAAAACGTTTCATGGGCAGGAAGCATCGGCCGGCCGCATGCAGCAATACGGGCCTATTGTGTTCTTTTTTTATTCCCGTAAGAACAGTGTTTACCGTTTTTTTTTGTTTTAAAAAATAACGAAGAAAACATATAAACAAAACTAAGAGAACATTTTATATAGGCATATTGTATATAAAAAATTTTAGAATAAAATTTCCTACAACCTGAACATTTTACTTTTCACAAAATAAAAACTTTATAAAAACTTATTTTTTTAAAATTCAATTAATTCCAAATTTTGTCTTTAAATTTTTTGGCACTATTTTTCTTCTGACTTTTATTTTTTGGGGGGTGTCATGTTACCTCCTCTCTTTCTTGCTTGGCAAGTATATTGCGAGAAAAAAATTGTGGTTGAAATATTGTGCCAAAAATAAAATTCAAAATCAAAAACCAAAGGAAAAAAATCAAATGCCACATTCATTGAAATTCTTTATAGTTGAAGAAGTCATGTTATCTTCTCTCACTGATTTTTAAATGGATGAATTTGAATTCAAAAGAAAATGGGAAAGTCATTTTATTCCCCCTCATTCAAAAGTTTTAAAAAAGTTTCAAATTCCACTCAGGCTTCAATCACTCAAACAAACAAACAATGAATCTAATAATTATATTAACATTCCAAAATTTATAATTTTGGGATGTTACAAACTACCACACTTAAAATGAATCTCGTCCTCGAGATTCGAAGAGGCTAAAAAGAAAAGGTTAGGGTTTGGGGTCTTCTAACAAATGCAATCTCCTGCAAAGCGGGATGCTACCACACTTAAAATGGGAGTTACCGGTCCCTCAAATTTTTAACAATCCTTTCGGGTCTCGACATCGGGCTTGTCACATTCTTCATCGTAACTCCTTTGGTGATGATCTTACATTATACTCATAATGTTTCCATCAAAACGAGGGTTCTTCTATTGATATAAGGTTCTTCCGTTACTATGTCTTCTTAACTGACAGTCTCGTGGTCAATTCTAAATAACCTATCGATGATTCTCATGGTGGTCTACCAGTTGTGGTTATCCTGAAGAGAGAGGGGTCTTGGTTTCATCCTCGCCGTAAAATTTCCTACGCGTGACAGCAAGTGCCATGTACATGGGCTTTCATTATACCATTCTAAGGCTCAAACAAAAGCTTCAAAGAACGTTGTCTCTCACTATGGGTAAGTCTCTCAGATTTACCATTCCGAATAGCAAGAGAATGATAATAGTAAGTCGTCATGGTGGCCAAACCATGTCGCACTGAAATCTTTACCTTGTATAAGGTTTAGTGAATCTCGTATTCTAACACTTGGGCATCCTCACAAGCGTTGCATAATTTCTCTTGTACACGAACAAAGTTTGGATAAATCCAATGATTCTGCAAGCTAAACAAAACATCTGTCGTAGCTTCACAACTCTCAGGTTTCGTATGCTCTTAGGGAAATGTTGCTGATAGAAGATTCCTTGTCCAAAATATAGTACTTGATCCTTGTTAGTCCCGGGGTCTGTGGTTTTCAGGCATACTTGGAATTACTCGGCCTTTAAATTCCATAGTGTTTCGTTCCATCATACTCTTGGGGTAACCATCATAAAAATAGTCCTCAGACTTATTTTTGGTACACACTCCACTCTGTGGGATACTTTCCATTGGTGTGTTTACCATGAAAAGGTATTGGTTCATCCATAAATCCTATGCATTTCATAATCAATCCTTTATTACATCCTTACTTTCTTCAAAATTCCAACTCAAAAGTAATTTATTACAAATGCTGCCATCCACATTGTTCGGTATGGTCAAGCATTTCTGCCAACTTTATTCATCTGTCTCTCTTGGAGGTACTTTAGTTCCACTCGAACTTTCCGAGGTGCTCCTTGAAATCATCCATCTTTTGCTTCTTCATGGTGGCCATGAGCTTCATCTCCATCATCTCCGCACGTACCTCACTCAGGTATTCCTGGGTATGACGGAGTCTTGCTTCAAGTATTTCTCCAATCTGACGTATGGCTTCCATGGCAGCTTCACGAACAGCATCAAAGAAGGTTGATCGTGGTACACGTGAAATGAAGAAGTATTGCCCCATAGTCTTTGGACAAACTCCTTTCACATGGTGGAGGTGTACTTCCATGTACCAAAGTTCTACTCCACTTTCCATGAATGGGTAGCCTTTGTAGACTGCATCTCCTTCAAGATGAATGTGCTTCATCATGTCCTTCAGGATTTTCGGGTAATCATGATCACTGGTCAGGGTCATGATCGTTTCTGGGCCCTTGAGGAATGACTCGTAGAGAGTTGTCATCTGCAGGTGTCAGTAAATAGGTACTCATAGGAATGTATATGTCTCCTTGGTAGTTATGGTACATTCCTACTCAGTAGATCCTGTGGGTTTACCGATTACTACCACACTTAAAATGAATTATACTCATGCCTGCATCGACCATATTTTCTCATATCCTCATAATTGTTCAGAGATCTTTGTTCGAAGAGAAACAACGCATACAGTTTCAACATAGGCAATCATGAGACAATAAATTCCATTTATTCATGATGTTATTACAATCTCAGGGACTTTTGTTACAAAAAAAATCCACTCCATGATCTCGTGAAAAACAAGTGTTCTTCAGATTACACTAATTGCCGTGGTCAAAACTTAACTACTCCTTTCTAGCTTTCTTCCTTTGTGGACAATCGTTAGCAAAATGTCCTGCTTCCTTGCAACGAAAGCAAATGAGTTCTGACAAGTCTTGAGGCGTCTTAGTGTTTGCTTTTGCTCCTTGGGTTTCCGGCTTCCTTCCTGAGCACATGTATTTGTGGTGGCCAAATTCCATACACTTGTAACATCTGACATGACTTAGGTCTATATCTGCAGAGATTTGGCTCTTTCGAGGGTACCTTTTTTTCTTTCCGGACTCCTTTATTTTGGCCAGTTCTTCTATTTCAAGTGGATCAAACTCCACTTTTTCCGTCGGGAAGTTTCCTAGATACTCTTGGCTTCTCTTCGTGCAACCCTGTGAATAATGTCCTTCTTCTCCACATGAGTAAGATGCATTGGAGAAAAATCTGGTCACACCTTGTCCATGAGGGTCTTCAATATATTCGTTCATCACAGGTTCTTCTAGAATCTTCTTCTTGAGGGTTTCCTTCACTGCATCTTTCTGCTGCTTGACAACTTGTTGCACCTTGGGGTAAATGTGACACTAAGCTGGGTAGTGGGTGGTTCCTTCACAAAGGAAACAAGTCACCTGACTACTTGGGCACTCCTCAGCTGGGTGATTTCCTTCACAATGAGTGCATCCATCCTTGTGTTCTTCCTGGGTGTGTCCTATTTCTCCACAGATCTTGCACGCACAAGTATTCTCCTTCGGATTATCATAGCCCTTCTGAATGAGACGGGATCTAAACAAAGTCTTCTTGAATTCGTCCCAGGTTTCTGCTCCACTAAATCCTTGTATGGCATGATGCATTTTCCACCAGATTGCAGCACTTTGTGTAAAGTACTGAAGGGCGTGTTCCACTTCATACTTCCTTGAGATCAAGTTGCTCCCGAAGTGGTTCTCCATGTTTTGAATCCATATATCAGCCTCCGGCTGGGTCATTGGTCCAGAGACTACAAGTCCAGCTTCATACTCCATCTGGTAGGGTTGAGGTTTTGGGGATGAGACGGGTAAGAGAGGGAGGGAGATACACACAATACAAACAATATTTTTGAGAATAGGTTTTATTTGTGGCCGTCGAAAAACACACACCAATGACGGCTCACAAATCATCGTATCTAACGTGAGTATATAAAAGGGGTTTGGACTTCTAATGGTCATATAATTATTCGAACACTTCAGGGTCTTCGAGTTCTTCGGGTCTCGAGAGTCCTCTATTGGTGTAGCTTCAATTCTTCAAACGCGTGGTGAAATCCTCTTTACTTTGAAGTAGAACTCCGTTGATTCTTCATGAGGTCGAAGGGGTAAGGGTATTGTTTAACTATTGGAGGTGAGAGAGAACGTTTGATGAAATCAGAAGAGATGAGAAGTGAAAGGTGTTCCCGAGAATAAGATTTTTGAGAGATCCTATCCTAAGCAATTTCCAGTTTCTAGGGCATGTGCTCTGATACCATTTCTGTAGCGACCCTACTCAAAACGAGTCAAGCCTCTATGTATCTGTGTCATCCCTGGATCAGTATGCTGGCACACACAGTACATCAATGTATATATCAAAGTGCAATCACATGTAAATTGCGTAAAACTGATATATACCTTAATTATCTCAGCGGAAGCAGTCAAGGGAGTGGAGTCCCAATAAACACCAACGGCAAGTTGAATGTAGACCGTAACCCTGAATCGTACTCTTACTCGTCGAGGAAAATATCTGCAACATAAGACGTTGCAGCCGTGTAGGTCAGCATATTGAATATGCTGGCAAGTCACAAAAGAGAGGGGTAAAATATCATCTATACTATATGCATATATGGCAGGTGGGGCTGTAAGTTTTTAGTGAAAAGCAAAGTTTTCTCCTACATCAAGAGAGGGGCTAAAAGCAAAATGTTACTACATTGTTGGTTGTTAACGAGATGATTCCACCAACCAATTCTCGTACCCATGTTGTCAATAATACCCACATCAATATTATTATTTGTGTTGAGAATTTCAGATAACCTCAGTTCCTTTGGCTCAAGTTGTCCATGACCGTGGACACGGCTAATCGATTGGGTTTGAGTACTCTGCAGAGTTTTGCACACGTTCCTCACAAGATTTGATCGCCTCCGTGTATGTCCTCGCACTTCAGGGTGTTTGAAGACCGGATGATCAAAACATGGTCTTTCAACGGGTCCCTCTGAATCCCTGTCGGTGCCCATCCAATCCTACCGTTCTTCTGCATCTGCTAGCACCGCCTGTCCAGAGTCGCCGTGTTGTCCGACCAAGCCAGAGCCCATAATGACTTGTGGCTGTGCAGGTAAGCCTTGGGTCTTGAAAATATCCGTCCGTCTCTTTGAGCCTGGGTGAAGCTTTCCCCAAGATGTCATGGCCGTCCCCAGCATCCCGGGTCATCCACTGGTTTCTCTAGGGAGCCGATCAACCGTCCTTCACCCAGAGTTGCATTGCATCACTCGTGATAAACTCTCAACCAGAATCCCATCTACTCAAGCATAGCAATATAAAATTTGTCGTCCCGGGCCAAGTAACGGGGTTGTTGGGTGCCTACCACATGATACTACAATATGTAACCATAATTTCCAAGTACCTACTCAGCATGCAATTGGGCGTAGGATGGTAGAACTACGATGCATAAAACATATGTGATACATGATCAAATGACTTGCCTGGTATTACTTGATGAAGATAGTCGCTCTCAAAATCCTGATAATTCTACTCGCGACACTGCGAGCAATCTATCGTAAACGAATAGCATTCAATAAACATTCATGCCAAAAAGGAAGAACCAAGAGAACATAAGAACAAAGCATGTCTTGGTGCAAAATAACAACGTACTAAGGTTTAATAAAAAAGATAGGGCCTTATGGTGTTGTAAAAGGAAAGGTGAAAGGGGTCAACTCAAAAGAGTCAAAGGATGATCAACTATCGCTATATAAGCTCGACTTGCATACACTATGGGAGATGATAAAAAATATTGGGAGAACAACATGAATTTTATTTGACAAATAGTAATAGTCATAAGAATTTATTTGTAGAAAGAATTTCTTGAAATGGAGCACTACAACGCAAGTTATAGCGAATTGAAGCATGAATTGAATTTGCATTCAAAAGGTCAAGAGAAGTTGAACTGAAGTACGATGGTTACGTACGAAAAATATATATGACATGAGTGTTTACGGGTAAAAGGAATCAATTGAGAAGGTGGTACGATTTGCAAGATAAGATCAAATGAATGTTCGAATACAAATTTGAATCTCTCAAATTTGTAAGGTTCAAACGTCGAAACTAATGATGCTACTGGATATAGGAGATCAATATGAGCGTGTAGAAAAAAGAATTACTAGATTTGAAATAGCGGATCAAAAGATACAAATACTTTAATATAACATTGAATCGACTTAGAACGATGGGCACTAATAGATAAATCTTATTTGATCAAAATTATAAGTTGAAAAGTTAAAACTAATGATACAAACGGGAAGAATACTTTGATACGAATCCGACGCAATTGGATTCATCTAAAACGGAGCTACGAATAAAAAGATATGATCAAAAGAAGTTTGAATATCAGTGTGAACAAATTTCGAAATTTGAAAATTTCAAAAAGTTGATATGATAGGTTCACCGGATAGGTGGGATCAAGACGAAACTCTCGGCGTTGGTTTCATATAATTCGGATAAACGAGTAAAAAGTTATGGCTATTTGAAAAATCAGGGCCAAGCTGTTTTACGGAAGAAAAGTACTATGTCTAAAAGAATTCTAGTACTAATGTGTAAATACGAAGACTAATTAATATATCTAATTACTCTACCGTATACTAGTGTAGGAATACTAGTCTAGAAATGATGAACTACGGGAGTATAAAAAATACGAAGAGAAATACCTTTAGAATGGAGAGAAAGAATTAATTCCAATAAGGAGACGACTTTGAGAAATCCCGCCGAAGAGAAAAGAATATTTTTATTTAATAAACCTAGTCAAACCAAAAGATTGATTTAACCCGAAATAGATGATTTTTTGGATGCTCCTATGGGTCTATATTTATAGGTGGAAAGAAGGTCTAATGGTCCATAGCTAGGCAATGTGGGACTAAACATATACGTAAAGAGGAGAAAAGGAAAAGAAAACGTTTCATGGGCAGGAAGCATCGGCCGGCCGGATGCAGCAATACGGGCCTATTGTGTTCTTTTTTTATTCCCGTAAGAACAGTGTTTACCGTTTTTTTTGTTTTAAAAAATAACGAAGAAAACATATAAACAAAACTAAGAGAACATTTTATATAGGCATATTATATATAAAAAATTTCAGAATAAAATTTCCTACAACCTGAACATTTTACTTTTCACAAAATAAAAACTTTATAAAAACTTATTTTTTTAAAATTCAATTAATTCCAAATTTTGTCTTTAAAATTTTTGGCACTATTTTTCTTCTGACTTTTATTTTTTGGGGGGTGTCATGTTACCTCCTCTCTTTCTTGCTTGGCAAGTATATTGTGAGAAAAAAAATTGTGGTTGAAATATTGTGCCAAAAATAAAATTCAAAATCAAAAACCAAAGGAAAAAATCAAATGCCACATTCATTGAAATTCTTTATAGTTGAAGAAGTCATGTTATCTTCTCTCACTGATTTTTAAATGGATGAATTTGAATTCAAAAGAAAATCGGAAAGTCATTTTATTCCCTCTCATTCAAAAGTTTTAAAAAAAGTTTCAAATCCCACTCAAGCTTCAATCACTCAAACAAACAAACAATGAATCTAATAATTATATTAACATTCCAAAATTTATAATTTTGGGATGTTTCAGATATCCAGACAGTATCATTACTGATAATGGTACTAACCTGTCCCAAGGGGCGATGCAGGAGTTTTGCCGTCGAGAACATATCCGGCTTGATGTTTCTGCGGTCGCTTACCACAATCTAATGGGCAGGCGGAACGGGCGAATCAAGAGGTTTTACGAGGAATTAAGCCCCGACTCATGGTTCCCCTAGAGAAAACCCCAGGATGTTGGGTCGAAGAATTGCTTTCAGTACTGTGGAGTATCCGGACCACCCCGAACCGGTCCACGGGTTTTACCCCTTTCTTTTTGGTCTATGGAGCAGAAGCCGTTCTTCCTACTGACATAAGGCATGACTCGCCTAGAGTCACCGCATATGTGGAGCAAGACAATGAGTTGGCGTGTCAAGACTCCTTGGACGCCTTAGAGGAGGCACGTGACTTGGCTGCGGCCCGTTCAGCCATCTATCAGCAGGATCTACGGGGTTATCACAACCGCCGGGTTAAGAGCCGGACCTTTCAGGAAGGCGACTTAGTTCTTCGGTTGATACAAGATCGTGCTGGCATGCCTAAGTTGTCACCACCATGGCAAGGACCGTTCGTTGTCAGCAAAAATCTTCGCAATGGCTCTTATTATCTGGTGGATCTCCGGCCTAGCCGGCCAACCACGGAGGCTGAGTCAACTCGCCCCTGGAATATTGCCCACTTGCAGCCTTATTACACTTGAGCTCTTAAGCTCTGCATTTTGTAAGTTTTTCAGTTTCATTATGAAGTAATAAAATTACAATGCTTCCCAACTTGGGGGCTTCCTCATTGAGATCAACTTTGTCATCCTGTTGTGACCTTATGAGCCCACGGAATCATTTAGGGTGTGCGCTTGAGCTTTCTGACTCGCCCCATCCTGTCGCGACCTTATGAGCCGACGAAACAATCATTTAGGGTGCGCGCTTGAGCTTTCTGACTCGCCCCATCCGGTCGCGACCTTATGAGCCGACGAAACCATCATTTAGGGTGCGCGCTTGAGCTTTCTGACTCGCCCCATCCCGTCGCGACCTTATGAGCCTACGAAACCATCATTTAGGGTGCGCGCTTGAGCTTTGTGACTCGCCCCATCCTGTCGCGACCTTATGAGCCGACGAAACCATCATTTAGGGTGCGCTCTTGAGCTTTCTGACTCGCCCCATCCTGTCGCGACCTTGTGATCCGACGAAACCATCATTTAGGGTGCGCGCTTGAGCTTTCTGACTCGCCCCATCCTGTCGCGACCTTATGAGCCGACAAAACCATCATTTAGGGTGCGCGCTTGAGCTTTCTGACTCGCCCCATCCTGTCGCGACCTTATGAGCCGACGAAACCATCATTTAGGGTGCGCGCTTGAGCTTTCTGACTCGCCCCATCCTGTCGCGACCTTATGAGCCGACGAAACCATCATTTAGGGTGCGCGCTTGAGCTTTCTAACTCGCCCCATCCTGTCGCAACCTTATGAGCCGACGAAACCATCATTTAGGGTGCGCGCTTGAGCTTTCTGACTCGCCCCATCCTGTCGCGACCTTATGAGCCGACGAAACCATCATTTAGGGTGCGCGCTTGAGCTTTCTGACTCGCCCTATCCTGTCGTGACCTTATGAGCCGACGAAACCATCATTTAGGGTGCGCCCTTGAGCTTTTTGACTCGCCCCATCCCGTCGCGACTTTATGAGCCGACAAAACCACCATCTAGGGTGGCGCTTGAGTTTTTTGACTCGCCCCATCCTGTCACGACCTTATGAGCCGACGAAATTGCTATTTTTTATTTTTCCTTCCTGGCACTGCCACAGGGTTTTCCAAACCTTTTTTCTGATTCATCTTGAAAATATTTGTTATCGTTTATTATTTATTTGATTTCACATATGTTTTTCAAGCTTAGAACAGGTTGATGATCAAAATCACTTCATCCATAGCGGATTAAGCATTATAAAGAATTTTCAAACGGCGGATCCAGTATTTCAAATCGCCTTAAGGGCGACATAAGGATTCTTTTCGAAACTATCACAAAAGAAGTACCAATTCCTAAGGGAGACCTATTACATGGCTCTTAGGGCCAAATCAATGAAGTTTATTCTGCTAGCGCCCTTGGATCGTTTTGCTGCGAGCTTTGGCCGACCTCAATTTGCAAGTCGTCGAGTACCCAGTTACACTTGGCCAGAGCTGCAAACTCATCTTCATCGGTCAGGATCGATGAAAGATCTGCGTCCAAGTCAAAAGGGTTCTTGGGTCGCCGTGGAGTTATGCTGGTCGTCACAAAGGTTGGTGGATTGATCTTCTTGTTCTTGCTATCATAAGCAGCCTGATACTTTGATAAGTCCAGACTTGCAGCAAGTTGAGTCGCCGCCAGCCGAGAATCCTTGACGACATGTTGATAGTCCTCTTCGACGAATTCTGACCCGTCATCCTTGAGTCGAGGAAAGCCCGCCGCTACTTCTTCCGGGTTGATCTCTGGAGCATACGCTAAGCAGCGACTTAATGTAGTCAGCACTCCCTTCCTGGCGGCTGACGGAGTCAACTCGCCAATCTGGGGAGGAAGCGTGGATATGCAGCCAAGCATTTTATTTATGGAGGTTATAGGCTCATTGGCGCCCATCACTGCTTTCATAATTAGTACACTGCCGGTATACAGCTGCTCTGTCAGCGTGTAAATCGCCTTCAGCATCAGCACGCAATCATCCTGAAGGTTGGCGGCTCTCGGACCTGTGCAAGGGGTAACGATAATCAGCGACTCAAGATAAGAGTTATTGGTTTAACAAAGATCAATTTATTTTTGAGTATTTTACCAAAGACGGCTTGCGCCATGTTTGAGATATGACATTTCAAGCCAGATAACTCTCGTTGCACAGTAGCCAACTTGGCTTCAGTTTTCTCTGCTCGTTTTGTTGCAGTATCCTCGTCAGCTTGAGCCCTTTTTAAATCGGCTTTTTGTTTTTCCATCTCAGCTAAGACCAGTTGATACTTCTCCTCCGACTTGGTTCGGGCATCTTGCTGATCAGATAAGTTTTTCTTCAAGTCGCCAAGTGTTGATTCTGTTTGAATAAGAGTTTCCTATTGAAGTACATGATAAGGGGCAAGTCTCAAAACTATTGCAAGCAATATCCTTGACACTTGGGGGCTAATGTATAATTTTTTCAGAAAAAATTATACAGCATCAAGACCCGGCTCATCTTTTTACAGATGACCCGGCCCTTGGGGGTTACTGGTCGAAAGTTTTAATAAGTGATCAAGACCCGGCTCATCTTTTTACTGATGACCCGGCCCTTGGGGGTTATTGGTCGACAATTTTTCTAAATAATCAAGTCCCGGCTCATCTTTTTACTAATGACCCGACACTTGGGGGTTAATGGGGATAATATAATATATAACAAAGCTTACCTCGTGTTTATTTTTTAGCATCCGAAGCAGGCTTTTCTCCATCTCATAACTCGCCTCCAGGCGACTTGCAAAACCAGAGCAAAGTTCTTTGAATTCCAGATGTTCATATTCAGAAAGCTTAGCCTTGGAGAGTCCATACTCAAGAATGGTTTGAGAGGATGATGGCACATGCTTTGACAAAACCGCTGTGGCCGGTTTAGAGAAGCTGGTACTAGTGATAATTACAGCGTCCGGGTCTTCTGCTGTTGTCAATGGACTTGGCGGCTTGGGGGCATTCATTGTTTCCTTGGGCGAACTAGGAATATCCATTTGATCCTCAGGCTCGTCTTGATCCGGGTTATCTTGGATCGACGCTGACTCTTTGATGGGCTCTGAGATTATGATAGGAGTTGACCCGCTGGTCTTCCTCTTCTTCGCCTGTGCCCTGAAAGAGGGGAGAGGCGTGTTAAAGGACTGAAAATTTATCACCCTCAGATTCAAAGTAAAATTATCAAAGGACTTACCCAGGGACACGAATCATTGGCGGAAGTGTCGACATTACTGAGTCGCCAGATGTAGGAGGAGAATTCTGCAAGAATTATACGTCAAACATATAGTCGGGTTACATATGCGATCCAAAGAAACATGAAGAAGTGTTGTTCATGGGTACCTCATTTGGTTTCCTCTTGTTCTTTGCTGGTAAGCCGGACACTAGATCACCGGAATGACTTCAGGTCTTCCGATTTGAAGTATGTTGTGCTTTTTTCAGAAGAAAATTTGGGTCCAAACAAGCATTTGGATGTGAGAAGGGAACTTTGCCACAAATTCGCCTGGCCGGCTTAGGTGGAGAAGGAGATGAATCGGAGGAAACATGAATTACCTCTACAGAATCCTCCTGGCTTTCGTTGTCTTCATTCTATTCAAGAGAGGCGGAGACATAAATACAAAGTTAACAGTAGCGGATGGCGAGTGAAAGGAGGATAGGTTTTTACCTCAGAAGGTGCGTCGCCGACTTGAGATTCATCGGCTTCGGATGGCTCGGCCACAACAGCTTTGCCCTTGCCCTTGGTTTTCTTCTTTGGGGGCGGCTTAGCTTGCTTCATGGCTGGCTTTTTGGGTTTCTTGGAACAAAATTTATCACCTTGCTGGAATGGCATATGTTATAAAAGGCCACAATTCGAATGAAACATAAGAAGTAAAGACAAAGGGCGGGTTAAAGTTGCTTACCTTGGGCGCCGGATTAATTTTGCAGAAGGGTTTGAGGCCGATTTGGCTGCATTTTCCCGTAGGCTCGCCGGTCAGCTTCTTGATGATGGTGACAATATCGTTTTCCGTTAAAGCCGTGTGGAAATAACATTGAGGATGATCTAAGGTGCCATCAAATTCGCACATTAACCCGTCCCGGTGACTCAAAGGGAGGATGCGCCATTCGACCCAGCAGTGGATCAAGTCAAACCCAGTAAGGCCGTTGTTTGTCAAAGATCTAAACTCGGACAATACTGGGATAAAATCTGATTCCTCCTCTTCGGTGAGCTTGTCCGGAAGCTTGAAATTCGCTGGGAGGCGATCTTCCCTATAGCCCAGAAGCTTGTTTTCGCGTGCAGGCAAGGTCTCTTGACAATCGAACCAAGACTCGCCCTAGCCTTTGGGATGGCTTGGCATGGGGAGTGAGGGAAACGAGCTATCCCTATGGCGCCAAACATTTACCCCGCCAAGTTCCAGGCTGGGGCCATTGTGAAATTCCGTTTGGCGATTTAAGTGGAAAAAGTACCAGAATAAGGGAACTGAGGGTTCCATCCGCAAGTAAGCCTCACAAAACACTTGGAACTGACATAGGTTACTTATCGAATTAGGCCCCAGATCCTGGAGACGGACGTTCATGAAAGCCATGGCGTCCCTAAGGAACTTTGATCCGGGCGGCTTAAAACCTGTCTCAAGGTGTTCAACGAAAACGACTATCTCCCCTTCTTTGGGGTTGGGGAGATCCTCTCCTAACCCGGTACGCCAGCCGATAACATCCCGAGGGTCCAAATTGCCCGTTTTCACATAATCTGGTAGTATGGTATTGTTGACTTTGGTAGGGAGCCAGTCACTTTTGAAGACGGTGCCCATGCTACAAAGGAGTAAAGTACGGGTGAATTTACACGCTTGAACATCTATCGTAAGAGGTTAAATAAGTTCATTTGACTCGCCAGGTAAATTGTCCACGGACTGAGGAAAAATCTTGACCCACAATATAAAGATCCGGGTCGAGTTGCTATGGCGACTTACGAAGTTTGGCTACTCACAAGAGTTGTGTCTTAAAATGTCAGAGACATTTGTTCAAAATGGTGAAGTGTGAAGACTACAAACAGCTTTTACGCAATGAGCGGTAAACTATGGATCTACTGGACAGCCGAAAATACATGAGGAAAATGGTTGGATACGACAACTTACTACCAGGATAAGATGATGTTGTTCATTTGATGAAATATTTCTCTAAACATGCAAATCGAGGGCGGATAAGTGAAGGTATTAGAGACGTTAACTATCTCGTCGTCATCAATAGTAACCAATCAAGGATAGGTAACAGATATTCGCGAAGGCATCAAGAACATGGCAATGATGAAACTTCGAGAAGGGATGGGGATATGCTCTTAAGTAGGCGGTGACCTAACCTGATGGGTTCGACCGGAAGTGGTCGACAGCGACGAAGGCTTTTTGAGGAGCACGAAAGTCTCGGTCGGGCGTGGAGATATTCGGCGGCGACAAAGTGCCTGGCAACAGCGAGGTGGTCGACGGCGGTGAGATAGTCGATGGCGGCGAGCAGCTCAGCCGCGGTAAGGTGCTTGACGGCGACGAGATCTTTGGGCGGCGCCAAAGCTTTCGGCTGACGACACGAACTGCGGTCGCCGGCGAAGCTCTCGGAAGGCGATAAGGGTTCCTCACTGCGAAAATGGGGAGGAGATTGACGAGACTGGTAGGTGGAATGCGGCAGTCCTGTCCCCCCACCTATTTATCAGGGCAGGCGCTGGAATCGAGGCGTCATGAGCGGGAACCGCCGAAGGATAAAAAGATTCGATATAATGGCTCTTCGAAAATTTTGGGATAACAATACCAAAGGATTCTTTAGGATTACGTCAGTCTTCCCGGAATTCAAGGGACAAGAAGATGCCAACGAAAAATGGTTTGGCGATTTAAGTTCTTCCACGACAGATGGCGGGTTAAAGTTTCTGACGTATAAAAAAGGATAAAGGATGAATCGCCTTTAACTGAGCGGGAATATTGGCGTGAAGAGAATTCAAGTCAATCTGGGGCCTAATGTTGGGGATATTACCTGTTAATAACCCGCCCTAGTTCGGCCGGGTCACCGAATCAGGCGATTCATCTGAGCGTGGTTCGGACCTTGGCCTGGCAAGGCCGAAAGTTGTGTGGCGGTTTATAATTTCTGGAAGGTCTCCAAGCTTTGGAAGATGGCGACTTGGAGATCGTAGAGGTCACGATTTGTAGGAAGGAATGTACTCTTGTAAACCCTAGGCATTCGACCTGTATATAAAGGCGAGTCCCAGGGAAGCAGAGGGGGGTTTAGAAATCATCGAGTGCTAGGTTTGGCGAGTTACGCCCTCCTTGTAATCGAAACCACATCAATACAACTCAAAGCAGGACGTAGGCTTTTACCTCCTCACGTGGGGCCGAACCTGGGTAAATCCCCGTGCCTCTCCTGTTCAACCCCTTTGAGTCGCCACCAAGGTGCGATGGTTCCATTACTAAGTCCTTTCACGAGGACATCTGCCGTGACAAAACCACGATACTATGAATTGTGGATTTATGATCAGATTATCTATGAATCTCATTTGAGTTTCTTCTGATCTCTTATATGCATGATTTCATATCCTTGTAATTCTCTTCAAGTTGTGGGTTTTGTTTGGCCAACTTGATCTATGATTCTTGCAATGGTAGAAGTGCTTGGTTCTGGGTTCATACCGTGCGGTGACCTCACCAAGTGACAAAAGGGGTAGCGAGGAACGCATTGTGTTGTTGCCATCAAGGGTAAAAAGATGGGGTTTATATCTATTGCATGAATTTATCCCTCTACAGCATGTCATCTCTCATAAGGCGTTTCTCTGTTCGTCATGAACTCAATGCACTAGATGCATGCTAGATAGAGGTCGACGTGTGGAGTAATTGTAGTAGATGCAGATAGTATCGGTCTACTTGTCTAGGACGTGATGCCTATATGTATGATCATTGCCTTAGATATCATCATGACTTTGCGCGGTTCTATCAATTGATCGATAGTAATTCGTTCACCCACCGTAATATTTGCTATTTTGAGAGAAGCCTCTAGTGAACACTATGGCCCCTGGGTTTACTTCACATAATATTTTCAGCCTTACACTTTTACTTCGTTGCACTTTCCACCTTCAGATCTCACTTTGCAATCAATCTTGAAGGGATTGACAACCCCTTTATAGCGTTGGGTGCAAGCTCGTTTGTGTTTGCGCAGGTACTCTGGACACTTGGCTTGATTCTCCTACTAGATTGATACCTTGGTTCTCAAAACTGAGGGAAATTCTTACTGCTACTGTGCTGCATCACCCTTTCCTCTTCAAGGGAAAAACCAACACAAGCTCAAGAGGTAGCAAGAAGAATTTCTGGCGCCGTTGCCGGGGAGGATCAAGTCAAGAATAGTCTCCCGTCAACGTGTCAATCTCTGGCACCAGGGATTATTCTAAGTGAAGCTTATCCAAGTAAGTGTTGCAAACTCATCTCTTGCATTTACTTTTTTGCCTCTCGTTTTCCTCTCCCCCACTTCTGAAAAACAAAAATTTACAAAAATATTTGCCTTTTTGGTTCGCCCTTTTCTTTCGCTTGCTTTCTATTCGCTTGCTAAAGTCACCATGACTGAAAACACCAAACTTTCAGACTTCTCGAATACTAATAATAATTATTTTATTAGTACTCCGATTGCTCCCGCCCCTAGTGCGGAATCATATGAAATCAATGCTGCTTTGCTGAATCTTGTTATGAAAGAGCAATTTTCCGGCCTTCCTAGTGAAGATGCCGCATCCCATCTTGATACCTTCATTGAGCTTTGCGATATGCAAAAGAAGAAATATGTGGATATTGATGTGATTAAATTGAAGCTATTTCCGTTCTCATTGCGAGATCGTGCAAAAACTTGGTTTTCATTTTTGCCCAAAAATAGTATTGATTCTTGGAACAAGTGCAGAGATGCTTATATATCCAAGTATTTCCCGCCGGCTAAGATTATCTCTCTCCGTAATGATATCATGAATTTTAAGCAACTTGATCATGAACGTGTTGCACAATCTTGGGATAGAATGAAATTGGTGATTAGAAATTGTCCCGCTCATGGCTTGAGTCTTTGGATGATTATACAAATCTTCTACGCTGGTTGAATTTCGCTTCTAGAAATATCTTGGACTCCGCCTCCGGTGGAACCTGCATGGAAATCACATTAGGATAAGCCACAAAACTCCTAGACAATATCATGACAAACTATTCTCAGTGGCACACTGAAAGGTCACCTACTAGTAAAAAGGTACACGCTATAGAAGAAATTAACTCGTTGAGTGATAAGATGGATGAGTTAATGAAATTGTTTGCTAGTAAAGGTGATCCTTTAGATCCAAATGATATGCCCTTGTCTTCCTTGATTGATAGTAGCAATGATAGCTTGGACGTAAATTTTTTTGGTAGGAATAATTTTGGCAACAACAATGCTTTTAGAGGAAACTATATTCCTAGGCCTTTTCCTAGTAATCCCTCTAATAACTTTGGCAACTCCTACAACAATGCTCATGGAAATTACAATAAATTACCGTCTGATCTAGAGAGTAATATCAAAGAGTTTATCAACTCGCAAAAGATTTTCAATGCGTCCATAGAAGAAAAACTACTCAAAATTGATGATTTGGCTAAGAGCGTTGATAGAATGTCTATTGATATTGATGCTTTGAAAGTTAGATGTGCTCTTCCCAAAATCAATATGGGTGAAACTTTGAAATCTATGCGTGTTTCCATGAATGAGAGTAAAGAAAGAACCGCCCAAATTTGTGCTAGACATGAATGGCTTAAAAAGGCGTGTTCTCATGATGAGAATCACGAAGATCTTAAAGTGCTTGGTGTGACTCCCATTGAATCCTTGTTTTCTAGTGTCAAACCTAATGATGATGGGGCTGGATATGAATCCACCTTGGTTGAAAAACACCCCAATGATTCGGAGTCCATCTATCTTAATGCTAAAAGCATTGAAAGTGGAGTAGAGGATATCGAAACTTTGAGTAGTAATGAAACTACTACTTTGGATTTCAAGGAATTCAATTATGATAGTAGCTCTTTGATTGAATGTATTTCCTTGATGCAATCCATGCTAAAATCTCCACACGCTTATAGCCAATACAAAGCCTTTACCGATCATATCGTCGAAGCTATGATAAAATCTCTTGAAGAGAAACTTGAATTGCAAGTTTCTATTCCTAGAAAACTTCAAGATAAGTGGGAACCTACTATCAAAATCAAGATCAAAAAGTATGAATGCAATGCCTTGTGTGATTTGGGTGCTAGTGTTTCTGTGATTCCAAAGTCTTTATGTGATATTCTAGGCTTTAATGAGATTGATGAGTGCTCTCTTAATTTGCATCTTGCGGATTCTACTGTTAAGAAACCCATGGGAAGGATCAATGATGTTCTTATTATTGCAAATATGAACTATGTACCCGTGGATTTTATTGTGCTTGATATTGATTGCAATCCTACATGTCGTCTGATTCTTGGTAGACCTTTCCTAAGGACTATTGGTGCTATCATTGGTATGAAGGAAGGGAATATTAGATTTCAATTTCCTTTAAAGAAGAGCATGGACCATTTTCCTAGAATAAAATAAGATTGCCTTATGAATCCATGATGAGGGCTACTTATGGTTTGAGCACCAAAGACGACGATACGTGATTCTGTCACCTTATGCCTAGCTAAGAGCGTTAAACAATAGCGCTTGTTGGGAGGCAACCCAATGAATTTATCTTTGCTTTTTTGCTTTCTGTTTTGTTGCGTCCACACCATCATAATTCTGTTATGATTGTGTATTTTGTGTTTCTTTTTGTTTTTGAGCCAAGTAAAACCTTTATGACTAGTTTGGTGATGGTTGCTTGATCCTGTTGCAAAAAGATAGAAACTTTTCGCTCACGAAATTATTTTTCATTTTTATCCCGAAAGATCTTTTGAGTTGATTCTTTTTTTCTTCTGGTTGATATTCCAATTGCCCAAACTTTCATAATTTTTCAGAATTTTTTAGATACCAGAAGTATATGAAGTATACATATTGCTACAAACTGGTCCGTTTTTGACAGATTTCGTTTTTTTGTTGTGTTGGTTGCTTATTTTGACAAAACTATGGATAGTATCAGGGGGTATTAGCCATGGAAAAGTGAGAATACAGTAATCTAACACCAATATAAATAGAAATCAAGTTTTCTACAACACCTAAAGAGGTGGTAGTTTGTTTTCTTGTGCTAATGATATCATGAGTTTCTGTTTAAGTTTTGTGTTGTGAAGTTTTCAAGTTTTGGGTGATGTTCACATGGATAATGGAATAAACAGTGGAAAGAGCTCAAGCTTGGGGATGCCCAAGGAATCCCAAGCCAAATTCAAGGACACCAAAAACCTTAGCTTGGGGATGCCCCGGGAAGGCATCCCCTCTTTCGTCTTCAATCCATCGGTAACATTACTTGGAGCTCTATTTTTATTCACCACATGATATGTGTTTTGCTTGGAGCGTCTTGTATCGTAGGAGTCTTTTCTTTTTGTTGTGTCACAATCATCCTTGCTGCACACCTTTTGAGAGAGACATGCACTCATCGTGAATTTGCAAGAATACTCTTTGAGCTTCGCTTATATCTTTTGAGTTAGGCAATTTAGCTCACATGTGCTTCACTTTATCTTTTGAGCTAGATAACTTTGCTCTAAGTGCTTCACTTAGATCTTTTAGAGCACGACAGTGTTATATTTTGGAGAAATAAGAACTCTCGATTTTCACTTATATCTTTCTGAGAGTGATCTCTCTGAGTAACTTGGTAGTTGGCTTGTGCTATGAAAGTAGTTCCAAAGCTGATAGGTACCCAAAGAGGATACAATAAAACTTCCATCTTCATCCACGTGCTACCCTCTCGTCTAGAACATAGTTCTTCCTCTAGATCGGTTTTCAGGAGTGCTTAGGCAAAGCCCTGCTAGAATAGATCCACCACGATCGTCGGCACGCCGTCAAGCTGCCGGAGAACTCATCTACTTCCCCGTCTCTCTAGATGGATCAAGAAGGCATAGATCGTCATCGAGTTGTACGTGTGCTGAACGCGGAAGTGTCGTTCGTTCGGTGCTATATCTGGACGGATCGTGGGACGACAGCGCACTACAAGAAAAAAGGATGTTAGTGGTGCACCTATTTTGGCTATTAATGGCGCACTATAGGTGCGCCACTATTATCACGCCACTACTAATAAATAGTAATGGCACACACCTGGTGCGCCACTGTTAATCTACATAACAGTGGCGCACTGATACGTCCATTTTGCATCATGCTTTTATGTTGATATTTATCTCTTTATGGGCTGTTATTACACATCACCGTACAATACTTATGCCTTTTCTCTCTTATTTTACAAGGTTTACATGAAGAGGGAGAATGCCACAGCTGGAATTCTGGCCTAAAAAAGGGAGCAAGTTTGAGATACCTATTCTACGCAACTCCAAAACCCGTGAAAATCAGCGAGGAATTATTTTGGAATTTATAAAAAATATTGGGTGGAAGAAGTACCAGAGGGGAGCCACCAGGAGGCCACAAGCCTGCTAGGCGCGGCCTACCCCTAGCCGCGCCTAGGGGGCTTGTGGGATCCCTATTGGCCCTCTGGCTCCCCTCTTTTGCTATAAGGAGGGTTTCGTTCCAGAAAAAATCAAGAGGAGGCTTTCGGGAGGAATCGCCGCCGCCACGAGGTTAAGAGGTGGCATGATAAAAGGATACAAGAACATGAGTTCAATGTAGGTGATTATGTCTTGCTATACATTTCTCGTTTAAGATTTTTTGCAGGCAAGCTTCTCTTTAAATGGGAAGGTCCTTACGTTGTTGAGGAAGTATATCGTTCCGGTGCCATCAAGATCAACAACACGGAAGGTAATTTTCCGAGAGTGCTAAATGGGCAAAGAATCAAGCATTATATGTCAGGTACTCCCATAAATGTTGAAAGCAATATTATCAATACTATAACTCCGGAGGAGTACATAAGTGATATTTATCAGCGTGTTCGAGTCTCCGAAAATGAGGAGGTATGTGATTCGGTAAGTAAACCAACTCCAAAACTTTTCCAATAGAAATTTTTCTCCGTTTTGGAATTTTTAGAAAAATAGAAAAAATTAAAGTACTCTAGAAAGCGAATCAGGAGGCGACAAGCCTGCCAGGCGCGGGCCACCCCCCTGGCCGCGCCTGGGGGGCTTGTGACCACCTCGTGTGCCTCCCAGACTCTGTTTTCTTGTGGAGTACTCCTTCTGGTCGGGAAAAAAATCATTATATATTCTCCCAAAAGGTGTAACCCTCGTATCACGCAATTTTCCTCTGTTTTCGTTTTGAGCCTATTTTCTTCCGCAGATTTAAGGCAAGATGTCGTCTCAGGAATCTATAGGGAGAACGATCTCCCTCAAGTCTATGAAGAAGTAAATGTTGATCTGAATAGAAAGGGGTCATGGAGGCCAAGGAAAGGCTACCTAAAGAAACTAAGGGCAAAAGTAAGGAGAAGAATCTGGCGTTGGACGAAGGGCAATCTGTGGTCAACAAGGAAGAAGCTGAGGAAGAGGACTTTCTTCAACCTTACCTCCACCTTTTACCTCCATCCTTGATCGAGCTCTTGAGGTTATGTGAAATAACTCGTGTTCATAGTACTTATCTCACTCGTGAAGATGTTTTGCTAGAGAAACATATCACAAAGCTCCAAGGTATAAATCAAAGATTGATGGCCCTCTTGGAATCAAAAGACAAAACAACTCCACCACCATCACCTCCGAAGGAAGACAACTAAGCACGGGTATGGGCAATCCCCTTGGTTTGTGCCAATCTTGGGGTAGTAGCCCCGGTATCGTATCACCATCACATCTTTTGCCTTTACCTTTTTTTTCTTGGTTCGATCCTTTTTGTTTTTACCTTTTGCTAGTAGAATAAAGTTTTTAGTATGTTCTAGGCTTGAGTTTTACTTTGTGTCACCCCCGATGTAATCAAGCTCGTGAGTCATATAATAAAGAGTGTTTTAGTTAAGGGCCTTGCTTCAGGCCACGATCTAAAGAAAAGAATGATAAAAGAACAAAAGCGTGAAAGATCATGTAATGATCTTATAGGAAGTGATGACTTCACATATAAAAAGAATGTTGATTGAAACTTGTCGTGGGTGGAAAAACGTAGACCTTGGTCATTGCTGCAATTAATAGGAAGTAATAAAGAAAGAGAGGTTCACATATCAATATATCATATTGGGCACCATCTATGATTGTGAACACTCACTAAACTATTGCATGCTTAGAAGTAGATGTTGGACAAGGAAGACAACATAATGAATTATTTTTGCTTGGTTCCGAACAATGATTATATGACTAGAGATCCCTTAGCACGTGACGCTTGCTTGCACCTCATATCAGCCAAAACTTCCGCACCAAGTAGAGATGCTACTTGTGCATCCATAAACCTTGAACCCAGTTTTGCCATGAGAGTCCATCATACCTACCTATGGATTGAATAAGATCCCTCAAGTAAGTTGTCATCGGTGAAAGCAATAAAAATTGCTCCCTAAATATGTATGATCTATTAATGTGTCGAAAATAAGCTTTGTACGAACCTGTGACGAGGAAGACATAAAAGCGATATACTGCATAATGAAGTTCTTTAACACAGGAGGCAATATAAAGTGACATTCCTTCACACTAATCGAAACCCCAAAAGCGCATGACAACCTCTGCTTCCCTCTACGAAGGGCCTAACTTGTACCTTTACTTTTTTCCCTTGAAAGAGTCATGGTGATCGACACCAATCCCTTATTTCGCCTTTATCTTGGCTAACATCATATGCTAGGGAAAGATCTATATTCATATGTCAACTTGGAAGTAAGTACTCATGAATTATTATTGTTGACATTACCCTTGAGGTAACTAGTTGGGAGGCAAAACTATAAGCCCCTATCTTTCTCTGTGTCCGACTGAAACTTTGATCTCATGAGTACCACGTGAGTTGTAACAATTGTAGAAGATGAAAGGATGATTGAGTATGTGGATTTGCTTTACAAGCTCTTATTTGACTCTTTCCGATGTTATGATAAATTGCAATTGCTTCAATGACTAAAGGCTATTGGTTGTTAATTCTGAATAAGGTTCTTGATCCATACTTTACTTTGTGAAGGAATTGTCACTTTAGCATGAGAGATTATATGATGATATTGTTGTTCTAGTTATGATCATGATGCCTCATGTCCATATCTTATTTTGTCGACACCTCTCTCTCTAAACATGTGGGCATATTTGTTGATCTCGGTTTCTGCTTGAGGACAAGCGAAGCCTAAGCTTGGGGGAGTTGATACGTCCATTTTGCATCATGCTTTTATGTTGATATTTATCGCTTTATGGGCTGTTATTACACTTCACGGTACAATACTTATGCCTTTTCTCTCTTATTTTATTAGGTTTACATAAAGAGGGAGAATGCCGGCAGCTGGAATTCTGGCCTGAAAAGGGAGCAAGTTTGAGATACCTATTCTGCGCAGCTCCAAAAGCCTTGAAAATCAATGATGAATTATTTTGGAATTTAGAAAAAATACTGGGTGGAAGAAGTACCAGAGGGGAGCCACCACGAGGCCACAAGCCTGCTAGGCGCGACCTACCCCCTGGCCACGCCTAGGTGGCTTGTGGGATCCCTGTTGGCCCTCTCGCTCCCCTCTTTTGCTATAAGGAGGTTTCGTTCCAGAAAAAAATCAAGAGGATGCTTTCGGGACAAATCGCCGCCGCCCCGAGGGAAACTTGAGCAGAACGAATCTAGAGCTCCGGCAGGGTCGTCCTACCAAGGAAAATTCCCTCCCGGAGGGGGAAATCGTCGCCATCGTCATCACGAACACTCCTCTCATCGGAGGGGACTCATCACCATCAACATCTTCATCAACACCATCTCATATCCAAACCCTAGTTCATCTCTAGTAACCAATCTCCGTCTCGCGACTCTGATTGGTACTTGTAAGGTTGCTAGTAGTGTTAATTACTCTTTGTAGTTGATGCTAGTTGGATTACTCGGTGGAAGATTATATGTTCAGATCCTTGATTCTATTCAAAACCTCTCTGGTCATGACCATAATTATGCTTTGTGAGTAGTCACTTTTGTTCAGAGGACATGGGATAAGTCATGCTATAAGTAGTCATGTGAATTTGGTATTCGTTCGATATTTTGATGCGCTGTATGTTGTTTTTCCTCTAGTGGTGTTATGTGAACATCGACTACATAACACTTCACCATTACTTGGGCCTAGAGTAAGTGTTGGGGAACATCGCATGGGAAACAAAAATTTTCCTACGCGCACGAAGACCTATCATGGTGATGTCCATCTATGAGAGGGGATATTCGATCTACGTACCCTTGTACATCGCACAGCAGAAGCGTTAAGAAACGCGGTTGATGTAGTGTAACGTCCTCACGTCCCTCGATCCGCCCCGCGAACCGTCCCGCAATCAGTCCCACGATCTAGTGCCGAACGGACGGCACCTCCGCGTTCAGCACACGTACAGCTCGACGATGATCTCGGCCTTCTTGATCCAGCAAGAGAGACGGAGAGGTAGATGAGTTCTCCGGCAGCGTGACGGCGCTCCGGAGGTTGGTGGTGATCTAATCTCAGCAGGGCTCCGCCCGAGCTCCGCAGAAACGCGATCTAGAGGTAAAACCGTGGAGATATGTGGTCGGGCTGCCGTGGCAAAGTTGTCTCAAATCAGCCCTAAAACCTCCGTATATATAGGGGGAAGAGGGGGAGCCTTGCCTTGGGGTCCAAGGACCCCCAAGGGGGTCGGCCGAGCCAAGGGGGGGAGTCCTCACCTTCCAAACCGAATCCAACTAGGTTTGGAAGGAGGAGTCCTTCCCCCTTTTCCCACCTCCTCTTTTTTTCTCTTTGATTTTCTTCCTATGGCGCATAGGGCCTTATTGGGCTGTGCCACCAGCCCACTAAGGGCTGGTGCACCACCCCAAGGCCTATGGGCTTCCCCGGGGTGGGTTGCCCCCCCGGTGAACACCCGGAACCCATTCGTCATTCCCGGTACATTCCCGGTAACTTTGAAAACCTTCCGGTAATCAAATGAGGTCATCCTATATATCAATCTTCATTTTCGGACCATTCCGTAAACCCTCGTGACGTCCGTGATCTCATCCGGGACTCCGAACAACATTCGGTAACCAACCATATAACTCAAATACGCATAAAACAACGTCGAACCTTGAGTGTGCAGACCCTGCGGGTTCGAGAACTATGTAGACATGACCCGAGTGACTCCTCGGTCAATATCCAATAGCGGGACCTGGATGCCCATATTAGATCCTACATATTCTATGAAGATATTATCGTTTGAACCTTAGTGCCAAGGATTCATATAATCTCATATGTCATTCCCTTTGTCCTTCGGTATGTTACTTGCCCGAGATTCGATCGTCAGTATCCGCATACCTATTTCAATCTCGTTTACCAGCAAGTCTCTTTACTCGTTCCGTAATACAAGATCCCGCAACTTACACTAAGTCACATTGCTTGCAAGGCTTGTGTGTGATGTTGTATTACTGAGTGGGCCCCGAGATACCTCTCCGTCACACGGAGTGACAAATCCCAGTCTCGATCCATACTAACTCAACGAACACCTTCGGAGATACCTATAGAGCATCTTTATAGTCACCCAGTTACGTTGCGACGTTTGATACACACAAAGCATTCCTCCGGTGTCAGTGAGTAATATGATCTCATGGTCATAGGAACAAATACTTGACACGCAGAAAACAGTAGCAACAAAATGACACGATCAACATGCTACGTTTATTAGTTTGGGTCTAGTCCATCACATGATTCTCCTAATGATGTGATCCCGTTATCAAGTGACAACACTTGCCTATGGTCAGGAAACCTTGACCATATTTGATCAACGAGCTAGTCAACTAGAGGCTTACTAGGGACAGTGTTTTGTCTATGTATCCACACATGCACTGTGTTTCCAATCAATACAATTATAGAATGGATAATAAACGATTATCATGAAATAAGAAATATAATAATAACCAATTTATTATTGCCTCTAGGGCATATTTCCAACAGTAAGTAGATGATGGGTTGCTAGAGTGACAGAAGCTTAAGCCCTAGTTTATGCGTTGCTTCGTAAGGGGCTGATTTGGATCCACTAGTTTAATGCTATAGTTACACTTTGTCTTAATTCTTCTTTCGTAGTTGCAGATGCTTGGGAGAGGGGTTAATCATAAGTGGGATATTTGTCCAAGTAAGGGCAGCACCCAAGCACCGGTCCACCCACATATCAAACTATCAAAGTAGCGAACACGAATCATATGAACATGATGAAAACTAGCTTGACAGAAATTCCCATGTGTCATCGGGAGCGCTTTACCTCCTATAAGAGTTTGTCCAGGCTTGCCCTTTCTACAAAAGGGATTGGGCCACTTTGCTGCATCGTTGTTACTTTTGTTACTTGCTACTTGGTATGAATCATCTTATCACACAACTATCTGTTACCGATAATTTCAGTGCTTGTAGAGAATACCTTGCTAAAAACCACTTGTGAGATCCTTCTGCTCCTTGTTGGCTTCGACACTCTTACTTATCGAAAGGACTACGATAGATCCCCTACACTTGTGGGTCATGATGCACCACCTGGTGCGCCATTACTATCCCAGACACTAATGGCGCAGCTAAAGTGCGCCATTACTAGGCCCAGAAGTGCGCCACTGTTGTTACTCCAAGGGGCCATGTGTACCTTGTGCTCTGGGTTACTAATGACGCACTTTTAGATAATGTGCCACTAGGGTGTTTATTTATGCACGTCACTAAAGTGCAATATGGTGCACCACTACTATGAATATTAGGATTTTTTTTGCTTTTCTGATATTTGCACAGGTTACAAAATACACTACATCACAGAATATAAACATCACAACATATAAACAACAGATTTATCGAATACAATATAAGATTAGTCTCCGAATACAATTCATCATATTAGTCTCCGAATTCAAAATACCGAACAAAGTTAGAACATTACAAGTCTCGAGACCACGCGTAGAGAGTTTGTCTTCACATGACAAGTCGATATGTAAACTACTATCACATAGAAGAGGGTTGCGGTCACGATGAGCATCATCACGATGAAACTGATCTTCAGCCGGTTCCTCCTCCGCTCCCTCCTCTCTCCCGCTAGATAGCACGCGTAACCCTCTCTCCCGCTAGATAGCGTGCGTGGAAGGGAGAAGACGGAGGTGGGAGGAGCTGCTTCACACTGAAAGAATCTTAGTTAGGAGACAACAACATAAACAGAGTGCGTATTTCATAAAAACTAATATTGCTGCTTATCATGGAATAAAATGCATGATACTTCTGTATTAGACAAATAGTGAGATGAGATGTGTGGTGATGAAGAAATAGCTAACAGTAATGTTTACTAGAGAGCAATTTGTTTTAATTGTTGTTTTCCTGAAACACAAGGACAGTTATAGAAAGCGGCACATAGAGACGGAAAACAAACATCATGGCATTGCATACGGATTTAATGGTTTTGAGTGCATACTGGAGTACATCACAATGATAAAAATCTATTCGGTAAAAGGGTCTACCCTTAACAGTGATGTTGCTCTTCGGCCAAGTCAATAGAGGCAAATTATCTGTTGATATAACATTAGGAGAGAACACACATGGAGGCAGATGAAACTAACACCACAGCTAAGCAAGAATGTACACCCGTAGAAAATAAATGCTAGTCTTACAGGCTAGCACCTGAACATTATGTGCAAGTATATGTCAAGGACTTACAACCTCTATGCATGCATCGCTTCATACAGCATACAATGGTTACTTTTATGGCCACACACAAAGTTGCATGTGACTAAATTTGACAGCACCCACCACCAAGATTGCCACCCCTGCAGCAGCTTACCGAGTCATTATATTCTTTTTTTCCAGGGAAGCTAAAGGACAGGTTGGAGTGGAAATTTTGCAGGAGAACCATTGTCAAATGGCGAAGTTAGTTAAGTCACGTCGATACGTAGCTACAACAAATTGCCCGAATCCCTGGGATAAGTTTCCCCGTTATGAAATGCACAGGAGCAGATGCATCTCTCTGAAGGAAGTTTTAGTTTTCTCAAGCCTGATGTATGTAGTGCGGCAAGCAAATTGGGGCATCCACATTCTACAGTAGTTGGGGAGGAAGAAAACCCATCACCATGGACATCCAGAGCATTAGAGATAGAGAGAGCATAGGGGTGGGGGTGATACCTTGACGACCTCCATGGCGTCGGTGGTAGGGGCAGAGCAGAGAGGAGGGAGAGCAGCGTCCCGGGAAGAGGCACCCGCGCGCGTTCAAGGAAACCGCGTGAGGGCGGCCAAATCGAAATGAACAGACGGGGTGGGAGAGGGTGGGAGGACCCTGACAAGCTCTAGACCTTCCATGTCGGCATCGCGGGAGAGAAGAAGCAAATGGAGGTAGGACCTCCTATACCGGCACTCGCGTGGTTGTGGAGGAGGAGACCGAGGTGGATCCATCCAGCGCCATGGTCGAGCAGAGGAGGCGCTTCACTTGACGAGCGTGGCCGATCTGGGGCACGCCATGGCCGCCGCCACCGCCACCGCCACCGCCGCCGCCTGGTGGCATGCTTGACTATCTTCTGATTCTGATCAAGGGATGGGAGAGGGCAGAGGCCTATGGCCAGCGTCGAGGTCCATGGCGTTGAGTGGCGGTGCCAATGTGGGAAGGGAATGAAGTGGGGAAAGTGAGTGTGGTAGGTGGTTGTCAAAAATATATAGCTGCTCTCAGGTTACCAATGGCGCACCTCCTAAGAATGCGCCATTGGTAACCAGGGTTACTAATGGCGCACCTGGTGTGTGGTGCGCCATTACTAGTTTTGAAAAAAAAATTGTTAGTAGTGGCGCACCGTGGGTGTGGTGTGCCATTACTAGTTAAAACTAGTAATGGCCCACTTTCCCGTGGTGCGCCACTCGTAAGTCTG
The DNA here is from genome assembly GCF_904849725.1 of Hordeum vulgare subsp. vulgare. Classification (NCBI taxonomy): domain Eukaryota; kingdom Viridiplantae; phylum Streptophyta; class Magnoliopsida; order Poales; family Poaceae; genus Hordeum; species Hordeum vulgare. The sequence continues at coordinate 121,255,544 of NC_058520.1, forward strand.
GGAAGGGTGTGCGGCGAGGACAAAACTAGTAATGGCGCACCACACACCAGGTGCGCCATTAGTAATATGGCCATTAATGGCGCACCTATATCTGGTGTGCCACTGCTATATAGCAGTGACGCACCAAATACATGGTGCGCCATTAATGTCCATATTAGCTATAGCCGTTTTTCTAGTAGTGGCAATTTGGATCGGGAAGACGTTCGAGTAAATCACCGCGTTTCTTAAAGCTTCTCGCTTAGCGATCTACAATGGTATGTGGATCCGATATCCCTCTCCTAGATGATATTCACCATGATAGGTCTTCGTGTGCGTAGGATTTTTTTTGTTTCCCATGCAACCTGCCCCAACAGTGGCATCATGAGCTAGGTTCATGTGTAGATGATATCTCGAGTAGAACACAAAAGGGTTTGTGGGCGTTGATGTTCAATTTTCTACCCTCCTTAGTCTTTTCTTGATTCGGCGGTATTGTTGGATTGAAGCGGCCCGGACATAGTTTACTAGTACGCTTCCGAGAGACCGATTTCATCAATAGACATGCAATTTGTTGCATAAAGATGACTGGCGGTTGTGTGTTTCTTCAACTTTAGTTGAATCAGATTTGACCGAGGCGGTCCTTGGAGAAGGTTAAATAGCAATTTCCATATCACCGTTGTGGCTTTGCGTCAGTAAGATGCGATCATACTAGATACCCATAGCAGCCACGTAAAACATGCAACAACAAATTAGAGGACATCTAACTTGTTTTTGCAGGGTATGCATGTGATGTGATATGGCCAAAGACATGATATGATATATTGGATGTATGAGATGACCATGTTGTCATTGTTAAATATCGACTTCCACGTCGATGCTACGACAACCGACATGAGCCATAGGGTTGTCTTTAAACTAACGTTTGTACTTGTAGATGCTTTTACTATATCGCTAGGTGGTAGCTTTAGTAGTAATAGCATAGGTATCGTGAAAACATCGATGGATGCATGATTATGGATATCATGATGATGGAGATCATGGTGCGGCGCCGGTGATGATGGAGATCATGCCGGTGCTTTGGTGATGGAGATCAAGAAGCACAAGTTCATGGCCATATCTTGTCACTTATGATTTGCATGTGATGTTAATCCTTTTAAGCACCTTATTTTTCTTAGAGCGACAGTAGCATTATAAGGTGATCCCTCACTAAAATTTCAAGATAAAATTGTGTTCTCCCTGACTGTGCACTGTTGCGACAGTTCGTCGTTTCGAGACACCACGGGATGATCGGGTGTAATAGACTCAACGTTCACATACAACGGGTGCACAACAATTGCACACATGGAACACTCGAGTTAAACTTGACGAGTGTAGCATGTACAAACATGGCCTCAGAACACAAGAGACCGAAAGGTCCAGCATGAATCATATAGTTGATATGATCAACATGGAGATGTTCACCACTGAAACTATACTACTCTCACGTGATGATCGGACTTGAGTTAGTGAATTTGGATCATGCGACACTCGAATGACTAGATAGATGTCTATTTGAGTGGGAGTTTATTTGTAATATGATTATCTAAACTCAATTGTCTTGAACATAGTCTAAGTAATCTTTGTAAAATTTTATGTTGTAGATCAATGGCTCACGTAGTAGCAACCTTGAATTTGAATACGTTCCTAGAGAAAGCTAAGCTGAAAGCAACTTTGTTGACTAGGCTCAAAATCTAAGGCTTATCCTCCAAGCTGGTCAAAAGCAATATGTGCTTGATGCTGCGCTAGGTGATGCACCACCCGCTACGGCAACCCAAGAAGTTTTGAACGCTTGGCAAGCGCGTAAGGATGACTACTCACTAGTTCAATGTGAAGTTTTGTATGGCTTAAAACCGGGACTTCAAAGACGTTTTGAATGTCATGGAGCATATGAGATGTTCCAGAATTTGAAGTTTATCTTTGAGAAAAATGTCTGGATCGATAGGTGTGAGACCTCTGATAAGTTCTATGCTTGCAAAATGGAGGATAATTCGTCTGTAAGTGAACACGTGCTCAGAATGTCTGGGTACTCTAACCGTCTAGCTGAGCTGGGGATTGAACTCCTGCAAGAAGCTATCACTCATAGAATTCTTCAGTCACTGCCACCTAGCTATAAGAGCTTCGTGTTGAACTATAAGATGCAAGGGATGAGTAAGTCACCTGGCGAGTTATTTGCGATTCTAAACCTTAAACCATAGCATCTTTTGAACTTTTTCTGAAATATACTTGGAAAACATATTAGTCCAATGATGCATATGTTGTGATCAATTATCAAAACCACCCTAGGGAGCAATTGTGCATTTAGAAGATTTGTTGAACGAGCTTTCGAGACTGCCTATCGAAGATGAAAAATATATTGGAAGAGCATAGGAGCGCCCACTACTTGAAGACCACTTTAGGGAGCTATTTATGATGTCATGGACTAGGGGGTACTCACCATGTCGTTCGCGGCAAGGATGGCCGGGCTGAGGACCCCCATGACGGTTCACTTATACGTCCCAAACGTATATATAATTTCTGCTTTCTCCATGATCTTTTCGGTGACATTGTTATATGTTTTGCTACACTTTTATATCTTTCTACACATATTTGGACTAACCTACTAACTCAGTGCACCTAGTGCCAGTTTCTATCTGCTGATCTCTTTTTTGCAGGAGTTTTTACCCAAATTTCCAAAGCCCCAAAAATCTCGAGAAAAATATATAAAAATCAGCGTGACAAAAGCTTCCAGATCACCGAAGATGGGACAGAGGGGATCCAGGGGCTGCTCACGCGGCCACCCTACGTGGTCTGGCCCGTGGTCGCGCTCACAGGCCGCCTGGATGGGACGCAGCTCCTCTGACACCCTCCTTTGGCCTAAATTTACCCCTCCGATCGGAAACCCTTCAGGCATATCCAGAATCGCGAATTTCTCCATCGCTCCACCGGCGCAGCGCTTCCGAGATGGGGAGCGCCAGAAGACCTCTTCCCGGCACCCTGCCGGAGGGAGGATTGACCTCTGGGAGGTTCTCCACCGCCATGGACGCTTCCCGAACATGCCATGAGTAGTCCTCCTTGGACCATGAGTTCATGACCAGTAGCTATGTGATGTCTTCTCTCCAATCTTGTGCTTCAATGGTTAGCCCTTGTGAGTTGCCCTACATGATCAAGGCACCTATGTAATTTTCATGCTATTGCTATGATTGGTTTGTTGGGATCCGATGGATTATGAGATTATCTTCCGAGTTTTATGAGTTATATATTTGATTATCCTTTTATATTATGTTCTTTAGTGATTCATGCATGTTCTTCATTGCTCTTTATTGCTTTGGCCGAGTAGTAGATAGTAACTCCAAGAGGGAGCGTTATGCATGATTGTGGGTTCATGCCCCTTATGTCTAGCTTGTGTGATAGAAACATGAGGCTAGGGGATGTGTTGTTGCCACCAGGGAGAAAAAACGGTGCTTGTGACCACGCTTTTAAGGATTGTTTACCTTACGCATAATTCGTTAATGCAGTTGTTCGTTGCTTTGAGTTTACACTTTGGGTGGGCTCGCAACTTAATACCAGCGAGATGTTCTGGATAGATATCTCAAGGTGGATGATTAGTAAGTAGATGCTGATGAATAAACGGCCTACTTGTCTTGGCGTACTGCCCATTACTATTGAGCCTCTAACTTTCAAGTAGCATAATTAGCATTGCGGTGTGTTTATAATTCTGTCAATTTCCTAGTTGTAATTTGTTTACCTATGCATAGTTGTTTGTCGTCTTTTGGGAGAGAGACATCACTAGTGAACATCATGTGACTCATGTCCATATCACCACGGTTTCGTACACCTCCACCATTTACTCCTTTCATTTACTTTTCCATTGCAATCACTATCACTATTATCGCTTGTGTTTTGATCCTTTGCAAACTACAAGGCCGGAGAGATTGACAACCTATCCGTTCCTGTTGGGAGAAAAGTTATTTTTTGTGTGTGCAGGTCCACGTCTTCTGCTAGTGCCAGGGCAGCAAACACCTAATTGTTGATCCTCGGAGTCCTCCTGGTTCGATAAACCTTATAGTCTCTATGTAAGGGAATCTTGATGCTGACTACATCTCCACCTTCCACTTGGCGTAACCAATGAGGGGTGAGAAGTATATTCATCAACTCATCATCATTCACTAACGGGCCACTTCGAACAGCCCATGACATATATGAGGAAGGTTCCACAAGACTTGGTGATTGAGACATGGAATCCTCTCCAGCGACGTTTCCAACTAGGACTCTTGTTATCCTAGGCCTCCGGTACATTATATAAGCCTAGACTAGGGTAGTCTTGATAGATTATAGAATCTCATATTCACTACAATAATCTTGTGGTGATACATGTACTATGTATTGTCCCCCATATCAATACAATCAAGAGCAGGATGTAGGGTATTATCTCTTCGAGAGAGCCGGAACCTGGGTAAAATCATGTGTCCATGTTATCGTCGCACCAAGATTTGTAGTTTAGGATCCCTATCGCGAGGTATGCCAAATTTAGCACTGACAACCTCGTAAGTTGCACCTACACTTTTCATACCAAACGAGATAGATGTATAACGAAACACTCCAAAGGGTGTGGCGAAAGCTGTTTTCTCTTGGTCTTTGATATTTCTACAACGTATCTATAATTTTTGGTTGTTCCATGCTATTTTCAATCTTGGATGCTTCCTATGCATTTATTTACTCTTTTATATCTTTTTTGAACACTAACCTATTAACCTAGTGGCTGGTGCCAGTTATTGTTTTCTGCTTGTTTTTGGCTTTTTAGCAAAATAATACAAAGGGATTACAAATGCAACAGAACTTTTTGATGATTTTTGTTGGACAAAAATAAGACCTAGAAGCTACGGGAGAAGACCAGACACGAGAGGTAAAGTAGTAAGGGATACGACACTAGACTAACACTTAATTAATACTTAATTTGATATAAGTAGTTAAAGAGTTAACTAGACTAAAATTTTTATCATAGTAATTTGATAAATTAAGCGCGATAAAACCAAAGACAGATAAAGCAACTAAAGTATAAGAAAAGTAAGCTTCTCCAGATCATAGAAATGCATGGTGAGCCCATGCGAAGGGTACCCCAAGTCAATAGGGTGCAGCTAGGGGGGCACCCTAATGGCTAGGGGCCACCTCCCAGCTCCTCCATCCCTATCTCTGCCACAAGTCTCATTCATGGGAAAACAGAGAGAACCCCCCGAAATACTTTTTCCAGCGCCACAAGTCTCTGTTCTACTGTGATATGATACGTCTCCAATGTATCTATAATTTTTGATGGTTTCATGCTATTATCTTGTCAAACTTTGGATGTTTTGCATGCCTTTTATTTATTTTTTGGGACTAACTTATTAATCCAGTGCCAAGTGCTAGTTCCTGTTTTTTCATGTTTTTGACCCCTTTCAGAGGAGATTTTGAAACGGAGTCCAAACGGAAGAAAATCCCCAAAAATATTTTTTCTCGAACGGAAGAAGATCGGAGAGCTTGGGGGCCAAGGCAGAAGAGCCCCAGGGGCCCCACAAGCCCCCACCCCACAGCCAGGGGGGCCACGCCATGCAGGTTTGTGGGCCCCCTCGAGGTCCCTCGACCTAGATCTTGCGCCTATAAATTCCCAAATATTCCCAAAAAAATCAGCTGAGCATCGTAAACACTTTTCCGCCGATGCAAGCTTGTGTCTCCGCAAGATCCCATCTCGGAGACGTCCAGGTGCCCTACCGGAGTCGGGATTCGGACACGGAAGGCTTCTTCATCAACACCATGATCTCTCCGATGATGCGTGAGTAGTTCACCATAGACCTACAGGTCCATAGCTAGTAACTAGATGGCTTCTTCTCTCTCTTGGATCTTCAATACAAAGTTCTACATGATCTTCATGGAGATCTATCCGATGTAATCTTCTTTTGCGGTGTGTTTGTAGAGATCCGATGAATTGTGGATTTATGATCAGATTATCTATGAATCTTATTTGAGTTTCTTCTAATCTCTCTTATGCATGATTTCATATCCTTGTAATTCTCTTCGAGTTGTGGGTTTTGTTTGGCCAACTAGATCTATGATTCTTGCCATGGGAGAAGTGGTTGGTTTTGGGTTCATACCATGCGGTGACCTCACCCGTGACAGAAGGGGTAGCGAGGCACGTATCGTGTTGTTTTCATCATTGGTTTGGGATTATCCCTCTACATCATGTCATCTTGCTTAAAGCGTTACTCTATTCGTCATGAACTCAATACACTAGATGCATGTTGGATAGCGGTCGATGTATGGAGTAATAGTAGTAGATGCAGAAAGTATCGGTCTACTTGTCTCGGACGTGATGCCTATATCTAGATCATTGCCTTAGATATCATCGTGAAGTTGCGCGGTTCTATCAATTGCTCGACAGTAATTTGTTCACCCACCGTGATATTTGCTATTATGAGAGAAGCCTCTAGTGAAAACTATGCCCCCCAGGGTCTACTCCACACCATATTTTCAGCCTTACACTTTTTACGTCGTTGCACATTCCTCCTTCAGATCTCACTTTGCAAACAATCTTGAAGGGGTTGACAACCCCTTTGAAGCGTTGGGTGCAAGCTTGTTTGTTTTTGCCTAGGTACTTTGGACTTGACGAGGCCCTCCTTTTGGTTCGATACCTTGGTTCTCAAACTGACGGAAATACTTACTACTCCTGTGCCGCATCACCCTTTCCTCTTCAAGGGAAAAACCGACGCAAACCAGAGAAGTAACAAGAAGAATTCCTATGCGCCAGGGAAGGACTTTTGTTGCCGCAGGAGAAGAATTTCTGGCACCGTTGCCGGGGAGGAAGATCAAGTCAAGAACTCATCCAAGTAAGTGTCACAAACTCATCTCTTGCATTTTCTTTGTTTGACAGTTGCCTCTCGTTTTCCTCTCCGCCACTTCACCAATTTGCCCTTTTCGTTCGCCTTTTCGTTCGCCCTTTCTTTCGCTTGCTTTTGGTTTGCTTGTGTTGCCATGTGCCTTCAATATGCTTGCATCTTCGCTTGCTGAAAATCTAGTGATATGGATCCTCATCCACTTGCTAATCTCTTTAAGAGATCCAATTATGTTGATCCAATTGCTAGTGAGTTGAGTGCACTTGACTATCTTTATGGAGTTTTGCTTGAGATGTGTGAATGTGAAAATCGTGATGAAGAAATTTATGAAGTGATTCACGAGGGCTCCTTGAATGAAAAGCATGATTGCAATGGTTTCACTATAAATCCTATTAGTGTCAATCATGCTAAAGATATGTAAAACCCTAAGCTTGGGGATGCTAGTTTTGCTATGTCCTCTACTTGTTGCAATGATCATGAATGGGGTGGTGATTTTTCTTATGATCTTGAAAATTTGTTTAAGCCTCATGATGAATATGATTTTTACAATAATATTGAAAGTGGGTTTGGAGACGTCATGACTTTAGTTGATGATAATCCCACTATTTTTGAAGAGCGTCAACTTTGCATACATGTGGGTCATGAAAATAATATCCTTTGTGATAGCTATATTGTTGAATTTTATTATGATCCCACATGTAATTCCTATGAGAGAGGAAAATATTGTGGTAGAAACTTTCATGTTACCAAATTACCTCTCGTTATGTTGAGATTGCAATTGTCTCTTTCTTCTTCCTTGCATTTGGTAACTATTGGTTGTCTTGACAATCTATTTTCCTACAAAATGCCTATGCATAGTAAGTATGTTAGACTTAGATGTGATTTTCACATGCTTTATGATGCTCTCGTTGTGCTTCAATCCTTACCTTTTATGTGAGCATCATTGAAATCAATGCCTAGCTAAGGGTGTTAAACAATAGCGCTTGTTGGGAGGCAACCCAATGAATTTATCTTTTTCTTTCTGTTTTGTTGCGTCCACACTTTCATAATTCTGTTGTGATTGTGTTTTTTGTGTTTCTTTTTGTGCTTGAGCCAAGCAAAACCTTTATGATCAGTCTTGGTAATGGTTGTTTGATCATGCTGGAAAAAGACAGAAACTTTCTTCTCAAGAGATGATTTTTCATTTTTATTCAGAAAGAGCTTTTGAGTTCCTTATTTTTGCTGCTCATTTATATGCTTTTTCCCCAGACCGTCGTAATGTTTCAGATTTTTTGAGGTACCAGAAGTATACGAAGTATACTGATTGCTACAGACTCGTGTTTTTGACAGATTCTGTTTTTGTTGAGTTGGTTGCTTGTTTTGATGAAACTATGGTTAGTATCGGCGGGTACTAGCCATGGAAAATGTGAGAATACAGTATCCCATCATCAATATAGATGGAATTCATGTTTGCTACAGTAACAAAAGAAGTGGTAGTTTGTTTTCTTGTACTAATGTTATCACAAGTTTCTGTTTAAGTTTTGTGTTGTGAAGTTTTCAAGTTTTGGGTGATGTTCTCATGGACAAAGAGATAAGAGTGGAAAGATCCCAAGCTTGGGGATGCCCAAGGCACCCCAAGCCAAATACAAGGACACCAAAAAGCCTAAGCTTGGGGATGCCCCGGGAAGGCATCCCCTCTTTCGTCTTCAATCCATCGGTAACATTATTTGGGGCTATATTTTTATTCACCACATGATATGTGTTTTTCTTGGAGCGTCTTGTATCTTAGGACTCTTTTCTTTTTGTTGTGTCATAATCATGCTTGCTGCACACCTTTTTGAGAGAGAGACACACACTCATCGTGATTTTGCTAGAATGCTCATAGTGCTTCACTTATATCTTTTGAACTAGATACTTTTGCTCTAGTGCTGCACTTATATCTTTTGAGCTAGATACTTTTGCTCTTGTGCTTCACTTATATCTTTAGAGCACGGTGTTGCGTGATTTGGTAGTTGTCTTATGCTATAAAAGTAGTCCCATGTGCTAGGTACCCAAAGAGGATGTAAAAACTTCCATCTTCATGTGCATTGAGTAGAAAGAAAAGTTTCGATTCCTCTCCATTAGTTTTGAGACATGGATTCAGGAATATTAAAAGCTATGTTAGTAGGGTGTTGTGAATCTAGAAATACTTGTGTTGAAGTTAGTGATTCTCGTAGCATGCACGTATGGTGAACCGATATGTCAGGAAGACGGAGCATAATTGATCTATTGATTGTCATCCTTTGTGTTGAGGTCGGGATCGCGCGATGGTTTACACCTACCAACCCTTCCCCTCGGAGTATGCGTTTAGCACTTTGTTTCGATTACTAATAAAAACTTTCACAACAAGTATGTGAGTTCTTTATGACTAATGTTGAGTCCATGGATTAGATGCACTTTCACCTTCCACCATTGCTAGCCTCTCTAGTGCCGCGCAATTCTCGCCGGTGCACAAACCCACCAAATTTGTTCCTCAAAACAGCCACCAGACCTACCTACTATGGAATTTTTGTGGGGACCCCGACTCACTAGTCGAGAATCGCCGTGCTCAGTGATCCCAGAGATCAATGCTCACCGAACACACATACCGAATAAAAGAGTCTTACATCCATACATACCGTTTGATACAGTAAATGACCACTTCGGTCGAGTCTTACATATATAGGGCCTTAAAGGCCAAAGCACCAAACTAGACCAATAGCGGAATTACTGGTTGAAAGCGTGAACCCATGCCATCAGCCTTAACCTACAGGCATTCTGACTGGGAAGCGTCCTAGCCCGCAAGAACGTCACCGAGTTAATCTTCACCATATCCTGTCTTTCACACCTGGTCAATGTAATAACCAGTGGCAAGCCAATGAGTACTTTGAATGTACTCGCAAACAGCCCATGATATAATCGACGATAGTGAAGGATAACAATATCATGCATCTATAGTGTAACTCATCTGGGTGGAATGATCATGAGTATGCATCAAGGTAAAGAATTACTCTTGAAGAACAGGTTACAGATGCCATCGCATCTGTCAAGGGCTGAACACTCCGGGTTCACCCTATGTGCCAAGTCACCAAACTTGGTCATATCAATTCATCTTGTAACATCAGTTAACACACATACACACACACTCACACTTGGTTTATGCGGAAACGCTGGACGTAGTTTAAGCAGGATTACCCAACTGTCCTTGAACATGGACACGGCTATTCGAATATTTTGACACTCTGCAGAGGTTGCGCGCTGTACCCACGAGAACCGGGAAACTTCCGTGTCATCCACGACTCGCGGTATATCACATATACCCGAGGTAAGTACCCGATCCTTATCTTTCCCATAACGGTGCTAAACAAGGAGGTCCACTCGATTGGTACCCAGGCCACATGTTGTACGTCTTACGAGCACCGACTCTGGACAGTATCAACCATGTGGGGACCAACGGTGTGCCTGGAACTCATAAAAATGGCATACTCGCCCTTCCTGGCACGACCCCATCATGAGAGTGACGACAATCACTCCCTCCACTAGTAATGTGGCTCCTTGCTAGTATCGACCAGAGTAATCAACAAAGCCCCGTCCCATAAAGGGGTAACGTGGTCACACAGGTGAGGTTGGGACGGTCGACACATCATAAATCTAATCCCATTTCCGAAACCATACTCACACAAAACACCGGTGCACCACTTCACCAAAAGTGGCCACCCATCTCATCATCACCCTCGGGCATTAGTGGCACCCGACGGGGTTTTTCATAAACCTTTGATTTACTCATCATCATGCTCATGCAATGGTTTCTAACTCTACTAGTCAACATGATAGTAGCATGATCCTCATAGATGGTAGGATCAAGCTCATCATGCTTGTGCTCCGAGGAGCCATATGTATAACATCACCATCATGCAAGTACTTCGAAGAAGCCTTCGGTACCATCACACCAATGATGAACCGGCACTATGATCATAGGCACCGGAAAAGTACTTGCTTTTCTAGCATGCATCAATTCATATGCTCAAGTTATGGTCAAAGGGCTGCTTGCATTGCTCACGTAAGTCCTCGGGGTCTTCGAGGTCTTCCGCTGCAACTCCGAATACTTTGTCTATCGTCAACTATCGTCGGAAACAAATATAGTAAGCCACACATCAAGCAGAAATAAAAGTGCCACAAAAATAGAAGTTTTATTTTTCTTGGACCTCTCTGGTCATAAGAGAAATACTTGAATCTCTTCATAGGGGATTTAGTTCTTCAGTGATTTTTGAATAAGTGAAAGGAGTAATAGGTGATTATTGAAGGAGCTACAAAAATCATTCTGTTAATAATGAGTGAAGGCACCCATTTAACAGAGAATGATTTTAGAAATATTTAGGAAGTGGTTTCACTGGATTTGGAGATGGTATGAATATACTAGGAATTTCTAATGTGGAATAAATAAAAATAGGAAGCTATTCATTTATTGCAACAGAAATAAGTCACACAAAAATGTTGACTAGGGTTCTAAAAATAGGGAATGATTTAAGAAGGCTCTAGAAAATTGAATCACTCCAATTGGAGTAGATTTGAAGCCTATGGGATTTTTGAAAGATGGGGTTAATAATATCCAGATTTGGATTTAATTTAACACACCAGAGAAACATCTCTTGGAAAAATGTGCAAGGCACATGGGTGGATAGAGTTTGAATTTAGGAACCTGCAGAAATTTGAACCAAGTGATTTGGAGTTAGAATGATTTTATAATGGATTTTACAAGTTAAGCAAAAACAGAAAAAGAGAAGAGGAGCTTATCCCTCGGCTAACTAGCGCACATAGCACTAGCTAGGCCTTTGGCCGGCCCAATGGCTCGGCTTGGTCAGCTGGACCACGTAGGAGGCGGCTTCCGCGAGGTACGTCTTCTAAGCGGGGAAACAACCTTCTTAGAGAGGCGCGACCACTTAACGGGCAGGGCCACACGCCAGCTCCTATGGCCGATGACAGGCGGGGCCCGCCTACCGGCAGCTCGTCTTCAATCTCCCGCTGCACGGCGGCAGAGGGGCTTGCCAGAGCTCGCCGGTGCCACGAGGCTTTGCTTCCGACGGTCGGGCCATCGGGGCGTTCGCGGGGAGGAGCCGCACCCTCCTGGGCGACTTACCTCCGCCGGAGGACAATAAGATGGGCGCTGCTCTGGCCTCACCAGATCCAGCGACGACGGCCGAGGGAACGACTTCCCACGCCACCAAGAGGAGGAAGGGGAAACGGGGGAAGACTCCGGGGAGACGAGGAATCGTCCTAGAGCAGCAGCACAGAGGGGAGGGCTCGGGAGACGCGGTGCGCTCGCAACCATGGCCACGACCACACGCCGGCCGATGGAGAGTATAGGGGCTCGGAAGGAGCCGAGGGTTGGCTTAGAGTCTAGCCTAAGAGGAGAGGGAGAATGAGGGAGAGCAAGTGAGGGCTCAGGGGTGAGGAGATAGGAGAGGGGAGGGCCAAGAGAGCTCGAGAGGTCTCTGGAGCTCTCGGTGCATGGTCGCCACGCATGCCTGAGGGGTCTTGGAGGCTTGCTAGTGGAGGGGAATGGCTTGAACGGTCAACCTGATGCCCTGAGACACACTAGGACATGCTGGTTTGGCTACAAGTGGCCTGGGGAAATGAGAAAAAGTGCAGAGCTCACATACTGCAGGCCAGAGTGGTGGTCACCACGGCCAACTGTGTCTACAGGGTCCAAATAGCCAGTCAAACATGTCTAGCACGCAGGGCACACTTGCAGTAAGGAGACTCTGGAGTTTGGTAGCTAGTGGAGGTGGTTTGATGAGGTTTGGACTCTGGTTTAGTTTGCAGCAGCAAACTAGGGACTGGCATAAGTGGATTTTATAGGAGGGGATGGGAGGTAAAACCATGTCTAGGAGTCTTAGGCATCGAAGGACTCCATTACTGCAAAGTTTCACCTCAAGAAAGCAAGTGTAGCTAGTACTTGCTGTACAAAGCCACATTTCAGCCAAAAATGAACTTGTAGATGTGCTGCTCATTTTCTCCACATGAGCATGCCATTTCTTGGTTTGAAATGATGCATTGACACACTAGAGAGGCTCTGGAAAGAATTGGGAGTGATAGCTTAAGCAGAAGTATGAGAAGAGAGGTAAAACAGTGCTTACAAGGGTGAAAATGAGAGAAAGTTACAAAGGGTCCTTCCCCAATAATTGGCCAGTGGCCATGGGAAAGTTAGTGGAGGTGAAATGTAACTATCTGAGGTTGTGGTAGAAAGTTGAGCTCAAGGGTAAAAGTAGAAGGGGCAAAACAAGCCTCATTAGTGAGTGCACACAAGGTGTTTGATCTGTGGTTGGGCTACCAGATTAATTCCAATGGCTATGAAACTTAACAGGATCAAATAATATATGAAAATTGGCTTGCACACCAAATTTGGGATTTGCTGGAGAAGTTTCCCAATGCAGACTTGAAAAACCCTAGGAAGGGGGAGAAATGGGTTTCTGCTTAGAACCCTATTCAATTAAATTCCCACAAATCCAATATTTGGTGTAGAGACATTACTTGAGCATTAAGGCATGCACAAAAAGTCTGAGGTCAATTGGAGAAACTTTATAATGTAAAGTTTACCAAAGTCAGAAATCAACAGAGAGGGTTTTCGGGGTCTTAGGACAAGTTCCTCTATTCTGCTTGGTGTACCACTTGGTGTGGATGCCTTATTGGAGTATTAGAACATGCCCACCAAATTTGAGCACAATTGGAGACACTTCACAATGTAGAGTTGCTCAAATTTAATTCTGGACAGATAGGGTTTTAGAGTGATTAGGGGAGTCAAATCAACTTGAATTGAAATGAAACTTGGCAAGATCATCAAGAATATAATATATGACATGCCAGAATTTTACTGGAATTTATTGAGAACATTTCTTATAGAAATATTTCAAAAGCTTGAAATAGCAGGAATGGTTTTGGAGGGGTTTGCCCTATATTTTGAACATGACCATGTGTTGAAACTCATAAATATGGAATAAATATATCCTATGAGTTCCCCTAAATTTTCTTAAATATTTTGAAAGCAATAAAAATAACTTTCCTTCCTAGGAGACCATTTCTGGCCTCACAGAAAGGCTTTTAGATAAAATAATAAAATAACTTTTAAAATAATAATATGATGGTTTTTGGAAGAAATTTTGATAATAGGTTTTAAATAAAATAATTGGTGCAAAAGAAATTCCCTAATGTGAGGACTTGTAGTACAAACCTCATCTCAGGGGTTTGAAAAATTTAATTCGAAGAAATGCTTTTGGTGAAAACAATATTTGGTAAAAAAAGATATTTATCTTAAGCACATGGCATGATCATTAGGCAGGAGATCATGGAATGAGGAGGTGATTAGGAGGATGGCAAGAATTAGTGGGGAGCAATCACATGCATTCAAGCAAACAGGCAAACAATAATCACTCCAAGCATCACAAGCATTTCAGAAAAAATTAATTGGTCCTAAATTTTGTAATAAGTTAGTTAATCAGGAAGGCCAAAAACTGGGTGTTACAATTTTCATAGCCATTCCGAGATATATTGCCATCAACTACCACCGTTCCGTCTCATGACTTGTGTCGTCACTCTCATATTGCCATTGCATGATCATACTAGATTGTTGCACATCCCGGTACACTGCCGGAGGCATTCCCTATGGAGTCATCATCATTGTGATCTTTGAGCTTTGAGTAACTGAAAAGTGTGATGATCATCATTATTAGAGCATTGTCCCATGTGAGGAATTAAAAAAAGAGGCCAAAGAGCCCAAAAACAAAAAAAAGAGAAAAGAAAAAAAAAGAGGCCTAAGAGCCCAAATAAAAAATGAGAGAAAAAGAGAGAAGGGACAATGGTACTATCTTTTTTCACACTTGTGCTTCATATTAGCACCACGTTCTTCATGATTGAGAGCTTCTTTCTTTGTCACTACCATATGCTAGTGGGAATCTTTTATATAACTTGGCTTGTATATTCTAATGATGGGCTACCTCAAAATTGCCCTAGGTCTTCGTGAGCAAGCAAGTTGGATGCACACCCACTAGTTTTCCTTTTGAGCTTCCACATACTTATAGCTCTAGTGCATCACTTGTATGGCAATCCCTACTCATTCACATTGACATCTATTAATGGGCATCTCCATAGCCTATTGATACGCCGAGTCAATGTGACCATCTCCTCCTTTTTTGTCTCACAACCACCACCACACTCTATTCCACCTATAGTGCTATATCCATAGCTCGCGCTCATGTATTGCGTGATAGTTATAAAAAGTTTGAGAAAGTAAGAGTGCGAAAACAATTACTTGGCCAATTCTGGAGTTGTGCATGATTTACATTAGTTGTGTGAGGATGATGGAGCATAGCGAGACTATATGATTTTGTAGGGATAACTTTCTTTGGCCTTGTTATTTTGAAAGTTCATGATTACTTTGCTAGTTTTCTTGAAGTATTACTGTTTTCATGTCAATAGCAAACTATTGTTTTGAATCGTACGGATCTGAACATCAGGCCACGTGAAAGAAGTTGCAAAGGACAACTATGGTAGGTAGCTTTCCACATCAAAAATTCATTCTTTATCACTTCCCTACTCAAGGAGGAGCAGGAGTTAAGCTTGGGGATGCCTGATACGTCTCCAACGTATCTATAATCTTTGATTGTTTCATGTTATTATCTTGTCAAACTTTGGATGTTTTGCATGCCTTTTTTTATTTTTTGGGACTAACTTATTAATCCAGTGCCAAGTGCCAGTTCCTGTTTTTCCATGTTTTTTTACCCCTTTCAGAGGAGATTTTGAAACGGAGTCCAAACGGAAGAAAATCCCCGAAAAGATTTTTTCTAGAATGGAAGAAGATCGGAGAGCTTGGGGGCCAAGCCAGAAAAACCCCAGGGGCCCCACGAGCCCCCACCCCACGGCCAGGGGGGGCGCGCCATGTAGGCTTGTGGGCTCCCCGGAGGTCCCCTGACGTAGATCTTGCGCCTATAAATTCCCAAATATTCCCAAAAAATTAGGAGAGCATCGTAATCACTTTTCTGCCACCGCAAGCTTGTGTCTCCGCAAGATCCCGTCTGGGGCACGTCCTGGTGCCCTGCCAGAGGGGGTATTCGGACACGGAAGGCTTCTTCATCAACACCATGACCTCTCCGATGATGCGTGAGTAGTTCACCATAGACCTACGGGTCCATAGCTAGTAACTAGATGGCTTCTTCTCTCTCTTGGATCTTCAATACAAAGTTCTCCATGATCTTCATGGAGATCTATCCGATGTAATCTTGTTTTGCGGTGTGTTTGTCGAGATCCAAAGAATTGTGGATTTATGATCAGATTATCTATGAATCTTACTTGAGTTTCTTCTGATCTCTCTTATGCATGATTTCATATCCTTGTAATTCTCTTCGAGTTGTGGGTTTTGTTTGGCCAACTAGATCTATGATTCTTGCCATGGGAGAAGTGCTTGGTTTTGGGTTCATACCGTGCGGTGAGCTCACCTAGTGACAGAAGGGGTAGCGAGGCACGTATCATGTTGTTGCCATCAAGGGTAAAAAGATGGGGTTTTCATCATTGGTTTGAGATTATCCCTCTACATCATGTCATCTTGCTTAAAGCGTTACTCTGTTCGTCATGAACTCAATACACTAGACGCATGCTGGATAGCGGTCGATGTGTGGAGTAATAGTGGTAGATGCACAAAGTATCGGTCTACTTGTCTCGGACGTGATGCATATATGCTAGATCATTGCCTTAGATATCGTCATGACTTTGCGCGGTTCTATCAATTGCTCGACAGTAATTTGTTCACCCACCATGATATTTTCTATTATGAGAGAAGCCTCTAGTGAACACTATGGCCCCCAGGGTCTACTCCACACCATATTTTCAGCCTTACACTTTTTACTTTGTTGCACTTTCCACCTTGAGATCTCACTTTGCAAACAATCTTGAAGGGATTGACAACCCCTTTTAAGCGTTGGGTGCAAGCTTGTTTGTTTTTGTGCAGGTACTTTGGACTTGACAAGGCCCTCCTTTTGGTTCGATACCTTGGTTCTCAAAATGAGGGAAATACTTACTGCTCCTGTGTTGCATCACCCTTTCCTCTTCAAGGGAAAAACCGACACAGACCAGAGAAGGAACAAGAAGAATTCCTACGCGCCAGGGAAGGACTTTTGTTGCGGCAACATGATCCAATTTGGGGCCGTGTTCCGGTGCACTTCTTGAGGGGGGATCAATCACGGAGGGCCTCTACATCAACGTTGCTGCCCCCTTTGGGATGTGTGAGTAGTTTACCACAGACCTACGGGTTCGTAGTTAGTACCTAGATGGATATATCTCTCTCTATGTTCTTCATTACCAAGATCACCGTGATTCCCGCGGTGATGTGTTTTATGTAATCACTCTTTTGCGGTGTGTTTGTTGGTGTCGTGGGAAACAACGATCTATGGGGCTGGCAAGGCCCGTTTTCTGTGATTCTACATGGACATTGTGTGCACAAAGAGCATCACTGACGGTTGCATGCATGGTGGTTTAGACAGGTTCGGGCCGCTTGGAAGCGTAAAACCATACGTCCTATTTTTTGGTGGATTATGTATGTGTTAACAATATAGGAGTGCCCGCCTGGTAAGGATGCTTGAGGACAGCAGCTACGTGTGTAGAATGAACCGAGAGTCGATCTTTCTAAAGGTATCCTTGGTCCTCCTTTTATAGTCCAAGGGGTTACCAAAGTGGCTAAAAAAGTCATATGATAAGTGCCAAAAGTACAGATAGGAGCTATAGTGGGAAATACCTAACTCTAACGGACTGGGACACACGTATTAAATGCCTCTTGAGGTGGCACACTCACAACATTCCTCGGCAAGGATTGCCTCTCCTTCGTTGTCGTTCGCCCACCTACCTTATATTCCTCCGCCATACTTTAGGACAAGTGTCATTAAAGCTGCCATAGCTCCCATCAAGCTGCCACGCGCCCTGGCCAGCTCCATCTAACAGCCTTCACGCTGGACACCTAGTTGATGTAGACAATTAGCCCATCCACATGGAGCGATGGCTTGGCGGGGGGAGGCCTTGGCGGGGACGCTCACTGCTGGGTCTTCTCTATCGGTAAGGAGGCTTGCTGGCCATCTTTGGCCTTTGTCTGTCGTTGCTTGGAGTTTGGTTGGCAAGGTAATGCTGCCTGGGAGGTTGTGGTTACGTGTGTACAAGTGCGGGTACTAATGGCCCCGTATCTTAGTACATCGATAGTTGGGATTCAATGAATTGTGGGTTTATGTTCGGATTATTCATGAAAAGTATTAGAGTTATCTTTGAATTCTTATATGCATGATTATGATAGCTTCATATTCTCTCCGATCTAACGGTTTGGTTTGGCCAACTAGATCGATATGTCCTCAGCGGGAGTGGTGCGTTGTAATGGGTTCAATCTTGTGGTGCTCAATCCCAGTGATAGAAAGGGACATGACACATATTTTTATTGCTGCTATTAAGGGTAAATGATGGGGTTTATTCATATTAGTTTGATGTACTTTGGCCACATCATGTCATCTTGCTTAAAGTATTACTCTGTTTTACTGAATACTCTAAATACATACTGGATATTGATCGATGAGTGGAGTAATAGTAGTAGGTGCATGCAGGAGTCAGTCTACTTTCTTATGGATGTGATGCCTATATGTCATGATCATTGCCATGAATAAATGTTGCATATCTATGCGCTTTTCTATCAGTTGCCCAACTGTAATTTGTTTACCCACCATATGCTTTCTACTACAAAGAATCCTCTAGCAATAACTATGCCCTCGGGTCTTCACAAATCAAATTCTAAAAATATTAAAACTATTTCTGCGATTTATTTACCATTATTTAATTATGCATGTATATTTATCTATTATCTATCTATCACTACTTATAGGTTGCAAGTAATGAGTTCAAGTGGATTGACAACCCTCTTTCCTGCGATGGGTGCAAGTACGTGCTCTTTTGTGTGTAGGTGTTGAAGATAGGCATTTGTGTGGTCCTCATATTGGTTCGACAACCTTGGTTCTCACTAAGGAAAATACTTATCTCTACTGTTCTCCATCTCCCCTCCTCTTCAGAGAAAATCCCAATGGAGTTTACAAGTAGAAGGAAGAATTTCTGGCACCGTTGTGAGGAAGTATCACCAAATACCTATCAAGTACCTTCCCACAAATTATTATTCACTTGTTCTACTTTTTATTTGATGTTCTATTTTTCTTGCCTAAAAATATCAAAAACGCATTTTTTTATCTTTTCTAGTTTGCCTGTTATAGTGTCTCCATCTTAAGTTAATGTTTCCCCTTATTTTGAAGTACTATATTTAAAACAAAAACATGGTGAGAGTACGAAGGATACATGGTACCGTATAGTTGAGTATCATTGTTATGCTAGTACAAAAAATGATATGAAGATACTTCTTTGTAATTTCATATAGGACTAGGAATGTCAAATAGACAAGTTCTTGACTTTGCTGCAAAAGGAAATTTTATCGAAGTAGACCCAGTGCAGGTTTTGAAATAGTAGAGTGGGTGGTACGAACTCCTCCATTACCACAAATATCTTGTTTTACACATGTGGGGATCCAAATATTAGAAAAGGTAGGGGATTTGTATAAGAATATTAGTGCAATACAAAAGGTTAATGAACCTATTAAAACTTTAGGCCCTAGCCTTCGTCGTATGAACTCTTTCCTCACCACCTCCATTAAAAAACTTGATTCACTTGAGAAATTGGTGACTTCACTTTTAGAGGTTATGAATAAAAGGAAGGAGCCTCCGAGATCCGATAAGGGTCACTCTAAAGCAGCTAAGGTGGATGACATCACTTGAAACTATGCATTATGCTTAGCTAGAGGCATAAAACGATAGCGCTTGTTGGGTGGAAACCCAATAGTTATATATTTTTGTGTTCTACTTTCTAGTATTTTAAGTTGACATGATTATTACTACTATAATGATTGTGTTTATATGTTTCAATTAGTATTTGTGCCAAGTAAAGCCTTTTGGATGATTTGGATGATAAGTAGAATAGATATGGTACAAGAACATAAACTTTTACGTCGAGTGGAGAATTTCTACGAATTTTCCCACATTGTTGGTATGAAACAATAAAAACTATTGATACAACGAAGATAAAATGTTGCCAAAATTATATGAAATATGTAGAATATTGGCATGAAACAATAAAAAAATAGTATAACACAATGTTGGGATTTCTGGGATTTTTCACACAACGTCCCAAAAATAATATAAAATATTGCCAAAAGTATATGAAAGTTGTAGAATATTAGAATGAAACAATAAAAATATATAGATACGATAGAGACATATGAGCATCCCCAAGCTTAATTCCTGCTCGTCCTCGAGTACGTAAATGATAAAAAGATAATTTTTGATGTGGAATGCTACCAAACATAATTTTGAAAAAATGTCTAATCATGGCATGAATATCAAGATACAAGTCATTCAAGGGAATAGTCTATCATTTGACATAAAGACATCCATCATATTTAAAGTGAATGCAGTTGTCTCTAATGCCTAACCCATAAACGATAGTGGTAATTTGATAAGAGACATCATAGTATGCACCATATCTAGTAGGGCACGACTATGACATACAGACACACCATTAGACTATGGTGTTCCAGGTGGCACGAGTTGTGAAACAATTTTCACGTGAAACAATTTTCACATTGTCTTAAATGTTTACCAAAATCGTAACTCAGATATATATGTTTACCTCCATGATCACATCGTAGACATATTATCCTCTTTTCACGATGATCTCCAACTTCACTATGAAATTACTTGAACCTTTCAATAATTCAGATTTGTGTTTCATCAAGTAAATACACTAGTATCTACTCAAATCATTTGTTAAATAAGAACATAATGATATCCACTCCGTGCCTCAGCACTCATTGGACTGCACACATCAAAATGTATTACTTGCAACAAGTTACTTTCTTGTTCCATCTCACAGGAAGATGAGGTCTTTAGTCGTCTCGCCCATGTGGTATGATTTGCATGTCTCAAGTGATTCAAAAATCAAGTGAGTCCAAACGGTCCATCCACATGGAGTTTCTTCATGCATTTATACCAACAGGCATGGTTTGCATGTCTCAAACATTTCAAAATGAATGAGTACAAAGATTCATCAACATGGAGCTTCTTCATGCATTTTATACCAATATGACTCAAGCAGCAGTGCCACAAGTAAGTGGTACTATCATCACTACTTTGTATCTTTTGGCAACAATATTATGAACGTGTGTATCAGTACGACCGAGATTCAGTAAACCGTTCATTTTAGGTGCAAGACCATTGAAGGTATTATTCAAGTTAACAGTATGACCATTATTCTTTAATTGAATAACCGTATTGCAATAAAAATAATCCAATCATTTCTATGCTCATCACAAGCACCAAATAACAATTATTTAGGTTTAACAGTAATCCCGATGGTAGAGGGAGCGTGCGATGTTTGATGGCATCAACCTTGGAAACACTTCCAATACACATTGTCACCTTGCTTTCAGCTAGTCTCCGTTTATTTCACAGTTTTTATTTCGAGTTACTAATACTTAGCAATAGAACCGGTATCTAATACCATGGTGCTACTAGGAGTACTAGTAAAGTACACATCAATATCATGTATATCCAATATACTTTTGTCGACTTTGCCAACCTTCTGATCTACCAAGCATCTAGGGTAGTTCCCATTCAGTGACTGTTCCCCTCTTTACAGACGCACTTAGTCTCGGGTTTGGTTCAACCTTGTATCTCTTCATAGAGCATCAACTGGTTTGCTGTTTAATGAAGTATCCCTTCATGCCCTTCGCCTTCTTGAAACTAGCGGTTTTACAAACCATCAACAATTGATGCTCCTTTTCGATTTCTACTTTCACGGTGTCAAACATCGCGAATAGGTCAAGGATTATCATATCCATCCCTTATATGTTAGAGTTCATCACAAAGCTCTAGTAGCTTCGTGGTAGTGACTTTGGAGAACCATCACTATCTAATCTGGAAGACTAACTCTCACTTGATTCACGTCACTTTTAGTACTCAGACAATCCGAGCACATCACTACTGGAAATCAGTTTTTTGCCGTCTGCTCGCTGATGGCAAAGAGTGTCTTTGCCATCAGCTCCCATAAAGCAGACGTCAAAGAACTGGGTGATGGCAAAGAAGGTCTTTGCCAGCAGTCAATTCTTTGCCGTCAGCCGCAGACGGCAAAGATGAGGAGAGCAGACGACAAAGCTTTGGGTTGGGCCCATCTGGCCAGGGAAAGTTAGGTCAAACGACGCCCCTTCTTTGTCGTCTGCTCGCGGACGGCAAAGCGTCTGGAGGCAGACGACAAAGCGTCTAGACCCTTTGTCGTCCGCCAGCAGACGACAAAGTTCAGGAATTATGTAACGGACGTCCCGCCCCCACCAACCCTCTCTCTCTCTCTCTAACGGACACACTCTCTCTCCTCCCCTGACGCCCACTGCCGCCACCACCATCGCGCCGCCGCCCCTAGCGCCCCCGGCGCCGCCCTGGTGCCCCACAGCCCTGCCGCCGCCCCACCGCCCCGGTGCCCCACAACCCCCCGGCGCCGCCGCCCCACCGCCACCGATGATGCCCCGCAACCCCAACACTCCCGGCGCCGCCCCGCCGCCCCACCGCCCCCGGCACAGCCCCGCAGCCCCAACACCCCCGGCGTCGCCCCGCCGCCCCAACACCCCCGGCCCCGCCGCCCACGACGCCACAGCCGCCCCTGCCGGTGAGCCCCCACACCCCCCTGCATTTTGGATTGAAATCATTAAATTTTTGGTTAGCTTATGTTAATATGTGTGAGAATGGTTAGTTAGGAGAAGAACATAAGTAAATGTTGTGCCAATTTTGAAGAAATATCCAACTTTGAATGTACACTACTCATATATTCATGTTTCATGATGAAAATGCAAGGAAAATGCATTCTCAAGAATGTTTGCAAAGTAGCACAAATATAGTGGAAAATAATTTCATTGTTTTGGATTTTATGATATATTTGTCACTCTTGAATGTATTTTAGATATCCTTGTTTTACTTGGCCCCATCATTTGAAAATGTTGGTTAATACGAGAAGAGTAGACTTCGGTAGTATGTGTGCAGAACATTCTAGCAGGTTTAGCAGAACACTCTAGCCTTAGCATTAGATAGAATAGCTTCGGTGGGGATTTTGTTTCTCTGTCAAGCACATACTTCTATAAATATCTCAATATAGCATGAAAAAATTAAATCAACAAAGCTAGTATGTGTGCCATAGTTATTTGGCAGCACTGTCTGCAATACACATAAATAAAAAATTAAGAAAGTACACCTCTTGTATGTATTGGTTTATTTATGTAGCTGAAGTTAGAACTAAACCACTGAAATGATCCTTCATAAACAGAAAATTTATTCCAATCAGCAACTGTTTTTGTTGTTTGTATATTACCAGAGTTAGTAAATACATTAACATGAGCACATTATATGACGACACTTTGATCTAGAATACGATATATCTCGTATCAGCTTAACCTCCTCACCTTGGGCATATAAAGATCTGTTATTTCTCCAAAAGATTGAAAATGCCTATTCAAACAATGTCAACTCTTAAACAAGTTCCTACATTAGCGATGCTCGCTTTGTTCATTGTATATCATCTTTGTTATGTAACTATTGTATGCATATTTGTTATGGAACTATGCTATGGATATGTGTTATGGAACTATGCTATGGATTGTAGTTGTTGTAGTAGTGGTTGATGTTATTGTAGTTGTTATTTAGTTCTTAGCTTTTCAATTTTTTTATGTTGTACTAATTTCTCTTAATCTTTATCATCGCAGGTCAGCAGGTGTCGGGACCCCGATCCTGAGTCATAAGAACCTAGCCTGTAACACATCACATCACTTTGCGGCCTCACGCACGGTAAACTCCACGGCTGCCACCTTACCTTGGCCGGGACCGTTTGCGTCTTTTGGCTCACGTATATGAATATGTTTCTAGCGTTCAAACGACAAAGAACCCGGGTCGACATGACTAGTTATAAACCCCAGTGGTACAACCGTACAGGGACAGGCATACATAACCCAGCAAAGCAGGTGTCGGTCATCAGCGTGTGTAGACGAGTCGTAGCAAGCTACAAGGACTCCATTACATCACGTGACATTTCCCCGAGGGGACAGACACAGCAGCAAAGAAGGATACATGCCGGTCAATCAATGTGTTCCGAGCAGTAGCAAGCTACCAAGGCTCGATGGAAGCACAAAGAGGCATTTCCCTATAAAGAGTACTACTAAAAGCAAACAAC
This sequence comes from Hordeum vulgare subsp. vulgare, assembly GCF_904849725.1. Classification (NCBI taxonomy): domain Eukaryota; kingdom Viridiplantae; phylum Streptophyta; class Magnoliopsida; order Poales; family Poaceae; genus Hordeum; species Hordeum vulgare. The sequence goes on from NC_058520.1 coordinate 121,279,723, forward strand.
TAGGTGTCGAATCCCACACATATAATGCATTTCAAACATACACACATTATGCACGATATGTGTAGATACAACATGGCATCACAACATAACTCTATGACTCAAGCATTTATTAAAGACTCATAAAAGTCAACATAGTATGATATTACAAACAGGGGTCTCGTGACCCGACACTCACGTCATACAAACAACAAGCGGAAGCAATTCGTGTCTGGGTACAGACATCTACTAAAAGTGGCTGGAAGAGCCTGAAAAGCTACTACGACCCTACCAAAGGAGCCAGACCTCTGTCTGGGATTCCCAAGCTATTCTGATCAACATCGAACACGTCGTGTAGAAACCTTTAATGAGACTAAATCTTCTCTGCAAAACATAAATAAGCAACCGTGAGTACAAAGGTACTCAGCAAGTCTTACATCAGAACTAACTACATATGCATCATGTTTCAATGAAAGGATTGTGGGGTTTGATTGCAGCAAGCCAGCTTTGACTCTTGGCTAACCTGTACTATGACTACGGGCTCTTTCTTTGAGGTGGGATAGCGCACACGAGTCCACATATTCACCAATTCAATACACCACTATGGATCCACTCTCGTCTCCCTACGAGAAGGCCTTCCATAGCACTCACACTTATCTTGCATGTTTTAGAGTATCCATTTGAATTGTCCATGTACCACGTAATGTTTCCAAGTAGTCCATAACCGAGGACGCGGCTATTCGAATAGATTGAATCACCCTGCAGGGGTATACTTCTTCACACATGCTCCCACCACTTAGCACAATATGCACGTCATGCATCTCGGCAACCTTCAAGCGGAAGCACTGGCGTGGGTGTCGGCCACGACCGTTAACCACACAAGACCCTAGTCCAGGTTTATCGCCTATTTGAGACTGAACCCGCAAGGAAGTCCGGCCGAGGTTTCCTCTACGGCCCCAAATGATGCGCGCAGGGTTCCCAAGCCCACCATTCGGGTGCCACTTGGTACACCGTGCCACTGTGTATCTACCGTAGTGAAGCCTACCCCGTCGGGCAGATCTAAACACGGCCGCCAACACTTTTCCTACAAACACCAGAAACTAATTGCAACTCCTGGACAGAGATCTAGGCAATTAATAAGCCGAGCGGGGTCATATTTCAGGGCCCAGTGCATGTTAGTATCTTGTCTTGGATAACACACACAGAACTCAGTTCTTAAGGACGGTCCCAATGAGACAACCCACCATGTACTCCTACATGGCCTCTCATCGCTACCTTTACCAAATCAGATTCACACCTTTACTCTCACACTGTAGAACATGATCACAACCATTCCGATTCATCATCCAGATGGATCAGACCCGACACGACTCTAAGCATAGCAGGCATTGTAAACAAGCATGGATGAGTAAGCACAACAAGGCTCAAGTAGTTGCTACCCATGCTGAGTGGTTTCAACTATTTACTGTGACAAAATCAGGTCATGCAGAGGAATGGGTTCAACTACCGATAACATGCACAGTTGAATCGTGTTTGTCCTAATGCAGTAAAAGAGAGCAGGAGCGAGAGAGTGGGTTTATTTCAATATGCTCAAGGGGGGTTTGCTTGCCTGACACGTCTGAAGATAGCAATGAGTCTTCATCAATGTCAACGATCACATCGTCGGAAACATCATTTAGCGAGGGGGAACAACACCGACAAACAAGAAAGAACAACAATTACTTCACGGAAATGCAACACTATGATGCATGTTCAACAAATGAAATGAAAGGTGGCAGGGTTAATGTGGCTATCATTTCTTAAGGTGAAGCTGGTTTGAATTAGGATTCAAACATCACTTCAAGCCGGTTATTGTTCCGGGTACCCTTTTAATTGATTCGACCTAATGCTCATAACAAATTGTTTCCACATGTACGGAGTTAGTATTTTGAGGTACTGATTTGCATTGACCAATGTTTGAGCATAGTAATTGAAGTGGAAATCAAATAAGTATCAATTTCCAACTCCAAACTATTTATTAAATTTACCATATTCATCATTCTGCCTATTTGGTGTTGTTAACTTTTTGGAACATGCATGAAAATGCCATAATCAGATTCCTTGGATTTTTCTGATACTTTTTCATATATAAATTATTTTCATCCGAGTTATATTTTAATTTCTATGATTTTTACAAGTTTTAGGCATTTTCTGGAATTAATTTATAAACAGAAAATCAATTACTGCGTCACTGTTATGTCATCACTGCGTCAGCAGTCAACAGCGCCTGGGCCAGGTCAAACCTGACCAATGGGGTCCACTGGTCAGTGACCCAGGGCTTAATCCCGCGTTGACCCGCACTAATGGGACTTTGACCCACGTGTGGGGTCCTCTGTCGGTGGGGGGGGGGGGGGTTAGCTTGCTAACGACTGGCCACGTCGGCCCCCACCGGAGGGTGGTCGCCGGAGACCATAGTCGCGGCGGAGGTCTCGCCGGAGTGGCGCTAAAACGCGCTACACGGCGCCAAATCGGGCGCGGCTTGCGGCTAATCGAAGCTGGCGAAGCGGCTCGTCTTCCAGAGGTGGCAGGAGGGACTGAGGATGGCCGGAGGGACACCGGCGATGAGCGCGCGCGGCGGCCGAAAGTCGGGCTCGTCGGGGGGGGGAGCTCAGGGGGACGCCATCGCGCGGGGAAGAGAGGGGAAAGGAGCAGGGGCTCACGGGGGTTTCATTTTTGGCGTCGGGGAGGTCGGTGAAGCCTGGTGGCAGCAGATCGACGGCGGCGGATCTCGGTCACCGGAGATGAAGACGACGACGATGGCAGCGCCAGGGGGGGCTCCGGCTTGATTCTCTCGATGGGGAGGTGCAGCACGTCATGGCGGAGGGAATGAGCTGCTCGGATAGGACTAGCAGGGGCCGGAGGGCACGGTGGTGAGCTCGAGCTCGAGCTCACCAATGGCGGCAGAAGAAAGAGAGAGCAGGGCAGAGGAGAGGAAGAGAAATGGAGAGGAGGGGGAGGAAAACGGGGCGGCTCTCCCGAGCCTATCCCACTCACCAGGGCGGCGGGGAGCCAGGCAGGCAGGTGGCGTGGCGCTCGCACGAGCTCGCCGTCCCCTGCTTCTCCTCTGCCTTCTGGCAAGAGGTAGAAGACAGGGGTGCCCCTGGTGGGCTGGGCCAACAGGTGAGCACATGATAGCTCTCTCTCTCTCTCTTTTCCTTTTCTTTATTCTTTCTGTTTGATATTTCTGACATTTCTTTTATTTGTTTTGGCTCCAACTAATTCAAAGAAAAATAGGTAACCCATTCTGGGGTGTTATTTGGAATAATTCCAACCTCATGTGAAGTTTTCAACATTTTATAAAACTAGAAGGTATTTGAAATCAATTAATTAATTGATTTCAGTGGCTTTTGAGTTTAAAATAAAATGCCAAAAGTATTTTTAAAAAGAAAACCAATCCTAAATTGTGTTTTCCAAGATTTATCAAAAATGATGGACTTTTATGGAGGCCATTTTGGGTTCATTGATTTGTCACCACTTTGAATTGTTTTGCATATAGAGTTGCTAGGGTTTTTCTCTTGTTTTTCCATTTAACTTCTAATGCAATAATGAAGATATGAGCACAACCTTGCTATTCATCAAAGGGGTAACTAGGGATGTGATAGCAGGTATTGAAATATGGTGGGCGCGGGTCCAGATCGCTCGACGGGTTCTTCTTCGGCGGCCCGCACGAGGGGTGGTACTTCCATTCGACCCTCATCTCTCCGTAGAGACTTGGAAGACAGTCTGACGACACCACCCGCGGGTGCTTCTTCGTCGGTGGCATTGCCCACTGGGAGAGGTGTTGGTCGGGTAGGAAAGAAGGGTAAGTTTACAGGGAGAGGTGGTGGTCGCGGTAGAAGTAGGCGGACTGTTGCGCCATCCTCGCCACCACCACCAGCTCATTCACCCGAGCACAAGACTACTATGGTGGACCCGTTTGAGGAGGAGGCTACGGGGACTCCGGTCCAGGAGCCTAGGGTGGACGAGCATTCAGCCCATGAGACTCCAGTCCTGGATGAGCCTCGGGTCGAGGTGCCTTCAACCCATGAGACTCCGGTTCCTGAGGCTACGTCCCAGGAGACTCCTACCACCACGCTTCGGCCGACGTGGAGAGGTCCAGATGGGGTGCCTGGCCGGATCGGTCCGAGGTGCCAAATTGGACAGAGGGACCGGGTGGCTATTCTGTTGATGGCGGGGATGATTTTACACATAGTGAGGGCGATGTGCAGGTGGGCGGGGGCACCGTGTACAAGCGTGGTAGTACACGTCTCCCGGTTGTGTCGGCTACCCGCGAGCAGAGGCCAGTGATTAAGCCTGAAGGGGATAGGTAAGTACATTTACTCTTTTTTTAGCTTTTGCCTTCAAGTTTCTTCAAATATCTAATGCATTGACCTTATCATACTGCAGGGGATGGACACACCCTCATGGAGTCCGCAAGCCAAACAACGTCCTTGGTGTGCTTTGCTGGACAAATTTTCCGGGGTTTGTGACGTTGCCTGGTGAGGGTCATGTTCCGACACTAGGATTTTCCTAGGAGCACTACCAGGCTGAGGATGCCCCGCCGGAGGAAATTATAGATGGTGTCTTGTGCCACACAAGGGCCAAGATGGTGATCAAGAGCTTTTGGGTAAATTATCCTTTTACACAATCTAAAATTAACAATATAGCTAATTATTTTACTAATCGGTGTTGTCTCGTTTGATTGCAGACCTTCTATAGGTGTGAGGAAGGATATGAGGAGGAGGCAGCCAAGGTTCTCGAGACCGAGTGTAGGCGTTTATTATAGAACTTACGCCACGAGGCTCGGCCGCAGGCTATTCGAGACTACTATTCCACACGTGGTATTAAGAAGCAAAAGAAGGAGTGCCGCGGAAAGTATCTGAAGAAGGAGCAGTACATGAAGGTAATTACCTATTCTTAAGGCCTTCTACGTAGTTCTCTTGATTTGATTCATAGGCGTAGCGCTCAAAATTCTTTCTAATAACTTATAGGTGCCCCCGAGATGGTGTGCGGATAAGATGGATTGTTGGGAGGCGTTAGCGGATGAGTGGTGCACAGGGAACTGGTGAGCCGTCCACGACAATGCGAAGGATCGGCGGAGCCAAATGGTTGGTGTGCCACACCATCAAGGCAGCACCAACTTTCTTCAGTTCAGACAAAACTGGGTATACGGTTTGCTTCATGATTCATGCAATTCATTCTTCATGCTAGCTTGAGCCCCTTACTAATACTTTGTTCCTCTCTTTTAGGCGCATCAGAATAAGACGGAGATGCCACACTTGTATGACCTTTATCGCATGGCCCATAGTGCCTCCTACAAGAAGGTGAAGGCATTCTCTAAGTCTGACCTGGATGATCCAAATAACATCACCAACATATCATACCACCACAAGCTCGTGACATACAGGGACACGGGGAAGGCTAGGAAAGGGGAGGACTTTAACCCGAGCCAGGACCCTTTGGATCTAGAGCTGGTGATGATATCTGGTGGCGGGAGGCCCCATGGCTTGATAGCCATTGGAGATGGGATAATACATTGTCCACTCACTCTCTCGGAGATCAAGGCGCGCCAGTCGAGCTCCTAATTTGAGATAACGCGTCGTCCACGACCACTCGATCTTGCCATCGAGGTTAGTTGTACGGACTCAGAAAAATTTCATCCATTTCATTATGTGTGTGACCATCGATCATTACTGTGGTAACGAGCAATGGTGTTGCAGGCTGCTCTTCAGAAAGAGAGAGCGGCAAACCAGGCTAGTCTTGAGAAAGAGAGATTGACAAGTCAGGTTGCTCTTCAGGCTTCTCTTGAGGAGAGGGACCGGACCACGGCACGAATGATTGAGGAGGAGAGGGACCGGAATGATGCGGGTCAACGGGCCCTGTACGAGCTTTTTGTGGTAAGTTTTTTTCACATTAGCCAAATCATGTCTGTAATGTCTGTTTCATTACTAACTAATACGACCGAGTCTTCATAGTCCGTGCGAGAAGAACGGTCAAGTCCCTCCGCCGATGCCCGTCTTCTCTGCGATTGGCACGGTGAGTTTCATTTGAATGGTCATTATAAACTAGTATTAACAATTGAGTGTCATCATGCTAACTGAGACATTGCAAAATATCTTTTCTGCAAAATAACTCCCGAGCGGCATCGCACGACACTTCTCCAGGGCAACCGTCTCCAAACGAAGCCGGTGCGAGCAACCCTGGTGTTTCTCCTCCTTGATGACCACGACGGTAAGTTTTATCTAGTTCTTTTTGACATAATTAGATAATTTAGCTGCTCTTCCTCTAAAATGACATATTTAACCCAAGTTAGCTCCAAAACGACATATAGTTAGCTTGGTTTCCACCTAAATGACATAATTAGCTTAGTAGTATCTCCAAAATGACCTATTTAATAAAAATGACCTATACTTGGCTAAGTTCTCTCCTAAATGACATAATAAGGCTTACGTAGATCCAAGATGACCTATTCCCCAAAACTTAGGTATAAAGGAGGAGGAGGAGGAGGAGGAGAAGAAGAAGAAGAGAAGAAGAGAAGAAGAAGGAGAAGGAGGATGAGGAGAAGGAGCCCTCCTTCTTCTCCATCTTCTCTCCTCCTTCTTATTCTCCCTCCTTCTTCTCCTTCTCCTTGTCCTCCTTCTCTCCTCCTTGTCCTTGTTCTTCTCCTCCTCCTTCTTCTTCTTCTTTTTCTTCTCCTTTTTCTCTTCTTGCTTCTTCTCTTTCTTCTTGAATTTAGCTTATTTTCCCCAACAAAGACATACTTAGCTAATTATCCTCCAAAATGACATGATTAGCTTAGTTAGGGTAAAGACATCATAAGAACCTTGGTTAGCTCACAACTTAGCTAATTATCCTGCAAAATGACATAATTAGCTTACTAAGCTCCAAAATGGCCTATTTAATAAAATAACTGACCTATACTTAGCTAAGTTTTGTCCTAAATTACATAATATCGACTAAGAGAAGAAGAGAACAAGAAAAAAAAGGAGAACAAGAGAAAAAAGAAGAAAAGAAGAATAAGTAGAAGAAGAGGATAAAGAAAAATAGAAATAGAAATAAGAGGAAGAAGAAGAAGAAGAAGAAGAAGAAGAAAAGGAGGAGAAGATGAGAAGAGGAGGAGGAGGAAAGAAGAAGAAGAAGAAGAAGAGGAGAAGAAGAGGAGAAGAAAGAGGAAAAATGAAAAGAAGGAAGAATAAGAAAAAGATAAGAAGAAGAGAAGAAGAAGAGAAGAAGAAGGAGAAGGAGGAGGAGGAGGAGAAGGAGCCCTCCTTCTTCTCTCCTCCTCCTTCTTCTCCCTCCTTCTTCTCATTCTTCTTATCCTTCTTCTCTCCTCCTTCTTCTCCTTCTTCTTCTCCTCCTCCTTCTCCTTCTTCTTTTTCTTCTCCTTCTTCTGTTCTTGCTTCTTCTCTTTCTTGTTCAATTTAGCTTATTTCCCCCAACAAATACATACTTAGGTAATTATCGTCCAAAATGACATAATTAGCTTATTTAGGGTAAAAACATCATAAGAACCTTGGTTAGCTCACAACTTAGCTAATTATCCTCCAAAATGACATAATTAGCTTAGTTAGCTCCAAAATGGCCTATTTAATAAAAATGACCTATACTTAGCTAAGTTCTCTCCTAAATGACATAATATGGACTAAGAGAAGAAGAGAAGAAGAAGAAAATAAGAAGGAGAAGAAGAGAAAAAGGAATAAAAGATGAATAAGTAGAAGAAGTGGATAAAGAAAAATAGAAATAGAAATAAGAGGAAGAAGAAGAAGAGGAGGAGGAAGAAAAGGAGAAGAGGAGGTGGAGGAGGAGAAGAAGAATAATAAGAAGAAGAGGAGAAGAGGAGAAGAGGAGAAGAAAGAGGAAAAATGAAAAGAAGGAAGAAGAAGAAGAGAAGAAGAAGATAAGAAGAAGAGAAGAGCAAGGAGAAGGAGGAGGAGGAGAAGGAGCCCTCCTTCTTCTCCTTCTTCTCTCCTCCTTCTTCTTCTCCCTCCCCCTTCTTCTTCTTCTTCTCCTTCTTCTCTCCTCCTTCTCCTCCTTCTCTAAGTTCTCTCCTGAATGGCATAATTAGCTAAGTTGTCTCCTAAAAGACATAATTAGCTAAGTTCTCTCCTAAATGCCCATTTAGCTCCAAAAAGACATAGTTAGCTAATTTAGCTCCAAGAACAGGAGAAGAGGAGAAATGAAAAGGAAGAAGAAAAATAAGAAGAGAAAAAGAAGAGAAGGAGAAGGAGAAGAAGCAGGAGAAGAAGAAGAAGAGAAGAAGGAGAAGGAGTAGAAGAAGGAGCCCTCCTTCTTCTCCTTCTTCTTCTCTCCTCCTTCTTCTCCTCCTTCTTCTCCTTCTTCTCCTCCTCCTTCTCCTTATCCTTCTCCTTCTCCTCCATCTCCTCCTATGTATTCTTGTGTTTCTTCTCCTTCTTGTCTTCTTGCTTATTCTCTTTCTTCTTCAATTTAGCTTATTTGTCATATATATGTTGTTGTTGTTCTTCTTCTAAATTTCTTATTCCCATTTTGCAGATTGGATGTACTATATGCATGGAAGCTAGCATTAGAGTGCTTTAGTTCTAGTTTTTATTTGAGTTGATGAACAATGTGGAACTATATGTATATCTATATATGGATGAACAATATATGTGGAACTATATGTATGTATATATGGATGAAACTTTGTATGTGTTGGTTCTTTCGATATATGGGATGTATGTTGATGAACAAATGGCATTGATGAACTTTATATGTATATCATATATGTGTTGTGACCTATATATCATATATTGCTATGAATTATATATATATGTGCTGTGAAATAGAGAAAATAAACAAAAATGTGACAATATGGGATCTTTGCCGTCTGCCAGCAGATGGAAAGGCGTTTGCCATCAGGCAGCTGACGGCAGAGGTGCCATGTGGCACCCAGCTGTGCAATCTGGGCAGCAACAGCTGGCCAAATGGGCTCTTTTACCATCCGGTGCCTCGGGAGGCTGACGACAAAGCGGTAGGGAGGCAGACGGCAAAGAAGCCGACATGCGCGGACCCAACTCTGTGCTAGCCCATAGAAGCAGACGACAAAGATGGGGAGGGAAGCAGACACCAAAGATGCGGAGGGAAGAAGACGGCAAAGCCTCCGTTAGCCCTAACGGAGGCGTCGCCTATCGGTTGCCATCTCAATCGCTTTGCCGACTGCTCAGTGTCTGACACGGACGACAAAGAGCTTTGTCGTCCTCTTAGGGTAGGCTGACGGCAAAGAAGCTACAATGCCGTCGTAGGTGACGCAGAATCTTTGCCGACAGTTGGCAAACGGCAAAGCTCTTTGCCGTCTGTGTAGACCTCTTTGCCATTTGTGATGGCAGACAACAAAGAAGCTGATTCCAGTAGTACATGCTCAACGATTGAGTTTTTCTCCTTTGTGGACAAAGAATCTTGTCGGAGGTCTCATAGCTCTAAACAAGGGCACGGGCATGAAATCCCTATTTCATCTCTTGGAATATCTCGTATGTCCCGTGACGTTCAAAGCGTCTTTAACGCCTCAATTCTAAGTCGTTTAAGCAATGTGCACTGAACTATCATGTAGTTATCCAAAACGTGTATGTTGGATGTTCGCAACATCCACAGATCACACTTGGGGTTCAGCACACCGAGTGGTGCATTAAGGACATAAGCCTTCTGCTTAGCAATGAAAAAAATCCTCGGTTAACGGACCGAGTCCGCACAATTGCTACTTCTATCTTTCAACTAAGTTTTCTCTAGGAACATATCAAAAAACCCGTAGAGCTATAGCACAAGTTATAACATAATTTGCAAAGACCTTTTGACTATGTTCATGATAAGTAAGTTCATCTAATCAAATTATTTAAGGAACTCCCATTCATATCGACATCCCTCTAGTCATCCATGTGATATATGATCCACATCGACTAGCCCGTGTCCGATCATCACGTGAGACAAACTAGTCATCAATGGTGAGCATCTCCATGCTGATCGTATCAACCATACGACTCATGCTCGACCTTTCGGTCTCCCATATTCGAGGCCATGTCTGTACATACTAGGCTCGTCGAGTCAACCTAAGTGTTTTGCGTGTGTAAACTGGCTTACACCCGTTGTATGTGAACGTTAGAATCTATCACACCCGATCATCACGTGGTGCTTCGAGACAACGATCCTTCGCAATGGTGCACACTTAGGGGAATACATATCTCGAAATTTTAATGAGGGATCATCTTATCTTTGCTACCGTTGTTCTAAGCAATAAGATGTAAAAGATGATAAACATCACATGCAATCATATAGTGACATGATATGGCCAATATCATCTTGCTCCTTTGATCATCATCTTCAGGGTACCATGATCATCATTGTCACCGGCATGACACCATGATCTCCATTGTCATGATCTCCATCATTGTGTCTCCGTGGAGTCGTCACGCCAACTATTACTTCTACTACTATAGCTAACCGTTAGCGATAAAGTAAAGTAATCAACATGGCGTTGCATCTCATACCATAAATTAAGACAACTCCTATGGATCCTGCCGGTTGTCAGACTCATCGACATGCAAGTCATGAATCCTATTACAAGAACATGATCAATCTCATACATCACATATGTAACATCACATTCTTTTGTCCATATCACATCACATAGCAAACCCTACAAAAACAAGTTAGACCTCCTCTAATTGTTGTTGCAAGTTTTACTTGGCTGGTTACGGTTTCTAGCAAGAACGTTTCTCACCTACGTGACAGCCACAACGTTGATATGCCAATGCTGTTTACCCTTCACAAGGACCCTCTACATCGAATCTGATCCGACTAAAGTGGGAGAGCCAGACACCCGCTAGCCACCTTATGCAGCTAGTGCATGTTAGTCAGTGGAACCAGTCTCACGTAAAAGTACCTGTAAAGTTGGGTCAGGCCGCTTCATCCCACGAGGTCGCCGAATCAAGATAAGACTAGTAACGGCAAGCAATTGACAAAATCAGCGCCCACAACTTTTGTGTTCTACTCGTGCATAGAATCTACGCATAGAACCTTGGCTCGGATGCCACTGTTAGGGAACGTGGCAATTTCAAAAAAATTCCTACGCCAAACAAGGATCTATCTATGGAGATACCAGCAACGAGTACTGGGGTAGAGCATCTTCATACCTTTGAATATGCTAAGCGGAAGCGTTACTAGAACGCGGTCGATGGAGTCATACTCACAACAATTCTGATCGCGCTCGGTTCTGATCTATGTGCCGAATCACGGAACCTCCGCGTTCAACACAGGTAGAACCCGATGACGTCTCCCGCACCCTGATCCATCAAGGAGGAGGGAGAGGTTGAGGGAGAGCTCCGGTAACGCGACGTCGCGGTGGCGATGGAGCTACGAGGGATTCCGACAGAGCTTCTCCAAGCTGCGCAGAAGAGGAGGAAGAACTGGGCTGCCTGGAGAGGGAGGAAACGATTTATGTGTGTTCTCCAAAGGCCAAACCCTCCACTATATATAGGGGGAGAGGTAGGGGCGCCCCCTATAGGGTTCCCACCCCCAAGGGGTGCGGCAGCCCCAACAAATCAGGGAGGCGGCGACCAGGGCACGAGAGGTGGAGGTGGCGCACCCTAGATGGGCCTTGGCCCCATCTACGCTAGGGTTTCCCCCTATCCTCTATTGCTGCACCTTGGGCCTAGATGGGAGGCATACCAGCCCACTCTGGGCTGGTTCCCTTCCACCTTTTCGGATCATGTTAGCCTTTGGGGATGGTGTGTAGGGGAACGTCGCATGGGAAACAAAAATTTTCCTACGCGCACGAAGACCTATCATGGTGATGTCCATCTACGAGAGGGGATGTGTGATCTACGTACCCTTGTAGACCGTACAGCAGAAGCGTTAGTGAACGCGGTTGATGTAGTGGAACGTCCTCACGTCCCTCGATCCGCCCCGCGAACTATCCCGCGATCAGTCCCACGATCTAGTGCCGAACAGACGGTACCTCCGCGTTCAGCACACGTACAGCTCGACGATGTTCTCGGCCTTCTTGATCCAGCAAGAGAGACGGAGAGGTAGAAGAGTTCTCCGGCAGCGTGACGGCGCTCCGGAGGTTGGTGATGATCTTGTCTCAGCAGGGCTCCACCCGAGCTCCGCAGAAACGCGATCTAGAGGTAAAACCGTGGAGATATGTGGTCGAGCTGTCGTGGCAAAGTTGTGTCAAATCAGCCCTAAAACCCCACTATATATAGGAGGAGGAGGGGGAGCCTTGCCTTGGGGTCCAAGGACTCCCAAGGGGGTCGGCCGAGCCAAGGGGGAAGGTCTCCCCCCCAAACCGAGTCCTACTTGGTTTGGAAGGTGGAGTCCTTCTTCCCTTTCCCACCTCCTTCCTTTTTTTCTTTTCTCTTTGATTTTTCTTCCAATGCGCATAGGGCTCCTTTGGGCTGTCCCACCAGCCCACTAAGGGCTGGTGTGGCACCCAACGGTGAACTCCCGGAACCCATTCGTCATTCCCGGTACATTCCCGGTAACTCCGAAAACCTTCCGGTAATCAAATGAGGTCATCCTATATATCAATCTTCGTTTCCAGACCATTCCGGAAACCCTCGTGACGTCTGTGATCTCATCCGGGACTCCGAACAACATTCGGTAACCAACCATATAACTCAAATACGCATAAAACAACGTCGAACCTTAAGTGTGCAGACCCTGCGGGTTCGAGAACTATGTAGACATGACCCGAGAGACTCCTCAGTCAATATCCAATAGCGGGACCTGGATGCCCATATTGGATCCTACATATTCTACGAAGATCTTATCGTTTGAACCTCAGTGCCAAGGATTCATATAATCCCGTACGTCATTCCCTTTGTCCTTCGGTATGTTACTTGCCCGAGATTCGATCGTCGGTATCCGCATACCTATTTCAATCTCGTTTACCGGCAAGTCTCTTTACTCTTTCCGTAATACAAGATCCCGCAACTTACACTAAGTCACATTACTTGCAAGGCTTGTGTGTGATGTTGTATTACCGAGTGGGCCCCGAGATACCTCTCCGTCACACGGAGTGACAAATCCCAGTCTTGATCCATACTAACTCAACGAACACCTTCGGAGGTACCTGTAGAGTATCTTTATAGTCACCCAGTTACGTTGCGACGTTTGATACACACAAAGTAGTCCTCCGGTGTTAGTGAGTTATATGATCTCATGGTCATAGGAACAAATACTTGACACGCAGAAAACAGTAGCAATAAAATGACACGATCAACATGCTACGTCTATTAGTTTGGGTCTAGTCCATCACGTGATTCTCCTAATGACGTGATCCAGTTATCAAGAAACAACACTTTGTTCATAATCAGAAGACACTGACTATCGTTGATCAACTCGCTAGCCAACTAGAGGCTTGCTAGGGACAGTGTTTTGTCTATGTATCCACACATGTATATAAGTCTTCATTCAATACAATTATCGCATGGATAATAAACGATTATCTTGATACAGGAATTATAATAATAACTATATTTATTATTGCCTCTAGGGCATAAATCCAACAGTCTCCCACTTGCACGAGAGTCAATAATCTAGCCCTCACATCATCATGCGAATTACATTGTAATAAATCTAACACCCATACAGTTCTGGTGTTGATCATGCTTTGCCCGTGGAAGAGGTTTAGTCAGCGGGTCTGCTACATTCAGATCCGAGTGCACTTTGCATATATTTACGTCCTCCCCTTCGACGTAGTCGCGGATGAGGTTGAAGCGTCGTTTGATGTGTCTGGACTTCTTGTGAAACCGTGGTTCCTTTGCTAGGGCAATGGCACCCGTGTTATCACAGAACAAGGTTATTGGATTCAGTGCGCTTGGCACCACTCCAAGATACGTCATGAATTGCTTCATCCAGACACCCTCCTTAGCCGCCTCCGAGGCAGCCATGTACTCCGCTTCACATGTAGAATCTGCTATGACGCTCTGCTTGGAACTGCACCAGCTTACCGCACCCCCATTAAGAATAAATACGTATCCGGTTTGTGACTTAGAGTCGTCCGGATCTGTGTCAAAGCTTGCATCCATTTAACCTTTTATGGCGAGCTCTTCGTCACCTCCATACACGAGAAACATCTCCTTAGTCCTTTTCAGGTACTTCAGGATATTCTTGACCGCCGTCCAGTGATCCACTCCTGGATTACTCTGGAACCTACCTGCCATACTTATGGCCAGGCTAACGTCCGGTCTAGTGTACAGCATTGCATACATGATAGAACCTATGGCTGAAGCATAGGGGACGGAGCGCATATGCTCTCTATCTTCATCAGTCGCTCGGCACTGAGTCGTACTCAATCTAGTACCTTGTAAAACTGGCAAGAACCCTTTCTTGGACTCTTCCAGTTTGAACCTCTTCAAAACTTTATCAAGGTATGTGCTTTGTGGAAGTCCTATCATGCGTTTTGATCTATCCCTGTAGATCTTAATGCCTAGAATGTAAGCAACTTCTCCTAGGTCCTTCATAGAGAAACTTTTATTCAAGTAATCCTTTATGCTCTCCAAAAACTCTACGTTGTTTCCAATCAGCAATATGGCATCCACATATAATATTAGAAACGCCCCAGAGCTCCCACTCACTTTCTTGTAAATACAAGATTCTCCAACCACTTGTATCAACCCAAATGCTTTGATCACCTCATCAAAGCGTTTGTTCCAACTCCGAGATGCTTGCACCAGTCCATAAATGGATCGCCGGAGCTTGCACACCTTGTTAGCATTCTTAGGATCAACAAAACCTTCGGGTTGCATCATATACAACTCTTCCTTAAGGAAACCGTTAAGGAACGCCGTTTTGACATCCATCTGCCAGATTTCATAATCGAAAAATGCAGCTATTGCTAACATGATTCTGACAGACTTAAGCATCGCTATGGGCTAGAATGTCTCATCGTAGTCAACTCCTTGAACTTGTGAAAAACCCTTTACCACAAGTCGAGCTTTATAAACGGTCACATTGCCGTCAGCGTCCGTCTTCCTCTTAAAGATCCATTTGTTTTGAATAGCCTTGCGGCCCACAGGTAGTACCTCCAAAGTCCACACTTTGTTCTCATACATGGATCCTATCTCGGACTTCATGGCTTCTAGCCATTTGTTGGAATCTGGGCCCACCATTGCTTGTTCATAATTTGCAGGTTCATTGTTGTCCAACAACATGATTGATAAGACGGGATTACCATACCACTCTGGAGCAGCACGTGGTCTCGTCGACCTGCACGGTTCGACAGAAACTTGAACCGAAGTTTCATGTTCATCATCATTAACTTCCTCCTCAACCGGCGTCGCAACGACAGAGGTTTCCCCTCGCCCTGCGCCACCATCCAGAGGGATGAGAGGTTCGACAACCTCGTCAAGTTCTATCTTCCTCCCACTCAATTCTCTCGAGAGAAACTCCTTCTCGAGAAAAGCTCCGTTTTTAGCAACAAACACTTTGCCCTCGGATTTGAGATAGAAGGTGTACCCAACTGTCTCTTTTGGGTAACCTATGAAGATGCACTTTTCCGCTTTGGGTTCCAGCTTTTCAGGCTGAAGCTTTTTGACATAAGCATCACATCCCCAAACTTTAAGAAACGACAACTTTGGCCTTTTGCCATACCACAGTTCGTATGGTGTCGTCTCAATGGATTTTGATGGTGCCCTATTTAAAGTGAATGCAGCTGTTTGTAATGCATAACCCCAAAATGATAATGGCAAATCGGTAAGAGACATCATAGATCGCACCATCTCTAATAAAGTACGATTACGACGTTCGAACACACCATTACGCTGTGGTGTTCCAGGCGGTGTTAACTATGAAACAATTCCACATTGTCTTAAGTGAGCACCAAACTCGAAACTCAGATATTCACCCCCACGATCAGACCGTAGGAACTTGATCTTCTTGTTACGATGGTTTTCAACTTCACTCTGAAATTGCTTGAACTTTTCAAATGTTTCAGACTTGTGCTTCATTAAGTAGACATAACCATATCTACTCAAATCGTCAGTGAAGGTGAGAAAATAACGATATCCGCCGCATGCTTCTACGCTCATCGGACCACACACATCGGTATGTATGATTTCCAACAAGTCACTTGCACGCCCCATTGTTCCGGAGAACGGAGTTTTAGTCATCTTGCCCACGAGGCATGGTTCACACGTGTCAAGTGAATCAAAGTCAAGTGACTCCAAAAGTCCATCGGCATGGAGTTTCTTCATGCGCTTTACACCAATATGACCTAAGCGGCAGTGCCACAAAAATATGGCGCTATCATTGTTAACTATAACTCTTTTGGTCTCAATGTTATGTATGTGTGTATCACTATCAAGATTCAATATGAACAATCCTCCCACATTGGGTGCATGACCATAAAAGATGTTACTCATAGAAATAGAACAACCATTATTCTCTGACTTAAAAGAGTAACCGTCTCGCAATAAACAAGATCCAGATATAATGTTCATGCTCAACGCAGGCACTAAATAACAATGATTTAAGTTCATAACTAATCCTGACGGTAACTGAAGTGAGACTGTGCCGACGGCGATTGCATCAACCTTGGAACCATTTCCTACGTGCATCGTCACTTCATCTTTCGCCAGCCTTCGTCTATTCCGCAGTTCATGTTTCGAGTTGCAAATATGAGCAACAGAACCGGTATCAAATACCCAGGCACTACTACGAGAGCCGGTTAAGTACACATCAATAACATGTATATCAAATATACCTGATTTTTCTTTGGCCGCCTTCTTATCAGCCAGATACTTGGGGCAATTGCGCTTCTAGTGACCCATACCCTTGCAATAGTAACACTCTGTTTCAGGCTTAGGTCCAGCTTTGGGTTTCTTCTTCGGATTGGCAACATGTTTGCCGCTCTTCTTCGAATTACCCTTCTTGCCTTTGCCGTTTCTCTTGAAACTAGTGGTCTTATTCACCATCAACACTTCATGCTCTTTACGGAGTTCAGACTCTGCGACTTTCAGCATCACAAACAACTCGCCGGGAGACTTGTTCATCCCTTGTATGTTGTAGTTCAACACAAAGCCTTTATAGCTTGGCGGCAGTGATTGAAGGATTCTGTCAGTGATAGCTTCTTGCGGGAGTTCAATCCCCAGCTCAGCCAGACAGTTTGAGTACCCAGAAATTTTGAGCACATGTTCACTGACAGACGAGTTGTCCTCCATCTTGCAAGCATAGAATTTATCGGAGGTCTCATACCTCTCGATTCGGGCGTTCTTCTGAAAGATAAACTTCAACTCTTGGAACATCTCAAATGCTCCATGACGCTCAAAGCGACGTTGAAGTCCCGGTTCTAAGCCATATAAGACTGCACATTGAACTAGTGAGTAGTCCTCCTTACGTGCTAACCAAGCGTTCTTAACATCCTGATCAGCCGTAGCGGGTGGTTCATCTCCTATCGCAGCATTAAGGACATAATCCTTCTTCCCAACTTGTAAGATTAGCTTAAGATTACGAGCCCAGTCTACAAAGTTGCTTCCTTCATCTTTCAACTTAGCTTTCTCTAGGAACGTATTAAAATTCAGGGTGACTGTCGCGTGAGCCATGATCTACAACACAAATATATTCAAAGTGGACTTAGACTATGTTCAAGATAATTAGAGTTTAACTTAATCAAATTACTCGCTAAACTCCCACTCAAAAAGTACATCCCTCTAGTCATTGGATTGGTTCATGATCCACTTACACTAGCTCAAGTCCGATCATCACGTGAGTTGAGTATAGTTTTAGTGGTAAGCATCCCTATGCTAATCATATCATCTATATGATTCATGATCGACCTTTCGGTCTCATGTGTTCCGAGGCCATGTCTGCACATGCTAGGCTCGTCAAGCTTAACCCGAGTGTTCCGCGTGCGCAACTGTTTTGCACCCGTTGTATGTGAACGTTGAGTCTATCACACCCGATCATCACGTGGTGTCTCGAAACGACGAACTGTAGCAATGGTGCACAGTCGGGGAGAACACAATTCCGTCTTGAAATTTTAGTGAGAGATCACCTCATAATGCTACCGTCGTTCTAAGCAAAATAAGGTGCATAAAAGGATTAACATCACATGCAATTCATAAGTGACATGATATGGCCATCATCACGTGCTCCTTGATCTCCATCACCAAAGCACCGGCACGATCTTCTTGTCACCGGCGCCACACCATGATCTCCATCAACGTGTCGCCATCGGGGTTGTCGTGCTACTCATGCTATTACTACTAAAGCTACATCCTAGCAAAATAGTAAACACATCTACAAGCACAAACATTAGTTATAAAGACAACCCTATGGCTCCTGCCGGTTGCCGTGCCATCGACGTGCAAGTCGATATTATCTATTACAACATGATCATCTCATACATCCAATATATCACATCACATCGTTGGCCATATCACATCACAAGCATACCCTGCAAAAACAAGTTAGACGTCCTCTAATTTTGTTGTTGCATGTTTTACGTGGTGACCATGGGTATCTAGTAAGATTGCATCTTACTTACGCAAACACCACAACGGAGATATATGAGTTGCTATTTAACCTCATCCAAGGACCTCCTCGGTCAATTCCGATTCAACTAAAGTTGGATAAATTGACACCCGCCAGTCATCTTTGAGCAACGGAGTTACTCGTAGCGATGAAACCAGTATCTCGTAAGCGTACGAGTAATGTCGGTCCGAGCCCCTTCGATCTAACAATACCGCAGAATCAAGAAAAGACTAAGGAGGGCAGCAAAACGCACATCACCGCCCACAAAAACTTTTGTGTTCTACTCGAGAAGACATCTACGCATGAACCTAGCTCATGATGCCACTGTAGGGGAACGTCGCATGGGAAACACAAATTTTCCTACGCACACGAAGACCTATCATGGTGATGTCCATCTACGAGAGGGGATGTGTGATCTACGTACCCTTGTAGACCGTACAGCAGAAGCGTTAGTGAACGCGGTTGATGTAGTGGAACGTCCTCACGTCCCTCGATCCGCCCCGCGAACTATCTCGCGATCAGTCCCACGATCTAGTGCAGAACGGACGGTACCTCCGCGTTCAGCACACGTACAACTCGACGATGATCTCGGCCTTCTTGATCCAACAAGAGAGACGGAGAGGTAGAAGAGTTCTCCGGCAGCGTGACGGCACTCCAGAGGTTGGTGATGATCTTGTCTCAGCAGGGCTCCGCCCGAGCTCTGCAGAAACGCGATCTAGAGGTAAAACTTTGGAGATATGTAGGCGGGCTGTCGTGGCAAAGTTGTGTCAAATCAGCCCTAAAACCCCACTATATATAGGAGGAGGAGGGGGGAGCCTTGCCTTGGGGTCCAAGGACTCCCAAGGGGGTCGGCCGAGCCAAGGGGGAAGGTCTCCCCCCCCAAACCGAGTCCTACTTGGTTTGGAAGGTGGAGTCCTTCTTCCCTTTCCCACCTCCTTCCTTTTTTTTCTTTTTTCATTGATTTTTCTTCCAATGCGCATAGGTCTCCTTTGGGCTGTCTCACCAGCCCACTAAGGGCTGGTGCGGCACCCCCAATGCCTATGGGCTTCCCCGGGGTGGGTTGCCCCCCCCCCCCCCGGTGAACTCCCGGAACCCATTCGTCATTCCCAGTAAATTCCCGGTAACTCCGAAAACCCTCGTTTCCGGACCATTCCGGAAACCCTCGTGACGTCCGTGATCTCATCCCGGACTCCGAACAACATTCGGTAACCAACCATATAACTCAAATACGCATAAAACAACGTCGAACCTTAAGTGTGCAGACCATGCGGGTTCGAGAACTATGTAGACATGACCCGAGAGACTCCTCGGTCAATATCCAATAGCGGGACCTGGATGCCCATATTGGATCCTACATATTCTACGAAGATCTTATCGTTTGAACCTCAGTGCCAAGGATTCATATAATCCCGTATGTCATTCCCTTTGTCCTTCGGTATGTTACTTGCCCGAGATTCGATCGTCAGTATCCGCATACTTATTTCAATCTCGTTTACCGGCAAGTCTCTTTGCTCGTTCCTTAATACAAGATCCCGCAACTTACACTAAGTCACATTGCTTGCAAGGCTTGTGTGTGATGTTGTATTACCGAGTGGGCCCCGAGATACCTCTCCGTCATAAGGAGTGACAAATCCCAGTCTTGATCCATACTAACTCAACGAACACCTTCCGAGATACCTGTAGAGCATCTTTATAATCACCCAGTTACGTTGCAACGTTTGATACACACAAAGTATTCCTCCGGTGTTAGTGAGTTATATGATCTCATGGTCATAGGAACAAATACTTGACACGCAGAAAACAGTAGCAATAAAATGACACGATCAACATGCTACGTCTATTTGTTTGGGTCTAGTCCATCACGTGATTCTCCTAATGACGTGATCCAGTTATCAAGCAACAACACTTTGTTCATAACCAGAAGACACTGACTATCGTTTATCAACTGGCTAGCCAACTAGAGGCTTGCTAGGGACAGTGTTTTGTCTATGTCTCCACACATGTATATAAGTCTTCATTCAATACAATTATAGCATGGATAATAAACGATTATCTTGATATAGGAATTATAATAATAACTATATTTATTATTGCCTCTAGGGCATAATTCCAACATGGTGGCCCCTCCTGATGGACCCCCAGAACCCTTCAGGTGGCCCAGTACGTTACCGGTGACGCCTCAAACATTTTCGGTGTCCAAACCCCTCATCCTATATATCAAGCTTCACCTCCAGACCATTCCGGAGCTCCCCGTGACGTCCGGGATCACATCCGGGACTCCGAACAACCTTCGGTTCCCATATAAACCTAGCGTCATCGAACCTTAGTTGTGTAGACCCTACAGGTTCGGGAAGCATTCAGACATGACCGAGACACCTCTCCGGTCAATAATAAACAGCGGGGTCTGCATATCCATGTTGGTTCCCACATGTTCCACAATGCTCTTATCGGATTAACCACGATGTCAATCAATCCCGTATTCAATCAATCCCGTATTCAATTCCCTTTGTCTATCGATATGATACTTTCCCGAGATTCGATCATCATTATCCCCATACCTTGTTCAATCTCGTTGCCGGCAAGTCTCTTTACTCATTCCATAACACATTATCCCGTGGCTAACTCCTTACTCACATTGAGCTCATTATGATGTTGTCCTACCGACTGGGCACAGAGATACCTCTCCGTCACACGGAGTGACAAATCCCGGTCTCGATTCATACCAACCCAACAGACACTTTCGAAGATACCTATAGTGCACCTTTATAGTCACCCAGTTACGTTGTGATGTTTGATACACCCAAAGCACTCCTACGGTATCCGGGAGTTGCACAATCTCATGGTCTAAGGAAAAGATACCTGGCATTTGAAAAGTTTTAGCATACGAACAACACGATCTAGTGCTATGCTTAGGATTGGGTCTTGTCCATCACATCATACTCCTAATGATGTGATCCCATTATCAATGACATCCAATGTCCATGATCAGGAAACCATGATCATCCATTGATCAACGAGCTAGCCAACTAGAGGCTCACAAGGGACACATTGTGATATATGTATTCACACATGTATTACGGTTTCCGGTTAATACACTTATAGCATGAATAATAGACAATTATCATGAACTGGAACTATAATAATAACCATTTTATTATTTCCTCTAGGGCACATTTCCAACATTGACAACCCTCTTGCCCGCGTTGGGTGCAGCGCGTGCTCTTTTGTGTGCAGGAGCTGAAGACGGGCATTTGCATGGTCCTCCCATTGGTTCTGTAACATTGGTTCTCACTGAGGGAAATACTTATCTCTACTATGGTGCATCTCCCCTCCTCTTCAAGGAAAATCCCAATGCAGTTTACATGTAGCAGTCTTCTTCTTTCATCTTGATTTGATGATATCCAAAGTAGGCACGTCAAAAGCACAAACTCTCACATCCAGATGTAGCGTCAATAATCGGGTCAATGTATGGAAGAGCAAACTGATAATTTGGACCTGCTTTGTTCAAATCTGTATAGTCGACAAACATGTGCCAAGTCCCATTCTTCTTCAACACAAGCTGTGGGTTAGCCAACCATTCTGGATGGAACACTTCAACGATAAACCCGGAAGCTAGTAGCCAAGATACCTCCTTGCCAAGGTTTTTCGTCTCTCCTTGTTAAAATGACAGAGAAACTATTGGAGAAGCTTCATCTTAGGATCAACATTTAGACACTATTGAGTGAGTTCTCTCGGTACAAGGCATGTCAGAAGGTTTCCATGCAAAGATGACCTAATTCTCATGGATGAACTCTATGAGCACGCTTTCCTATTTAGGATCCATATTTGCCCCAATGGTGAACAGTTGAGAAGAATCACTGGAGTGAAATCAACTTCCTTGGTGTCTCTGGGCGACTTGAACTTGAGAAGATTATCACACTCACTGGTGCGTTTCTTGAGAGAGGTCATATCTATAGGATCAACATTGTCCTTGTAGAAATTCAATTCCTCGACTGCACAACCCGACTCTGCATATGTTGCGTCTCCTTCCTCACATTAGAGAGCAATTTTCATGTCACCATTGACTATGTAGTTCCCTTAGGCCCTAGCATTTTTAGCTTCAGATAAACATAGCAAGGTCTGAAATGAGCATGAGAAGGACTCTTGATTTTAACCACATCAAACATCAGAAATTTAGATCTCAAGTTGAATTCAGGGCCAAAAGCGACTTCCAGAGAAATCTTTCTGATGGGATAAGCTGATTTGTCGGGGAAAATACCATGAAAGACCGTAGATAAGACTTCAACATCTTCTCTGACAAATTCATATAGTATGGGATATTTATGCTACTCCCGCCGTCCATGAGCACTTTGGGTGACTTGTAACCACTGACTTGGAGGGCAACCACCAAAGCAAGACTCCCGGGGTTGGCATCCCGAAAGGGATGAGCCTCTCAACTCCATATGTCCGGTTGCTCAAACCAGTTTAAGAACATTGGGACCGTAGGATCAACTGTGTTGATTGCGCATCGCTGAAGCTTTTGGTAACGTTTTCATGTTCTCGTTGTAAATATGTGATATTGCCTACTGTTCAACAACTTGGGATTACTCTCAAACCTAGACAAACTTCCCTGATTCTGATTTCCATGTCTGGCTTGTTGACAGTTACCATCGCCATCACGAGCCCGTGAGAACCCTGAGTTTTGACTGCCTCTACCATGGAAGCCGGTGTTCTGAAACCTTCCATTCTAGAGTCCGACGCCTGGGAAGCCAACTAGTGGGGCGCCAGATCCCATGTTACCAGGGTGTCCACCATTGTTTCCTCCTTGGTGATGACTCTGAACCGCTTGATTCCGAAATTCCTATAAGATAAAACAGTTTTCCCAAGAGTGATTTGCCGGCATTCAATCAAAACTATTATTTGGGCATGGGCCCTTGCGCGCTTCCTTGTAGTTACCAGGGCGACTGGCAAAACAAGGCTCTCTAAAGTTGTTGTTGTCACGCTGATTCTTGAAACCAATATTTGTCAAAAAAAATCAAAGCTTTCCTCGGGATTCTATTGTTGTTGTTGTTGTTCCCATTACTATTATGATGATGAACTTTGCCATTATTTTTCTTGGCTTTGCTAGACTTCTCATCATCTAAGGTTGGATCCTTGGTGTTATCTGACTCGGCATATCTGGTGAGAACGTACATAAGACTACCCATATCTTTTACCTTCCTTTTCAGGCGACCAAGCTTTTGGACCAAGGGATGGAAATGATATTTTCTTTCCAAGATGAGGACTCCTTGTTGAGCTATGATGCTACCTGAGGAGTGGATGATTTATGTTATTCATCGTGACCAATGATGGGCCAACTCATTGTCCCACTGAACGCACTATTCAAAATCAACAATCACGGTCTAACTATTGCAAGTCCCTTGGATGTTTTTGATGAAGCACTCCTTAAGCTCTTGTCAGGTGTTGATGGAATTGGTCGGCAAACTTTTTAGCCATTGTGTGTTGATCTTTCAAGCATCATGGTCAAATATTGAGCACAAACTACATCACTGACTTTTAGCATATCCATGGCTAGTTCATAACTCTCAATCCACTCAACTAGCTCAAGGTCGGCTGTTTAATTGGAGACCTTGCGAGGGCCTTTGAAATGTTGCAACACACGCTAATTTTCTAAAGCTAGTCCCAGGCATAGAGTTCCCATTGTTCGTCCCGATATCCCCGTGCTCTTGATTATAGGTGGGGTTGTGGTGGGTGGGTAATGTAGTGTTGGTCGGACGTACTTGATGACCCACAAGTATAGGGGATCTATCGTAGTCATTTCGATAAGTAAGAGTGTCGAACCCAACGACGAGCAGAAGGATCTGACAAGTGGTTTTCACCAAGGTATTCTGTGCAAGCACTGAAATTATCGGTAACAGATAGTTGTGTGATAAGGATGATTCGTAGCAAGTAGAAAGTAACAATAGTAACAAAGGTGCAGCAAGGTGGTCCAATCCCTTTTGTAGCAAGGGACAAGCCTGGACAAACTCTTATAGGATGTAAAGCACTCTCGAGGACACATGGGAATTTCTGTTAAGCTAGTTTTCATCATGTTCATATGATTCGCGTTCGCTACTTTGATAGTTTGATATGTGGGTGTACCGGTGCTTGGGTGCTTCCCTTACTTGGACAAACATCCCACTTATGATTAACCCCTCTCGCAAGCATCCACAACTACGAAAGAAGAATTAAGACAAAGTCTAACCATAGCATTAAACTAGTGGATCCAAATCAGCCCCTTATGAACCAACACATAAACTAGGGTTTAAGCTTCTGTCACTCTAGCAACCCATCATCTACTTACTACTTCCCAATGCCTTCCTCTAGGCCGAAATAATGGTGAAGTGTTATGTAGTTGACATTCACATAACACCACTAGAGGAAAAACAACATACGACGCATCTAAATATCAAACGAATACCAAATTCACATGACTACTTATAGCAAGACTTATCCCATGTCCTTAGGAACAAAAGTAATTAATCACAAAGCATAATTATATTCATGACCAGAGAAGTATTGAATAGAATAAAGGATCTGAACATATAATCTTCCACCGAGTAATCCAACTAGCATCAACTATGAAGAGTAATTAACACTAATAGCAACCTTACAAGTACCAATCGGAGTCGCGAGACGTAGATTGGTTAGAAGAGATGAACTACGATTTCGAGATGAGATGGTGTTGATGAAGATGTTGATGGTGAAGAGTCCCCTCCGATGAGAGGAGTGTTGGTGATGACGATGGCGACGATTTCCCCCTCCGGGAGGGAAGTTTCCCCGGCAGGCTGCCCTCCGGGAACTCTAGATTGGTTATGCTCAAGTTCCGCCTCGTGGCGGCGGTGATTCCTCCCGAAAGCCTCCTCTTGATTTTTTCTGGAACGAAACCCTCCTTATAGAAAAAGAGGGGAGCCTGGGGGCCAACAGGGAGCCCACAAGCCCCCTAGGCGCGGCCAGGGGGTAGGCCGCACCAAGCAGGCTTGTGGCCTCCTGGTGGCTCCCCTCTGGTACTTCTTCCGCCCAGTATTTTTTATAAAATCCAAAATAATTCCTCGTTGATTTTCATGGATTTTGGAGTTCGCAGAATAGGTATCTCAAACTTGCTCCTTTTTCAGGCCAGAATTCCAGCTGCCGGCATTCTCCCTCTTCATGTAAACCTTGTAAAATAAGAGAGAAAAGGCATAAGTATTGTACCGTGAAGTGTAATAACAACCCATAAAGCGATAAATATCAACATAAAAGCATGATGCAAAATGGACGTATCAACTCCCCCAAGCTTAGACATCGTTTGTCCTCAAGCGGAAACCAAGATCAATAAATATACCCACATGTTTAGAGAGAGAGGTGTCGACAAAACAAAATACGGACATGCAGGCATCATGATCATAATTAGAAGAACAATATCATCATATAATCTCTGATGCTAAAGTGTAAATTCCATCACAAAGTAAAGTATGGATCAATAACCTTATTGAGAATTAACAACCAATAGCCTTTAGTCATTGAAGCAATTGCAATTTATCATAACACCGGAAAGAGTCAAATAAGAGCTTGTAAAGCAAATCCACATACTCAATCATCCTTTCGTCTTCTACAATTGCTACAACTCACGTGGTACTCATGAGATCAAAGTTTCAGTCAAACACATAGAAAGATAGGGGCTTATAGCTTCGCCTCCCAACTATTTACCTCAAGGGTAATGTCAACAATAATAATTGATGAATACTTACTTCCAGGTTGACATATGAATATAGATCTTTCCCTAGCATATGACGTTAGCCAATATAAAGGCGATATAAGGAATTGGTGTCGATCACCATGACAATTTTAAGGGCAAAAAGTAAAGGTACAAGATAGGCCCTTCGCAGAGGGAAGCAGAGGTTGTCATGCGCTTTTGAGGTTTGGATGTGTGACCTCTTAGTGTGAAGGAATGTCACTTTATATTGCCTCCTGTGATAAAGAACTTTATTATGCAGTCTGTCGCTTTTATGTCTTCGTCATCACAGGTTTGTACAAAGCTTATTTTCCACACGCTAATAGATTATACATATTTAGGGAGCAAGTCTTATTGCTTGCAGCGATGATAACTTACTTGAGGGATCTTATTCAATCCATAGGTAGGTATGGTGGACTCTGATGGCAAAACACGGTTGAAGGTTTATGGATGCACAAGTAGTATCTCTACTTCATGTAGAAGTTTTGGCTGATATGAGGTGGGAGCAATCGTCACATGCTAAGGGATCTCTAGTCATATAACATTGTTCGGAACGAAGCAAACATAACTCATTATGTTGTCTTCCTTGTCCAACATCTACTTCTAAGCATGTAATAGTTTAATGAGTGTTCACAATCATAGATGGTGTCCAAGATGATATATTTATATGTGAACCTCTCCTTCTTTATCACTTCCTATTAATTGCAACAATGAACAAGGTCTATGTTTGTCCACCCACAACAAGTTTCAATCAACATACTTTTTATATGTGAAGTCATCACTTCCCATAAGATCATTACATGATCTTTCATGCTTTTGTTATTTTATCATTCTTTTCTTTAGATCATGGCATGAAGCAAGGCCCTTGACTAAAACACTCTTTATTATATGACTCACGAACTCGAATACAACGGGGGGTGACACAAAGCAAAACTCAAGCCTAAAACACCAAGAACTTTATTCTACTAGAGGAAGATAAAACCAAAAAGGATTGAACTAAGAAAAGGTAAAGGCAAAAGATGTGATGGTGATACGATACCGGGGCAACTCCCCCATGCTTGGCACAAGCCAATGGGATTGCCCATACCCGTGCTTAATTGTCTTCCTTTGAGGGTGATGGTGGTGGAGCTACCTTGTCTTTTGATTCCAAGAGGGCCATCAATCTTTGATTTATAACTTGGAGTTCTGTGATATGTTTCTCCAGCAAAACAACTTCACGGGTGAGATAAGTATTACCAACATTAGTTATTTCACATAATCTCAAGAGCTCGATCAATGATGGAGGTAAAAGGTGGAGGTAGGGTTGAAGAAAATCCTCTTCCTCAGCTTCTTCCTTGTTGAGCACAGATTGCCCTTCGTCCAATGCCGGATTCTTCTCCTTATTTTTGCCCTTAGTTTCTTCAGGTAGCCTTTCCTTTGGCCTCCATGACCTCCATTCTTTTCAGATCAGCATTCACTTCTTCATAGACTTGAGGGAGATCGTTCTCCCCTATAGATTCCTGAGAACACATCTTGCTCTAAATCTGCGGCAGAAACAGGATCGAAACGAAAACAGAGGAAAATTTTATGATATGAGGGTCAGACCTTTCGGGAGAATATGTAATAAAATTTTCCCGACCAAAAGGAGTACTCCGCAAGAAAACGGAGTCCGGGAGGCACACGAGGTGGTCACAAGCCCCCCAAGCGTGGCCAGGGGGTGGCCCATGCCTGGCAGGCTTGTCTCCTCCTCGTGCGCTTTCCGGACTACTTTAATTTTTCTATTTTTTTATAAATTCCAAAATGGATAAAAATTCCTACTTGAAAAGTTTTGGAGTCGGTTTACTTACCGAATCACATACCTCTTCGTTTTCGGAGTCTGAAATAGGCTGATAAATATCCCTTATATACTCCTCCAGAGTTATGGTATTGATAATATTGCTTTCAACATTTATGGGAGTACCTGAGATATAATGCTTGATTCTTTGCCCATTTACCACTCTCGGAAAATTGCCTTCCGTGTTGTTGATCTTGATGGCACCGGAACAATATACTTCCTCAACAATGTAAGGACCTTCCCATTTAGAGAGAAGCTTGCCTGCAAAAAATCTTAAATGAGAATTATATAGCAAGACATAATAACCTACATTGAACTCACGTTTTTGTATCCTTTTATCATGCCACCTCTTAACCTTTTCTTTGAACAACTTGGCATTTTCATATGCCTGAGCTCTCCATTCATCAAGCGAGCTAATATCAAATAACCTCTTCTCACTAGCAAGTTTGAAATCAAAGTTCAGCTCTTTGATTGCCCAATAAGCCTTATGCTCTAGCTCAAGAGGTAAATGACATGCTTTACTGTAAACCATTTTGTACGGAGACATGCCCATGGGATTCTTATAAGCAGTTCTATAAGCCCACGGTGCATCATCGAGCTTCTTAGACCAATTCTTTCTATACCTACTAACAGTCTTCTGTAGAATTAGTTTAATCTCTCTATTACTTAGCTCCACTTGACCACTGGACTGAGGGTGATAGGGAGATGCAACTCTATTGTTGACATCATACTTAGCAAGCAATTTACGGAAAGCACCATGAATAAAATGTGAACCACGATCAGTCATTAGATATCTAGGGACTCCAAATCTAGGGAAAATAACTTCTTTAAGCATCCTGATAGAGGTGTTGTGATCAGCACTACTAGTTGGGATAGCTTCTACCCACTTACTAACGTAATCAGCAACAACTAGGATATGAGTATACCCGTTGGATTTTGGAAAAGGTCCCATCTAATCAAAGCCCCAAACATCAAATGGTTCAATGACAAGTGAATAATTCATAGGCATTTCGTGACGTTTACTGATATTACATATTGTTTGACATTCGTCACAAGACAAGACAAACTTACGGGCATCCTTGAAGAGAGTGGGCCAATAGAAACCTGATTGCAATACCTTGTGTGCAGTTCTATCTCTCGCATGGTGTCCTCCGTAAGCCTCGGAGTGACACTTCTGTAGGATCTGTCCCTGTTCATGTTCAGGTACACAACGTCTAATAACACCATCTACTCCTTCCTTATAAATGTGAGGATCATCCCAAAACTAATGTCTCAAATCAAATAAGAATTTCTTCTTTTGATGGTATGTGAAACTACGTGGTATATATTTGGCAACGATATAATTTGCATAATCAGCATACCACGGTGTACTACGTGAAGCACTGATGACATTCAATTCATCATCAGGAAAGCTATCATCAATAGGTTGTGGGTCATCAAAACATTCTCCAACCTAGACAAGTTATCTGCTACGGGGTTCTCAGCACCCTTCCTATCAACAACATGCAAATCAAATTCTTTTAGCAAGAGAACCCATCTGATAAGTCTAGGTTTTGCATCTTTCTTTTCCATGAGATAATTAATAGCAGCGTGATCAGTGTGAATAGTGACTTTGGAATCAACTATGTAAGATCTGAACTTTTCACATGCAAACACGACTGCTAAAAATTCCTTTTCAGTAGTAGCATAGTTTCTTTGGGCACTATCTAGAGTTTTACTAGCATAGTGAATAACATTCAACTTCTTATCAACTCTTTGTCCTAGAACAGCACCAACAACATAATCACTAGCATCACACATAATTTCAAAAGGTAAGTTCCAATCAGGTGGTTGAACAATAGGTGTAGTTATCAAAGCCTTCTTAAGTATTTCGAAGTCTTCCTCACAATCATCGTCAAAAACAAAAGGAATATCCTTTTGCAAGAGATTGGTAAGAGGCCTAGAAATCTTAGAGAAGTCCTTAATGAACCTTCTATAGAAACCAACATGACCAAGGAAACTTCTTATACCTTTGATATGTGTAGGGCAGGGCATTTTCTCGATTGCATCAACCTTAGCCTTATCGACTTCAATACCTCTTTCAGAAATTTTATGTCCTAAGACGATGCCTTCATTAACCATAAAGTGGCACTTCTCCCAATTCAAGACAAGATTGGTATCTTTACATCTCTGCAAAACTCGATCAAGGTTGCTGAGGCAGTCATCAAAAGAAGACCCGTAAACGGAGAAGTCATCCATGAAAACCTCAACAATCTTTTTACAAAAGTCAGAGAATATAGCCATCATACATCTTTGAAAGGTAGCAGGTGCATTACATAAGCCAAAAGGCATACGTCTGTAAGCAAAGGTACCGAAAGGGCAGGTGAAAGTGGTTTTCTCCTGATCAGATTGTGCAACAGGTATTTGGGAGAAACCAGAATAACCATCTAGAAAGCAGAAGTGTGTGTGTTTAGACAATCTTTCTAGAATTTGGTCAATAAAAGGCAAACGGTAATGATCTTTCCTAGTGGCTTTATTCAATTTCCTAAAATCGATCACCATCCTATAGCCAGTAATAATCCTCTGTGGGACCAATTCATCTTTATCATTAGGGACAACGGTAATACCTCCCTTCTTAGGGACGCAATGCACCGAACTCACCTAATCACTATGAGCAACATGATAGATAATACCCGCTTCCAGGAGCTTTATTTCTTTTCTTACTACCTCTTTCATCTTAGGATTTAATCTCCGTTGATGATCGACAACTCATTTGGAATCAGGATCGGTTTTAATTTTGTGCTGGCATAGAGTGGGACTAATGCCCTTAAGATCATCAAGAGTATATCCAATAGCAGCATGGTGCTTCCTCAGAGTTTTTAATAACTTATTTTCTTCATGCTCTGAGAGGCTAGCATTAATCATAACAGGATATATCACTTTTTCATCGAGATAAGCATACTTAAGAGTATCAGGCAACTGTTTAAGCTCGAACTCTGGATCACCCTTTGGTGGGGGTGGGTCTCCAAGCAGTTCAACATGCAAATTATTCTTAAGGATGGGATGTTGTTCAAAGATAAATCTATCTATCTCATTCCTTTCATCCATATGCATATCATTTTCATGCTCAAGCAAGTATTGCTCTAAAGGATCAATAGGAGGCACATCAATTGAAGCTAGGGCAATAATTTCATCCTTACTAGGCAACTCTTTTTCATGAGGCTGTCTACCAAACTTGGAGAAACTGAACTCATGTGACACACCTTCAAAGCCAACAGTGACAGTTTGCTTCTCACAGTCAATATGAGCATTGACAGTATTGAGAAAAGGTCTGCCAAATATGATGGGACAAAAGCTATATAACATTGAGAAACTGAACTCATGTGACACACCTTCAAACCCAACCGGAGTCTCACTAGGAACAATAGGATCATTATAAGAGATGACTTTCTCTTCAACTGGACTCGGTTTAACTACATTGACTTCTGAGGGAGGATTATATTTAAACCACCTCTCTTTAGGGAGATCAATATGAGCAGAAAAAGATTCACACAATGAAGCTACTATCTCAGAGTCAAGTCCATATTTAGTGCTAAAATCACAAAACTATTTGTTTCGACAAAGGATTTAACGCAATCAAACTTGAGATTCATACCTAACTCCTTACCTTCATCAAACTCCCAATCTTCAGAGTTGCGTTTAATTCTTTCCAATAAATTCCATTTGAAGTCAATATCTCTCTTCATAAAAGAACCGGTACAAGAAGTGTCAAGCATGGTGCGATTATCATGAGAAAGCCGAGCATAGAAGTTCTGAATGATAATTTCTCTCAAGAGATCATGGTTGGGGCACGAATATAACATTGATTTAAGCCTCCCCCAAGCTTGAGCGATACTTTCTCTGTCACGAGGCCAAAAATTATAGATATAATTCCGATCACGATGTACCAAATGCATAGGATAAAACTTTTGATGAAATTCCAATTTCAATCGGTTGTAGGTCCATGATCCAGTATCATCACATAGCCTATAACATGTCAATGATTTATCCCTCAAAGATAAGGGAAAGACCTTCTTCTTGACCTCATCCTCGGGAAAACCTGCACGCTTAAATAAACCACAAACTTCATCTACATAGATTAGATACTGTTAGCCATAATCTTGACATGCAAGAATCATGGAGCCATACGTATGCCCAGCTCAGTCTTTGGCGCCTGGAGAGAAGTCGATTTGAGCGGACGTGCATGCGTTGGAGTGGAGCTGGACGGAGTCACGGCCGGACGCATGTGCTAGCTTGCATGCAGTAGTTGTTAACTAGGTCATGGAGATATTCCAGGAGGTAGTTAGTTGGTGCTACGATATGTGGAGTAGTGGCCGGTCTGGAGGCCTAGTCGTGCGTGCGTGCGTACGTGAGGCCAAATGTAAGTCCGGCTATATAAGCCATGTACTGGTATTGTGTAGAAGTGCGGCCGTGAGGGCAGCCAAAGGAGAGGAGCCGGTGTGTGTATCCGTGCTCCGGTGTGTTGCCGAGCAACGGGGTGTCCTGAGCCAAGTGTGAGGGGTCTAGAAGATGTAGTCTCCATCGGGACCGTGGTGTGTGCCCGGTCGACGTGAGAGTTCTTCCGGGTTGTGCCGCGTGCGTGCGTGTGTACCTCATGTATGTGTTTGAGTCGTTGTGAGAAATAAAGCCAAGATACAGGCGTTGGTGCGCCGCGGCGTTCGTCGCCGGAAAAATCATGGTGTCTCCTTCATCTACCTTCGTCCGGCGTTTGGGTCGCCGGTGGGTTTGTCCCAACAGATGCAAGTCGGGATGTGATGTTCCATCTCCTGTAAAAGGATTAGCCAGCAGTTTCTCAAGCATACCCGAAGGAAATTCATACAAAATATTTTCAGTAGGTGAAGAAGGTTGATGAGCAACTCCTTGTGCTTCCGTTCGAGGTGAAGATACCCGGACAAGGTCCTCAAAGGATTAGTTTCCATAGTGACAAGTGACAATAAATTTCAGCACACTAGATAAATGTTTCCTTACCAAATTCCACTTATCAAAGGTGCTTCACTCCCCGGCAACAGCGCTAGAAAAGAGTCTTCATGAACCACAAGTGTAGGGGATATAACGTAGTCCTTTCGATAAGTAAGAGTGTCGAACCCAACGAGGAGCAGAAGGATCTGACAAGTGGTTTTCAGCAAGGCATTCTCTGCAAGCACTGACATTATCGGTAACAGATAGTTGTGTGATAAGATGATTCGTAGCAAGTAGCAAGTAACAGTAGTAACAAAGGTGCAACAAAGTGGCACAATCCCGTTTGTAGCTAGGGACAAGCCTGGACAAACTCTTATAGGAGGTAAAGCGCTCCCGAGGACACATGGGAATTTCTGTCAAGCTAGTTTTCATCATGTTCATATGATTTGCGTTCGCTACTTTGATAGTTTGATATGTGGGTGGACTGGTGCTTGGGTGCTGCCCTTACTTGGACAAACATCCCACTTATGATTAACCCCTCTCGCAAGTATCTGCAACTACGAAAGAAGAATTAAGACAAGGTCTAAGCATAGCATTAAACTAGTGGATCCAAATCAGCCCCTTACGAAGCAACGCATAAACTAGGGTTTAAGCTTCTGTCACTCTAGCAACCCATCATCTACTTACTACTTCCCAATGCATTCCTCTAGGCCCAAATAATGTTGAAGTGTTATGTAGTTGACGTTCACATAACACCACTAGAGGAAAAACAATATACAACACATCAAAATATCGAACGAATACCAAATTCACATGACTACTTATAGCAAGACTTATCCCATGTCCTCAGGAACAAAAGTAACTACTCACAAAGCATAATTATATTCATGGCCAGAGAGGTATTAAATAGCATCAAGGATCTGAACATATAATCTTCCACCGAGTAATCCAACTAGCATCAACTATGAAGAGTAATTAACACTACTAGCAACCTTAGAAGTACCAATCGGAGTCGCGAGACGGAGATTGGTTACAACAGATGAACTAGGGTTTGGAGATGAGATGGTGTTGATGAAGATGTTGATGGTGACGAGTCCCCTCCGATGAGAGGAGTGTTGGTGATGACGATCGCGACGATTTCCCCCTCTTGGAGGAAAGTTTCCCCGGCTGGACGGCCCTGCCGGAGCTCTAGATTGGTTCTGCTCAAGTTCCGCCTCGTGGCGGTGGCGATTCCTCCCGAAAGCCTCCTCTTGATTTTTTTTCTGGAACGAAACCCTCCTTATAGCAAAAGAGGGGAGCCAGAGGGCCAACATGGATCCCACAAGCCCCCTAGGCGCGTCCAGTGGGGTAGGCCGCACCTAGCAGGCTTGTGGCCTCCTGGTGGCTCCCCTCTGGTACTTCTTCCGCCCAGTATTTTTTTATAAAATCCAAAATAATTGCTCGTTGATTTTCACGACTTTTGGAGTTGCGCAGAATAGGTATCTCAAACTTGCTCCTTTTTCAGGCCAGAATTCCAGCTGCCAGCATTCTCCCTCTTCATGTAAACCTTGTAAAATAAGAGAGAAAAGGCATAAGTATTGTACCGTGAAGTGTAATAACAGCCCATAAAGTGATAAATATCAACATAAAAGCATGATGCAAAATTGACGTATCAGTACTCTCAATGGATGTTATGTGCCTCTACAAGTCACTGAGCTCGGTGGCACGTCTCCAATGTATCTATAATTTTTTATTGTTACATGATATAATATTATCATTCTAGGATGCTTCTTGAGTGTTTGTATGCTAGTTAATATTATTTCTGAGCACTATCGACCCAGTGCCCAGTGCTAGTTGTCCTTTTCTACATGTTTTTGGCTTTTCAGGTTTACAGTATCAAACAAAGTTCAATTTCCCCCAAATTGTTTATGATTTTTCTTGAACCAAAACAAGACCTGAAATCACTAGGCGGAGACGAGAGGCTGCACGGGGGAGGCAACACACATCAGGGCGCGCCCAGGAGGCCGCCTTGTCACGTTGTATGCTGGCCCCCTCTGCGTCTATCTGCGTATCTATTGTTCTATAAATTCTCAGTTACACCAAAAACCCTAGGGCGCCACCCGAAACACTTTTTCTGCCGCCGCAAGTCTTTGTTCCTCCGTGAGGCAATCTAGAGCCGTTTTCCGCTGCCCTGTTGGAGGGGGTCGATCACGGAGGACATCTACATCAACCTTGCTGCTCCCATGGTGATGTGTGAGTAGTTTACCAAATACCTACGAGTCCGTAGCTAGTACCTAGATGGCTATCTCTCTATCTCTCAATTGGTCTTCAATGCAATGATCATCACATCTCCCCTTTGATCTATCTGATGTAATCCTATTGTATGATGCGTTTGTTCTTATCCGATAAATTGTGGGTCTATCTTCAAATTATTCATGATAAAGTTTGGGTATTTTACATGTGTGTCCTGATACGTCTACAACGTATCTATCATTTTTTATTGTTCCATGCTATTATATTATACATTTTGGATGTTTTATATGCATTTATATGTTGTTTTATATTATTTTTGGGACTAACCTATTAATCTAGAGCCTAGTGCCAGTTTCTGTTTTTTCCACGTTTTTGAATATTGCAGATAAGGAATATTAAATGGAGTTCAAACGGAATAAAATCTCCGGAAAATTTTTCTTGGACCAGAAGACACGCAATAAACTTGGAGTAGGGGGCAAGACAGTTGCCGGGAGGCCACAAGCCTACAGGGCGCGCCCTGGGGGGTGCTCGCGCTCCCTGGCTTGTGGGCCCCCTGAAAGTCTCCTAACCCTAAAATCCCAAATATTGCAGAAACGTAGAAAAGAGCCACAAAAATATTTTTACGCCGTCGGGAGCCCATGTTCCTGAGAGATCCAATCCGGGAGCCTTTTCCAGTAATCTGCCAAAGGGGAATCGATCACTGACGGCATCTACATCAACTCCCTTACCCCTCCAATGATGTCTGAGTAGTTCACCACACACCTATAGGTCCATAGCTAGTAGCTAGATGCTTCTTCTGTCTCTTTGATCTTCAATACCATATTCTTCATGATCTTCATGGAGATCTATCCAATGTAATACTATTTTGCGGTGTGTTTGTCGAGATCCGATGAATTGTGAGTTTACGTTCAGATTATCCATGATTATTTCTGAGTCTCTTCCAAATTCTTATATGCATGAATTCATATCTTTGCAAGTCTCTTCAAATTATTTGTTAGGTTTGCCCAACTAGATTGGTAATTCTTGCAATGGGAGAAGTCCTTAGTTTTGGGTTCAATGTTGCGGTGTCCTCACCCAGTGACAGTAGGGGTAACGAGGCACGTATTGTGTTGTTGCCATCAAGGGTTAAAAGATGGGGTTTTCATCATATTTCCTGAATTTATCACTCCACGTCATGTCATCTTACATAATGCGTTACTCTGTTCTTCATGAACTTAATACTCTAGATGCAGGCAGAAGTAGGTCGATGTATGGAGTAATAGTAGCAGATGCAGAATCGTTTCGGTCTACTTGATACTGACGTGATGCCTATATGCATAATCATTGCCTTGTATATCTTCATAATTATTTGCTTTTCTATTAATTGCTCGACTGTAATTTTTCACCCACTGTATTATTTTCCTTGATGAGAGAAGCGTCTAGTGAAACCTATGCCCCCCAGGTCTATTTTATTTATTATATTTTCAGATCTATAAACCAAAAATACCAA
The DNA here is from genome assembly GCF_904849725.1 of Hordeum vulgare subsp. vulgare. Taxonomy (NCBI): domain Eukaryota; kingdom Viridiplantae; phylum Streptophyta; class Magnoliopsida; order Poales; family Poaceae; genus Hordeum; species Hordeum vulgare. Next base: position 121,316,404 of record NC_058520.1, read on the forward strand.
AAACACTTTGCTGCAATTTATTTATTTTAGTTTATTTTTAGATCTATCAATATTTTATATCTATCTATATCAGATCTCATCCTTGCAAATAACTCTTAAGGGATAGACAACCCCTTTATAGCGTTGGCTGCAAGTGTTTGATTATTTGTGTAGGTACTACTACTGGAGTCTCACTTGTTCTTCCTACTATATTGATACCTTGGTTGTCAACAAACTTAGAGAAATACTTATCTAGTTTGCACATCACCCTTTCCACTTCAAGGGAAAACCAACGTAAGCTCAAGAGGTAGCAAGAAGGATTTCTGGCGCCGTTGCCGGGGAGGATACATTGCAAGATCAATCTTACCAAGTACCCATCACAAACTCATCTCTTGAATTTACTTTATTTTCCATTTTCCTCTCATTTTCCTCTCCCCCACTTCACCAATTTTTTGTTTTATTCGTCTTTTCTCCTGAGAACTCTTTTTGCTTGCTTGTGTTTCCATGTGCCTTCTATTTGCTTGCTTCTTCGCTTGCTAAAAATCTATTGATATGGATCCTCATCCACTTGCTAAATTTTCAAAAGGCCAAATTATGATCAACCAATTGCAAGTGAGTTGAGTGCACTTGATTATCTCTATGAAGTTCTGTTTGAAAATCATGAATCTGAAAATTTTGATGAAGTGTTGAAGGAAGAAATTTATAAAGTGATTCATGATAGCTCCTTTATTTAAAATCGTGATTACAATGAACTTGGTATAAATTCTATTAATGTCAATTAAGTTAATGATATGCAAAAATACAAGATTGGGGATGATAATTTTGTCATGTCCATTACCCATTATAATGATCATGATTTGGGTGACGCTTCTTATGATCTTGAAAATTTATTTAATCCTCATGATGAATATGTTATTGATAATAAGGTTTGCAATAGTATAGAAAGTGGGTTTGGAAGAGTGCCAACTTTAGGTAAAAAGAACCCCGCATATATTGAGAGTGTTCAATCTTATGGATTTTTTGATAAAAGTGGGTTTGGAGAGGTCATGACTTTAATTAATGTTAATCCCACTACCTTGGAAGATTGTAAGACTTCTATGCATGTGGATCATGAAAATAATGCTTTATGTGATAGCTATATTGTTGAATTTATTCATGATGCTACTGAAAGTTACTATGAGAGAGGAACATATGCTTTTACATATTGCAATAATATCAAGTTTCTTCTCTATGTGTTGGAAATTTTGAAGTTATACTTGTTTTTGCCTTCCTATACTAATTGATTGTTGTTCCCATAATTTGTGTGCTCACAAAATCCCTATGCATAGGAAGTGGGTTAGACTTAAATATTCTTTCCATGTGATTCATGATGCCATTTTTATGTTTCAGTTCTTTACCTTTATGCGAGCATCATTGAAATCATTATGCCTAGCTAGGGGCATAAAACGATAGCGCTTGTTGGAAGGCAACCCAATTTTATTTGTTTTGCTTTTGTTTTTGTTTTTGTTTTTGTTTCTTTTTTGTGTGCTTCACATATTATTACCTTTGTAATAATTTTGTTTTCTTATTTTAATTAGTGTTTGATCCAAGTAAGACCTCTAGGATGATTTATGGTGCTTGCAACTTGATTTTGCTGAAAACAAAAAATTCAGCTCTCAGTACAGGAATTTTATAAATTCACTGGAACGTGATTTTGATCTGAATGTTTTACACAAGTTTTTTTAAAAATTTCCCAAGTATTCCTAAGTTTTCACAATTTTTGGATGTACATAAGTATTCGAAGTAAACAGATTGCTACGGACTGTTTGGTTTTTGACAGATTCTATTTTCTTTGTGTTGTTTGCTTATTTTGATGAATCTATGGGTTGTATCGGGGGGGGGGGGTATGAACCATGGAGAAGTTAGAATGCATTAAATGTTACATCAATATAAATAAAGAATGAGTTCACAATAGCACCTAAGTGGTGATTTATCATTCTTATACTAACGGACCTCATGAGTTTTCTGTTGAGATTTGTGTTGTGAAGTTTTCAAGTTTTGGGTAAAGATTTGATGGACTAGGGAATAAGGAAAGGCAAGAGCCTAAGCTTGGTAATTGCCAAGGCACCCCAAACCATATTCGAGGATACCAAAAATCCTAATATTGTGTATGCCCCAGAAGGCATCCCCTCTTTCGTCTTCAATCCATCGGTAAATTTTCTTGAGGCTATATTTTTATTCACCACATGATATGTGTTTTTCTTGGAGCATCTTGTATGATATGTGTATTTACTTTTTAGTTTGCCACAATCATCCTTGCATCATACATCTTTTGAGAGACACACACACACTGAATTGTGATTTTATTAGAATACTCTTAGTGCTTCACTTATATCTTTTGAGCTAGGCAATGTTGCTCTAGTACTTCACTTACATGTTTTAGAGAATAACAGTGTTGTGGACTTATTAAACTCTCGTACTTCACTTACATTATTTTGAGAGTTCATCAAACAGCATGGTAATTTGTTTAGGTTATGAATTTAGTCCTAATATACTAGGCATCCAAGAGGGATATAATAAAAACTTTCATATTGAGTGCATTGAATATGATGAGAAGTTCGATTCCTTGCATATAGTTTTGAGATGTGAGGATGGTGATATGAGAGTCATGCTAGTAATTAATTGTGAATTAGAAAGAATACTTGTGTTGAAGCTTGTCATTCCTGTAGCATGCACGTATGGTGAACCGTGTTGTGATGAAGTCGGAGCATGACTTGTTTAATGATTGTCAACCTTTGTGTGGAGATCAGAATCGCGCGATGGTTAACTCCAACCAACCCTTCGCCTAGGAGCATGCGTCTAGTAATTTGCTTCAATAACTAATAGGCTTTTGCAATAAGTATGCGAGTTCTTTATGAGTAATGTTGAGTTCATGGATTATACGCACTCTCACCCTTCCACCTTTGCTAGCCTCTCTAGTACCGCGCAACTTCCACAGGTATGTTAAACCCACCTTCCTCAAAACAGCCACCATATATTTTCCTCAAAATAGCCACCATACGTACCTATTATGGCATTTTCATAGCCATTCCGAGATATATTGCCATGCAACACCACTGTCCCGTTTTTAGGACATGCACCATCACTTCCATATTGCTTGTTATAATTTGTTATAGCTATCGAGTTGTAATATTTTGAGTTGTAAGTAAATAAAAGTGTGATGATTTTGCATTTTTAGAGAATTGTCCCGTGTGAGAAAAAAGGATGATGGAAGGTATGATTCCCTCACAAGTTGGGATGAGTCTCTGGAGTTTACAAAAAAATAAAAGAGGCTAGTGAAGCCCATAAAAAAATAAAAAAGGCCATAGAAGCCCATACAAAAAAGGAAAAAAGAGAAAAATAAAAAAATGAGAGAAAGAGAGAAGGGACAATGCTACTATCTTTTTCCACACTTGTGCTTCAAAGTAGCACCATGTTATTCATAGAGAGTCTCCTATGTTGTCACTTTCATATAACTAGTGGTGTACATATTTTGCACAACCACTTAGTTTTCTTTTTGAGCTTTCATAAACTTATAGCTCTAGTGCATTTGTTGCATGGCAATACCTACCCACTCACATTAATATCTATTGATGGGCATCTCCATAGCCCGTTGATATGCCTAGTTGATGTGAGACTATCTCCATAGCCCGTTGATATGCCTTTTTGCAACCTCCACCACATTCTATCCCACCTATGGTGCTATACCCATGTCTCATGCTCATGTATTGCGTTAGAGTTGAAAAGGTTTGAGAACATAAAAAGTTTGAAACAATTGCTTGATTTTCACCGGGGTTGTGCATGATTTAGATACTTTGTGTGGTCAAGAAGGAGCATAGCCAAACCATATGATTTTGTAGGGATAAGTTTTTAAGACCATGCTATTTCGAAAGGAAGCAATTATCTTATTAGTATGTTTGAATTATTATTGTTTTTATGTCAATATAGAATTTTGTTTTGAGTCTTATGGATCTGAATATTCATGCCACATTAGAGAATATTACATGGATAAAAATGTTAGGTAGGATTCCACATCAAAAATTCTGTTTTTATCACTTACCTACTCGAGGACGAGCAGGAATTAAGCTTGGGGATGCTGATGCGTCTCCAACGTATCTATAATTTCTGATTGTTCCATGCTATTATATTATATGTTTTGGATGTTTTATATGCATTTATGTGTTGTTTTATAATATTTTTGGCACTAACCTACTAATCTAGAGCCTAGTGCCAGTTTTTGTTTTTTCCACGTTTTTGAATATTGTAGATAAGGGATATTAAATGGAGTCCAAACGGAATAAATCTCCGGAAAGATTTTTCTTGGACCAGAATACATGCAACAGACTTGGAGTAGGGGGCAAGGCAGTTGCCGGGAGGCCACAAGCCTGTTGGGCGTGCCCTGGGGCGGTGGCCGCGCCCCCTGGCTTGTGGGCCCCTCCAGGTATCCTAACCCTAAATCTTGGCCTAGAAAATCCCAAATATTCGAGAAATGCAGAAAAGAGCCACGAAGATACTTTTATGCCACCGGGAGCCTTTTTCCTGAGAGATCCAACCTGAAGCCTTTTCCGGTAATCCACCGGAGGGGGAATCGATCACGAAGGGCATCTATATGAACTCCATTGTCCCTCCGATGATGTGTGAGTAGTTCACCACAAACCTACATGTCCATAGCTAGTATCCAGATGGCTTATTCTCTCTCTTTGATCTTCAATACCATGTTCTTCATGATCTTCATGGAGATCTATCCGATGTAATACTCATTTGCGATGTGTTTGTCGAGATCCGATGAATTGTGAGTTTATGTTCAGATTATCCATGAATATTATTTGAGTTTGTTTTGAATTGTTATATGCATGATGTCGTATCTTTGCAAGTCTCTTCAAATTAATTGTTTGGTTTGGCCAACTAGATTGGTAATTCTGGCAATGGGAGAAGTGCTTAGTTTTGGGTTCAATCTTGCGATGTCCTCACCCAGTGGCAGTAGGGGTACCGAGGCACGTATTTTATTGTTGCCATAAACGATAAAAATATGGGGTTTTCATCATATTGGTTGAGTTTATCCCTCTACATCATGTCATCTTACATGCGTTACTCTGTTCTTCATGAACTTAATACTCTAGATTGAGGCAGGAGTTGGTCGATGTGTGGAGTAATACTAGTAGATGCAGAATCGTTTCGGTCTACTTGATACGTACGTGATGCCTATATGCATAATCATTTCCTTGGATATCTTCATAATATTTTTTCTCTATCAATTGCTCGACAGTAATTTGTTCACCCACTGTATTATTTTCCTTCATGAGAGAAGCCTCTAGTGGAACTTATGGACCACGGGACTATTTTCCTTATTATATTTTCAAATCTATAAACCAAAAATACCGAAAATACTTTGCTGCAATTTATTTACTTTAGTTTTACTTTCATATCTATCAATATTTTATATCTGTCTCTATCAGATCTCACCCTTGCAAATAACTCAGAAGGGAATAACAACCCCTTTATAGAGTTGGATGCAAGTGTTTGATTATTTGTGTAGGTACTACTATTGGAGTCTCGCTTGTTCCTCCTATTGGATTTGTGTAGGTTCTGAACAAACTGAGGGTAATACTTATGTACTTCGCTACATCACCCTTTCCTCTTCAAAGGAAAACCAAAGCAAGCACAAGAGGTAGCATGTCCCTAACTCGAACCCACTACTCAGATTTGCCCCTAATTTGAAAGCCTCTCAAATTTGCCCCTGTGTTGTGAAGCCCCCTTATAGAAATGCCCTTCTGTGCCGTTACCATCCGGTCAACGGGCTTTGACCGGCTGGTGAACAGTAACCCTGTGAGAAAACTTTTGTTGTGTTTGGACATTGTAGGAGCTCGTGGAGAAAAACAAAATTTGGCTCGATAAAAAAACTTTGAAAAAATGCACTATTTTGGTTATTTCTACACCTCCTTGCATGGCATGTGATCACAAAAATTTGCACACACCTTGCGCAGCCAAGCATCTTGGACTCTAAAAAAATCCAGATTTTTTTCGAATTTTTCAGCTATTTTACGAATTTACTATTCATAGGAGAACAATTTTATTTTTTTCCCTTTGGTACGAGCTCGTGGAATGTCTAAATAGTATGAAAATTTGCACGCACCTTGCGCACCCAAGTATCCTTGATCCCTCAAAATTTCAGATTTTTTTGAATTTTTTGCGCTTTTTTTTAAGTTACTGTTCGGTGAGTTATTGTTCACCGAGGCGGTCAAAGCTTATTGACTAGACGGTAATGACAGAGAAGGGCATTTCTATAAACGGACTTGACGGCAGAGGTGCAAATTTGAGTATAGATGAAAATTAGGGGCAAATCTGAGTAGGTGTTTCGAGTTAGGGATAGAAAAGCAACTGACCCATAAAGATTTGAGTTTTCTCCGAATGCTAATTATGATTCTTATTTGCATGACTATCATAGCTTCATAAATCTCTCTGATCTATTGAAATAGTTTGGCCAACTAGATTGATATTTCTTCAATGAGAGGGGTGCTTTGTAGTGGGTTCAATCCCACAGATTTCTATATCCCAGTGACAAAAGGGGAAAAGATACGTCTTTTTATTGTTGGCCCTAAGGATAAATTGTTGGGGTTAATTCATATTGATTGAGTTCTCTTTGTCTACATCATGTCATCATTCTCCAAGCATTACTCTATTTGTCATTCACTTAATACATAGAGAGGTAAGCATAGAAGCGCTCTTGAAGTGGAGTAACAGTAATAGGTGCACGCATGAGTCGGCCTATTTGCTGATGAACGTGATGCTTGTATACATATGATCATTGTCGTGAATAGCACACAACTATGTGTTTTTCTATCAATTTCCCAATAGTAATTTGTTAATCCGCCGTATGCCTACTATATGAGAAACGTCATTAGGAAAGACTATGGCCCACGTGTCTATTCACTTATAAGTTTACAAACACTACAATTCCTCACTACCTTTATTTATTTACTTTTCACTTTGCAACTTCTATCTACACACTTTAGTTGCTTGCAAATAACGAGACAAGGGGATTGACAAACTCTTGCCCGCGTTGGGTGCAAGTTTTTGTTTCTTTTGTGTGCAGTGGCTGAATATGGGGGCTAGTTGACACTCCTATTGGTTCAATAAACCTTGGTTCTCTATTGAGGGAATACTTACCTATATTGTGCTGCATCACTCATTCCTCTTCACGGAAAACCCAATGCAAATCAGAAGCATGAGGAAGGATTTCGGGCCTTATTGTCGGGGAGTATCATCAACCTACTATCAAGCAACTTCTGAAAAAGTATCATTCTTTTTGTTTTCTATTATATTTAGATTGGTCCATAAAAATAAAAAATACGAAAATATTTATCTTTTCTTGTTACTAGTTTACATCTTTGCTCGCTAGTTTACTTGTCCTTGTTGTTACTTTTCTTGCTCGGTCACCATGTCACAAGATAGATTCTATTGTATTTCCTACTAAAAAAGATGTCTGAAATTGAAAACTCCATGAAAACTTTCATGACCTCACAATATGATCATAATAAACTTCTTGCTGAGGAAATTAAGGAACACTCAACTATACTTGATGCAATTAGTGAACAACTTGATGAAGTCAATCAGGAAATATCTAATCTTCAACTAGGATTTTCTCCAACTGAAGAACTAATAGGGAAGATTCAGATAAACAAACCACTCTAGTAAACAGGATGGGATCTAAACAGGAATATCACCCCATTAGGAATCATGATGAAGATACTAAAGTGCTAGGTACTTCTCCAATTGAATCTTTGTTTACTAATATGAATATGAATGATGAAGGGACTGTAGATGAGTCAACTTTAGCTAGAGAGCGTCACGATTGCTTGGAGGGTGATGATTATAGTGATAAAACTGAAAAAGCAGGTTTGGAGAGGGCAAAACTTTAACTAGTGATGTGCCCACTATATTGGATCACAAGTATTTTAATTATGCTAATTTTTCTTTAGTAGAATGTATTTCCTTGTCACACTCTATCATTAGATCACCCAATGCTAATGACCAAAATAAAGATTTTACACAACATATAGTAGAAGCTATGTTAAAAGCCTATGATGGAAAACTTGAGTTAGAAGTCTTTATTCCTAGATAGTTGCATGATGAGAGGGAACATACAATTATAAATAAAACCAAATAATTTGTATGCAATTACTTGTGTGACCTAGGTGCTAGTGTTTCAACTATACCTAAATCCTTATGCGATGTACTTGTTCTCACTAATATTCATGATTGTTCCCTTAATTTACATCTTGCGGACTCTACTATCAGCAAAACTATGGGAATAATAAATGATGCTCTCATATTTTCTAATAGAAATTATGTGTGTGAAGATTTGATACTCCCTGTATCACAGGCGCACATGAGCGATCTCTCGGACCAAGGTGAATCATAATTGGCTGTAATTTTCTTTGCAAGCACTCACACAATAACCCCACGGTGCCTAACTATTTGAGAAGATAATGTGCAGTAACTCACACAACCACTAAAAAAGGAGTCCTCATGCATTGACCCTTTCCATCCCTCGTGCACACCCAGCGTTTCCATTATGCATGCAGCCTACGAGTACTCCTAATTAACCAAGTAGTAAATGTCACATGCCTTAATCCTTTTCTATTTTCGAAACACATGTAAACGAAGCTGCGCCTTCTAAACTCTGGCATAGGGAGTAGTTCTTTAATTTGATTCTAACCCATCTTGTCCAATAATACCTAGGAAACCTTTTCTACGAACTATAGGTGAATTAATTGACATGAAAGAGGGAAACATAAGGTTCCAATCCCCATTATGGAAAGGAATGGATCACTTCCCTAGAAAGAGAATCAAACCACATTATGAATCTATCATGAGGGCTACTTATAGGTGGAATGTCAAAGATGACAACACTTGAATCATATGCATTATGCCTACCTAGGGGTGTACAACAATAGCATTAGTTGGAAGGAAACCCAATAGTTATCTTTATATTGTTTCTTTTAAGTTCTGTTTATGTATGAAAAAATTATTGTTTCCTATATAATGATTGTGTTTTTGTGTTTAAATTAGTGTTTCTGCCAAGTAAAGCCTTTGGGATGATTTGAATGATAGTAGAATTGATGCGGTGTAAAAACAGAAACTTTAGCATCAAGTGCAGAATTTTTCTGATTTTACTGGAACGTCTTTTTGATCTGAACTTTCTACACTGTATTTTTATACAAATTACTAAGGTATTTCAAAATTTTCAGAATTTTTGAAGTTACATAAGGATGGTAATTAACTATATCATTATAGACCATTCTGTTTTAGACAAATTCTGTTTTGCTTGCATAGTTTGCATGTTTTGATGATGCCATGGATTTTATCGGGGGGTATATGTCATGGAGAAGTTAGAATACAGTAGCTTATGAAATAATCAAATATTAATCAATTTATAAAAGTAACTAAAGTATTTGATATGTTTATTATACTAACGGATCTCACGAAGTGTCTGTTGAGTTTTGTGTGTTGAAGTTTTCAAGTTTTGGGTGTTATCACGATGGATGAAGGAATAAGGTCCGGTAAAAGTCTATGCTTGGGGATGCACAAGGGATGCTAATTCTAATTAAGACTTGAGCTTCTAATCTTAGGAATTCCCCAGAAGGCATCCCCTCTTTCGTCTCAATCCGTCGGTATGTCATTTGGAGCTGCATTTTTATTCATCACATGATATGAGTTTTGTTTCGAGAATCATGTGCTTTAGTTTTTTTTGTTTTCCACAATCATCGTGCTCTCAATACACCCACTTGAGAGAGACACAAGATCACTGTAATTTATTAGAATACTCTATGTGCTACACTTATATCTTTTGAGCTTAGCAGTTGCTCTAGTGCTTCACTTATATCTTTTAGAGCACGGTGGCTTATAGATTTTAAAGAAATAATTACACTCTTGTTCTTCACTTATATTTGTCTGAGAGTTTATAAACAACAACAGTAACTTTCCTAGGTTATAATATTAGTTCAAAATAATATGTATTCAATGAGTGCATAATCAAAACCACATGTACCATATATAAGAGAAATCATGGTTAACGATATTAATACGGTAATGTGAAAAAGCATTAGCGCGTGATCATTGGTTAATACAGGTATCGTGAATTAGAGGTGTTAACTTGTTGTTCATGGATACGTCTCCGTCGTATCTACTTTTCCCAACTCTTTTGCCCTTGTTTTGGACTCTAATTTGCATGATTTGAATGGAACTAACCCGGACTAACGATGTTTTCAGCAGAATTGCCATGGTGTTGTTTTTGTGCAGAAATAAAAGTTCTCGGAATGACTTGAAAATTTCCGGAGAATTTTGCTGGAATTTATGAAAAATACTTGCGGAAGAATCAGCGGAGGGAGTGGAGCCATGAGCCCACAAGCCCACCAGGCGCGGCCCCCCCTGGCCGCGCTGGCCGGCTTGTGGAGCCCACGAAGCTCCACCACCTCCAAATCCAACTCTGTTTAGTCCGTCTCGCCCCAAAAAAAATCAAAGAGAAGGGTTCATCACGTTTTGCGATACGGAGGCGCCGCCACCTCCTGTTCTTCATCTGGAGGGCAGATCTGGAGTCCGCTCTGGGCTCCGGAGAGGGGAGATTGTCGCCATCGTCATTATCAACCTTCCTTCATCGCCAATTCCATGATGCTCTTCACCGTTCGTGAATAATCTCATCGTAGGCTTGCTGGACGGTGATGGGTTGGATGAGATCTATCGTGTAATCGAGTTAGTTTTGACGGGGATTGATCCCTAGTATCCACTATGTTTTGAGATTGATGTTGCTACTACTTTGCCATGTTTAATGCTTGTAACTAGGGCCCGAGTGCCATAATTTGAGATCTGAACCTATTATGTTGTCGCCAATATATGTGTGTTTTAGATCCTATCTTGCAAGTCATAGTCACCTACTATGTGTTACGACCCGGCAACCCCGGAGTGACAACAGCCGGAACCACTCCCGGAGATGACCATAGTATGCGGAGTTCATGTATTCACCAAGTGTTAAGGCGTTGGTCCGGTTCTTTATTAAAAGGAGAACCTTAATATCCCGTAGTTTCCATTAGGACCCCGCTGCCACGGGAGGGATGGACAATAGATGTCATGCAAGTTCTTTTCCCTAAGCACGTATGACTACCTACAGAATACATGCCTTCATTAGATTGACGAACTGGAGCTAGTTAATTATCTCTCCATGTTATAACTATTACATGATGAATCACATCCGGCATAATCATCCTTCACCGATCCAATGCCTGCGAGTCTTTTACTACTTGTCCGTGCTACGTTACTTTTCTGCTACTGCTGTCTCTGCTGCTACTGGTTACTGTTGCTACTGCTGCTATCACCCTACTTTGCTACTGATACTTTGCTGCAGATACTAAATCTTTCAAGTGTGGTTGAATTGACAACTCAACTGCTAATACTTGAGAATATTCTTTGGCTTCCCCTTGAGTCGAATCAATAAATTTGGGTTGAATACTCTACCCTCAAAAACTGTTGCAATCCCCTATACTTGTGGGTTATCCAGACTATTTTCTGGCGCCGTTTCTGGGGAAGCACAACAATATTCTCTGCGTCACTTGGGATTTATGTCTGATGATCACTACGAGGAATCCGATAGATCCAAGAACTAAAGTCTTTCCCTCAACTATGAGGACAGGTAAGGAACTGCCATCTAGCTCTGCACTTGATTCACCTTCAGTTATGAGTAAGTTTGCGACATCACCTCCTGCTAGAAATCTTGATATGTCGCCTCTGCTTGATGAAGCTACTTCTGCTGCCCATGATGCTTATGATGATGCTATGCTTGATACTGCTTTGCCTGATGATGCTATGCTTGATACTGCTTTGCCTGATGATGCTATGCTTGATACTGCTTTGCCACTAGGTGCATTCCTTGATGCACAAATTGCTAGAGTTGCTGCTAGATGTGATGATACTTTTGAAACTGTTCATACTATTGAAGTAGAACCTGCTATTATGCTTGATTTGCCTGAGCGCTATGTTATGGAGGGAGAGATAGCTGAGGATTTTCTTGCGTCTAAGGATAGCTATGATGTTGAGAAATTACTGCTCAAGTGGAAAGAAAAATCTCTGAACGTTAGGATGAAATACTACCCGAAGTTTACCACTTCGCCTATCTTTGTGACCGATAATGATTATGAATTCTCTGTCGACCCTGAGTTAATCACTCTGGTCGAATCTGATCCTTTTCACGGTTATGAGTCTGAAACGGTTGTAGCCCATCTTACCAAACTGCACGATATAGCCACCCTATTCACGAGTGAGGAAAAGATTCGCCACTACTATATCCTTAAGTTGTTTCCTTTCTCACTAAAGGATGATGCTAAGACCTGGTTCACTTCTCTTGTTCCTGGTTGTGTGCGTAGCTCCCAGGATATGGTCTACTACTTCTTTGAAAAATATTTCCCTGCCCATAAGAAGCAAGCTGCCTTGCAGGAAATATACAACTTTGCTCAAGCTGAAGAAGAGAGTCTACCACAAGCTTGGGGGAGGCTTGTCCAGCTGCTGAATGCTTTGCCTGATCACCCTCTTGAGAAGAATGAAATACTTGATATCTTCTATAATGGACTTAACGATTCTTCTAAAGACCACCTAGATAGTTGTGCCGGTTGTGTTTTTAGGGAACGAACCGTAGAACAAGCTGAGATTCTATTGAATAACATCTTGTGCAATGAGAATGCTTGGACTATTCCCGAACCACCTCCTAAGCCAACTCCGTAGAAAAGAGGTATTCTATTCCTCAGTCCTGAAGATATGCAAGAAGCTAAGAAATCTATATGAGAGAAAGGCATTAAATCTGAAGATGTCAAAAATCTACCACCTATCGAAGAGATCCATGGTCTTGATAACCTGATACAGGTTTGATGAGAGTGATATTCCTGTTTCAGTGATTATGTTAGCAGACAATTGGAATAGAATGCTCGTATGCTTAGTCATTTAAGTGCTTGTGTGGACAGAAACGTCAATGATCTTAAGCTTCTAAGTGAACATGCCTCTATGGTTACTACTTAGGTAGAACAAGTACTTAAAGCTCAGAATGACTTGCTCAATGAGTTGAATGACAATTCCGTCCGAGTCGTCACTAGAGGCGGTAGAATGACCCAGGAACCCTTGTATCCTGAGGGTCATCCGAAGAGAATTGAACAAGATTCTCAAGGAGTTAGCACAGATGCACCTAGTCATCCTAGGAAGAAGAAGAAAGATGATAGGAACTTGCGCGCTAGCAACCCTGTTGCTGCTACACCTGAGAGTCCAAACGATGTCTCTGTCTCTGATGCTGAAATACAATCTGGTGATGAACATGAGCCTAATGATAATATCAATAGTGATATTCATGTTGATGGTCAGCCTAGCAATGATAAGGATGTGGATATTGAGCCTCTTGATCTTGATAACCCACAACCTAAGAATAAGAGATATGATAAGAATGACTTCGCTGCTAGGAAGTGCTACTGCAACAAAATACCTTCCAACGGCGCCAAAAATAGGTGTGTTGGCGGCACCAGGAATCCTTCTGCTACGGCTACGCCTTAAGGGACTTCCTAGGCAAATATGCAAAGTATTTCCCCCGTGGCCTTGGAACCTTGCGTTGGTGTTCCCTCAAAGCGGAAAGGGTGATGTAGCGCAGCAGTGGTAAGTATTTCCTTTAGTTTTGAGAACCAAGGTATCGATCGAGTGAAGGAGTATCACAAGTGCCTGCACAAACAAAAAAACTTGCTCCCAACGCTATGAAGGGGTTGTCAATCCCTTATAGATTGTTTGCCAAGTGAGAACTGAAAGCAACAAAGTAACAAAGCAAAGTAAAAGCGAAACTGGAAACGATAGATGTGAAGAGACCCGGGGGCCGTTGTGTTTACTAGTGGCTTCTCTCATGAAAGCAAGTAGACGGTGGGTGAACAAATTACTTTCGAGCAATTGATAGAACCGCGCAAAGTCGTGACGTCATCTATGGCAATGATTATATCTATAGGCATCATGTCCAAAACAAGTAGACCGATACTTTCTGCATCTACTACTATTACTCCATACGTCGACCACTATCCAGCATGCATCTAGTGTATTAAGTCCAAAAGAACACAGTAACGCCTTAAGCAAGATGACATGATGTAGATGGAGAATCTCATATCTACGACAGAGCCCACCTTGTTACCCTTGATGGAAACTACACGATGTGTGCCTTGCTGCCCCTACTGTCACTGGGAAATGTCACCACACGGTAAGAACCCAAAACCAAGCACTTCTCCCATTGCAAAAATCATAGATCTAGTTGGCCAAACAAAACCCAAGACTCGGAGAGACTTACAAGGATATCAAATCATGCATATAAGAAATCAGCAAAGACTCAAATATATGTCATAGATAATCTGATCACAAATCCACAATTCATCGGATCTCAACAAACATACCGCCAAAGAAGATTACATGGGATAGATCTCCATGAAGATCATGGAGAACTTTGTATTGAAGATCCAAGAGAGAGAAGAAGCCATCTAGCTACTAACTACGGACCAGTAGGTCTGAAGTGAACTACTCACGAGTCATTGGAGGGGCGATGATGTTGATGTAGAAGCCCTCCAACTCCAAAGTCCCCTCCGGCAGGGCACCGGGAAGGTTCTCCAGATGAGATCTCGCGGAAACGGATGCTTGGGGCACGGGATCTAGGTCAGGGGGCACCAGGGAGGCCACAAGCCTGCCCACTACCGCCGCCCTGGTGGCGGATGGGGGGATTGTGGGTTCCCTGTAGCGCTCCTGGCTTGGCCCACAAGCCCCCTGATCTTCTTTCGTTCGGGAAAAAATCATTTCGGGGATTTTATTCCGTTTGGACTCCGTTCCAAAATCAGATCTGAAATGAGCGAAAAACACAGAAAAACAGGAACTCGCACTTGGCACTGAATTAATAAGTTAGTCCCAAGAAAGACATAAAAGGTACATAAAACATCCAAAGATGACAAGATAAGAGCATGAAACCATCAAAAATTATAGATACGTTTGATACGTATCAAGCATCCCCAAGTTTAACTGCTGCTCGTCCTCGAGTAGGGAAGTGATAAAGAATGAATTTGTGATGCTTTCATGCTACCTAGCATAGATGTCCTTTGTAACTCCTCTTATGTGACGTGAATGTTCAGATCCATTAGATTCAAAACAATAGTTTGCTATCGACGTGGAAACAATAATAATTCAAGCAAACTTAGCAAGGTAATCATGAACTTTCAAAATAACAAGGCCAAAAGAAAGTTATCCAAACAAAAGCATATAGTCTGGCTATGCTCTATCATCATTGCACAATGAATTTAAATCATGCACAACCCCTCTATTGGCCAAGTAATTGTTTCACACCCTTACTTTCTCAAACCTTTTCAACTCTCACGCAATACATGAGCGTGAGCCATGGTTTTAGCACTATAGATGGTGTGGAGTGTGGTGGACGTCGCAAGACAAAACAAGGAGAAGATGGTCACATTAACTAGGCATATCAATGAGCTATGGAGATGCTCATCAATAGATATCAATGTGAATGATTAGGGATTGCCATACAAATGATGCACTAGAGCTAAGAGTGTGTGAAAGCTCTTACAAAAAACTAGTGGGTGTGCATCCAACTTGCTTGCTCACGAAGACCTAAGGCAATTTTGAGGAAGCCTATCATTGGAATATACAAGCCAAGTTATATAATGAAAATTTCCCACTAGCTATATGGTGGTGACAAAACGAGAGACTCTCAATCATGAAGATCATGGTGCTTAATATGCACAAGTGTGGAAAAAGTGGTAGCATTGTCCCTTCTCTCTTTTTCTCTCATTTTTTTGGTGGGCTCTTTGGCCAGTTTTTATTTATTTATGTTGGTGGGCTTCTTTGGCCTCTTTTATTTCCTCACATGGGACAATGCTCCATCAATTATGATCATCAAACTTTCAACTCAAAACTTAGAGCAACGATGACTCTATATGGAATGCCTTCGGTAGTGTACTGTGGCAATGATCTAGCATGGCATAGACATTAATGGAAATATCAGGCTAGCTATCTTACGATCATGCAATGGCAATGTAGTCATGATGGCACATGTCATGGTGGTAGTTGCATGGCAATATATCTCGGAATGACTTTGAAAAAGCCAGAGTAGGTAGGTATGGTGGCTGTTTTGAGGGAGGCTAATGGTGGGTTTTGTGCACCGGCGAAAGTTGCATGACACTAAGAAGATAGTGATGGTGGAAGGTGATAGTGCATCTAAACCATGGACTCAACATTAGTCATGAAGAACTCATATACTTGTTGCAAAAGTTTTATTAGTAATCGAAACAAAGCATTCAACGCATACTCCTAGGGGAAGGGTTGGTAGGTATAAACCATCGCACGATCCCGACCGCCACGCAAAGGATGACAATCAATAGACTAATCATGCTCAGATTTCATCACATAGCGGTTCACAATATGTGCATGCTATGGGAATCACTAACTTCAACACAAGTATTTCTAGATCCACAACACCTTACTAGCATGACTTCAATATTACCATAACCACAACTCAAAACTAATTGACATGAATGAAACTTCTCTAACTATTCAATGCACATGACGGTGGAAGTTTTCGTATCCCTTTGGATAACTACCCCTTTTGAGACTACTTTCAAAGCATAGATCAACTACCAAGCCACACACCGTTGTGCTCTAAAAGATATAAGTGAAGCACATAGAGCAAAAGTATCTAGCTCAAAAGATATAAGTGAAGCACATGTGAGCTGAATTGTCTACCAAAAGATATAAGTGAAGCTCGACAAAATCACGGTGAGTCCATGTCTCTCTCACTAGGTCTGCAGCAAGGATGACTGTGACACAACAAAAATAAAAGACTCCTACGATACAAGACGCTCCAAGCAAAAACACATAACATGTGGTGAATAAAAATATAGCCCCAAGTAACGTTACCGATGGATTGAAGACGAGAGAGGGGATGCCTTCCCGGGGCATCCCCAAGCTTAGGCTTTTACGGCATCCTTGAATCTCTTGGGGTGCCTTGGGCATCCCCAAGCTTGATCTATTGCCACTCTTTATCTCTTTGTCCATAGGAACTTCACCCAAAACTTGGAAACTTCACAACACGAAACTTAAACAGAAACTCGTGATAACATTAGTATGAGAAAGCAAACCACCACTTCCTTAGGTAGTGTAGCAAACTTAAATTCTTGTGATAACATTAGTATGAGAAAGCAAACCACCACTTCCTTAGGTGTAACATCCCAAAATTATAAATTTTGGAATGTTAATATAATTATTAGATTGATTGTTTGTTTGTTTGCTGAGCGACTCAAACTTGTGTGAAATTTGAAACTTTTCGAAACTTTTGAATGAGAGGGATCAAAATGACTTTCCCCTTCTCCGGTGAATTCTTCAACTATAAAGGATTTGAACGGAGATATTTACATTTGAATTCCCTTGCATTTTTATTTGTTTTCTTCGTGCAAGAAATGCCGGGAAATTCTTTCGTCTTTGGTTTTGCATTTCCATCGCGCGAGAAATGTCCGGAGAAAACTCTCTTGCACGCAAGAGAGAGAGAGCGGAGGAAAATGACCCTCCAAAGTGCGGGCAAATTTCTGATATATTTGAGCTAGGAAAACCCAAAGTTCTTTTGCAAAAATAATTGCAAAAAGAAATAAAGCAAATTGGGAATTTCTGAAAAAAACATTTTTTTAGTTTTTATTTTTGCTTTGGAAAAATGTTATTTGGGTAGAGATTATTTTTCTGAATTTTTTGGTATATAATACCATGTATTAATATTTTGATTTACTTTCCTTTTTTCGTTTTTATTTTCTGTCTCGGAAAAAGTTAGAATTAGGAAAGTATATTTTTTTTCTTTTGCCGCCGCCCTGGGCGTTTATTAGGCATCGGGCCGAACCCACTGCCCAGGGAAATAAATCCCTTGATGTAGGGCGACCACCCCAACCGCCCCTTCCCTCCCTCACTTACCTGCGGGACCCACCCTGGCCGAGCCTCCCTCCACGTCGGCCAGCCTTCTCCTACCTTCCTCCTCCTACCAAAAAAGCTTCTGCCCGAGCCGAGCCCCTCCCCAGCACGGGATTCCCTCCCCGATGTGACCTCTCCTCCTTCCTTAGCAGCCCGCCCCCATGGCCAATATAAACCGCACCACCGCCGCGACCCCGTTCCCAACCCTCCCTCGCCAAGCCGCCGCCCCTAGCCGCCGCACCACCGCCGCCGGCAGCAAGGCTGCTGCCACCCTTCGGCCACCCTCCAGGAGCCGCCCCCGAGCCCTCTCACCCCGTCGCCGCCTTCCCCGCGGAGGAGAAGGACCCCCGCCGCCGCCTCCCCATCTCCTCCACCGCCCCGGAGTCCCCCCCCTCGCCGGCCATCAACTCCCTCGCCGGAGCTGCCCCAGTCACGGTAGTTCCCCTTCCCTCTGTTACTTTTCTCTTTTTGTTTTATAACCGTTGGATCTTAGTGGATAGTTTAGATTAGAACTAGGAATACCTCTTCGGTCTATATGAGAAAACCCACGGTTTTATTCTTACTTATGTTTTAACCAGTAGCTTTCTTAGAGTTAGGCCGTTTGCTCCAAACCATGAAACAAACACCCCTCTCAGCCACTAGCAACTTGCCACGTGTACCCCAATAGCTAACTAGTTATCTCCAGTTTTTTTCTGTCTAAACTGCAAAAACAGCAAGTTTCAATCTTGTTTTGGCCACAACTTTTGATCCCGATGTCTAATGATAGTGATTCTTTTTCCAGTAGCTCACAAATTCCTGTAGTTTGTAAAAACATATAATTTGTCTATGTTTGAAGTGTTCAAATATAAGTTAGATCATATTTAGTTTAAACCTTGTATTGCCTATTCCAGGAGTTTACGAATAACTTTTAATTTTATTCCTTTTGGTAATGATCACTAGTGATCTTATGTATTAGTGGTAAAAATTTCAGATTTGTTTGAGTATTTTAACTCATTATTTCATGTGAAAACAATTTCTGTTTCACCGCTTTTAGGATTTTGGCTAATTCATTTTCTACTTTTGTTTTAAAATATTTTCTTTATTATTTAAGAAAGATTAATATTGTTTTGTTTATGTTAGTTAACAGTAGTTTTGCAAAAAGTTTTTATTTTATTTTTATTTGTTTTCATGAAATCAATTCTAGTTCCGTAGTAACGTGCAATTGTTTTCACCAGTGTTTCAAATCCCGTTTGGGAATACTTTCAAAAGTTTTGTGAAAAAGACTTTATTTTATCTTAGTTAAACTTATATCTTAGTTCCTTGTTATTATTTTCTGTTAGACAAAACTATTTAGTGTTTGACGTAGTAGAAGACTCCCTAGTCTCATTTGAAGTTTCTTTCGGATTCTATTTCGCTCTCTCTTTTGTTTTGATTGCTAGAATGATTGCTAGTATGAGTGCTTATGTGAATGATATGTTTGTTATATAGATTTCATCGGAGAGTGATGAGTAGTCTATCAAGTTATTTTCTCGAGAAATTCTTCTTCGTCAACATAACAGGCAAGTCACTTTGATCATACTATCACCTATGTTTTATGCATCGTAGTTCTACCATCCTATGCCCAATTGCATGCTGCCTAGGCACTTGGAAACTTTAGCATAAGTTGTAGTATCATGTGGTAGGAACACAACAACCCCGATACTTGGCCCCGGGACGACAATTTCTTAATGCTATGCTTGAGTGTATATCACGAGTGATGCGAGGTTGATATAATAATCAAGACCGGTTAAGACAAGATTTTCAAGACCTCGGACGCAATGCAACTCTGGGTGAAGGACGGTTGATCGGCTCCCTGGAGAACCCAGTGGATGCCCGGGATGCTGGAGAGGCCATGTCATCCTGCGGAAAGCTTCACCCAGGCTCAAAGAGACGGACGGATATTTTCAAGACCCAAGGCTTACCTGCACAGCCACAAGTCATTATGGGCTCTGGCTTGGTTGGACAACGCG
The DNA here is from genome assembly GCF_904849725.1 of Hordeum vulgare subsp. vulgare. Taxonomy (NCBI): domain Eukaryota; kingdom Viridiplantae; phylum Streptophyta; class Magnoliopsida; order Poales; family Poaceae; genus Hordeum; species Hordeum vulgare. Next base: position 121,336,401 of record NC_058520.1, read on the forward strand.
GCGACTCTGGACAGGCGGTGCTAGCAGATGTAGAAGAACGGTAGGAATGGATGGGCACCGACAGGGATTCAGAGGGACCCGTTGAAAGACCATGGATGGGCACCGACAGGGATTCAGAGGGACCCGTTAAAACATAAGAGCAGAAAATGGAAATGTTCCTAGGTGGACTCTCTCCCGCGTTAAAGTGTCAACTAGTTGTCTACACATTCCCGGATTTCAAGACACTCGTGGACAAAGCCATTATGCTTGAAACCGAGCGTCGCAACATGGACGACATTCACAAGGGTCGTCATAATAATTTAGTGCAATCCCACAAGAGCGGGTAGAAGACTAAGACCCTGAAGAATTCAATGCCCTGCGCTCCAACACCAACCAACAACCCACGCCCCATTTCTATGCCAGGAACAAGGATTTCATTCACCGCCCAGGCAACAACTATTTCGCCTGCAGCGAAGCAGGGCACTATGCCAGATAGTGCCCAAAGTCAGGAGATGTCGCAAAAAAACCAAACAACTCCAATAACAAGTCAGCACCAAGGCGCAACAACTCTAACCCCAACAATAACCACAGGACGGGTCACGTGAATCATGTGGCCAAGGAACAGGCTATGAAAACACCAGATATAGTACTCCGTAACTTTCCTGTCAAAAAAATTCCTGCCACGGTTTTTCTCGATTCTGGAGCTTCCCATTCATTCATTTCAGAAAGATTTGCCTTGAAACACAATTTTTTGATTCCCACCTTGGAAAATTCAATGACCATCAAGTCCCCAAGAGTATAGCAAGTTACTCAAAGTTACTGCAAGGATGTTACTATTGAAATCAATGGTTTGACGTTCTTGGTAAATCTAATTGTGATAGAGAGCAATAGTCTCGATGTTATTTTGGGAATGGATTGGTTGAATACGAACAAAGGATTTATTGACTACTTCAACCAGACTATGACACTCACCCATCATTAGGGAGAAAGGGTAAGAGTTGCTGTCTTGGATAGACCCACACCACCTCAAGCCCGACTAAATAAAGAGGGCATCTCTGAGTTAAAAAAAAAGGTTCCGATAGTGTGTGAATTTCCGGACGTGTTTCCAGAAGAATTGCCAGGTATACCACCAGACCAAGAAGTAGAGTTCATCAACAAACTTGCACCCGGTACAACCCCAATTTACAAGAAGCCTTACTGAATGGCACCAACCGAATTTGTTGAGTTGAAGAAACAAATGAAAGAATTACTGGACAAAGGGTATATCAGGCCCAGCTTCTCACCATGGGGATCGCCAGTACTATTTGCTAAAAAGAGAGACGGGACAGTGAGGCTATGTGTCAATTATCGAGTTCTCAACATGGCCACCATCAAGAACAAGTATCCACTGCCTCGGATGAATGACTTATTCGACCAGTTGGCACAAGCAAAAGTTCCATCAAAAATTGATTTATAGTCAAGGTATCATCAGCTAAAGAAACGCCCAGAAGATATTCCCAAGACAACTTTCACTTCCCGATACGGACTGTACGACTTTACAATGATGTTGTTCGAACTAACGAATGCCCCGACATATTTTGTGCATCTGATGAACAAGGTGTTCATAAAGTACAAGGACAAGTTCATCATAGTTTTCATCGATGATATATTGGTATATTCCAAGACTCCCGAAGAGAACGCGCAACACCTAAGGTCTGTATTAGGTGAGCTGCTTAAACATCAGTTATACGCCAAATTAAGCAAATGTGAATTTTGGCTAAAAGAAGTCGGATTTATGGGTCACATACTAACTCAAGAAGGCATTGTCATGGACCCCGAGAAGGTAAAGGCCATAAATGGATGGCAACAAACAGTAAACGTGACATATGTATGGAGTTTCCTTGGAATGGCGGGATACTACCAAAGATTTATTGAGGGTTTCTCCACAATAGCCAAATCAATGACCTAGTTTCTCAAGAAGAACAAGAAGTTCGAGTGGACTAAAGCATGAAAAAATAGTTTCCGAGAATTGAAGAAGAGATTGACCACGTCACCGGTATTGATCGTTCCCAATCTGCACAATGATTTTGAAGTATACTGTGACACTTAAAGGAAAGGCCTTGGATGTGTAATCATGCAAGAGGGAAAAGTCGTGGCTTATGCCTTAAGGCAAGTGCGACGGCATGAAGAAAACTGTCACACTCATGATTTGGAACTAGCCGTAGTAAGACATGCTCTCAAGGAATGGAGGCACTTCCTCCATGGAAATCGCTGTGAGAAATACATGGACCACAAGAGTCTCAAGTATATCTTCACTCAGCCAGAAATAAACATGTGGTAGCGATGTTGGTTCGAATTTATCTAGGACTACGATGTGGGAATTCATTACCACCCCGGCAAGGCAAACGTGGTAGCCGATGCTCTCAGTAGGAAACCAACCCCACACCACACACCTATGTAGAATTTGAGACCTGAGTTTATCCAAGAGTTCGCCAAACTCAACATGCTGCTCGTCCCTAAAGGCACCGTTGCATGCCTGGAGATACTGACCACATTGGACGAGCAAATCAAGGAAGCTCAGAACGGACATCCCATTATGGAGGGAATAAAAAGGAAAATGAGTCTCGGCAGAGCCCAAGAATTTAATGTGGATGAGAAAGGGATAGTACAGTATAGCGACAGAGTGTGCGTACCTGACCAAGAGGACCTCAACGTGAAAATTTTAGAAGAATCCCACACCGTGCCATACTCGATCTATCCGGGAGATGCAAAAATATACAAGGACATCCAAACAAAGTATTGGTGGCACTGAATGAAGAGAGATAACGCCTCTTCTATTGCACGCTGCAATTCTTGTCAGTGAATCAAGTCCGAGCACCACAAACGAGCAATCCTACTGCAACCTATGAATATACCCGAGTGGGAGTGTATAAGACCGACCTAGAGTTTATTGGCGGACTACCCTGATCACGACACAGGAACGACGCTATATGGGTTATCACAGATTTACTCACCAAAGTGGCCCATTTCATTCCACTGAGGACCACCTACTTGACACAGAAGCTAGCCAGGTTGTACCTCGCTCATATTATCTGCTTACACGGGATTCCAAATACCATAGTATCCGACCAAGCCACTCAGTTTACCTCAAGATTTTGGGATTACTTATAGCAAGCATTGGGAACGAAGTTAGTGTTCAGTACAACATATCACCCCCAGACAGGAGGACACACCGAGCATGTGCACTACATTCTGGAACACAGGCTCCAGGAATCTGTACATATGGAAACAGTTGGGAGGACAATTTGCCATACATCGAGTTTTCCTACAACAAGAGTTACCAGGCAAGTCTACAAATGTCACTCTTTGAAGCATTGTACGGACGAAGGTGTCGTACACCACTAAATTGGTCAGAGACCGAGGATAGCCGTATCTTTGGCCAATGGATGCTCCAGGAGGCCGAGGACAAAGTGGATTTCATCAGAGACAAACTCAAGACAACTCAAAGTCATTGGAAGAGCTATTACAATCGAAGGCATCGTGATGTCAGTTTTTAGCCAAACAATTATGTGTACCTCACAGTATCCCCAATGAGGGGTTTCCAAAGGTTCAAGGTCAATGGCAAGTTGGCGCCTTGCTTCATCGGACCATTTCGAATAATTGCACGGAGAGGCAAGGTTGCCTACTAGCTAGATCTACCCGCTGAGTTGTCAGACATGCACGACGTCTTTCACATATCTAAGTTAACGAAATGTGTGAGTGATCTAGACAAGCAAATATCGCACGACATCATAGATGTGCAACTAGATCTCACTTACCGTGAACACCCCTTAAGAATACTGGAGGAAGCATAAAGGAGGACACGTCAGAAGGTCACCAAGTTATTCAGGGTACAATGGAGTAATCACTCACACGAAGAAGCCACTTCGGAAAGAGAAGAGTTTATGCACAAAGAGCAACCGCGCTTTCTTGAGGAATGGTTGAAATCTCGTGGACAAGATTTTTCTTAAGGGGGTAGGTGCTGTAACACCCTCAAATTGTTAATTTGGGATTTTCTTATTTAATTTATTTTTAAAGAGAATTTCCAAAAAAAATACAAAAACATCTTTTGGAATCTTCTTGAAAATCCTATCTTGAGTGAATTTCTTTTGAGTTTTCCTCGGTAGCAATTCTGGTTTGGCTAGAGCCTTTCATAATTTCCTTCTTGACAAAATTTCATTTGAAGAATCCCTCTCGCCTTCTTTTAAAAATCCCTAAGTAGTTTATGTCCCAAATTTTTGCTAACTAAGAAATACACTAAACTTCTCCCCTCTCCCTCTTTCATTAATTTCTTTTCTATGATTCCCCTCTTTCATGAGGGCATCTTTTAAAATTACATTCTCAAAGCTTTGGGGTTGTTTAAGAATTTGTCCTATTTCAAAATGACCGAAAGTGATTTCTGTAATCAGTTTTAGCCCCCAAAAAATTACAAAGGAACTTACAGTTCCCTTGGGTTTCTGACCCCAAGTTCCCTATCCATTGTAGCCCTAGGTACCCTCAACCTATTACACCAAAAACCTTCTGGTTGCCAGTTCAAAAAATTTCAAATTCTATTTGACCAAAGTTTGGACCATATTTGGTGTTTTTGTTAAAAACCCACCTTAACCATTTTCAAAGAATCTGAAAATTTGCACGCAGCTTCTAGAGCCATGCTACCTCTTGAGCTTGCGTTGGTTTTCCCCTGAAGAGGAAAGGGTGATGTTGAGAAGTAGATACATATTTCCCTCAGTTTGTTGAGAACCAAGGTATCAATCCAGTAGGAGGAACAAGCAAGGCTCCAATAGTAGTACCTACACAAATAATCAAACACTTGCACCCAACGCTATAAAGGGGTTGCCCATCCCTTCAGAGTTATTTGCAAGGATGAGATGTGATAGAGATAGATATAAAACATTGATAGATATGAAAGTAAAGCTAAAATGAATAAATTGAAGAAAAGTAATTTTTGGTATTTTTGGTTTATAGATCTGAAAATATAATAAGGAAAATAGACCGGGGGGCTAGGTTTCACTAGAGGCTTATCTCATAAAGGAAAATAATACGGTGGGTGAACAAATTACTCTCGATCAATTGATAAAAAAGAAAATAATTATGAAGATATCCAAGGCAATTATTATGCATATAGGTATCACGTCCATATCAAGTAGACCGAAACGATTCTGGATCTACTACTATTACTCCACACATCGACCGACTCATGCCTGCATCTAGAGTATTAAGTTCATGAAGAACAGAGTAACACATTAAGTAAGATGACAAGATGTAGAGGGACAAACTCAAGCAATATGATGAAAACCCCATCTTTTTACCATTGATGGCAAGAATATAATACGTGCGTCGCTACCCCTACTGTCACTGGGTGAGGACGACGCAAGTTGAACACAAAACTAAGCACTTCCCCCATTGCAAGAATTACCAATCTAGTTGACCAAACCAAACAAATAATTTGAAGAGACTTGCAAAGATATGAAATCATGCATATAAGAATTCAGAAGAGACTCAAATAATATTCATGGATAATCTGAACATGAACTCGCAATTAATCGGATCTTGACAAACACACCGCAAAAGAGTATTACATCGGATAGATCTCGATGAAGATCACGAAGAACATGGTATTGAATATCAAAGAGAGAGAAGAAGCCATCTAGCTACTAGTTATGGACCCGTAGGTCTGTGGTGAACTACTCACACATCATCGGAGGGGCAGTGGAGTTGATGTAGATGCCCTCCGTGATCAATTCCCTCTCCAACAGATTACCGGAAAAGGCTCCCAGATTGGATCTCTCGGGAACAGAGGCTCCCAGCAGCATAAAAGTATTTTTCTTGCTCTTTTTGGGGATACTGGAATATTTGGATATTTATAGGCCAAGAATTAGGGTTAGGAGACCTGTAGGGGGCCAACAAGCCACGGGGGCGCGGCTACCTCCCCCCCAGGGCACGCCCTACATGCTTGTGGCCTCCCGACAATTGCCTTGCCCCCTACTCCAAGTCTTTTGCATGTCTTCTGGTCCAAGAAAAAATGTTTCAGAGATTTTATTCCGTTTGGACTCCGTCTAATATTCCTTATCTGCAATATTAAAAAATGTGGAAAAAAAGAAACTGGCACAAGGCTCTAGATTACTAGGCTAGTCCCAATAATAATAAAAAAACCAGTATATAAATGCATATAAAACATCCAAAACATATAATATAATAGCATGGAACAATAAAAAATTATAGATACGTTGGAGACGTATCAAGCATCCCCAAGCTTAATTCATGCTCGTCCTCAAGTAGGTAAATGATAAAAACATATTTTTTGATGTGGAATGCTAGCTAACATATTTATCCATGTAATATTCTCTAATGTGGCATGACTATTTAGATCCATAAGACTCAAAACTAAAGTCTAATATTGATATAAAAACAATAAGAGTTCAAGCGTACTAATAAGGTAATTACTTCTTTTCGAAATAGCATGATCTTAGAAAGGTAGCCCTACAAAATCATATGGTCTGGCTATGCTCCATCTTCACCACACAAAGTATCTAAATCATGCACAACCCAGATGAAAATCAAGCATTTTTTCACACTTTTTATGTTCTCAAAACTTTTCAACTCTCACGCAGTACATGAGCGCGAGCCATGGATATAACACTATAGGTGGATTAGATTGTGGTGGAGGTTGCAAAAAAAGAAAGGAATAAGATAGTCTCCCATCAACTAGGCCTATCAACGGGCTATGCAGATGCCCATCAATAGATATTAATGTGAGTGAGTAGGGATTGTGTGCAACAAGAGCACTGGAGCTATAAGTGTATGAAAGCTCAAAAAGGAAAGTAAGTGGTTGCTAAAAGATGTAATACCACTAGTTATATGAAAGTTACAAAATAGAAGACTCTCTATGAAAACCATGGTGCTACTTTTAAGCACAAGTGTGGAAAAAGATAGTAGCATTGTTCCTTCTCTCTTTCTCTCTTTTTTTCTTTGTTTTTCTCTTTTTTAATGGGCTACTACGACCTCTTTTATTTTTTATGCGCTTCTTTGGCCTCTTTTATATTTTGTAAAGTCCGGAGACTCATCCCAACTTGTGAGGGAATCATAGCTTCCATCATCCTTTTCTCACAAGGGATAATGCTCTAATAATGCAAATCATCAGACTTTTATTTACTTACAACTCAAAAGATTACAACTCGATATCTAGAACAAAGTATGACTCTACAAGCAATATGGAAGTGATGGTGTATGTCATATAAACAAAGTGGTGGTATTGCATGGCAATATATCTCGGAATGGCTATGAAATGCCATAATAGGTAGGTATGGTGGCTGTTTTGAGGAAAAATATGGTGGCTGTTTTGCGAAAATATATGGTGGCTGTTTTGAGGAAGGTGGATTTAATGTACCGGTGAAAGTTGCGCGGTACTAGAGAGGCTAGAAAAGGTGGAAGGATGAGAGTGCGTATAATCCATGAACTCAACATTACTCATAAAGAACTCACATACTTATTACAAAAGCCTATTAGTTATGGAAGCAAAGTATTAGACGCATGCTCCTAGGGGAAGGGTTGGTAGGAGTTAACCATCGCGTGATCCTGACCTCCACACAAAGGTTGACAATCATTAAACAAGTCATGCTCCGACTTCATCACATAACGGTTCACCATACGTGCAAGCTACAGGAATTACAAGCTTTAACACAAGTATTTTTTTTCTAATTCACAACTACATACTAGGATGACTCTCATATCACCATCTTCACATCTCAAAACATTATGCAAGGAATCAAACTTCTCATCATATTAAATGCACTTAATATGAAAGTTTTTGTTATATATCTTGGATGCCTATTATATTAGGACTAAATTCATAACCTACCAATTACCATGTTGTTTAAATAACTCTCAAAATAATATAAGTGAAGTACGTGAGTTTAACAATTTCTAAGTGAACTACTAGAGCAACATTGCCTAGCTCAAAAGATATTAGTCAAGCAAAAAGAGTATTCTAATAAATTCATGATTCAGTGTGTGTCTCTCTCTCAAAAGATGTGTGCAGCAAGGATGATTGTGGAAAACTAAAAAGTAAAGACTCATATCATACAAGACGCTCCAAGTAAAACGCATATCATGTAGTGAATAAAAATATAGCCTCAAGTAAATTTACCGATGGATTGAAGACGAAAGAGGGGATGCCTTCCGGGGCATCCCCAAGCTTAGCCTCTTTGGTATCCTTGAATATGACTTGGGGTGCCTTGGTCATACCCAAGATTAGGCTCTTTCCACTCGTTATTCCCTAGTCCATCAAATCTTTACCCAAAACTTGAAAACTTCACAACACAAAACTCATCAGAAAACTCATGAGATCCGTTAGTATAAGAAAAATAAATCACCACTTAGGTACTGTTGTAAACTCATTATTTATATTGATGTAATATTTACTGTATTCTAACTTCTCCATGGTTCATACCCCCTAATACAACACATGGATTCATCAAAATAAGCAAACAACACAAAGAAAACAAGATCTGTCAAAAACAAAACAGTTTGTAGCAATCTGTTTACTTAGAATACTTCTGTATCTCCAACAATTCTGAAAAATTAGGACGATCTGGGAAATTTGTAAACCAATATCGTGTAAAACATTTAGATCATAAACACATTCCAGTTAATTTATGAAATTCCTCGACTGAGAGCAAAAGTTTCTCTTTTTCAGCGAAATCAACTTGCAAGGACCATAGACCATCCCAAAGGTCTTACTTGGCTCAAACACTAATTAAAACAAGAAAGCACAATTATTACAGTGGTAATAATATGTGCAGCAATCGAAAACATAAACAATAACAAAAACAAAACAAATAAAATTGGGTTACCTCCCAACAAGCGCTATTGTTTAACGCCCCTAGCTACGCATAATGCAATAGATCTAAGTATCGTCATCTTTGGTATTGGCAATTATCGTGAGGGCTTTATCAAATCTAGGGGGCTCTTTCCTCTTCTCCAGGTTTGTAGGTGAAGAAACCACCTTATTGCCCAAAATATCCAAATGCTTATTGTAAAGGGCAATCAAAGTGTTCAAACGGTTGAGGTTTCCATTGATATGTTTAAGGGGTATGTGATATTGTGTTAACTCGATTAAGTGCTTATGTAAGTCACTCAATTTGTCAAGAATTTGAATTCCCTCTTCTGAAAAATTAAACCCTTTCTTGTCGGGTGGACCCCAAAATCCCCTCCAAGAGTTCATAAGCAGCGTTTGTATTTAATTCAATAAAATTACCTTTCGAGGCAAAATTTAAAAGTTCTATATGATGCAACGCCAATCCAATGTAAAAATTTCTGAGCAAAACATTTGCATCCCCTTTTAAGTTGGAGACACAATAGGATACCATTAGCCTATACCAGGCATATTTCAAATTTTCCCTTTGTTTTTGTTTGAAGTATAGTACTTCAAAATCCAGTGACAAAGGGGAAGTGGTAATGCTAGTCATGGAGACGAGTAAAAGACAAATAAAGAAAGGTGAATAGAAGGGGAAATCTTTTTGGTATTTTCTGAATATATTTTTATAAGTGGGGGAGAGGAAAATGAGAGACAAATGGCAAATAAAGTAAATGCAAGAGATGAGTTTGTGATGGGTACTTGGTAATCTTGTTAGGTATCCTCCCCGGTAACGGCGCCAGAAATCCTACTTGCTACCTCTTGAGCTTGCGTTGGTTTTCCCTTGAAGAGGAAAGGGTGACGCAGCGAAGTAGATAAGTATTTCTCTCAGTTCGTTGAGAACCAAGGTATCAACCCACTAGGAGGAACAAGCAAGGCTCCTTTAGTAGTATCTACACAGATAATGAAATACTTGCACCCGACGCTATAAAGGGGTTCGCAATCCCTTCAGATTTATTTGCAAGGATGAGATCTGATAGAGATAGATATAAAATATTGATAGATTTGAAAGGAATACTAAAGTAAATAAATTGCAGCAAAGTATTTTTTGTATTTTTGATTTATAGATCTGAAAATATAATAAGGAAAATAGACCTGGGGGCCATAGGTTTCACTAGAGGCTTCTCTCATAAAGGAAAATAATACGATGGGTGAACAAATTACTGTTGAGCAATTGATGGAAAAGCAAATAATTATGAAGAAATCGAAGGCAATGATTATGCATATAGGCATCACTTCTGTATCAACTAGACCGAAACGATTCTGCATCTACTACTATTACTCCACACATCGACCGACTCTTGCCTGCATCTAGAGTATTAAGTTCATGAAGAACAGAATAACACATTAAGTAAGATGACATGATGTAGAGGGATAAACTCAAGCAATGTGATGAAAACCCCATATTTTTTACCCTTGATGGTAACAATACAATACATGCCTTTCTACCCCTATTGTCACTGCGTGAGGACACCGCAAGATTGAACCCAAAACTAATCACTTCTCCCATTGCAAGAATTACAAATCTAGTTGGCCAAACCAAACAAATAATTCGAAGAGACTTGCAAAGATATGAAATCATGCATATAAGAATTCAGAAGAGACTCATATAATATTCTTGGATAATCTGAACATAAACTCACAATTCAATGGATCTCGGCAAACACACCGCAAAAGAGTTATTGCATCCGGTAGATGTCCCTGAAGATCATGAAGAACATGGTATTGAAGATCAAAGAGAGAGAAGAAGCCATCTAGCTACTAGCTATGGACCCTTAGGTCTATTGTGAACTACTCACACATCATCGGAGGGGCAATGGAGTTCATGTAGATGCCCTCCATGATCAATTACCTCTTCGGTAGATTATCGACAAAGGCTCCCACATTAGATCTCTCGGGAACAGAGGCTCCCGGCTCCGTAAAAGTATTTTCGTTGCTCTTTTTGGCTATACTGGAATATTTGGCAATTTATAGGCGAAGAATTAGGGTTAGGAGACCTGTAGGGGGCCCACAAGCTAGGGGCACGGCCACGCCCGAGGGCGCGCCCTGCAGGCTTGAGGCATCCCAACAATTACCTTGCCCCCCACTTTTAGTTTGTTGCGTGTCTTCTGGTCCAAGAAAAATCTTTCCAAAGATTTTATTCCATTTGGACTCCGTTTAATATTCCTTATACGCAATATTCAAAAACGTGGAAAAAACAGAAACACACACTAGGCTCTAGATTAATAGGTTAGTCCCAAAAATAATATAAAACAACATATAAAACATCCAAAACATATAATATAATGGCATCGAACAATAAAAAGTTATAGATACCTTGGAGATGTATCAATCCAAAGAGAGATCTCTCCAAAAAAATTCAGACTCTAACTCATTCTCCTCATCCGTGAATCATTATGTCGAGTAGGTGGTGTGCACTCCTCTATGGAGGACGAACTGCAACATCAATCTCGGCAGTACCCGCTATGGCGGCTTGCGCACTGTGCCTCCTCCTTATCCATCCACAACACCGCATGGTCTCTTAGTCGGTTGTGCTCGTCGCGGGTGAGCTGGCCTAGCATCATCGGCCCTGGCAGCAGTGCTAGTGACGCATGCTTCGGCTGCTAGAGCTCCTCACTGCAATGCCGCGCCGCACGGCACCGCCCAAACCACCAGGGAGGCCCGCATGTCCGTCCCCCACCCTATGCACGCTCTTGCCCCATCATCGTGCCCTGGATAGTGGAGAGCGTGCTCCCTGCAGTCGCCTCGCCTGTGAGATGCCATTCCGTTGAGTGATGGCCTCAGTGCATAATTGCTCTGGTCAGTGGTAAAGCAGAACCCCCGAAGGCCTCTATAGCTAGCCCAACCACCGTAACCAATTGCAGAACCCTCTCGCTCGCCGTAATCGGCACCGGAGTAGATCCCATCATGGAACCCCTCTCGCCCGCCTATGAATAGAGGCCCCGAGTCCTTCCAAAGCCATCGCCTCCACACTACTTCACCAGATCTCGCCAAAACAACTCGGAGGACCTCACGAGGGTCATCTTGCCCACCTACGGCCTCCCCGATTAGCTTCGGGCTCCGGCTAAATTTTCTCAGGTGACTATGTTCCCGCAGCCCAAATTTAGCCAGTGCACTCCTTGAGCACCCTCTCGTCTAAGCCGCGCATCAACTTGGTGTTTGCAGGCTTCTTCGACGAGATCAAATTGCACCCGAAAGCGCCGCCCGCCGGAGTTGGAGCTGTCGTTGACGTAGTGCTCACCAATGACTTTCTCCACCTTTCCATAGTTGCAAAATCATCCAGTGAGTGTGCATGTCCCTTTTTTCCCCTCTCGTTCGCAGGAGAATGCTGATGGCGACACCGCAAGGCCCTTGTCGACGGCGAGGTATTTCAAACCTGACGGTGGTGGCCCACTGTCAAGGTTCTGTTTATTTTTGAACCATTTTCCAAAAGCGTATTTCGCCAGAGTGCATTTTCTCCTCTGGATCGCGCATTTTCAGCAAGGCGTTTTCTTCTTTTTCAATTAGCCCCCTGGGTTACTTTTTGTTTATTATATATTGACCCCTAAACTCCTTGCTTTCATACCTTTTAAACTACACGGACTTTTGATTGATTCTTTTTGCCAAAAAAACATTTGTTGTCTATTTTTTTATATTTATTCAAAAATATTTTGAGACATTATTATAGACACTTGGCATTTATGTTAGAATATGATGTGTATGACATAGATACCGAAGGGGGAGACTTTGCAGTAAACTTCACAAAGTTATCCCCAACTTCGTCGACCCACGCAAGCATATTTGAACATTTGTTGTGATGTTTGTTGATATGATTGTTTGATAAATTGTTTCATAAGATAACTTGCATGTCATATGGTATGATTTCATGCATGTCAAAGATGACAACCTATGTGATAATGAGAGGTCGTGGGCAGCCTAGTCACGTTTGACGTGATAGGTAGTGGCCTGATCATGTCGGATGCATGAAACCGTGTGGATGAACTTAACAACTCTAGTGTCAGCATAGATCGAATCTTGTCAGTGTGTCACCTTACTTTTCATACTACCACAAGTCTTTCCAAAAGGAAATATGGTGTAGTAGGTCCTAAACCGGTTATCAGGTACACACCAAGTAGAGGGGCCGGGATGAAGGTTCCATGGCCCTGGAAAAATGCGAGTCATCCCTTCAAGGGGCATGGGTGTTTCTAGTCTAGAACCGAGAAGGGGCACCACCTTGTAGCGCATGGTAGAAATTTGATCTCATGCTAATCGAGGATGTTGGCCTCCCTGTCTTATAGTTTTTTCCCTGTAAGCATAGTCCGGGTGATTCCTGACCTCGCTGGGTAAAAATGGGTGTGTGCTGGTTTTGAGTGTTTACTTCTAAAATATCGTACACGGAATTAGTCCTAGTGACTATTGAAACCTGATGGTTGTGGGTAAATAGTACACCCCGTGTAGAGTCAAAACTATTCGAGTAGCCATGTCCACGGTCAAGGACGACTGGTTGACAAGTCAAGTGTCAGTTTAGTGTTAGTCTCTGGAGAACAAGTTTTTGTTTATGAAAGTGCTTATTATTGACATATGATTGTGACGTTGGAACTAACGCGATGAAACTTGGTTGTATTGGATATCCCGAAGGTTGCTTGTACCACCCAGATATTCACTTATTTTTATGCCCTTTTCGTGGTAACGCTAAGACGCCCGACGGAGGCCAGTATTTACTTTATCATGACCTTTCGATGGTGTCGTTGAGACGCCCGACTTAGGCGAGGATTTACTCTGTTATGCCCTTTCCATGGTATCGCATAGACGCCCGACTGTGGCTTGTTAATCTATAATTAAGCCTTGTATCAGGTGTCACTTAGACGCCCGACAGTGGCCGTTTATTCTTACCTGCTAACCTTTAGAGGCATAAATTCAGACACCCGATCAGTGCCTTTTTACTTTCTTGGATATTCCGGGAGGACTACCGGCCGACTTATCTACTCTAACTTAACTTCTGTTAAATTTTCTACCGTGACTAATTGTGATAATTAACCATGCATATGAAACCGTTGCATTCATCTTATGTTCTATGCAAAAGGTTTTGCGAGTACTTTTGAAGTACGCATTGGCTTGTTGATGTGGCCACATATGGATGAAGGAGACCTCATGGATGAAGAGTACGATAGCGAGTCCGATGCCTACAGGAGTCACAACCAGTCTTGCGATCTTGGAATTTGTCGTTGTATCATTTCACAGCTTCCACCACCATGAATAAAATGTGAAGGCTCACACTCTTGCTTGGCATGTAGGAGTACTGAAGCTATGTCACTTCACTCCAATGTGACACACATACCTCTTTATGCGAGCTGTAGTGCTACCCCATGAATCCTATGATATATATGCCCTTGTGCTAAATATGGGTGTGTTTTCAATAAACTATTGAACGCCCCCCGCTCTACCCTACTTAATATTAAGTACTAGTGGTTTTCTATATAAATTTGGTCTACCAGTGTGAATTATTTTCTATGCTAGTTGACATTCATGGCTGATTTAAGATAATTATTTTACTTGGAAACTGATCCTGACAAATTGCCTGATTTCACACCGTGGTGCTTAACATTCGTATTTATGTGGTGAGGACGGAGCCGTGCTATACTTATATTATAAAATGAATAGGGGGTGAACAATATTTATGGATCGCATACTTTGAAATTTGATGATATGTTGCGTATGTTTATGAATATTTCTATGTTAATGTTTATTGATTCATAGTTTAACAATGATAAAACCTGCACTAGATTACATGTTGGGTAGCATGTCACATCAAAAATTCTGTTTTTATCATTTACCTACTCGAGGACGAGCAGGAATTCAGCTTGCGGATGGTGATACATCTACAATGTATCTATAATTTTTTATTGTTCAATGCTATGATATTATCATTCTAGGATTCTTTTTGGGTGTTTATATACCAATTAATATTATTTTTTAGCACTAACCTATTGAGCAAGTGCCCGGTGCCAATTGTGGTTTTCTGCATGTTTTTGGCCTTTTAGGTTTACAGTACCAAACAAAGTCCAATTGCCCCGAAACTTTTTTATTATTTGTCTAGACCAAAAGAAGACAAGGAAGCATCGCGAGGAGACCATACGTTGCACGAGGGAGGAAGCACACATCAGGGTGCACCAAGGGAGGGTGGTCACGCCCTGTTGTGTGATGCCCCTTGCATCTCCTCGCATACCTCTTCATCCTATAAATTCTCAATTACCCCAAAAACCCTAGGAAGCCACCTGAAACACTTTTTATGCTGCCGCAATTCTTTGTCCTACCATGAGGCCATCTAAAGCCCTTTTAAGGTGTCCTGCCGGAGGGGGGATTAATCATGGAGGTCCTGTACATCAACCTTGCTACTCCCATGGTGATGTGTGAGTAGTTCACCACATACCTTCCGGTCCGTAGCTAGTACCTAGATGGATCTCTCTCTCTCTCTCTTGATCTTCAATACAACAATTATCGCATATTCTCTTTGATCTATCTGATGTAATCCTATTGTGTGATGCATTTGTTGGAATCTGATGAATTGTGGGTTTATGTTCAATTTATTCATGATAAAGATTTGAGTCTTCTATGAATTCTAATTATGTTTCTTATTTGTATGATTACCATAGATTCATGGATCTCTCTGATCTATTGAAATAGTTTGGATAACTAGATTAATATTTCTCCAGTGAGAGGGGTGTGTGGGTTCAATCTGATGGATTTTTATATCCTAGTAACAGAACGGGGCAAGATACGTCTTTCTACGGTTGCCACTAAGTCTAAAACGATAGAGTTCATTTATATTGATGGAGTTCTCTTTGTTTACATCATGCCATCGTTTTCCAAGCATTACTCTATTTGTCATGAACTTAATACATAGATAGTCCATCATAGAAGCAATCTTGAAGTAGAGTAATAGTAATAGGTGCATGCAGTAGTCAGCCCAATTTCTTATGGATGTGATTCATATATACATACGATCAGTGTCGCGAATATCACATAATTACGCGCTTTTCTATCAATTTTACAACAGTAATTTCTTTGGGAAAACTACGGCCCCCGGTTCTATTCCCTTATATGTTTATAAATGCTACAATTCCTTGTTGCCTATATTTACTTTTTATTTACTATTCACTTTGCAACTTCTATCTACACACTTTACTTGCTTGCGAATAACGAGACAAGCGGATTGACAACCCTCTTACCAGCGTTGGGTGCAAGTGTTTGTTTCTTTTGTGTGCAATGCTGAAGACGGGGGCTGGTTGATACTCCTATTGGTTCGATAAATCTTGGTTCCCTACTTGGGGAAATACTTACCTATATTGTGCTGCATCACCCATACTCTCCGTGGAAAACCCAACATAGATCACAAGCATCACTCGTGCATTATCAGCAATGGCATGCACATCTAAAAGCATTTGCTGCTCCTTTCCGTGTCATGCCGGGCTCAAGACCACACGGGACTTACCATGTCTACTCCTGCTCCGACTTTGATGAGGAGTAGAGTTGGGCCATTTTAGGCTATGAGAATAATTCGCTTGTTGAGTGACCAGCATTTTGTAATGTCTCGATTGCTTTCTTGGCCTCGATATCCATGGCGGTGTTCCTGCTGTTGGGAATCTGAAAAAGGTCGATTTGATGCTTGGTTGGCTGAAATTGGTTTGGTGTGTGATAGTGTACCGATGTTTAGAAATGCACCGTGTTTTGGGGCACGACCTGACTCCTGAGTCAATTAGGGTATAAATGGTCATGTGCCTGGCATGTCGGCTGCCACGTGTTGTTCCATCGGAGAAATCATGTCTTGTAGCATTAGAAACAACTTAGAGCAAGTACAATAGTATAGCCAGCTGCTGGCTATAAGCCATTGCCATGTCATCTATAGCTCACCTTATAGCCAACATGTACAATAGTTCATTGCAAAAGTGTACTACTTCTTTATTATATGGTCCACCTTTCATACTCACAACATGCCTAGGAGCACGTGCTAGAGCTGGCTCTTAGCTAAGAGCCTGCTTACCTTCTCTCTCCTCTTCACTTTCCTCTAACTAAACAAAAATATATTAATTTATTCCTTATAGCCAGCTGACTCAGCTCTATTGTACTTGCTCTTAGCCGGCTCAAAAGAGCCGTCTCTGACATCTCCTCTGATGAACCATGAAGGCCTCATTTTGATGAAAACCGAGGTGAATCCCTTTTGGCTCCACCAGCATAGCCTCCTTGAGGACTTAAATCCGGGCTTCGGTCATTCGTGCGTTCTCAGTGTTGATGTTCTCCTTGATCTTGGCTACCTGCTCCCTGCACTTTGTGATTTCTGTGTTTTGAGCTTGCATATTTTCCGGAGTTACTAGATCCGTAAGGAGCACAGTAAGGCTTGCCGCCATCTCTGACACAGTCTATGCAATGTGTCGGCATCGGGGCATGTCGAAGGATCTTGCCGAGTATGATTTTTATCTTCAGCCATATACACAACAACGTATTGAGTGCCTCATATGACTCTGAATAAATCTTGTCATTAGAATATCCTCCCAACATTTTATCAAAAAGTGGAAGAATTGACTCGGTATCTCCGATTGACTTGCCATGTGAGTTGACCAACATATCGCCCTTGATCATTGAGCCGATAGTTGGTTCGTGTTCCTGAACCGATCCGCCTACGAAACTGACAAAAGTGATCCTATGGTTGGCTTGAACGTGATGCGCATATTCTATTAAGTCGGTAGCACTGACCAGATTGAGCTGTGGCCCGCCGATGATACCAATGAAGACGTGGATCTTTTTGAAGGGAACCCAGTATCCTGACTCAACCGAGTTAGCCTCGTAATTCTACCTGGTATTGTCGATTTAGAGCTTTCCACGATGATTCTTCATCATCCAGCCGATCGCGTAGCCCTTGATCCCGGCAGGGCTCCCTTCAACAACTCAACACCATGGTGTGTTGGCTCCATGGTGAGTGCCAACTATCATGGTTTTTTCATGACATATGTCTTCATGATATAACTAAGTCGTGAGGCCATTGCTACTAGGTGATGACTTGAGCGGGGTTGATCAAGATTGAGAGACACAAGTTTACCTAGGTTTGGCCCTTCACGATGGAAGTAAAAGCCTACTCCTACTTGATTGCTATTGATGATGATGATCTCGATTACAAGGTATTGCTTTTTCTACCAATGACTCGAGAGATTCCAACCTTTTTTTGGGTGCTAGCAAATCCCCTTTATATAATAGGTTGAGTCCTCAGTTTTACAGGAGACTCTAGGCTGTAATCACTAACCCGTGTCCTATTCTATCTCTTATTGGTCTTGTTCTCCAAGTTAAGAAAGTTTTCCCTGGTCCTCTTTGTGAGCCAGCCCACAAGCCCATCTGAGGGCTGGCACTGGTGGGTCGGGTTTCACCTCGTCCTTCTGATCTTTCTCATGAAGTTTCATCTATGACACGGGAATAGTAAGGTCCCGAGAGCCCACGAGCTCAAAGGCCGGGTCGTACTAATGTCGGGTCTCATCTTCGAGGAATATCCCTAATAATGCGGCTTGTATATTACCTTCTCATTTTGATTAACCAGCAGCAGGTGAGGCGATGTTACTTCTAACCATACAACCATTAATGGTGTGGCCACTCGGATTCCCTAGGCGGATGCTTAGATGGCCACCATCTGGCATCAATCCCCATCTATAAACGCGTGGCAGCAGTGCATCCCCATGATCCAAGATCTAGCCGTCGCGTCCCCTGCTCCTCCTCGTCTGCCCTCTCATATCCTCTAATCTAAGTGACAATTAGACCATGTATGAACACGACATATTAGCTGAACTTTGTTGCACAGGGAAACATCCCGTCACACACAGTGTGCAATCACGGGGAGAACTCTCCTTGTGATAGCCAACACATCCTCCTCTTGTGACAGCAGGCTATTGGAAACTAGCGTGAAAATAAAAAATCCTATGAAACACCCAAGATCTAATGTAGGGGATGCATAGCAGCGAGAGGGGAGAGTGCGTTGGTATCTACTACGCAACTTAATTCTTGTAGACATTGTCGGGCCTCCAAGTGTAGAGTTTTGTAGGACAACAACAAATTTTCTTAAAATGGATGACCTAAGGTTTATCAATCCGTGGGAGGTGTAGGATAGAGGTGATCTCTCTCAAATAATCCTGCAATCAAATACAAGAAATCTCTTGTGTCCCCAACACACCCAATACAATGGCAAATTGTATAGGTGCACTAGTTCGGCGAAGAGATGGTGACACAAGTGCAGTATGGATAGTACATATAGGTTTTTGTAATCTAAAAATATAAAAACAACAAGGTAGCAAGTGTAAAATAATGAGCAAAACATTGTATAAATGCTTGGTAATAAGACCTAGGGTTCCTACTTTCACTAGTACAATCAATCAACAATGCTAACATAGTAGAATCATATGATCATCCATCAACATGCAACAAAGAATCACTACAAAGTTCCTATCTAGCAGAGAACAATAAAATGAAATTGGTGTAGATAGTAGAACCACCGCAAAGTTATTCTTTATGATCAATGTTTTGAGCAACTCCTATAAGTGTCACAAATTGCCCTACATTTCGTACTAGAATAACACCCATGATACATATCATTTAACCCTAATGTCACCTAAATAATCCAATGTCACCTCAAGTATCCATTGGTAAATTATGTGACAATCATTAAACAACTTCAGATCTATCATATTCAATCAAATAAAAGAACTTCAAGGAGCACCCCAAGATTTCTATCAGAGAACATAGTATGAAAACGTGCAATCAACCACTATGCATATATCCCCAAGGTCACCGGAATTTGCAAGTTGATGCCATAACATATATAAAGTGAATCACTTCAATAACCCAATGCTACTACGGGTATCTTAAAGGTAAATATTCAATTCATCACAACAAGGTAGCAAGGGAATAGTATAATGCAAGACATACATCAAGTGTTCTCAAAACAAAATATTCAATCGAACATAACGAGATCTTAAAGGGAAAGATTCAATTCATCACAACAAGGTAGCAAGGGAATAACATCATATGATCCAACTAGATTAACAAGGCCTGTGATACATCAACATCGTGCCATCTCAAGAACACGAGAGATAGCTTGAACACATATCTACTGGTACATACCCTCAACCTTGAGGGTGAAGTACTCCCTCCTTGTCATGGCCTGCGCCGGGATGATGAAGATGGCCACCAGAGATGATTTCCCCTCTCCGGCAGGGTACTGGAAATGCTCCAAGTGGGTTTTTCACCAATACAGAGAGTTTCCGCGGAAGAGTGGATGTCCTCTCTTACTTCTGGGGTTTCTCGTATATATAGGATTTTTCAGTGTTGGAATCACGCCAAACAGAGCCATGTGGCCCCCGCAAGCCATCAGGTAGCGGCCTAGGGGGCTCCTTGTTGGTTTGTGGCACATAGGTTGCTCCTCTCTGGTGGTTCTTTGCTCCAATCTTGCTTATTTCGTCTAGAATAAAGAATAAAAAAGTGTTGGGCAATTCCAAGAACTTTCATTTCTGCATAAAAACAACATCATGGTAATTTTGCTGAAAACAACGCCAGTCCGAGTTAGTTCAAAAAAATCATATAAAGTGAATCGAAACCATATAAAAGTATTATAAACATAGGAAAACATGGCATGAATGGTTCATAAATTATCGATACGTTGGAGACATATCAGCATGCCCAAGCTTAATTCCTACTCGTCCTTGAGTAGGTAAATGATAAAAGAAATAATTTATAAAGTGTGAATGCTAGCATAGTATATAAGTTCGATCAATGATAATTCCAATGACTTTTTCTAGCGTCATAACCAGCAAGTTTTTCATAAAAATCATCATGGTTGAGTAGCAATCAATTCACATGTCATCTTTCAAACAATGCACTCTCTTGAAACTCAACATCATATGTTCTTAGTCACCAAACAATTTCTATGCATCATCAAGTCTAAGTAATAGCTCCACATATTCAATTATCATATAGTCTTCTATTATTGCTAATACTCACAGCATCTTTTAAGAACAAATAACACCCATCTAACATAGAGGAAGATAGGGGCTTAACGTTTTGCTTCCTAACATATTTATCATAAAGATAATTGTCAACAATAATGAATCATGCTCAAATATATTTGAGTGGACATATATGTTTGGATCTTTCCCCATGACAAAGTGATTGCCAACTAATAGACCGAGGTTGGAATAAGAAGTTAACTCAACATGAAAAGTAAGTAACATGAAAGTAAATAGATTATCCCTTCGTAGAGGGAAGCAAGGATTTGCAGAGGAGCATGAGCTCATTGTTTTAAAATAGAGATAAATATGTAATTTTGGGTGGTGTTCTTTTCCTTTCAACATCACAACAGGGTTTTCAATATCTTCCATAATAACCATATTGTTGGCGGTTCCCAAATAGAATTGAAATTTTACTCCCCCTCCACCATTCAAACACATTCCATGGCTAGCCATATCCATGGGTACCATCCAAACAATCAACTTAGTCGGAGGAGTTCTTGTTTATTTATTTTTGTTTTATGAAGGACTGTGCATCCCTTTTATCAACCTCTCTCGTGCAATGACAAGTGAATAAACACTCATCTTGAGAATAACTCGCTTAGCATGGAAGATAATGACCGACCCATCGTGCCATGAGCGGTACGACACACAAAACTAATGTTTATTTGAAATATTAGAGGTGGCGCATTCAAATTTACTTGGAATAGCAGTGAAATACCGTATATAGGTAGGTATGGTGGACTCTCATGGAATAAACTTGGTTCAAGTATTTGGATGCACAAGTAGTATATCTACATAGTATGATTGTCAAAGGTTCTAAACTTGGTTCAAGTATTTGGAATAAACTTGGTTCAAGTGTCAAAGGTTCTAAACAAGCACCACATGTTGGAGGACCCAAAACAATATAACTTCTATGCAAATATACCCAAACATAACCATTACGTTGTCTTCCTTCTCCAACTACAATTATTTTATCAAGGTTGAAAATAATTATTGGGTATTCACAATCATAAGAGATGTCCAAGATAATATATTTGTATGTGAAAGTTCTCTTTCTTATACTAATCATTCATGAACTGCTTGTATGACCAATAGTATGATTGTCAAACTTCAATAGATTTTACTTTCTAAACCAAATGTGACACTACTACAAAGCATATAGCACATTCGTAATTTCAGATTTATGATTGTTCATTCATTCAAAATTTACTCTTAGGATATATGTAAAGCACAAGAATAAACATCAAACTACTCTCGAAAGACATAAGTGAAGACAATGAGTAGTCAAACAATTAAGTAGCTATGTGAGGACTCCCTCAAAAAAGATTTTCAGATCTGATATTTTTTCCAAATAGCAAAGGAAAACAAAAACACACTTCAAGAATAGCACACATCATGTGTATAAATAAAAACTTAGTATCAACGTAGGCTAACCAATATTTGTTGACGAAGAGAGGTGGCATGTGTAGCATCCCGACGCTAAGATTCATGAGACTTCTTGTATTATTTACTTGGGGTGACTTGGGCATCCCCAAGCTTAGATGCTTGACACTTCTTGTAATATTTAGTTGGTGTGCCTTGGGAATCCCCAAGCTTGAATATTTATATCTCGTTCAATCCTCTCATATCCCGATTTCACCTAAGTCTAAAAAAACTTCATCCACATAAAACTTGAAAAGAACTCGTGAGATAGGTTAGTACACATAAAAGTAAATCAATACTTCATGTACTTCCAAGGCAACTTGAATAATAATATTCAAACATAAGGTAATGTATACTATCATTTCCACAATTTATATCTATTAATATAAGCCATGAAAACTCTATATAAGTAGATAACAAAGCTATGACAACAACCTGACCAAACAGAACAATCTGTAGCATTGTATTAAAATAGTTTACTTGTGTAACTCCAAAAATTATGCAAATTTAGGACATGATAAATATTTTTTATGATAGTAATTTTTCAAAAACTTAGAAGTTCCAACAAAATATCATAATTCAAATACTGCAGCACAAGTTTCTATTTTTGTACAACACATATCACGCATGCAGTTCAAGCATTATAAAGATCATCTTTGGAACTTTTTATTGAAAAAATATTATAAATAAAATCTTATAGAGAACAACAGAATAAAATTATGCTCCAAGAAAAACACATATGATGTGACAAATAAAAATATAGCTCCAAGTAAGATATATCGATAATGTTGGAGACGTAAGAGGGGATGCCTTCCGGGGCATCCCCAAGCTTGTACGCTTGAGTCTTCCTTGGATATTACCATGGGGTGCCTTGGGAATCCCAAATATTAGGTTACTGTTGCTCCTTATTCACCTCATATCGGTATCTCATCCAAAACATGAAAACTTCAATCACACAAAACTTAACGGAACTTCGTGAGATGGGTTAGTGTAATAAAGATAGATCATTCACTTAGGCACTGTCATGAAAAGATTCATATTTGTTCTCACATGATACCTACTATATTTTATCATTCCCTTAATTTATATCACCAAATATAATCTACGAAAACATTAAAATAAGCAAACTATGCATGCAAAACAGAATTTGTCATAAATAGAACAGTGTGTGAAGATCTGAACGGACACCATACTTCCCTTACTCTACAAATTCTGAAATATTATAAAAACGCAAATAATTTGCATTGCAATTTTGTGTAAAAAAAATATAGAATTTTTTAACTCTAAATTTAAATCACATAATTCATATTCTGGAAGCAAAAGTTTCTATTTTTGCACAAAATCAAACAAACAAGTATCCACACTATCCCAAAGGCTTTACTTGGCACTTTATTGAAATAAAAGCTATAAAACATGATTACCAAAGTAGATTAATCATGTGAACACACAAAAACATAAAGTAAAAGTGTTGGGTTGTCTCCCAACAAGCGCTTTTCTTTAATGCCTTTTAGTTAGGCATGATGATTTCAATGACACTCGTATAAAAAGTAGTAATTCACGCATAAAAGAGAGCATCATGAATCACATGACAAGAACATTTAAGTTTAACCCACTTACTATGCATAGGTATTTTGCAAGCAAACAATTTATTTTAGGAATAATCAACTTGCATAGGAAGGCGAAACAATCATGACTTCAAAAATTTGAACACATAGGGAGGAAATTTGATATTATTGCAATTCCGACAAGCATATGTTCCTCCCTCATAATAATTTTCAGTAGCATCATGAAGAAATCCAACAATACAATTATCACATAAAGCATTCTTTTCATGATACACAAGGATAGAATTTTTGTTACTAACCACACAAGCAAAATTCTTATCATTCATAGTAGTGGGAGAAAAATCAACAAAATAACTATCATGAGATACTTGATTGAAATAATCCATGTGAAAATTAAAATCATGATGACAAGTTTCATGGTTATCCTTATGCTTTATTTCATAAATGTCATCACAATAATCATCATCGATAGGAGGCACGAATTCATCATAATAAATTTGATCCCCAAAACTTGGGGGACCAAAAATAGCATCTTCATCAAACATAGCATCCCCAAGCTTGTGGCTTTGCATATCATTAGCATCATGGATATTGAGAGAATTCATACCAACAATATTTCTATCATGCTCATCATTCAATGATTTCACATTAAGAATTTTCTTAAATTCTACCTCTATTAATTGAGCACAATTTTCCGAACCATCATTTTCACGAATGAAAATATAGAGACTAAGCAAATGAGGCAACCTAAATTCCATTTTTTGCAGTTTTATTATATAAAACCAAACTAGTGAAAAACAAGAAAATAATAGATTTAATTGCAAGATCAAATATATACCTTCAAACACTCATCTCCCCAGCAACTACGCTAAAAAAGAGCTTGATGTCTACTACCCAACTTAATTCTTGTAGACGTTGTTGGGCCTCCAAGTGCAGAGTTTTGTAGGACAGCAGCAAATTTCCCTCATGTTGATGAACTAAGGTTTATTAATCTGTGGGAGGTGTAGGATGAAGATGGCCTCTCTCAAACAACCCTGCAATCAAATACAAGTAATCTCTTGTGTCCCCAACACACCCAACACAATGGCAATTTGTATAAGTGCACTAGTTCAGCGAAGAGATGATGAGACAAGTGTAGTATGGATAGTAGATATAGGTTTTTGTAATCTAAAAATATAAAAACAGAAAGGTAGCAAGTTTAAAACAACAAGCACATTGTTGTATAAATGCTTGTTAATAAGGCCTAGGCTTCATACTTTCACTAGTGCAATCTATCAACAATGCTAACATAGTAGAATTATACGATCATCCCTCAACATGCAACATAGAATCACTTCAAAGTTCCTATCTACCGGAGAACAATAAGATGAAATTGTTGTGTCTAGTACAACCACCTAAAACTTATTCTTTCTAAATAATCGTTTGAGTTATTCCTAAAAGTGTCACAAACATCCCTAGAGTTCGCACTAGAATAACAAACAAGATACATATCAATCAACCCTAATGTCACCTAGATACTCCAATGACGCCTCAAGTATCTGTGGGTAAATTATGCGGCATGCATCAAACAATTTCAGATCTATAATATTCACCAACAAAAGAACTTCAAGGAGCACCCCAACATTTCTATAGGAGAACATAGTGTGAAAACGTACAATCAACCCCTATGCATAGATCCCTAAAGTCACCGAAATCCGCAAGATTATGCCATCACATATATCAAGTGAATCACTAGAATACCCCAACGTCACTATGAGTATCCACATGCGAGATATACATCAAGTGTTCTCAAACAAAATATTCAATCTAACATAACGAGACCTTAAAGGGAATGATTTAATTCATCACAATAAGTGTCACATCCCTGGAACCCTAACCAAGGTTTAGCATTGTGCTCATATCTTCTTTGCATTGCATCCAAGAGAAATGGCAACAAGATCAAAGTAAGTGGTGAAGGGAAACTCAAAACCCTAGTCACTTCTCAAATTCGAAGGAATTACAAACTTATTCAAATCAATGAACCCAAAATGTCCTCAAGAAAAGTTCAACTTTTCTGATAATTCTTGAAAACAAATAAGCAATGAAGAAAACCATTTTCTTAACACTTTTGGAATTTTAAATAAATGCAAAAAGCTATTGGTTTCAAGTTTAAAATTTGAATTCAAAAACTTTAAGTTTTCAAAAATGTTGAAAACTCCAGGAATGGTTAGATATATTCCAACAAATATTCTGGTGTGTTAAAAATACTTTTTACAAACTATTTTGGAGCTGAAATAAATAGCAAATCAAATAGTTAGCAAAACAGAAAAAAAGGAGGAAGGAATTACATGTCGCTCACCTCAGCCCCGGCCCAGTCGCGCTGTCGTCTTCCTCCTCGCCAGTAGGAGCAGGAGGTGGCCGCCGCGACGCCGCGCGCCTCCACGCAGCTCTCTGCCTGCCTGGCCGCTGCTTCGCACTGGCGAGCACGAGGATTACCTCCCCGAGCACGTCTCTATCCGTTCCCGTGCTCCAGTTCCCCCTCCTCTCGGGATCTCTCCTCCCTCCACCTACTGCCATTGCCAAGAGCTCGAGCTCGAGCCGCCGTGCCTCTAGCCACAGGACCTTCCTCCCGAGTAGTCCAGTAGCTCCGCCTCGACGACTGGTTCTTCCTGCAAAGGCCGAAGCCTCCCCGAGCCCTGCTATGCCCCCAACGCCATCGTCTTCAACCCTCGGTCGCCGGCAAATCGACGGTGAAACGCCGGCTACAGCCCCTCCCCGAGCAGTCTAAGCCTAGCTTCACCTCCACCATGAGCCTGCGATCGTTTCCCCTCTTCTTCCCCTCGGATTCGTGCCCCCTACCCATTGGACCATCGAACCCAAACTCCAGCAGCCGCCTCGGCTCGTCGCCGGCTTGCTCCGGCCACCCATAGCCCTCCATGTGGCCAGTGTTGGATGAGGTCGAGCCTGGGGATCATCCCAGTGCTCTCGGCAACCATTTCCGAGCACCACAACACGAGATAGCGCGTCTCCGGCGAAGTTCTGCCATGGATCTGGTCGCCGCCGGTCAGACTCCGGCGGGGGACGACGTGGCCGGTCTAACCCCGGTAGATTAGCACTAAACACTCGCTGACAGTGGACCCCAGGCCAAGTCAAACCCACTTAGGGGCTGGTCAGCGCGGGATTAGCTCCTCAGACGCTGACTAGTGGGTCCCCCTGTCAGGTTTGACCTGATCAGGTCAGTTGACCCGCTAACGCCATGATGATGTAGTTATGACGCAATAAGTGAATTTCTGTTTTAAAAGAATTCTAGAAAAATGCCAAAACTTCTAAAATTCATAGAAATTAATCTGTAACTCCAATGAAAATAATTTATATATGAAGAAGTATCAGAAAAATTCAAGGAATCTAAATATGTCATTTTCAAACATGTTTGAAAATTTTACTGAACCCAAACATATAGATTAGTGAATAAGTTAACTTCCATAAATACTTTGGAGATGGAATTTGGAAAATATTTACATTTCACTACAAACGATATGATCAAACATTGTCCAAATCACAAACCAGCAACCTAACAAGTTGTACCATGCATGTTAAAAGCAAGTTGATCTGAGCATCAGGTCGAATCAATTAAAATGGTATTCGAGAATACCTCGTTTGAAGTGATATTTGAGTTTGATTCAAATCAACTTCAAACCTACTAAATGTTAACTATAATAATATACCACCTTGCATCCTCATGCCATGCTCATGCATCATCTTGTTGCATATGTTTGTTATTGATTGTTGTCACTCTTTTCAGTAGGCTCCGCTCCCCCAGATTCCACCGAATATCCGTCTGACGGATATCTTCCCTCCTTTGAGCAACAAGGCAAGCAACCATTTTGATCATCCCGATAAATCCCATGTTCTCGCTCCTGCACTTACTTATTGCATTATGATCAAATGCTTTTGCCACGTTAGTTGAACCCACTTCCTTTGCATGACCTATCCTTGTCATAGTAAATAGTTGAACCTTGCAACCTAGCATACCTGGTAGTTGCTTGAGCCATGATATGCCTTATCCTGCTATGCATGCTATGCTTAGAGTTGTGTATGGTCTGTCATCTGGGAGATGAACAGAATTGTGAGAATGTGTTAGGTAAGCAACGGTTGTGTGTTGAACCTGATTTGGTAAAGTTACCGGTGAAAGGCTGTGTAGGAGTACATGGCGGGTTGTTTCATTGGAACCGTCCTTAGGAACTGAGTTCCGTGTATGTAATCCAAGACGAGATACTACCACATGCTGGGCCCTGAAATATGACCCCGCTCGACTTATTAATTGCTTAGTACTCGGTCCAGGAGTTGCAAGTAGTTTCTGGTGTTTATAGTCATGCTGGAGGCCGTGCATGGTGCTGACCTGAGAGGTGGGCTGTGATGCGGTAGGCAGTGGCACGGTGTACCAAGTGGCACCCAGATGGTGGGCTTGGGAACCCTGCACACATCGTTTGGGGCCGTGGCGGAAACCTCGGCCGGACTTCCGTGCGGGTTACCCTCAGATAGGCGAAAGACCTGGACTAGGTACTAATGTGGTTAACGGTCGTGGCCGACTCCCTTGCTGGGCTTCTGCTTGAAGGTTGCTGAGGTGTATGACGTTCACATGGCGATAAGTGGCGAGAGCGTGTGTGACGAAGTACACCTGTGACGCCCTCGGCTTAATCGTACGCTAATCATACACGCAAATGCGTACGATCAAACCCAAGGACTCACGGGAACATATCACAACACAACTCTAGACACAAATAAAATAACATCAGCTTCATATTACAAGCCAGGGGCCTCGAGGGCTAGAATACGAAAGCTCGATAAACACACGAGTCAGCGGAAGCAACAATATCTGAGTACAGACATAAAACAACATGGGGTGCCTTAGAGAAGGCTAGCACAAAAGATACAACGATCGAACGTGGCGAGGCCTCCTGCCTGGGAACCTCCTAACTACTCCTGATCATCAGCGGCCTCCACGTAGTAGTACGCACCGTTGGGGTAGCAGTCGTCGGTGGCGGGGACCTCCATCTCCTGGGCTTCATCATCTGGTCGCAGCAAACGGATCAAGGGGACAAGGGGGGAGCAAAGCAGCGGTGAGTACTCATCCAAAGTACTCGCAAGTCTTACATCAGAACTATTCTAATTATGCACCAGTATCAAAGAAGGGGGGTTATATGTGGACTGACTGCAGCAATGCGAGAATAGAGAGAGAAGGCCTAGTCCTATCGAAGACTAGCATCTTCAGGGTCTTGCAGCAATAGACGAGAATAGAACAGGGGTAACACATTAATAGTCATATTGTTGCAGCAATATTAAAGTGAGGTCACGCCTAAAGATCCTCCCTCGACTCCCTGCAAGGAAGCAATCCCGAGGCAAACTAATTCCAGTTAAGTAACAATTTTAGTTGTAAAAGATCGGGGCACAACTCCAAGTCGTCCTGTAACCGTGGACACGGCTATCCGAATAGTTAATTTTCATCCCTGCAGGGGTGCACCACATGTCCCGTCACGCTCGATAACACTCTGGCCGGACATACTTTTCTGGGTCCTGCCCGGCCTCGGAATATCGACACGTCGCAGCCCCACCTAAGACTAATCAGAGAGGCCAGCCCGTCGGTCTAAATCCTAAGCACAAAGGGTTCATGGGCCCAGTTCCCCTTCACGCTCCTGCACGTGGCGTGGGCGGCCGACGTCAGTCCTAGCATCCCTTAATCACAAGCGCGATGCATCTGGGACCACTCGGGCGCGCGCCGCTACACTGCTGGCATCTGAAAAGCTTTGGCTGATACCGCGACGCCGAGTACCCATAATTCTTCCCGCGTAGCCCGTTAGTGCGAAAAGGTCTCCGACCAACCCAGATCAAATACCCAAATCCATTAGCATTTTAATTAGGCCAGCAACACAGTCTCGCGGGAATCCACCCGTCTTACAACTAATCACCGAAGATCCCAGTAACATGGTCGAGTAACTGTGTGGTCGTAACATCGGGGGGAATCCGAGGAATCACCCTCGTTGGACCCTGAATGATGTACCCGTCAAGGTGGGCTTGGAGGAATCACCCTCGGGGGTCCCACACTCGCGGGGTTGCACGACAGGGGCGTCATCGGGAATGGTGAAAGAGGAATCACCCTCGATAACCACGACCGACTAGCTATACTACAGAGATATCATCAGGAGTACTTAGCGAGGTGTCACCCTCGGTACCCGATAGTATCGCTGTAGCGTCGTACAACAAAGGGGGGTGAATGTGCTGTGTCGGGTCTGGCTCGTCGATCAAAGATCGAGATTTGAAAACAAGCGGGGCAACTGAGCTACGGGGTCAGAGGGGATGACTGCTCCACCTATACTAAGCATATTAAAAGTACAGGACTGAAAGTAGTAGTTCATCAAAAACAGGCTATGCATCAGATATAGGAGCTAACTACAACAGTAGCAAAATACTAATGCAAGCAGTAGGAAGAAAGACATAGGCGATATAGGAATGATCAAGGGGAGTTTGCTTGCCTTGCTGCTCTGCGGCAAAGGACTGATCGGCAGGGTCGTAGATGTACCCGGCAGCAGCGTCAGTCTCGGGGTCTACCAGTAAGAAGAGGGGGAAGAAACAAATAAATAATAGCACCGATGCAACACAAAGCATGACATGGAAAGATGCAGGCTAGACATGAACTAACGCAGCAACACCCGTCATAGACGGGTCGGAAGAATATCTGACGATATTTTCCGGGTCTCAGGCTACTACCGGTTACAATGGAAACGATGGAGAAGTTCCATGTTTGCTATGCTAGGGATGCGTGACAGACGAACAAACCGTGTATCCGGGTTCGTCTCGCTTTGCTGATCAACTTTCATGTTAAAATTATTTTGATCTGACTTACGGATTATTTAATACTAATTTTCAAAGTTTTATTAATTATTTAGGAATTAAAAACAGATTTAAAAGATTTAGTAAAATCCTATTATGACATCATCGCGATGTCAGGCTGACATCAACCTTTGACCGGTCAACTGACCAGCGGGTCCCGAACGTCATAGGCACAAGTTTTAATATCGATTAAATATTGATTTATCAGATTAATTTAGTGAGGGACCCG
The DNA here is from genome assembly GCF_904849725.1 of Hordeum vulgare subsp. vulgare. Taxonomy (NCBI): domain Eukaryota; kingdom Viridiplantae; phylum Streptophyta; class Magnoliopsida; order Poales; family Poaceae; genus Hordeum; species Hordeum vulgare. The sequence goes on from NC_058520.1 coordinate 121,367,415, forward strand.
CGTGTCATACTCTAATTATGTTAATTAATTATTCTAATTAACAGATTAACTTATATATTTATTTAACTAATTCATTAACTCATTAATTAATTATTATATCTAATTAATTAGTTATTTAATAAATACATATATCTTTATTATTATTATTTGCTTTCATTTTCCCTACTAACTTTAAATGTTTTAAGGGCGGCGGCCCCGTATGTCATTGAGACATCGATTACGCAAAAACAATTACACGCACACGCACCCGATGCACACATATATATATACGTAGGTACATACATCCATTATATCATACATACATACATATTTAAGTTCGTACATACATATCCTCGCACATACATACACCTCCACCTATACGTACACACATATATATTCATGCATACTTACATACGATTATACATATATATTTCTTTTCTTTTTTGTTCCCTACATACAAAAACGCACGTCACAGAGGGGCGCCGGATCAATGGAGAAAGAGGAGAGGGGGCTCACTACTCCTGTAGGGGAGGGGCAGCGGGCGTGAGGAGGCCGTTGCGGTGGTGCTGGTGGTGGCCGGTTGGAGTAGCGATGGCCGGCGACGTCGAGGTGGAGAAGGGGAGCCGGCGAGGGATTCGGCGGCGGGGCGGTGTAGTGGAGGCGGGGCGACCTGGCAAGGAGGAGGCACCGGAGGGAGCTCGGTCGCGGTGCAGGGGCCGGCCGGCGCAGGCCTTGCCCCGGGGCGAGCGGAGGGAGGCCGAGGCGGGGCCGCCACGACCGGCGAGGCCCCGACCGAGGTGCCGATGGGGAGGGGCAGCTGGTGGGGGGGGGGGGGGTCGCCGGGGCACCGTCGGTGTAGGAGCCCGACGGGGGGGGGGGGGGGGCGCCGGCGGGAGGAACTGGGAGGGAGGAGGCGACGTGGGATCGAGGCGGCAGGGGCCGCCGACGGGAGGCGGTGGAGGGAGGAGGCCGGCGGGAGGCAGGGGGCCGACGGGAGATGGGAGTGGAGGGCATGGCGACGGGAGCAGAGAGAGGGATCTGCGGGAGGGAGAGGGGGTCGTGGGGAGGAGAGGGTCCCGAGAGGGAGGTGGGGGTCCTCTCGTGGGTGGGGGGGAGAGGACCGAGAGTGGGGGAGCGTCGATGGGTGGGGTGGGGCCCCCCACGAGGGGGGGGGTGGCTGCCGGCGGCGTGGGAAAGGGAGGGAGTAGCGAGGGGGGGTGGCGCCCAGGAGGGCTAGGGTTTGCGGGATGAGGGGTGGGTGGCCGGCTGGGCCTTTTGGCCCAGTTGGGCCGGTCGGTTTTCCTTTTTTTTTTTGATTTGTTTTGTTTTGTTTCCTCCTTTCTATTATTTCTTATTCTAATCCCTTTTTCTTTATTCTATTCTTATTTACTTTTCTTTCATCGTTTATTATTTATAATTTTATTCCTTTCTTTTGTTTATTTATCTTCATTTACTATATCTCTTTACTTATTTTGTTGAAGCCCCTTTCTTAATATATCGGGATCATCAACGATTCCAAAAGTACCCGACTTGATATTATAATATGTTAGGGAATCTTTACAACTCCCCGACGTTGTTATCTCAACAACACGAAGATCTTTTCACGTTTGACTTAATCCCGAAGCTTCGAACTATGATTCGGTTTCAACCATCACGAGAACATTGATAAAGTTAACGGTGACGTGGCATCATTAGCGTAGGATCACTGTAGCTTAATTACAATAATCACTGTAGCAAAAGTCGAGGATGTCACAATTCTCCCCTACTAACAAGAATTCTCGTCCCGAGAATTAAGAGGTAGAGGGAAAGAGCCCGGGGTATTCATCACGAAGATGATCCTCGCGTTCCCAAGTGGCTTCATCTTCAGAGTGATTTGACCACTGCACCTTAAGGAACTTGGTGACCTTGCGACGAGTCTTACGTTCAGCTTGGTCGAGAATGCGGACCGGATGCTCTTTATAAGAGAGGTCTTGTTGTAGCTCAAGCATATCGTGATCCACTGCTCGAATAGGGTCCTTGAAGCAGCGACGGAGCTGAGAAACATGGAAGACATCGTGAACCTGAGAAAGGTTCGCCGGCAGTTCCAATTGATAAGCCACTCTTCCACGCCTTTCGAGAACAGTGAAAGGACCAATATAACGAGGAGCTAAATTGGCCTTGATTCCGAAACGGTGTGCACCTCTCATTGGTGTGACACGAAGATAAGCCTTTTCGCCAGGTTGATAGACCATATCTTGATGATGACGGTCATACTGACTCTTCTGACGAGACTGAGCAGCCTTCAGATTCTCATGAATAATGCGGACTTGATCTTCGGCATGTTGAATAATATCCGGACCGAAGAGTGACCGTTCTCCAGTTTCTGACCAATTCAGAGGAGTCCGACACCTGCGCCCATACAATACTTCGAAAGGGGCCATCTTCAGACTAGCTTGATAGCTATTGTTGTAAGAGAACTCGGCATACGGGAGAGATTCCTCCCATTTCTTACCGAAAGAAATGACACAAGCTCGAAGCATGTCCTCGAGAATTTGGTTGACTCGTTCAACTTGTCCCTGGGATTTAGGATGAAATGCCGTGCTGAAGGACAGATGAGTCCCCATAGCCTTCTGAAAACTTTCCCAGAATTTTGAAGTGAACAAGCTTCCACGGTCCGAACTGATTACCAACGGAATACTGTGAAGTGAAACAACTCTTGACATATAAAGATCTGCCAGTTGACTAGCATTAATCGTTTCTTTGACGGCCAGGAAATGTGCAACTTTGGACAGTCGATCAATGACGACAAGAATAGCATCATTACCTTTCTGAGATCTAGGAAAACCAGTGACGAAGTCCATTTCAACGTGATCCCATTTCCACTCGGGAATAGAGATAGGTTGCAGAGTTCCAGCAGGCGTTTGGTGTTCTGCTTTGATACGCTGGCATATATCACATTCTGCCACATAGCGTGCAATGTCTTGTTTCATATTGGGCCACCAGAATCTCTGTCGGATGTCTTGGTACATCTTGGTACTACCCGGGTGAATAGACAATGGTGTGTCATGAGCTTCTTCCATCACCTTCCCAGTCATCCTAAGATTTTCCTTCTTATTTGGGACGAATAGGCGACCCTTGAAATACAAGGCGCCACCTTCATCAATAGTGAAAAAGGAGGGTTTACCCTTTGCAATATAGCTCTTAATCCTGTCGACATCATCGTCAAAGTTTTGTAATTCTTTATGGAGCTCACAAGATCTGGTTCAACCACTAGGTTACTGAGGGAACCCTGATTAACAACACGGAGGTTCATCTTTGGATACTCTTCAGGAGGCGGAACAAGGTAACCCTGAGGAACAATGTGGAGATTCAGCTTACGGAATTCCTCTTGCAGACGATCGTGAACCTGATGAACCTGGTGGTGGTTGCAGTATGACTTGCGACTTAAGGCATCAGCCATTACATTAGCCTTGCCAGGGGTATATGATATACTACAGTCAAAATCTGCTATACGCTCCATCCATCTTTGTTGACGCAGGTTCAGCTCCGGTTGAGTGAACAAGTACTTCAGACTTTGATGGTCGGTGTAGATTTCACAGCGATTACCGACAAGGTATTGTCGCCATTCCTTCAATGCATGAATGACTGCGGCAAGCTCGAGATCATGAACTGGGTAGTTCTCTTCATGAGCACGCAGTTGACGTGAAGCATAAGCGATCACCTTGCGATCCTGCATTAGGACACAACCTATTCCTTGACGAGAAGCATCACAGTATATGACGAAATCCCTTTTCGTATCTGGAGGAGCAAGTACTGGAGCGGACGTCAGTTTGTCCTTGAGCGCTTGGAAACTTTCCTGACATTTATCAGTCCATTCATACTTAACACCTTTGTGAAGCAGGTTGGTTAAGGGCTTCGCAATCTTGGAGAAGTTCTCGACGAATCGACGGCAATAGCTGGTGAGTCCGAGAAAACTTCTGACTTGGTTGACATTCTTCGGGGGAGTCCAGTCAAGAATAGCTTGAATTCGTTCGGGGTTGACCGCAATACCATCCTTGGAAATCACATGACCAAGGTAAGTCACTTCGTCTAGCCATAACTCACATTTGGAATACTTCGCATAGAGTTTATGCTCCCGAAGCTTATCCAGTACAAGACGAAGATGTTCAGCATGCTCTTCTTTGTTCTTCGAAAACACCAGAATATCATCCAGATATACCACGACAAATTTGTCGAGATAGTCCATGAATATATAATTCATCAATCGAGAGAAAGTTGACGGTGCATTGGTTAAGCCGAAGGACATGACGGTGTACTCGTATGATCCATATCGAGTAACAAAGGCGGTCTTTGGAATATCCTCCTTGCGAACACGGATCTGGTGGTATTCCAATCTCAAGTCGAGCTTAGAGAAAACGGTGGAACCAGCAAGTTGATCATACAAATCATTTATCCGAGGGAGAGGATATTTGTTTTGAATAGTGGCCTGGTTGATAGGACGATAGTCTTGAACCAATCGATTTGTCCCATCCTTCTTCTTAACAAAGAGAGAAGGTGCTCCCCAAGCAGAGGAACTCGGACGGATGAAACCCAGACGGAGCGAGTTGTCAATTTCTTGCTTAAGTTCAAGGAGTTCATGTGGAGGCATTTTATAAGGACGCTTGGCAATAGGAGTGGTACCGGGTACCAAGTCAATGACAAACTCGACAGCTCGAGCAGGGGGGATCCCCGGAAGTTCTTCTGGAAAGACATCTTGGAACTCTCGGACCACTGGAATGTTTTCAATCCCTTCAAGAGGCGACGCATTTAATGCATTCAAAGCATACAGCCGTGCCTCAGCATTACGGACGAGATGAGCATGGTAGCTTACTAGTTCATCTGAAGGGTGTAGGAGGTGGACGGTCTTGGTGGCACAAACGATCGATGTCGTATGAGCTTTCAACCAGTCCATCCCCAATATGAGATCAATGTTGGATGACTTTAGTAGGATGGGGTTGGCAAGGAATTCTAATCCTTCAATTTCAACTGGAACATGGGGGCAAACCACAGAGGTTCGGCATTCGCCCCCAGGGGTGTTTACCACTATCGGGATGTTCATCTCTTCGCTCCTAATGTCATGCATGTATGCAAAATTTTCCGACATAAAGGAATGCGATGCTCCTGTATCAAACAATACAGAAGCAGGTACTGAGTTAACAAGAAGTGTACCCATCACGGTAGCAGGCTGGTCTTGAGCTTGACCCATATCAATGTTGTTGGCCTGACCACGAACATAAGCAGGCTTAGTGTTGAAGTTGTGGTTCTGGTTGTTGCCACGGCCAGCTGCGGGAAGTGCCAGCTGATTTGGATTCTGCCTGCAGTCTCTAGCACGGTGACCTGGACGGCCACACTTGAAGCACAGCCCGTCCTCAGTACGGGAAGGAGGAACTCGAGGCGGTGGAGCTGGGAGCCTCGGCTGCCTAGGTGGTGGAGGAGGCAGGCGAGGTGCAGCATAGGACGGCCTCGGAGTAGGAGCAGGTGCATGGTACATGTTGTTGGGAATCCAGATCTTCCGCTTCAGTGCAGATGAGCCCGAAGATGAGCCCATGTCACGGTTGCGCTTGCTGTTATCTTTGTATTCCTGCAGACCAGTCTCAACCTGAATAGCGTTGTTCACCAGGGTGGCGAAATCAGCATAGTCCTGAACGAGGAGTGTCAGCTTGATATCAGGGTGGAGGCCTTCACGGAACTTCTCCTGCCTGCGTGCATCAGTCGCAATGTCTTCTTCAGCATAGCAAGATAATTCCAGAAATTCCTGCTGATAAGCATCCACAGTCTTGTTGCCCTGGACCAAGTTGCGGAACTCACGCTTCTTCCGGTCCATGATTCCCTGGGGAATGTATCGAGCACGGAAAGCAGCCTTGAACTCTGCCCAAGTGATGATAGTTCCATCAGGCTGAGAGCGCCTGTGGCTGTCCCACCATTGAGCAGCGGGACCCTTCAGAAAGTAGGCGGCAAAGTTGACATAGCTCGCCAGGGGCACATTGGCAGACTCCAGCTCATAAGAAATGTCACGGAGCCAGTCATCAGCATCTAGAGGCTGAGTTGAGCTGCGGTAGATTGCAGGGTTGAGATGGCAGAAGTCTTGAAGTGTCACGCCTTGTTGTTGGTTCATGTTCGGCCTTTGGAACTGATCCATGAGCCCTTGCATAAACTGGCGGTTCAGCTCAAACTGTTGGATCATCCCCGCCATATACTCAGGAGGCGGGGGTGGTGCATCGTTGGCAGGGCCACGCGGGCGGCCAACTGGTCTAACCATCCTGTTAAATATTTAGCAGGGGTAGTTTAGCTTAAAGTAATTGAAAGGCATCGCACGCATTCATGAAGTAATCAAGCATAATGAAAGGGAAATGCGATAGATACTCCATAGTAGTTGAGTTCGACATACAGACCCATACATAAGTTCGATTACAGACTAACGATTAAAAACTCGAAATTTGGCGATAGCCCGGACGCATTTGATGATACCCTGGACTCACTAGGCGGCGCGCAGGGACGCGGTGGAAGAGTACCACAACGAGATGTAGCGATAAGGCTACATCAACGTCGGAGAGGACGATCGAATCCTGGTAGCTGGCGGTGATAGAAGGTAGGGACAGGACCCTGTGTCCCGTTGTGACTCTGGTGAGGGTACCGCATCCAGTCGAGCAGCTGAGGTCCAAGTGCAGGGGTTCTACCCCCAACATCAGTCCACTCGAGAGCTGATGGTAGCTCTGTCCTGCTCGGCTCGCGGATGCGCATAGGTGGAACCCTCGGACAGTGTGATGGCTGCAGCTCTGTCAACGCGTCGTAAAGATGAGCGCGCGTAGCATACAGCTCCACAGTCAGAGCTCGGAAAGCACGATCCATTGCCTCAGTGTACTGCACCAGAATCCGCGCGTCGTAGCGACGCGTCACGTAGGGGGCACAGACAGCGACGTAGGAACGGTCGCTGCGCTCCCGAACGTCAGAAGCGTAGGCAGTGAGATCAGACCCAGTCTCATCCCCAGCAGGAGCATGCGGGATGTATCTGAAAGGGCTCTCCTCCAGGTGAGGGAACGCTCCACGGAGACGGGTGATGGCGATGTAGGCCGCATCATGGACGGCCATCTCGACCGACACTCCAATACCACAGAACACGTGGCGCTCGAGGGTCTCGCCGCCCCTCTGGTCGAAGATGCGAACCTCAGCCTGGTACTGGCACTGTTTGTACTCGCGGAAATCCTCGAACACAGTGTACTCGGGGTACCAGCGATATCCCAGCCTGGTCAGAAGATCGACCAAAATGGCTAGGAACCCAGTCGTCTCGGTGGCCTGTGTCAGGCGCACGTGCTGTCTTGCGTGACACATCTGAAAATAAGATTGACGGATGTCAATGACAGTGTGTGTAATACATATTCAGGAGAAAAAGAGTAGATAGTCCAGCGCTCTGGATTGATGTGATTCGAGAACCTAATGTTAGAGTTAGTAAAATCTTTGACCCGAAAGAGAAGAGAAGGTAGAGCCCAGAGTATAGGAAAGGAGTAAAAGATACTAATACCACCCAATTGAGATGTGGGCCCGTAAGCCACAACATCAGTGTTAGTAAAGTTTTTCAAACACTAGACTCAACTTCGGCCAAGGAGTTGGAAAGGGGGCTACCTACAGGTAGTTGGCTCTGATACCAACTTGTGACGCCCTCGGCTTAATCGTACGCTAATCATACACGCAAATGCGTACGATCAAACCCAAGGACTCACGGGAAGATATCACAACATAACTCTAGACACAAATAAAATAACATCAGCTTCATATTACAAGCCAGGGGCCTCGAGGGCTAGAATACGAAAGCTCGATAAACACACGAGTCAGCAGAAGCAACAATATCTGAGTACAGACATAAAACAACATGGGGTGCCTTAGAGAAGGCTAGCACAAAAGATACAACGATCGAACGAGGCGAGGCCTCCTGCCTGGGAACCTCTTAACTACTCCCGATCATCAGCGGCCTCCACGTAGTAGTACGCACCGTCGGGGTAGCAGTCGTCGGTGGCGGGGACCTCCATCTCCTGGGCTTCATCATCTGGTCGCAGCAAACGGATCAAGGGGACAAGGGGGGAGCAAACCAGCGGTGAGTACTCATCCAAAGTACTCGCAAGTCTTACATCAGAACTATTCTAATTATGCACCAGTATCAAAGAAGGGGGGTTATATGTGGACTGACTGCAGCAATGCGAGAACAGAGAGAGAAGGCCTAGTCCTGTCGAAGACTAGCATCTTCAGGGTCTTGCAGCTATAGACGAGAGTGGAACAGGGGTAACACATTAATAGTCATATTGTTGCAGCAATATTAAAGTGAGGTCACGCCTAAAGATCCTCCCTCCACTCCCTGCGAGGAAGCAATCCCAAGGCAAACTAATTCCAGTTAAGTAACAATTTTAGTTGTAAAAGATCGGGGCACAACTCCAAGTCGTCCTGTAACCGTGGACACGGCTATCCGAATAGTTAATTTTCATCCCTGCAGGGGTGCACCACATGTCCCGTCACGCTCGATAACACTCTGGCCGGACATACTTTTCTGGGTCCTGCCCGGCCTCGGAATATCGACACGTCGCAGCCCCACCTAAGACTAATCAGAGAGGCCAGCCCGCCGGTCTAAATCCTAAGCACAAAGGGTTCATGGGCCCAGTTCCCCTTCACGCTCCTGCACGTGGCGTGGGCGGCCGACGTCAGTCCTAGCATCCCTTAATCACAAGCGCGATGCATCTCGGGACCACTCGGGCGCGCGCCGCTACACTGCTGGCATCTGAAAAGCTTCGGCTGATACCGCGACGCCGAGTACCCATAATTCTTCCCGCGTAGCCGGTTAGTGCGAAAAGGTCTCCGACCAACCCAGATCAAATACCCAAATCCATTAGCATTTTAATTAGGCCAGCAACACAGTCTCGCGGGAATCCACCCGTCTTACAACTAATCACCGAAGATCCCAGTAACATGGTCGAGTAACTGTGTGGTCGTAACATCCGGAGGAATCCGAGGAATCACCCTCGTTGGACCCCGAACGATGTACCCGTCAAGGTGGGCTTAGAGGAATCACCCTCGGGGGTCCCACACTCGCGGGGTTGCACGACAGGGGCGTCATTGGGAATGGTGAAAGAGGAATCACCCTCGATAACCACGACCGACTAGCTATACTACAGAGATATCATCAGGAGTACTTAGCGAGGTGTCACCCTCGGTACCCGATAGTATCGCTGCAGCGTCGTACAACGAAGGGGGGTGAATGTGCTGTGTTGGGTCTGGCTCGTCGATCAAAGATCGAGATTTGAAAACAAGCGGGGCAACTGAGCTACGGGGTCAGAGGGGATGACTGCTCCACCTATACTAAGCATATTAAAAGTACAGGACTGAAAGTAGCAGTTCATCAAAAATAGGCTATGCCTCAGATATAGGAGCTAACTACAACAGTAGCAAAATACTAATGCAAGCAGTAGGAAGAAAGACATAGGCGATCTAGGAATGATCAAGGGGAGTTTGCTTGCCTTGCTGCTCTGCGGCAAAGGACTGATCGGCAGGGTCGTAGATGTACCCGGCAGCAGCGTCAGTCTCGGGGTCTACCGGTAAGAAGAGGGGGAAGAAACAAATAAATAATAGCACCGATGCAACACAAAGCATGACATGGAAAGATGCAGGCTAGACATGAACTAACGCAGCAACACCCGTCATAGACGGGTCGGAAGAATATCTGACGATATTTTCCGGGTCTCGGGCTACTACCGGTTACACTGGAAACGATGGAAAAGTTCCATGTTTGCTATGCTAGGGACGCGTGACAGACGAACAGACCGTGTATCCGGGTTCGTCTCGCTTTGCTGATCAACTTTCATGTTAAAATTATTTTGATCTGACTTACGGATTATTTAATACTAATTTTCAAAGTTTTATTAATTATTTAGGAATTAAAAACAGATTTAAAAGATTTAGTAAAATCCTATTATGACATCATCGCGATGTCAGGCTAACATCAACCTTTGACCGGTCAACTGACCAGCGGGTCCCGAACGTCATAGGCACAAGTTTTAATATCGATTAAATATTGATTTATCAGATTAATTTAGTGAGGGACCCGCGTGTCATACTCTAATTATGTTAATTAATTATTCTAGTTAACAGATTAACTTATATATTTATTTAACTAATTCATTAACTCATTAATTAATTATTATATCTAATTAATTAGTTATTTAATAAATACATATATCTTTATTATTATTATTTGCTTTCATTTTCCCTACTAACTTTAAATGTTTTAAGGGCGGCGGCCCCGTATGTCATTGAGACATCGATTACGCAAAAACTATTACACGCACACGCACTCGATGCACACATATATATATATACGTACGTACATACATCCATTATATCATACATACATACATATTTAAGTTCGTACATACATATCCTCGCACATACATACACCTCCACCTATACGTACACACATATATATTCATGCATACATACATACGATTATACATATATATTTCTTTTTTTTTTGTTCCCTACATACAAAAACGCACGTCACAGAGGGGCGCCGGATCAATGGAGAAAGAGGAGAGGGGGCTCACTACTCCTGTAGGGGAGGGGCAGCGGGCGTGAGGAGGCCGTTGCGGTGGTGCTGGTGGTGGCCGGTTGGAGTAGCGATGGCCGGCGACGTCGAGGTGGAGAAGGGGAGCCGGCGAGGGATTCGGCGGCGGGGCGGTGTAGTGGAGGCAGGGCGGCCTGGCAAGGAGGAGGCACCGGAGGGAGCTCGGTCGCGGTGCAGGGGCCGGCCGGCGCAGGCCTCGCCCCGGGGCGAGCGGAGGGAGGCCGAGGCGGGGCCGCCCCGACCGAGGTGCCGATGGGGAGGGGCAGCTGGTGGGGGGGGGGGGGGGTCGCCGGGGCACCGTCGGTGTAGGAGCCCAACGGGGGGGGGGGGGGCACCGGCGGGAGGAACTGGGAGGGAGGAGGCGACGTGGGAGAGAGGCGACAGGGGCCGCCGGCGGGAGGCGGTGGAGGGAGGAGGCCGGCGGGAGGCAGGGGGCCGACAGGAGATGGGAGTGGAGGGCGTGGCGACGGGAGCAGAGAGAGGGATCTGCGGGAGGGAGAGGGGGTCGTGGGGAGGAGAGGGTCACGAGAGGGAGGTGGGGGTCCTCTCGTGGGTGGGGGGGAGAGGACCGAGAGTGGGGGAGCGTCGGTGGGTGGGGTGGGGCCCCCCACGAGGGAGGGGTGGCTGGCGGCGGCGTGGGAAAGGGAGGGAGTAGCGAGGGGGGGTGGCGCCCAGGAGGGCTAGGGTTTGCGGGATGAGGGGTGGGTGGCCGGCTGGGCCTTTTGGCCCAGTTGGGCCGGTCGGTTTTCCTTTTTTTTTTGATTTGTTTTGTTTTGTTTCCTCCTTTCTATTATTTCTTATTCTAATCCCTTTTTCTTTATTCTATTCTTATTTACTTTTCTTTCATCGTTTATTATTTATACTTTTAGTCCTTTCTTTTGTTTATTTATCTTCATTTACTATATCTCTTTACTTATTTTGTTGAAGCCCCTTTCTTAATATATCGGGATCATCAACGATTCCAAAAGTACCCGACTTGATATTATAATCTGTTAGGGAATCTTTACAACTCCCCGACGTTGTTATCTCAACAACACGAAGATCTTTTCACGTTTGACTTAATCCCGAAGCTTCGAACTATGATTCGGTTTCAACCATCACGAGAACATTGATAAAGTTAACGGTGACGTGGCATCATTAGCGCAGGATCACTGTAGCTTAATTACAATAATCACTGTAGCAAAAGTCGAGGATGTCACAACACCCGTGCAGGGTTATGATCTATTCGAATAGCCGCATCCGCGGATATGGACTACTTGGAGACATATGTTGTTCATAGATAACTTTAATGGCTACTCATAAAATTGTCGAGATAAGCGTGAGTGTCGTGGACGGCATTTCCATATGGGGATGGAATGATTCCACGATGGAGTATTGTTGTGGTGTTAGTGGACTCGTGTGCGAGAAATCAAGTTGTCAAAAATTGTTTTAAAATGTAAGTTGTCTAGCCACGAGTCAAATGTGGGCTTTCCGCATGAAACCCCACAATTCCTTATTGATACATTGCATGAGTAGATAGTTATCCTAAAGTCTTGCTGAGTACCTCCGTACTCATGTTTGTTTAATAATTATTGCAGAGGTTGTTAATGACCCTAATGGAGGGTTCTTCCTAGACATCGACGACGATGAGTAGCTGGTGTCCCAGCTACGATCTGGCCCTAGGTTGGGTCTGTAGTATAGTCAGGCCATGTGCCTTCTAGTTTCACCTGTCTGTACTCAGACGGTTTTAAACACTTCCGCTGGCTTGTAACTGAATGTCTGCTATGATGGGTCGTGAGACCCTTACTATGTAATATTATGTTTGTGGCTCTTCTGAGCCTCTTAAATAAAGCTTGTATGTTTATGGTTATGTTGTGATGCCATCGATGTATCTATACATATCGGTATGCCATGCGTACGTGTGTCGTACTTGATATCTATGGGGTTCGATTACCTAGCTGTAAACTTTAATAGCACTCCTTACAGGGAAATGCCCCTTTGTGATCCAACAAGCCATGGTAGCTCGCTACTGTTCCGAACACATTGGTTGAACGGCATGTGTCCTTCTTAGCTGCTATGTCTGTCCTCTTTGGGGAAAATGTCACGCGATGTAATGGAGTCCTTGTAGCTTTCTACGACTCGTCTACATTCGCTGGTGACCGACACCTGCTTTGCTGGGTCATGTATGCCTATCCCTGTGCGGAACTGCCACTTTGGTTTATGACTAGACATGTCGATCCGGGTTCTTTGTCATTGGAATGCTAGCGACATAATTGCGTACGTGAGTCAAAATGCGCAAACGGTCCTGGCTAAGGTAAGGCTGCAGCCGTGGGGTTAACCGTGCGTGAGACCGCAAAGGGATGCGATGTCTTACAGGCTGGATTCCTATGGCTTAGGATCGGGGTCCCGACAGCGTTAGTATCAGAGCCTGACTGACTGTAGGACTACTAAGCCAAACTGGTCAAAGTTGAGTCTAGAATTGCTTTAGTTATACATAAGGGAATTTTTTGTGGAAGGGAATGTAAGACTCTTGTTCTCTTCTCAAGTTATTCTATTCTGGTCATCCTCGTCTTTTCTGTGGGAATTAAGGACTAGGTTACTCATCTTCTTCTAGGCTCGTGTTTCTGATCGATAGATTATAAGACTATGGGTCGAGAGTTATATTGGGTTCCTTTTATTCCTAGGAAAAAGGAAGTAAGTTTGATGATCAGAGACTTGAACTTGATAGTTGAGTGGTTACGCTATTCCATTTTTGGTTGTCTCAAAATTTGTTTTTGAGCATTTACAGCCGTTATGCTGCCCAATTTTGCATTCAGAGCTCTAATGCTTTTGCATTACTCTCTATTTTCATATGCCTGGCCGTCCTTCTCGTCAAGTGGTACGTCTGACCAGGTGCATTGATGTGCCGGGTCATACGGCCATGCTGGTCAGGGTGATGTCGGTGTGCGGTTACCGCTGGTACCCCGAGTACACAATGGAGGAACAGTACCGAGACTTCAACCGGAGCTAGTATATCTGCACTGTTAGGGTATTTCCAGACTACCCTGGAGCTGAGGAGCCAATCCATTGGTCCTATGGGTTGGGAGTCACTGTTGACATGGCAGTACAAGATGCTGCCTATTCAATGCTGACCATTATGAGGGCGAGACATGCACTGCTGCAGAATTCAGAGTTCTGCTATGTTCCTGCCTCTCAACCTGGTGAAGAGGGATACCTCAGCGGAGTCTATTTTGATTCTTCTATGGAGGATCCACTACTGCAGTCCACTGCTGAGATGCTAGAGAACAGAGACAGGGATGCTCGTGCTCTCTGCATGGAGCTTTATGCTACCCGTGCCCGTCTGTGGACGGCTTTGACGCAGTTGGAACCGGTAGTCCAGACAGGGTACGGAGATATGGAGATGTTGAACCCTGTTAGGACCCATCTTCCGACCCACGTTGACTGGCCAGCTATAGGAGGAGTCACCCCTCTTCGGGGACCCCTATTACCACCAGTCAGGGGACTGAGGCCACATCCGTGTCCTTATCTATCCCAGGGATCTCAAGCCAGAGTGTTTCTTGATTCGTAGGTTGAGCTTCTAGGCCATGGAGGCAATCTCTATGAGATGTTCTATGCGGATGCCTGAGCTGTGTGTGGAGGGATAGTATGGTAGTAGCCGTACGTTCACAGTCCTGCGTGACTTGTGAAGTATGCTTGTGATGTGAAATGAATTCCGGAGGCCTAGATAAATAATGTATAGGAAGCTTGTAAGCCTGTGATGAGTAGTTTCATAATTTTAGTAGTTTGCTCTTCGATTAAGGTTGTACTGAACTATGTAAGGGTGTGTATGAACCATGGTGTATATATAGCAGATGCTTGTTACCATGTTGTTCGGATATTCATTTCCGCATTCCGTGTGTTCAGTACATTCTTAATCCATAGCTAGTATTGATATGATATTAGTGTAAGCTGTGAGTTTGTTTGCCAGGATGGTGTTCACCAGGTTGAACCGTGCCCCTGCTCATGAGCAAGGCGAGGGTAGTCAAGCATCGCAGGAAGACCTGCCTCACCCGCCCTCTCTGGCGGAAGTTATGCTTGAGGCTGAGAGGAAGAAAATAGAGACCAACCGACTGTTAGAGCGTATTGAGCAGAATACGGCTCGTCGGCTTAGGAATGCTGCAGTGTCCCTCAACGACTTTGTGAAGCTAAATCCTCCAAAGTTCCATCACTCCGTCGATCCCCTCGACGCTGATGACTAGCTGTGCAGCATCTCACGCAAGATTCGCTCTGCGAATGTTTCTGAGGCCGACAAGGTGACCTTTGCGGCGTATTTTCTGGAAGGACCCGCCAATCTGTGGTGGGAGAACTTTGAAGCTATGCGTCCTGCTGAGCCAGCAGCCACATGGGCAGACTTCAGTGTAGCCTTCCGTCTGCACCATATTCCAGAGGGCCTGATGGACAGAAAGAGAGAGGAGTTATGTGCTTTCACCCAGGGCAAGATGACCGTGGATGCCTATAGCCGCGAGTTCGGTAACCTCGCCCGCTATGCAACAGAGGAGGTGTCTACTGACGCCAATAAGCAAGCAAGATTCCATAAGGGTCTGAGTCATGAGCTTCTTCATGATCTGCGCCTCCACGAGTGTGCAAGCTTTCAAGCCCTGGTCAACAAGGCGATTAGTGCCGAGACTGGTCATACCGACTTTGAAACCACAAGGAAGCACTCCCGTGACTTTGGCTCGTCATCTGGTTCTATGTTTCCAAAACGCAGGTTGTGGGTTCCGAAAAGTTCTCTGCCGCCAAGATACACTCCAAGGCCATCCTACGTGGTGCCTCAGACGAATCAGACCAACCCTCCAGCAAAAACTTATGGTGGTCCAGCTAGCAATGTTGCACCACGTGCCAACCAAGTGATATGCTACAAGTGTTGAGAACCAGGGCACTATTCCCGTGAGTGTCCTCAAAATGTGGGTGCCAAGCAACCCGGAAGGTCCGTCGGGCAAGGCAAGTCGGGCAAATCTTACTATGTGAAGCCAACTCCTGCACGTGGCCGTGTGAACTATGTCTCAGCAGAAGAAGTTGCAAAGGATCCCGACGTCATACTAGGTACGCTTCTTGTTAATCATCACCCAGTGTCTGTTCTCTTTGACATTGGGTCTTCTCATTCCTTCATTTCAGAAAGTTATGCACAGTTGCATAACATGTCTTTTTGTGATATGCCAATTCCATTGGTTGTCCAAACTCCTGGTAGTAAATGGCAGACCTCTAGGATAACCTATGACAATGAAATTCTAGTAGACAGGCTAGTTTTTATAGCCTCATTGATAGCCCTAAAATCTTCGGATATTAATATCATCTTGGGTATGGACTGGATGTCAGCTCACTATGCCAAGATTGATACTCATTCTAGAAATGTTCAGCTTACCCATCCCTCGGGTGAGATAGTCAATGTCTCTACTCGAGTTGCCAAATGCCAACTCTATTCCCTAAATGCCAACCCTCTTCCGGAACTTGAAGACATCCCGATTGTCCGTGACTTCCCGGATGTTTTTCCAGAGGAACTGCCAGGAATTCCACCTGACAGAGATGTAGAGTTTGTGATAGACCTTGTTCCGGGAACTGTCCCAATAGCCAGAAGACCATATAAGATGGCACCCCTGGAGCTAGCCGAACTTAAGAAGCAACTAGATGAGGCCTTGAATAAAGGTTTCATTCGTCCTAGCTCTTCTCCTTGGGCTTGCCCTATCCTCTTCGTCAAGAAGAAAGACGGAATGGATCGAATGGTTGTAGATTACCGACCAGTTAATCTGGTCACCATAAAGAACAAGTATCCGCTCCCCAGGATCAACGATCTGTACGATCAGCTCGCTGGATCCTCAGTCTTCTCCAAAATGGATTTGAGGTTGGGATACCATCAAATCAAGATCAAGAACGGGGACATTCCAAAAACGGCTTTTGTTACTCGTTATGGCCAATATGAGTACACCGTCATGTCCTTCGGTTTAACCAATGCCCCAGCCACTTTCTCTCGTCTGATGAATTCAATCTTCATGGAGTATTTGGATAAATTCGTCGTGGTATACCGCGATGATATTCTCATCTACTCGAAGAACGAACAAGAACATGCCGAGCATCTAAGGCTGGTATTACTGAAACTTCGAGAGCATCGCCTTTATGCCAAGTTTTCAAAATGTGAATTTTGGTTACCAGAAGTGACCTATCTAGGTCACGTAATCTCTGGTAAGGGTATTGCTGTCAATCCCGAGAGAGTTCAAGCGTCCTTGATTGGACTCAACCTGAACCGGTTAAGCAAGTTAGGAGTTTTCTTGGTCTAGCGAGCTATTGTCGCTGCTTTGTCAAGAATTTCTCCAAGGTTGCAAAGCCTCTAACTGAACTCCTCAAGAAGGATAAAAGGTCCGAGTGGACACCATAGTGTGAGCATAGTTTTCAGGAACTGAAAACACGCCTCACTTCCGCTCCTGTGTTGCTACCACCAGATTTTTCTAAGGACTTTGTTATCTATTGCGACGCCTCGCGACAAGGGTTAGGTTGCATTGTCATGCAAGATCGTCATGTGATCGCATACTCATCTCGAGAGTTGTGTCCACATGAGGATAAATATCCCACACATGACCTTGAGCAAGCAGCTGTGGTCCATGCACTAAAAACCTGGCGACATTACCTTCTGGGTAATCATTGCGAAATATTCACTGATCACCAAAGTCTGAAATATATCTTCACCCAGCCGGATCTAAATCTCACGCAAAGATGGTGGGTTGAGTTGATCTCGGATTACGACTTAGGGATAACTTACACCCCGGGGAAGGCCAATGTTATGGCTGATGCACTAAGTCGTAAATCTTATTGTAACAATTTGATGCTACAACAAGGTCAACCACATCTCTCTAAGGATTTTCGGAAGTTGAATCTTCATATTGTTCCTCAAGGATTCCTTTCTACCCTGGTGGAGAAGCCTACCCTTAAGGATCAAATTATAGCTGGCCAGAAGCGTGACAAGGGTATATCACGGATCAAGGAGAATATGATTAGCGGAAACGCTAAAGAATTTTCCATGAATGATCAAGGTGTTGTGTTCTTCCAGAATCGTCTAGTGGTTCCTAAGAACCTACATCTAAGGCAGTTAATTCTTAAGGAGGCCCATGATTCTCCTCTCACCATTCATCTCGGTAGTACTAAGATGTATCAGGACCTACGCCAGAGGTTCTGGTGGACTAGGATGAAGAGAGAAATTGCTGAGTTCGTTGCTAACTGCGACGTTTGTCGTCGAGTTAAGGCAGAACATCAAAGGCATGTTGGTACCCTTCAACCTTTAGCTATTCCTGAATGGAAATGGGATAATGTTAGTATGGATTTCATTACCGGATTTCCCAAGACCAAGAAAGGAAATAATGCTAACTTTGTGGTCATTGACCGTCTTTCCAAAGTAGCTCATTTTCTTCCCGTTCGTGAGAGTATAACAGCTAGCCAGCTAGCGGAGTTATATATCTCTCGAATAGTTTCTCTTCATGGTGTTCCCGTGGAGATTAACTCGGACCATGGGAGTATCTTTACTTCTCGCTTCTGGGAAAGTTTTCAGAATGCCATGGGGACTCACTTATCTTTTAGCACTGCTTTCCATCCCCAATCAAGTGGTCAAGTAGAAAGAGTGAATCAAATCTTAGAAGATATGCTCCGAACTTGTGTTATATCATTCGGTATGAATTGGGAGAAGTGCCTTCCATTCGCCGAATTTGCTTATAACAATAGTTATCAATCAAGCTTGGGCAAAGCTCCTTTTGAAGTTCTCTATGGACGAAGATGTCGAACACCTCTTAATTGGTCAGAAACCGGAGAGAGGCAACTCTTTGGCCCGTATATGATCCAGGATGCAGAAGAGCAGGTTCGCATTATTCGTGAAAAGTTGAAAACAGCCCACTCTCGTCAAAAGAGCCAATATGATCGTCATCATAAGGCTGTGACCTTTGAAGTTGACGAGAAGGCTTATCTTCGAGTTACACCTTTGAAGGGTACCCATCGATTTGGTATCAAGGGCAAGTTGGCTCCTCGTTACATTGGTCCTTTTCGCATTCTTGCCAAACGAGGAGAAGTTGCCTATTAGTTGGAACTTCCTCCGCATCTTTCCAAGGTTCATGATGTCTTCCACGTCTCGCAACTCAGGCGTTGCTTTTCGGATCCTATCCGTGAAGTGGACCACGAAACGCTTGATCTCCAAGATAACCTTTCTTATCGAGAATACCCTGTTCGTATTCTCGACCAAGCTGAGCATACTACTAGACGTCGAAACATTAAGTTTCTTAAAGTTCAATGGTCAAATCATTGTGAGAAAGAGGCAACATGGGAATGAGAGGATCGACTTCGACAAGAGTATCCCGTGCTATTCCTGACGACTTCTAAATCTCGGGACGAGATTCTTTTGAGTGGGGGTGAGTTGTCACATCCCTGGAACCCTAACCAAGGTTTAGCATTGTGCTCATATCTTCTTTGCATTGCATCCAAGAGAAATGGAAACAAGATCAAAGTAAGTGGTGAAGGGAAACTCAAAACCCTAGCCACTTCTCAAATTCAAAGGAATTACAAAATTATTCAAATCAATGAACCCAAAATGGCCTCAAGAAAAGTTCAACTTTTCTGATAATTCTTGAAAACAAATAAGCAATTAAGAAAACCATTTTCTTAACACTTTTGGCATTTTAAATAAATGCAAAAAGCTATTGGTTTCAAGTTTAAAATTTGAATTCAAAAACTTTAAGTTTTCAAAAATGTTGAAAACTCCAGGAATGGATGGAATATTCCAACAAATATTCTGGTGTGTTAAAAATACTTTTTACAAACTATTTTGGAGCTGAAATAAATAGCAAATCAAATAGTTAGCAAAACAGAAATAAAACAGAAAAAATGGAGGAAAGAATTACGTGTCGCTCACCTCAGCCCAGGCCCAGTCGCGCTGTCGTCTTCCTCCTCGCCAGTAGGAGCAGGAGGTGGCCGCCGCGACGCCGCACGCTTCCACGCAGCTCTTTGCCTGCCTGGCCGCCGCTTCACGCTGGCGACCACGGGGATAACCTCCCCGAGCACGTCTCTATCCGTTCCCGTGCTCCAGTTCCCCCCTCCTCTTGGGATCTCTCCTCCCTCCTCCTGCCGCCATTGCCAACAGCTCGAGCTCGAGCCACCGTGCCTCTAGCCACAGGACATTCCTCCCGAGTAGTCCAGTAGCTCCGCCTCGACGAGCTGGTTCTTCCTGCAAAGGCCGAAGCGTCCCCGAGCCCTGCTACGCCCCCAATGCCATCGTCTTCAACCCTCGGTCGCCGGCAAATCGACGGTGAAACACCGGCTACAACCCCACCCCGAGCAGTCTGAGCCTAGCTTCACCTCCACCGTGAGCCTGCGATCGTTTCCCCTCTTCTTCCCCTCGGATTCGTGCCCCCTACCCACTGGACCATCGAACCCGAACTCCGGCAGCCGCCTCGGCTCGTCGCCGGCTTGCTCCGGCCACCCATAGCCCTCCTTGTGGCCAGTGTTGGATGAGGTCTAGCCTGGGGATCATCCCAGTGCTCTCGGCAACCGTTTCCGAGCACCACAGCACGAGATAGCGCGTCTCCAGCGAAGTTCTACCGCAGATCTGGTCGCCGCCGGTCAGACTCCGGCGGGGGACGACGTGGCCGGTCTAACCCCGGTAGATTAGCACTAAACACTCGCTGACAGTGGGCCCGAGGCCAAGTCAAACCCACTTAGGGGCTGGTCAGCATGGGATTAGCTCCTCAGACGCTAACCAGTGGGTCCCCCCTGTCAGGTTTGACCTGATCAGGTCAGTTGATCCGCTGACACCATGATGATGTAGTTATGACGCAATAAGTGAATTTCTGTTTTAAAAGAATTCCAGAAAAATGCCAAAACTTCTAAAATTCATATAAATTAATCTGTAACTCCAATGAAAATAATTTATATATGAAAAAGTATCAGAAAAATTCAAGGAATGTGAATATGTCATTTTCAAACATGTTTCAAAGTTTTACTGAACCCAAACATATAGATTAGTGAATAAGTTAACTTTCATAAATACTTTGGAGATGGAATTTGGAAAATATTTACATTTCACTACAAATGAAATGATCAAACACTGTCCAAATCACAAACCAGCAACCTAACAAGTCATACCATGCATGTTAAAAGCAAGTTGATCTGAGCATCAGGTCGAATCAATTAAAATGGTATTCGAGAATACCTCGTTTGAAGTGATATTTGAGTTTGATTCAAATCAACTTCAAACCTGCTAAATGTTAACTATAATAATATACCACCTTGCATCCTCATGCCATGCTCATGCATCATCTTGTTGCATATGTTTGTTATTGATTGTTGTCACTCTTTTCGGTAGGCTCCGCTCCCCCGGATTCCACCGAATATCCGTCTGACGGATATCGTCCCTCCTCTGAGCAACAAGGCAAGCAACCATTTTGATCATCCCGATAAATCCCATGTTCTCGCTCCTGCATTTACTTATTGCATTAGGATCAAATGCTTCAAATTCTTTTGCCATGTTAATTGAACCCACTTCCTTTGCATGACCTATCCTTGTCACAGTAAATAGCTGAACCTTGCAACCTAGCATACCTGGTAGTTGCTTGAGCCATGATATGCCTTATCCTACTATGCATGCTATGCTTAGAGTTGTGTATGGTCTTTCATCTAGGAGATGAACAGAATTGTGAGAATGTGTTTGGTAAGCAACGGTTGTGTGTTGAACCTGATTTGGTAAAGTTACCGGTGAAAGGCTGTGTAGGAGTACATGGCGGGTTGTTTCATTGGAACCGCCTTAGGAACTGAGTTCCGTGTATGTAATCCAAGACGAGATACTACCACATGCTGGGCCCTGAAATATGACCCCGCTCGACTTATTAATTGCTTAGTACTCGGTCCAGGAGTTGCAAGTAGTTTCTGGTGTTTATAGTCATGCTGGAGGCCATGCATGGTGCTGACCTGAGAGGTGGGCTGTGATGCGGTAGGCAGTGGCACGGTGTACCAGGTGGCACCCGGATGGTGGGCTTGGGAACCCTGCGCACATTGTTTGGGGCCGTGGCGGAAACCTCCGCTGGACTTCTGTGCGGGTTACCCTCAGATAGGCGATAGACCTGGACTAGGTACTAATGTGGTTAACGGTCGTGGTCGACTCCCTCGCGGGGCTTCCGCTTGAAGGTTGCCGAGGTGCATGACGTGCACATGGCGATAAGTGGCGAGAGCATGTGTGATGAAGTACACCCCTGCAGGGTTATGATCTCTTCGAATAGTCGCGTCCGCGGATATGGACTACTTGGAGACATATGTTGTTGATAGATAACTTTAATGGCTACTCATAAAATTGTCAAGATAAGCGTGAGTGTCGTGGACGGCATTTCCATATGGGGACGGAATGATTCCACGATGGAGTATTGTTGTGGTGTTAGTGGACCCGTGTGCGAGAAATCAAGTTGTCAAAAATTGTTTTAAAATGTAAGTTGTCTAGCCACGAGTCAAATGCTGGCTTTCCGCATGAAACCCCACAATTCCTTATTGATACATTGCATGAGTAGATAGTTATCCTAAAGTCTTGCTGAGTACCTCCATACTCATGTTTGTTTAATAATTGTTGCAGAGGTTGTTAATGACCCTAACGGAGGGTTCTTCCTACACATCGACGACGACGAGTAGCTGGTGTCCCAGCTACGATCTGGCCCTAGGTTGGGTCTGTAGTATAGTCAGGCCATGTGCCTTCTAGTTTCACCTGTCTGTACTCAGACGGTTTTAAACACTTCCGCTGGCTTGTAACTGAATGTCTACTATGATGGGTCATGAGACCCTTACTGTGTAATATTATGTTTGTGGCTCTTCCGAGCCTCTTAAATAAAGCTTGTATGTTTATGGTTATGTTGTGATGCCATCGATGTATCTATACATATCGGTATGCCATGCGTACGTGTGTCGTACTTGATATCTATGGGGTTCGATTACCTAGCCGTAAACTTTAGTAGGAGTCCTTACAGGGAAATGCCCCTTTGTGATCCAACGAGCCATGGTAGCTCGCTACTGCTCCGAACACATTGGTTGACCGGCATGTGTCCTTCTTAGCTGTTGTGTCTATCCTCTTTGGGGAAAATGTCACGCAATGTAATGGAGTCCTTGTAGCTTGCTACGACTCGTCTACATTCGCTGGTGACCGACACCTGCTTTGTTGGGTCATGTATGCCTGTCCCTGTGCTGAACTGCCACTTTGGTTTATGACTAGACATGTCGATCCGAGTTCTTTGTCATTGGAATGCTAGCGACATAATTGCATACGTGAGTCAAAAGGCGCAAACGGTCCCGGCTAAGGTAAGGCTGCAGCCGTGGGGTTAACCGTCCGTGAGACCGCAAAGGGATGCGATGTGTTACAGGCTGGATTCCTATGGCTTAGGATCGGGGTCCCGACAACAAGGTAGCAAGGGAATAACATCATATGATCCAACTAGATTAACAAGGCTCGTGATACATTAAGATCATGCCATCTCAAGAACATGAGAGAGAGAGAGATATTGAACACATAGCTACTGGTATATATCCTCAGCCCCGAGGGTGAACTACTCCCTACTCATCCCGGCCTCCACCGGGATGATGAAGATGGCCACCGGAGATGATTTCCCCTCTCCGATAGGGTACTGGAACGGCTCCAGTTGGGGTTTTCATCGATACAAAGAGTTGCAGCGACGGAGCAAAAGTTCCCTCTTTATTTC
Organism: Hordeum vulgare subsp. vulgare; assembly: GCF_904849725.1. Lineage (NCBI taxonomy): Eukaryota > Viridiplantae > Streptophyta > Magnoliopsida > Poales > Poaceae > Hordeum > Hordeum vulgare. The sequence goes on from NC_058520.1 coordinate 121,390,731, forward strand.
TAGGGTTTTTGGTATATATAGGATTTCAGCATTGGAATCACGCCAAATGGAGTCACGTGGGCCCCACAAGCCATCACGGCGCGTCTTGGGGGTGGCATGTTGGCTAGCGGCCCACATGTGGCTCCTCTCTAGTGGTTCTTTGCTCCAATATTGCTTATTTCCTCCATATAAAATATAAAAAGGTTTTGAGCGATTCCGAAAACTTTGATTTCTGCACAAAAACAACACCATCATAATTCAGCTAAAAACATCGTTAGTCTGGGTTAGTTCTAAATAAATCATATGAAGTGCATCAAAACCATATAAAAGTAGTGTAAACATAGGCAAACATGGCATGAGTACTTCATAAATGATTAGTACGTTGGATACATATCATGTATCTACTTATCCTTGGAGACAGTTAAGTGGAAGTGTATATTACGTGGTTGTTGTAATCATACTCTTCATGCTCAAATCACTATCCAATCCGATTCAGCGACGAACGAACGACACCTCCATGTTCAGCACACGTGTGGCTCGATGATGTCTCCTCCTCCTTGATCCAACAGGCAAGGGTGGAGAAGTAGATGGGATCATGGTAAGCATGATGGTGTGGCAACGATGGTGGTAGAGCAGTCCTGGCAGGGCTTCACCAAGCGCTATCGGGACGACGCACAAGGTAGAACAGGAGAAATGGGAGAGAGAGGGCTTCCGCGAGGGCAAGGGAATTGGTGCAAGGCAGCCCCCCCACCACCAACACCACTATATATAGGGACAGGGTGAGGGTCACTAGCCCGTGGACCCCTCCTCCTACGAGGGGATGGCGGCCTAGAGGGTGGAGTCCCCCCTCCTCCCCCCCGCCCCCAAGGTAAGGGGCACCCCCTCGGGCGCAAGGGCCTCGGGGGACGGGCGTCCAACCCACCAGGGATTGGTACACCTCCCTCTATAGCCTATGTGCCCCCGTGGGCACGTGGAACCCCGGAACCCTCCGGCACTCCCGACACTTTGCCGGTAAAACCCAAAACTTATCCGGTAGCCCAAATATGACGTCCCATATATATATATCTTTACATCCGAACCATTTTGTAGCTCCTCGTGACATCCGGGAGCGCATCCGAGACTCCAAACAATATTCAGTAACTGTCGGGGATATACCCCATGGTTTCATCAGACCATGAGGTTTGACCCGGCCAAGAGGTATGACTCGGCCCATCAGCTGGCAGCTCGTGGGTCACCTCGCTTGTCGGATCAATCTGGATGACAAGGACCAAGGACGAGTGTGCAAGCCGTTGTAAGGCGGCTCATGGAGAGGCTTGGAGGACGGCTCACACAGAAGGCCCAAGGAGAGAAGATTCCCTCCAAGGGAAGCAAGACCTGAATTAGGATTCAAGAGAAGCAAGTCCAAATCCTAGTAGGACTCTATAAAAACCTACCCCTTCAATTTCTATAAGGAGGGGCAGGGCACCCCAAGAGGAACAAGTTAAGTCTGAAAAAACAAGACATGGGAGATAGACACATCAAAAACCCTCGAGACTAGAGGTAGCGATTTCAGACCCTTGTAATCGAGATCTTCATCAATGAAACACAAGAAGGACGTAGGCTTTTGTCTCCATCGAAGGGGCCCAACCTGGGAAAACTCGGGTCTCTTGATTTCGACCAACCCTTCTCAAGACGCCATACAACGACGATGGCCTCACACCTAAGTTCTCCTATAATAACATCTGTCGTGACAAAACCACGACAATTGGCGTCCACTATGGGGCCACGCACGATGATGTTGTTCTTGGAGGGAATTCTTCAAGAATCGAGAAGTTTGCAATTGATCTGATGAGGAAGAGCCAACATTGGTCAACCTTTGACAGAGCCGGCAAATTCATCGGTCATCTAGACCAACACGTGGACGAGAAGAAGAAAAAAGATTTCCGCCGGAATTGAGTTTGAGAGGGATTAAGGTTGCGTTTCATCTACCGTCTGTGATCTGTCAAATCATAGCAAGTCGCCAAGACCAAACACCGATATGATCCACGGACGGCGACCGATCCAATGTTTTTTTAGGGGAAATACTGTCGCTTTATTTAATCCTGGTTTCTCGGAATTTCATCAGAAATAACATCAAGAATAGAGTCGGGAGAACCCCCAACCAAACCGTACACAACTTATCGCCTACCCCGACTTTATCTAACTTATGTGTGGCTCCATTCGCCGATCGCCAAGCCCATGAGATCTTCACATCATCAAACATTCCAAATGTTGTTTTTATCTCCTGAATCCATGGCCCGGCCGCAGAGAGAACCCTATCAGGCTGGTTCAGCATGTCCACCACCTCCTTCGCATCCAGCTCAACGTGCACCCTCATAGCATTAACCTCAGTCGCCACTTGAAGAGCCGTTCTACATGCTAAAATATCAGCCGATGCAGGGTCAACAATGTGTGGAAAGTGGTGGCATCAACGATACTATATCGGTATTGATCCCTAAGGTACTGAACCCAGTACAGACTGATACATCTCCAACGTATCTGTAATTTATGAAGTATTCATGCCATTTTTATCACAATTCTATATGGTTTTGAATGATTTGATTAGAACTAACCCGGACTAACGATGTTTACAGCAGAACTACTATGGAGTTGTTTTTTGTGCAGAAATAAAAGTTCTCGAAATGCAATGAAACTTTTTGATGATTTTTTATTTAAGGAAAGAGCCCCGGGAAGCTTCGAGGAAGGACCAGAAGATGCAAAGGGTGCCCACACAACAACCCCCTTGGGCGTGGGCTGATGTTGTGTTGGCCCCCTGACGCTCCCCTTCGCGTGAAAGCAACACCAAAAAATCACACACACATATATATATATATATATATATATAGAAATTTCTGATGCATAACCTACAATTTGGACTCCACCGCCGCAGGCCTCTGTATCCTCTGAAAACCAATTTGGACCCTATTTTGGCACCCTGTCGGAGGGGGAATCATCACCGGAGGCCATCTTCATCATCCCGGCGGCCACCATAACAAGGAGGGAGTAGTCCACCCTCGAGGCTAGGGGTATGTAGTAGTATATATGTGTTTGATTTCTATCTCTTTGTGTCTCAATACAACGGTCTCCATGATCTTCATGGAGATCCATTCAATGTAATGACTTTGTGCGGTGTGTTTGTTGGGATCCGATGAATTGTGAGTTTATGATCAGATCTATCCTTGTTTTATTTGAGTTCTTTGCTGATCTATTTTATGCATGATTAATTATACCCTTGTATTTCTTCTCCGAAGTTTTGGTTTTGTTTGGCCAACTATATTAGATCTTCTTGCAATGGGAAGAGGAGCTTGGTAATGGGTTCGATCTTGCGGTGTTCAGTCCTAGTGACAGAAGGTGAGTTGATACACATGTGTTGTTTCCATTAATGATAACAAGTTGGCATGAATTCTTATATTCTTTTGTCTTGACTTCATCATGTCATCATTCTTAATGCATAATTCGTTCTTCTGAACTTAATGCACTAGATGCATGCTGGATTGCGGTCGATGTGTGAAGTAATAGTAGTAGATGCAGGTACGAGTAAGTCTACTTGATTTGGATGTGATGCCTATATCATGATGATTGCCTTGGATAGCAACATAATTATTTGCTTTTCTATCAATTGCCAAACAATAATTTGTTTACCCACCATATGTTATTTTCTTGTTGAGAGATTGCACTTGTGAAAGTATGTATCCTATGCCTCATTTTCTATCATTGCAATACCGTTTGTGCTCCGTTTTATTATTTACTACCTTTCTGTTTTTTTATTATTCGCACTACAAAAACTCATATCTACTATCCATACCACACTTTTATCATCATCTCTTTGCCGAACTAGTGCACCGATACAATTTGCCATTGTATTGGGTGTGTTGGGGACACAAGAGATTTCTTATATTTGATTGCAGGGTTTCTTGAGAGGGACTATCCTCATCCTACGCCCCCACGGATTGATAAACCTTAGGTCATCCATGGGAGAATTGCTACTGTCTTATAAAACTCTATGCTTGGAGGCCCAACACGTGTCTATAAGAACAAGTTGTGTAGTAGACATCAAGCTCTTTTCTGGCGTCGTTGCCGGGGAGGTGAGTGCTTGAAGGTATATCATTAGATCTTGCAATCGAGTCTTTTAATTTCTTATTTTATCACTATTTTGGTTTATAAAATAAAACTAAAAATGGAATTGAAATTGCATGAAATTATTTACCTTTATGATGTCTTTCTTGAATATAAGGATTCTCAAAATTGTGCTCAATTGATTGAAGAAGAATTCTATAAAATGTTTAATTTGAATGATGCGCATGATTGCAATGTTGTTAGCATGCTTTCTATGAGTATCCATGATGCTAATGATGTGCAAAGCCACATGCTCGGGGATGCTATGTTTGATGAAGATGATGTTTTTAGTCCCCCGAGTTTTCATGAGCAAATTTATTTTGATGAAAGCATGCCTCCTATTTATGATGATTATAGTGATGACATGTATGCCATAAAGTGTTGGAAATATGCCCTAGAAGAAATAATAAAAAAATTATTATTATATTTCCTTGTTCAAGATAACCGTTTATTATCCATGATATAATTGTATTAATCAAAACTCAGATACATGTGTGTATACATAGACAACACACTGTCCCTAGTAAGCCTCTAGTTGACTAGCTCATTGATGAAAGATGGTTAAGGTTTCCTAGCCATAGACAAGTATTGTCACTTGATAACGGGGTCACATCATTAGGACAATGATGTGATGGACAAGGCCTAGAACTATGAACGTAGCATGTGATCGTGTCATTTTATTGCTGCTGTTTTTCTGCATGTCAAGTATTTGTTCCTATGATAATGAGATCATGTAACCCACTCACACCGGAAGAATACCTTGTGTGTATAAAACGTTGCAATGTAACTGGGTGACTATAAAGGTGCTCTACACGTATCTCCTAAGGTGTCCGTTGAGTTAGCATGGATCAATACTAGGATTTGTCACTCCGTATGACGGAGAGGTATCTCAGGGCCCACTCGGTAATACAACATCACAACAATACATGCAAGCATTGTGACTAAAGTGTTAGCCATGGGATTTTGTATTACGAAACGAGTAAAGAGACTTGTCGGTAATGAGATTCAAATAGCTATAGCGACACCGACAATCGAATCTCGGGCAAGTAACATACCGAAGGACAAAGGGAATGTTATACGAGAGGTTCAACCGATTAAGATCTTCATAGAATATGTAGGATCCAATATGGACATACAGGTCCCGCTATTGTATATTGTCCGGACAGTGTCTCAGTCAAGTCTACATAGTTCTCGAACCCGTAGGGTCTCCACACTTAAGGTTCAATGACATTTCGGTATAGTTGAATTATTGATGTTGGTAACCGAATGTTGTTCGGAGTCCCGGATGAGATCCCAGACGTCCCAAGGGGTTCTGGAATGATCCGGAGACGAAGATTGATATATAGGAAGTATCCATTTGGCTTCCGGAAGGATTTCGGGCATTACCAGTAAAGTATCGGGAGTGACGAATGGTTCCGGAGTTCCGCCGGGAGGGGCCACTCAACCAGGACGGAACCAAACAGGCCCAAGGGTGGCACAATAGCACCTGGTGGGTTGGTTGGCCAGCCCAAGAGGGCCTATTTGGCCAAAGTGGATAAGGAAACAGAGGTGGGGCCAAACCGAATAGGAGAGGAGTTCTCCTCCTACAAACCGACTTGGAGGAGGACTCCTCCCTCCTCCTTGCGCTGGCCGAACCCTAGGGCAAGTCCCTAGGGAGCCACCCCTCCCTCCGCTCCTATATATAGTGAATGGTAGAGAGGCTTTTTGTCCCACAAGCCACGACAATACATAGGCATTGATTGAGAACGAACCGAATGCATCGTGTGTCTCATGTACACGATGATGGTCAGTGGTTTAGAGCCAATATTGCATCTGATTAACTTAGCCGTATTTTCAAGCCGATCATGTCAATAGTCCATAAGCACTTGGTGTTCATTTCGTATGCTAGAAATATGCTATATATCCTTCATGCATGTGCAACATATTATTAGGCTTCGATGTCTTCATATTCAATGGTATACTGTCATGCCATCGTCGACCTTACCTCGCGTATTAACGGACTGTGCATGCACTACCTTGTATAGCTCATGAAAGCCAAACTAGAAATTCTCATGGGAGACAAGGCCTAAGGGGAAGGTAATATAGCTTAGATATATACCTTTGGTCATGTGGTTAGATGACAAATCGAAGAACCTTATTAAGTGGGTGCCCTTGCACTTTGTGGTGGAATATTTGTACACATACGTGCATGCATGTGGCCCCACCTTGTTAGCAAATGAAATGGATCCACCAAATCACTTGTTTTATGCTCATATGATTAGTTTCGACGACAAGAAAAGGAAAAAGGAAAAAAAGGAAATGTGCATGGGAGTGGGGCCATGCGAGAAATGCGTGCACGGTAGAGACTAGAGAGAGACGGGGAAGTAGAGAGAGCGAGGGGGTAGGGAAAGAGAGAGAATAATGCCAAGTTGGTGAAGGGTGAGGCATCTCAATGAATATGAAGCAGGATGAAGGAATAGACAAATGGAAAAAATCCAAAAGGACCACTACTAACTACTTCTACTCCAATGACACAAACGCTAGCTCTGCAATTTCCATCTCATGCATGCATTCCTTGGATCGGACATGTCGCCCGTAGTATGTAGTAGCTAGGGGGTTAAAAAGAAGTGGAAGCCCTGCCGGTTAAAAAGCTCTAATTTTCCCTCCACCACCTTGTGACACCCCGTAGTTATTTCGGTACAGCACGGCGAAGCCCTGCCGGAGTATCTCCACCATCACCACCGTCCCACCGTCGTGCTGTCAGAGAATTCAGCTACCTCTTGGTCTCTCTTGCCTAATCAAGAAGGCGGATATAGTCATCGAGCTGTACGGGTGCTGAACGCGCAGGTGTCGTCCATTAGGCACTAGATCGTGATTGGGTCACGGGACGGCTTGCGGTTTGGATTATGAAGATGTTCAAATACATCAACCGTGTGTCTTATCACTTCCCTCTTAGCGATCTACAAATGTATGTGGATCCGATCTCCCCTCTCCTAGATGGTCATCACCATGGATAGATCCTAGGTGTGCGTAGGAAAAAATTGTTTCCCATGCAACATTCCTCAATAGTGGCATCACAAGTTAGGTCTATGCGTAGATGACATCTCGAGTAGAACACGAAGGAGTTTGTGGGTGTTGATATTCAGATTGCTGCCCTCCTTAGACTTTTCTTGATTCTGCGGTATTGTTGGATGAAGCGGCCCTGACCAACATTACTCGTAAGATTACGAGATACCAGTTCCATCGACTAACATGCAACTTGTTGCATAAAGATGGCTGGCGGGTGTCTGTTTCTCCTACTTTAGGTTAATCGGATTTGACTGAGGCGGTCCTTGGCGAAGGTTAAATATCAACTTGTGTATCACCGTTGTGTTTTTGCATAAGTAAGATGCGATCATGCTAGATACCCATAGCAGACACGTAAAACATGCAACAACAAATTAGAGGACGTCTAATTTGTTTTTGCAGGGTATGATGTGATATGATATGGCCAAAGACATGATATGATATATTTGATGTATGAGATGATCATGTTGTAATAGTTAAATATAGACTTGCATGTCCATGCTACGGCAACTGGCAGGAGCCATAGGGTTGTCTTTAATTATTTTGTTCTTGGTGATGCTTTTCTTTATCGCTAGTGAAAGTGCGTTATATCGACTAGAGGGGGGATAGGTGATTTTTAGAATTTCATCACTCAGGAAATTCCTTTTGAGGAAATTCCTCACTCATGAATAACGTGCAGCGAAAATAGTGCAGGATCAGAGGTGCAAAGATTACAACAGCAATTTACTTGATGAAGATTATGAGAATCGGTTTGCACAGTATGCATGCACATAATAAGAAGGTGAAGATTAACTGGTATGATGAAATTGAGGTTGAGGAAATTCAGTGAAAGTCTTCAGCAAATTCTTCAAATAGTGACAATGAATGTCTTCAACATACAGTATTGAGGAATTGAAAGATTTGAAGAAATAGAACCCGTATCACGATGAACACAGTTGTTGATGATCTAGTTCCAACTGTTGTGACAGTCGTACGTTTGGTTTGGAGCGGCTTGGTATTGAAACCAAAGGACACACGGTCCCGGGACACACAGTCCCTACTGTATTCTCCTTGAGCTAAGGACACACAGTCCTTGCCCAACACTCGTGGTAAGTCTTCAGGGCAGACTTCCAAACCCTCACAAACTCGGTCACCCGGGGATCCACAATTGACTGCTGGATGCTTTAGACCATGATGCCTAACCGTCTGGAGGATGCACAGTCCTCAAATGTAAAAGGCTTTAGTTCCACACAGGAACAAATTCTTCAGTGATGCTCAATCACTTGGTTTTTGGTTTGTGGTTTGGTGTTTGGGGTGTTTCCTCACTTGATGATTAACTCTCGAAGACTCTGAGGAATTTGGGTTGCTCTAAACGACAAGTGTCAGTTTCTCTCGGAGCACCCAACCAGCTAGTGGTTGCGGGGGGCGGCTATTTATAGCCTGGGAGCATCCCGACGTGATTTGACATAAATGCCCTTAACTATTGTGACGGTTGGGTCGATAAGATCAGTGAGGTGGCGCGTGTCACGGCAACGGTTGAAACTTTCAACTGTGAAAGTCCTCATGTCTCTCATATTCCTCACTTCAAGGTTTTGATAGGTTTAGGCTTGGGTTGCGCATCATTAGGAAATTCATTCTGTAGTATTACCTCGACCCCCTTTAATAGTACGGTGATTCTAAGACTCAAGAGTACAGAAAACTAAACAGAAAGAGTAAGTCTTCACGCTTCCAAGTCTTCAGGCAGTTTTTCTTCATGACACACCGAATTCCTCATCTTCAATATCTTCATGAGGAATATCAATTTCATCGCAATTTCTTCACGATCCAGGTCTTCAAGCTTAGACCAATTTCTTCAGCCGAAGACATACATTTTTAGGGGTCGATATTCATCGTATAACTCAAACTCCTCAGCGACTTATAGAGCATGTGTACACTCATAAACACATTAGTTACTTAACCTTTAAGTATTCAAACCACCAAAATCACTAAGGTCACTAGATGCACTTACAACTCCCCCTTTTTAGTGTTTGATGACAGTTAGGTTAAGTTTTCAACGGGGATAAAAGTATGAAGTGTAAATACTGAGTTTGAGGAATTTGAAATCAAGATACTGAGAGACCCCCCTGAAGATGTGCATATTTTGAGGAATTTGCTTTTCATAGCAGATGCACATTGATGATTTATATCATGGAGATCTCCCCCTGTATCTTGTAATCATGCATACATTTGACATATAAAATGAGGAATTTTAGAATGCATGATGAGAAATGGTATCTGACGAATTTCAGCATGCCTGCATTAATATACTTTGAGGAATAAGCATGCGAAGAAAAACGTTCAAAAGAGTGAGAGTACCATCGGGGTGAAGTTACAGCTCATTACATAAAACACTTCAGAAGAACCAAGAGTTTGTAACTTAATAATGTTCATAAGCCCCAAAATAGATCTCGTTTGAAGACTAACTCAGATTTCTCCCCCTTTGTCATCAAGTGACGAAAAGGGACAAAACGGAGGACTAACGCCCCATGAAGAATTTCACTTCTTGGCTGATGAAGAGGCGTGAGGATTCTTGGCGACCGGCTTCTTCCTTGGACCAGTTGCAGTGTCTTCTGGTTCTTTATCAGATTCGGCAGTGCGGAATGAAGAAAAAGAACTGCCCTCAAGGTCAGGAACTGGAATTTTCTTGAATTTCTTCTTGGGAGGCCACGACCAGTCGAAGTCTTGAGTAAACTCTAATTCCTTAAGTTCCTCTTGAGTCTTCAGCTGAGCCAAGGTGGCCCAGGTTCGCTCAAACACCTCATGAAGATAATAGTGGTTTTTACCTCACTGCGTTCTGAGTCTCGTTGAGGGTTTTCACAATGGCACTGAATTGACGTTTGACCCATTTGTGATTGTGATCAGCCTTCTGATGAAGACTGAGGAGTAGCTCTCTGTTATTCATCACTCTTGGGGCAGTTGGATTTGGTGGATCTTGGGTAGGAGTGTCATCATACGAAGAATATGACTCTGCTTGACGAAACTAGCCATCACGTGGCCGATTTCCTTCATCAATCACAGATTTTCCTTTGCCTTCAATAGGCTCAAATGTTTTCTTGATGACTCGGATTGGTGGCAGATATCCGATGTGATTAGAAAAATCAGCTTGGTAGTTGAAGCTGGACATGCTTTTGATGAATCTCATGATCCATGGAGCATAAATCTTCATTTCAAAAGGCGACAGTGCATTATCACCCAAAGTCCTCACGAAGAAATCATGAAGATTCATTAGTATGCCATGGATGACATTGAAAAGGATATTCTTCATGATGCCTGCGACGTCGTCTTCATCGTCGTGCCCTTTGATAGGAGCGATGACATTGGCTAGGATTCTGTAGACTATTCATGGTTCATACCTCAAGTCTTGTACCAGAAAGTGAGTCTGTGGAGGTTAGTCCTTGCCAAAGGCATCATGAGGACTTCCATCAGTCCGTTGGGCAGTTCTCGTTCATCATACATCAACATTGCATCCTCTGAGGGAATTGAGATTGGAAGAGCTCGAAGCAATTCAGTGGCAGGCGCTTTGTAGTGCGTGTGCTGAGTCATCCAATCCAAAACCCAAGTGTTGACATCTTTTGGGTCGCTAGAGATGTGTAGAGTGGCGTAGTACTGAAGAATAATGTCGCAGTTACAGTCGCCAATGTTAGTGCATAGAGGCAGCAATCCAGCTTCGTGAAGAACGTTGAAGACTGGAGTGAAGCAAGGTATTTCCTCCATATCGCAATGAGGAATATGTTTATGCTGAAATATCTGGTTCCTCCCACAGAGCACTGAAGCATAGTAGTTGAGTTGGTTCCTTGTCCAAAACTTCATGTGCCTGATCCGAAGATTATCATATGGATTCTCGCCAGTAAAGTACATGTGTTCTTCATAGAATGCCTCCTTTCGAAACTTTGGCCTTTTGGTGAAAGGCTGATTCGGCCGCGGTTGAAGAGTATGCTGCTGTTCTTGAGGAGGAGCCGCTATCATTGTTGTTTCTGTGTTTACCACAACAATAGCAGTTTCAGTGTTTGGGGCATGAGCATTTTCTTCATTCTGAGCATTTTGATCAGGTTGAGGATTTTCCTCAGCTTGAGGATTTCCTTGTTGGAGGAGGTAGTTGTAGCATTTGTTGCTGCATTGTCTTCAGCTGATATGTCTGATTCTTGAGAAGATTCCTCACAGAAGGTCTTCCCATCAGAGCCTGTGAGGATTTATGTTGCAGCAGGAGCCAAAGGAATTTGAGTTGACCTCGGTGAGCGATGAGTTTCTTTCCAGAAGTCATCATGAATCAATGGAGTGTTGCACCAAGATCCATCATCACCCACACGTTCTTCACGGGTCTTTTGAGGAGTTGTGGATTGAGGAATATCGTCAATCAGTATTTCCTCATCCATGATTTCTTCATCTTCCACATCCACCATTTCTTCATCATCTTCAGGAATGACGTAGTCAACTCCGAAGGGAACGATTAAGTAGGATGGAGCTACATTCAGAGGAGTAGCATCCACCGGGGCAGTTGAAGACTCTGACTGAGTGAACTTTTGGCGCTTGGCCTTTGAGGATTCTGAGGTCATTGAAGCTTTTCTCTTCTTTGCTTCTTTCTCAGCAGCTTTGGTCTTCTTCACGTCTGATGCAGATGGAAACATCTACTTCACCTTTGAGGGTGGAGCTGAAGGAATAGTTTCATAAGGAGCTATTGCAGATTCAGTCCTGCCAGTTTCCTCAGCTGGAGCATTTTCTTCAACTGGAACAATATCTTCAGTTGGAACAGTTTCTTTAGCTGGAGTATCTTGAGAAATTTCCTCAGCAGCATGTTCATCAGTTTCATCCTCCTTTGTCAGCTAAACAGTGTAGCTTGACTGAGGTAGCTTTTGCTGCATATGAGGAGCAGCTTTGTTGTTGTATTCATTAACTACAGCTATTGCAGCCTTGATGAAATTCACCTTGACACTTCGACGATCAGATAGACTTGTGTATTTACTGTCAAGGTTTTAAGTTCAGACTGAGTTGATACAAGAGCTTCAGGCGTCAACTTGAGGAGATTCTGCATGAGGAATTTCTCCTTCTTGAGTTTAGCAGCCTTCGCTTGCTTGGCTTGTTGTTCTTTCCATTTTGCCTCGTTGATGAAAGTTGCAACCATGTGGTTTACACCAGGGGGAAGCTTCAACTCATCAATGGGAGTGTTTGGATCTTCATACGAGAGGCTAATGAAGTCCAGGAGAACCTTCGGGTCCATGGCAAGAGGAATAGAGCTGCCTGAGGCTTGAGCAACTCGTTCCTCCTTGTTTCTCATTATAGCTTGGAGAGTTTCATCATCAAATTCCTCACTTCCTTCTGATGCAGAAGGAACGTTGATGACTTTGCTAGGACTAGGCCTGATGCCTCTTCCAGAAGTCATTTTAGTCTTCAATTGAGGTGGTGAAGACATTGTAGCAGAGCTCGTGGCAGACGACACTGAGGAAATTGATTTAGCATTCTGATGCTTAACTATCTGCTTCTATTGAGGCTGTGAGGACTGTGGTGCTGTTGAAGATTTCGACACTGGTGCAGCCTTCTGAAGCAATTGCTCTTTTGGCACTGAGGCCTTTGGTTTCTTTTGCACAGTCTTCTTCTAAGGAATTGTTGTAGCAGAGGCCTCAGCAGCTGAAGAGGTGGCGGCGGTGGCAGCAGCAGCAGAGTCATCCTTGAATTTCTTCATGGCTACTTCTGCCTTCTTCTGTAACTTAGACAAATATTTGTCTTTCTCATGAGGGTAATCCTCAATAGTTTCAATGCTTGAGGGATGAGCAGCTTGTTGATCCCCCTGAGGAGGCCCCTTGCAAGGTGGCTTGAGGGCGAATTTCTTCGCATATTTTTGAGTAACATATATGTACTCCTTCCACTCCTTAGCCCACATGCATTCAATTTTATGAAGCCTTATCTTGTGCTTCGCCGTGGTTTCTTTTCCATGAATTTCCTCATCAGGAGTGCAGTAGTCAGCATATATATCTTCAGGAATCTCAAAAGTTGTGTTTTGTTCAAGTTCTTTCCCCCCTTCTGCTTCCTCTTATCTTCCATTTTCTTCAACTGAGGCTTTTGCACAGGAATATGCGCTCTTGAAGATTGTGATGACACTGGTAAAGTTGCTTCGAGGAACGTTGCAAATGAGTTAGGTTGATGAGAACCTAGTGATTCATCAACTGACATTTTTGTATGTGTGAACAAAGTATGGGTGCGAAGAATTTGGAGAGGTCATATGCGTTCTCAGATTTGAAGAAATTGAATTTTTTGTAGTTGACGAATTTGACCAGTGGGTTGAGGAATTTGACTAAGCGTTCTGATCTTGGGTTCCAGAGTTGTGCAGATTCGAGAATTTACACAATTGAGGAATCACATGAAGAATTTGAGTGGTTTAGTGAAATTCATCAAGTGTTTGAGGAATGAGTGTGCATGGCTGACAGACACTCTGAGGAAAAATGGATTTCCCGAATCTAAAGAGAAATAATAGATGAGCAGAGGCAGTAAAATAAGATTTTAATTACCCTGAGCGAAGAACACGAACAACAGGAGCAGTGAAAGAGAGAAGCTCTTCGGTTCATATCTTCTGTCACAGCCCCAGAGCTAGAATTGTTTGTCATTGCATCTCATGCATGCATTCCTATTTTTTTTCTTTTGGAAATGAAATGAGGACTGATCAAGCCTCATCATTTAAATTTTTGTCAAACAAGCAACATAAATATTGCTTCAAATTGATTCAAGGAAATGTCCCTGATTTTCCAATAAAATATTGGACTGAAATAAAAATGTCAACCAATATTTTGGATCACAGAAACTTTTTATATTGGATTTTTGAATTAATCAAACAACTATTTTAAATGGAATTATATTTTCTATATATAAAATATAGCTTTATAAATGTTGAAACTATTTTGTGGCATTGATTATTTTTATTACTGTCACATAATACTATTTTAGGGTTTTATAAAATGATTAAATGTTTTATTAAAATCCTAAATCTAAATGCGAGAAAGAAAATAAAACAAAAATAGGAAAGGAGAGGGAGAGAAACTAACATGTGCCTACCTGCTGGCCTAGCCCACCAGGGGGGTCTCCCGTGTCGTCTTCCTCCTTGCGCCAGAAGGCAGAGGAGAAGGAAGGCACGGCGCCCCCTCGCCACCTCCTGCTTCCACCTCCTACCTGCGTGCCTGCCTCGTCGCCCTCCTCTCCCTTATCTTCGCGCCGCTAAGCCGTCCCGATCTCCCCCTCTCCAGTCTCTCCCCTATCTCTCTGCTTCTCCCTCCCCCATGGATTCCAGCAAGGCCGTCGCCGCCGTAGCCGCAGCCTCAGGCTTCCCCTCACCTCCTCGAGAAGACCAGAAGGAGCCCCTCGTTGCCTTGCTCCTCATCGCCACTAGAATCGGGCTCGGGAGCCTCGGCGCTCCGCCACTGCCGCCATCTTCCTCATCTCCAGCCGCCGGATGCCGTCGTCGATTCGCTGCCAGCAGGGCCTCCTCGAGCGTTCCGAGCCGCCAGTCGAGCCCCCCGTGAGCCACCGGTTCCATTTTTCCTCTTCTCGCACTCGTCCGTCCCCTCTAGCACCAGTTCTGAAGAACCCGAGATCCGGCCGCCGCACGAGCTCGTCGCCGGCACCTCCTCCGGCCACCCTAGCTTTGCTGCTTAACCTTGGAAGAACAGCCGCTTCGCCAACTTCGCGTATCCACAAACGCGCCCGATTTGGTGCCCTGTAGCGTGTTTTAGGCCAACTCCGGCGAGCCCTCCGCCGCGGTTTTGGTCGCCGCCGGCCACATTCCCGTGGGGGCCGACGTGGCCAGTAGTTAGCCAGTACTAACCACCACCCCTAGCCGCTGACAGTGGGCCCCAGGGTGGGTCAAACCCCAGTTAGGGGCTGGTCAACTCAGGGATTAGCCCCTGGTCACTGACCAGTGGACCCCACTAGTCAGATTTGACCTGGCCATCCCCTGTTGACCAGAGACGTCACTGTGACGCAATAAAGGATTTTCTAATATAAAAGAAATTCTAGAATAATAGCAAAACTTGTAAAAATCATAGAAATTAAAATATAACTCGGATGGAAATAATTTATATATGAAAAAGGATCAAAAAAATACAAAGAATCTGATTATGGCATTTTCATGCATGGTTGAAAAAGTTAACATCACCAAATAGGCAAAATGGTGTAAAGGATAAATTTCATATTTATTTTGGAGATGGAATTTGATACTTATTTGAATTCCACTTCAATTACTATGATCAAACATTGGTCAATGGAAATCAGTACCTCAAATTACTAACTCCATACATGTTGGAACAATTTGTTATGAGCATCAGGTCGAATCAATTAAAAAGGTATCCGGAAAATACCTTGTTGAAGTGATGTTTGAACCCTGATTCAAACCCATCTTCACCTTAAGAAATGATGGCCACATTAGCCCTGCCACATTTCATTTCATGTCTTGAGCATGCATCATGGTGTTGCATTTCCGTGAAGTGATTGTTGTTCTTTTCTTATTTGTCGGTGTTGTTCCCTCTCAGTAAACAATGTTTCCGACGATGTGATCATTGACATTGATGAAGACTCATTGCTATCTTCAGACGTGTCAGGCAAGCAAACCCCCCTTGAGCATATTGATATAAACCCACTCTCTCGCTCCTGCTCTCTTTTACTGCATTAGGAAAATCACGGTTCAACTGTACATGTTATCGGTAGTTGAACCCATTCCTTTGCATGACCTGATTTTGTCACAGTAAATAGTTGAAACCACTTAGCATGAGTAGCAACTGCTTGAGCCTTGTTGTGCTTACTCATCCATGCTTGTTTACAATGTCTGCTATGCTTAGAGTCGTGTTGGGCCTGACCCATTTGGATGATGAATCAGAATGGTTGTGTTCATGTCCTACAATGTGAGAGTAAAAGTGTGAATCCGATTTGGTAAAGGTAGCGACGAGAGGCCATTTAGGAGTACATGGTGGGTTATCTCATTGAGACCGTCCTTAAGAACTGAGTTCTGTGTATGTTATCCAAGACAAGATACTACCATGCATTGGGCCCTGAAATATGACCCCGCTCGGCTTATTAATTGCCTATATCCCTGTCCAGGAGTTGCAATTAGTTTCTGGTGTTTGCAGGAAAAGTGTTGGCGGCCGTGTTTAGCTTTGCCCGACGGGGTAGGCTTCTCTGCGGTAGATACACAGTGGCACGGTGTACCAAGTGGCACCCGGATGGTGGGCTTGTGAACCCTCCGCACACCATTTGGGGCCGTAGAGGAAACCTCGGCCGGACTTCCTTACGGGTTCATTCTCAGATAGGCGATAAACCTGGACTAGGGTCTTGTGTGGTTAACGGTCGTGGCCGACACCCACGCCAGTGCTTCCGCTTGAAGGTTGCCGAGATGCATGACGTGCATATGGTGCTAAGTGGTGAGAGCATGTGTGAAGAAGTATACCCGTGCAGATTGAATCAATCTGTTCGAATAGCCGCGTCCTCGGATATGGACTACTTGGAAACATTACGTGGTACATAGACCATTTAAATGGATACTCTAAAACATGCAAGATAAATGTGAGTGCTATGGAAGGCTTTCTCGTAGGGAGACGAGAGTGGATCCATAGTGGTGTATTGAATTGGTGAATATGTGGACTCGTGTGCGCTATCCCACCTCAAAGAAAGAACTTGTAGTCCTAGTACATGTTAGCCAAGAGTCAAAGCTGGCTTGCTGCAATCAAACCCCGCAATCCTTTCATTGAAACATGATGCATACGTAGATAGTTCTGATGTAAGACTTGCTGAGTACCTTTGTACTCACGGTTGCTTTATTTATGTTTTTGCAGAGAAGACTTAGACTCATTAAAAGGTTATATGCGATGTGTTTGATGTTGACCGGAATAGCTTGGGAATCCCAGACAGAGGTCTGGCTCCTTTGGTAGGGTCGTAGTAGCTTTTCAGGCTCTTCCAGCCACTTTTAGTAGATGTATGTACCCAGACATGATTTGCTTCCACTTGTTGTTTGTATGACTTGAGTGTCGGGTCACGAGACCCCTATTTGTAATATCATACTATGTTGACTCTTATGAGTCTTTAATAAATGCTTGAGTCATAGAGTTATGTTGTGATGCCATGTTGTATCTACACATATCGTGCATAATGTGTGTATGTTTGAAATGCATTATATGTGTGGGATTCGACACCTAGTTGTTTGCCTTTAATAGTACTCTTTATAGGGAAATGCCTCTGTGTTCCCATCGGGCCTTGGTAGCTTGCTACTGCTCGGAACACATTGATTGACCGGCATGTATCCTTCTTTGCTGCTGTATCTGTCCCCTCGGGGAAATGTCACGCGGTATAATGGAGTCCTTGTATCTTGATATGACTCGTCTACACACGCTGATGACGGACACCTGCTTTGTTGGGTTATGTATGCATGTCCCTGTACGGATGTACCGCTTGAGTTTATAACTAGTCATGTCGACCCGGGTTCTTGTCGGTTGAACGCTAGCGACACATTCATATACGTGAGCCAAAAGACGCAAACGGTCCCGACCAATGTAAGGTGGCGGCCGTGGAGTTTACCATGCGTGAGGCCGCAAAGTGATGTGATGTGTTACAGGCTGGGTTCTTATGACCTAGGATCGGGGTCCCGACATCTTCCATGCCCTAACTTTGTGATGGAGATCAGCTATGGCGGTGGCAGAGGGGGAGATTCTTCTTCCGGCGTGAGTTCGGCCAGGGCGAGGGCGAGGCAGTGAAGTTTTTCCTAACCGGCGACGAGATTGCTAGCGGTGGCGCTAGGGTTGAGCTCGAGCGGAGAAGACGATAGGATGAAGAGTTTTGATTGAGGGGGTGTAAGGGCCTATTTATAGCTCAGCTGAAAAACTGTTCGGCCGAAACTTTCGGACCGAACTGCCCTTGCCCATTCGTCTCCGCATGACACGTGGATCCCACGATAGAAGCGGTGGATTTCGTGGTTATCCGATCGTAGGAAGTGGGTCCAGTTACTTTGTAACGTTAGAAAAATTTATTTTTGAAGTTGTGAGGATTTCGTTGCAAAGTCCTCAGCTGTCAAGGACACAGTGAGGATTTTTAACAAGTGACAAGTAGAACGCATATGAAGAAATGAATAGACTGGGTTGAGCTTAGCACACAGGGGAGTCGGGTCCAATCAGATTCACTTAGATGAAATGTGAAATTGAAGACTGAGCTATAACTGAATGATGTTGAGGACTTTGAAATCTGAGTCTATATATATATATAGGCAAATGAGAATCATCAAATGTTTTGAATAATTTGAAGATTTTGATGGTTTTGAAAAACTTGAGGATTTTGTGACAAAGTGTCAGATTGATGAATTTCAACTTTGAAGAAAAACAACTTGAAGAATTTCCAAGTTGGGTGTTGGCGTGACCCACCGTATAAGAATGATGATTTCACGCGCTGCGTACAATTGTCGTAGGGCCCTGAGAACCAAATTCTTCATTAATTTCCTCACAATAAGAGTGATATTCTTCATTGATTGAACAAAATCGATTCTTTGTGTGTTGCACATCTAAGTCATCAATTTTGCATAAGTGTTAGGATGTGTGCATGTTTTCACAAAACATTTGAAGACTCTAAGATATTTAGCTCACATCGCAACTTGCAAAACCTTCTCTCATCCAAGGGCTTCGTGAAAATATATGCTAGTTGATTGTCAGTATTCACATGATCAATGATGATATTGCCGTTAAGGACATGGTCCCGAAGAAAATGATGACGAATCTGGATGTGCTTAGTCTTCGAGTGTTCTACTGGGTTGAAGGCGATCTTGATTGCACTCTCATTGTCGCAGTAGAGAGGCACATTCTTCATGTTGATGTCGTAGTCTCTGAGGGTGTGCTTCATCTGTAGCAGCTGAGCAGAGCAGGATCCAGTAGCAATGTACTCAGCTTCGAAAGTGGAGAGAGAAACACAGTTCTGCTTCTTTGAGGACCAGCACACTAATGATCTTCCGAGGAAATGGCAAGTGCGAGAAGTTGACTTGCGATCCACACGGTCACCAGCATAATTGGAATCAGAATATCCAACGAGATGAAGATTTGAGCCCTTGGGGTAAAATAATCCTAGTGTTGGTGTGTGAGCTAAGTATCGAAGAATATGCTTCACAGCCTTATGGTGTGAATCCTTCGGTTTTGCTTGAAAACGAGCACACATGCAAACACTAAGCATTATATCTAGCCTAGATGCACATAGATACAATAAAGAGCCAATCATCAAGCGATATACCTGCTAATCGAAATCTTTACCATTTTCGTCAGTGCAGAGGTGGCCGTTGGTAGGCATAAGCAAGTAGTATTTGAATACCTTCAAGTCTATCAACAGGTGAATAAGTTTCATCGAAATCAATTCCTTCAACCTGTGTGTAGCCTTGGGCTACAAGTCATGCCTTATTCCTCACCACTTGACCATCCTCATCTTGCTTGTTTCGGAAAATCCACTTGGTGTCAATGACATTGTGTTTGCGAGAATCTGGTCGTTTGACGAGTTCCCACATGTCATTTAGTTTGAATCAAAGAAGTTCATCTTGCATGGCTTGAATCCACTCAGGTTCCATGAAAGCTTCAGCAACTTTTGAGGGTTCTGTGATAGACACAAAAGAGGAATGCCCACAAAAGTTAACTAAATGTGAATCTTTTGAGTGAGTGAGAGGACCTGGCGTGTTTATCTCATCGAGGATTTTGTCAAGTTCTACTTCATTTGCAATCCTTGGATGAGCTGGTTGAGAATTTTTTTTTGGGCTGAGGAATTTGATCTGGAGCAATTTCCTCAAGAGCACCTTCTTGAATTTCATCAGTGCTCGGGACAATTTCTGCAGCAATTTCCTCAGTAGGAACAATGTCTTCAGTAGCTTTGAACTTGATTGCTTCCTGAGGAGATAATTTATCTGCCACAGGAGGCAATTGATCTTTTTGCGAGCCATTAGTTTCATCGAACCACACATATATAGTTTCAACAACCTTGTTGTGATAGGTGTTGAAGACTCTGTAGGTGTGCGAGTCCTTTCCATAACCAAGCATAAAACCCTCATGTGCTTTAGGTGCAAATTTTGAGCTATGGTGAGGATCTCTAATCCAACATTTTGCACCGAAGACTTTGAAATAACTTACATTGGGTTTCTTATCAGTGAGGAGTTCATATGAGGTTTTCTTGAGGAATTTGTGAAGATATACCCTGTTGATGATGTGGCAAGAAATGTTGATTGCTTCAGGCCAGAAACGATGAGGAGTCTGATATTCTTCAAGCATGGTCCATGCCATTTCAACCAAAGTCCTATTCTTGCGTTCAACGACGCCATTCTGTTGAGGAGTATAAGGACCAGATAATCCGTGAGTAATACCAAGTTCATCAAGATAATCATCAAGGCCAGTATTTTTGAATTTTGATCTTGACGCCGAAGTTCGTCGAGGCCCTTGAGGAAAATCATTTGAAGACTTCCTGCATTTCAATTTTATACAGAATGATATGTACCCAAGTGTATCGAGAATTGTCATCAATGATGACACAGCCATATAAGGATGTTGCATTTGTTAGAGTAGCATAATGAGTAGGTCCAAACATATCCATGTGAAGCAATTCAAACGGACGAGTAGAAGTCATGGTAGTCTTCGAGGGGTGTTTGGATCTGGTCATTTTTTCAGACTCACAAGCACCGCATAGGTGGTCCTTGAGGAATTTGACTGATTCGATGCCAATGACATGCTTCTTCTTTGCCAACGTGTGCAAATTCCTCATGCCTGCATGACCAAGTCTTCGATGCCATAGCCAGCCTTCTGAGGTTTTTGCTAGTAAGCATGTGGCTGGTTGAGGACCTGTGGAAAAATCAACAATGTAAAATCTCGTCTCCTAAAGCCTTCGAAGACTTTGGATCTGTCAAATTCCATGATGACTACACATCTATATTTTCCAAAGATAACAACCATATCAAGATCACAAAGCATTGATACTAACATGAGGTTAAACCCAAGAGATTCGACAAGCATCACTTTGTCCATGAGCCTGTCCTTGGAAATAGCAACTTTGCCAAGTCCCAATACCTTGCTTTTACCTTTGTCAGCATAAGTGATTTGCTTCAGTGGTGATGGAGTCAGAGGCATATTCATCAGCAAGCTTTTATCACCACTCATGTGGTTTGTGCAACCACTATCAAGAACCCACTCGGTACTCTTGGGTTTGTCATCCTGCAGATGAATTAGTACAACTTACCATCTCATATGCTCCAGACTTGAAGAATATGATATCCATTTCATCAGATAGGGATTTCATCATAAACAGTAAATTTGAGGACATGTGAAACGTTATCATTTCATTGATTTTAGCTTGCGTCCAATCAAGCATTTTCTTCAGGTCTCCAGAAAATTCTTCATATGATGATTTTCATATGGAGACCTGACCTGCAGAAGTGGTTAGTTCAAATGCTTCACCACCCACATCTGAAGGGGTGGCAAAGAGTTCATTGTTGGGGAACGTCGCATGGGAAACAAAAATGTTCCTACGCGCACGAAGACCTATCATGGTGATGTCCATCTACGAGAGGGGATGTGTGATCTACGTACCCTTGTAGACCGTACAGCAGAAGCATTAGTGAACGTGGATGATATAGTGGAACGTCCTCATGTCCCTCGATCCGCCCCGCGAACCGTCCCGCGATCAGTCCCACGATCTAGTGCCGAACAGACGGCACATCCGCGTTCAGCACACGTACAGCTCGACAATGATCTCGACCTTCTTGATCCAGCAAGAGAGACAGAGAGGTAGAAGAGTTCTCCGGCAGCGTGACGGTGCTCTGGAGGTTGGTGATGATCTCGTCTCAGCAGGGCTCCGCCCGAGCTCCGCAGAAAAGCGATCTAGAGGTAAAACCGTGGAGATATGTGGTCGGGCTGCCGTGGCAAAGTTGTGTCAAATCAGCCCTAAAACCCCACTATATATAGTAGAGAGGGGGGAGACTTGCCTTGGGGTCCAAGAACCCCCAAGGGGTCGGCCGAGCCAAGGGGGGAAGGATTCCCCTCCCAAACCGAGTCCTACTTGGTTTGGAAGGTGGAGTCCTTCTTCCCTTTCCCACCTCCTCCTTTTTTTTCCTTTTTCTCTTTGATTTTCTTCCCAATGCACATAGGCCCCTTTTGGGCTGTCCCACCAGCCCACTAAGGGTTGGTGCGGCACCCCCAACACCTATGGGCTTCCCCGGGGTGGGTGCCCCCCCCCCCGGTGAACTCCCGGAACCCATTCGTCATTCCCGGTACATTCCCGGTAACTCCGAAAACCTTCCGGTAATCAAATGAGGTCATCCTATATATCAATCTTCGTTTCCGGACCATTCCGGAATACCCTCGTGACGTCCATGATGTCATCCGGGACTCCGAACAACATTCGATAACCAACCATATAACTCAAATACGCATAAAATAACGTCGAACCTTAAGTGTGCAGACCCTACGGGTTCGAGAACTATGTAGACATGACCCGAGAGACTCCTCGATCAATATCCAATAGCGGGACCTGGATGCCCATATTGGATCCTACATATTCTACGAAGATCTTATCGTTTGAACCTCAGTGCCAAGGATTCATATAATCCCGTATGTCATTCCCTTTGTCCTTCGGTATGTTACTTGCCCGAGATTCGATCGTCAGTATCTGTATACCTTTTTCAATCTCGTTTACCGGCAAGTCTCTTTACTCATTCCGTAATACAAGATCCCGCAACTTACACTAAGTCACATTGCTTGCAAGGCTTGTGTGTGATGTTGTATTACCGAGTGGGCCCCGAGATACCTCTCCGTCAAACGGAGTGACAAATCCCAGTCTCGATCCATACTAACTTAACGAACACCTTCGGAGATACGTGTAGAGCATCTTTATAGTCACCCAGTTACGTTGCGACGTTTGATACACACAAAGTATTCCTCCGGTGTTAGTAAGTTATATGATCTCATGGTCATAGGAATAAATACTTGACACGCAGAAAACAGTAGCAATAAAATGACACAATCAACATGCTACGTCTATTAGTTTGGGTCTAGTCCATCACGTGATTCTCCTAATGACGTGATCCAGTTATCAAGCAACAACACCTTGTTCATAATCAGAAGACACTGACTATCGATGATCAACTGGCTAGCCAAGTAGAGGCTTTCTAGGGACAGTGTTTTGTCTATGTATCCACACATCTAAATGAGTCTTCATTCAATACAATTATAGCATGGATAATAAACGATTATCTTGATACAGGAATTATAATAATAACTATATTTATTATTGCCTCTAGGGCATAATTCCAACAGTCTCCCACTTGCACTAGAGTCAATAATCTAGCCCTCACATCATCATGCGAATTACATTGTAATAAATCTAACACCCATACAGTTCTGGTGTTGATCATGCTTTGCCCGTGGAAGAGGTTTAGTCAGCGGGTCTGCTACATTCAGATCCGTGTGCACTTTGCATATATTTACGTCCTCCCCTTCGACGTAGTCGCGGATGAGGTTGAAGCGTCATTTGATGTGTCTGGATTTCTTGTGAAACCGTTGTTCCTTTGCTAGGGCCATGGCACCCGTGTTGTCACAGAACAAGGTTATTGGATTCAGTGCGCTTGGCACCACTCCAAGATCCGTCATGAATTGCTTCATCCAGACACCCTCCTTAGCTGCCTCCGAGGCAGCCATGTACTTCGCTTCACATGTAGAATCTGTTACGACACTCTGCTTGGAACTGCACCAGCTTACCGCACCCCTATTAAGAATAAATATGTATCCGGTTTGCGACTTAGAGTCGTCCGGATCTGTGTCAAAGCTTGCATCGACATAACCTTTTACGGCGAGCTCTTCGTCACCTCCATACACGAGAAACATCTCCTTAGTCCTTTTCAGGTACTTCAGGATATTCTTGACCGTCGTCCAGTGATCCACTCCAGGATTACTCTGGAACCTACCTGCCATACTTATGGCCAGGCTAACATCCGGTCTAGTGCACAGCATTGCATACATGATAGAACCTATGGCTGAAGCATAGGGGACGGAGCGCATATGCTCTCTATCTTCATCAGTTGTTGGGCACTGAGTCTTACTCAATCTCGTACCTTGTAAAACAGGCAAGAACCCTTTCTTGGACTGTTCCATTTTGAACCTTTTCAAAACTTTGTCAAGGTATGTGCTTTGTGAAATTCCTATCAGGCGTTTTGATCTATCCGTGTAGATCTTAATGCCTAGCATGTAAGCAGCTTCTCCTAGGTCCTTCATAGAGAAACTTTTATTCAAGTAATCCTTTATGCTCTCCAAAAACTCTACGTTGTTTCCAATCAGCAATATGTCATCCACATATAATATTAGAAACGCCACAGAGCTCCCACTCACTTTCTTGTAAATACAAGATTCTCCAACCACTTGTATAAACCCAAATGCTTTGATCACCTCATCAAAGTGTTTGTTCCAACTCCGAGATGCTTGCACCAGTCCATAAATGGATCGCTGGAGCTTGCACACCTTGTTAGCATTTTTAGGATCGACAAAACCTTCGGGTTGCATCATATAAAACTCTTCCTTAAGAAAACCATTAAGGAACGCCGTTTTGACATCCATCTCCCAGATTTCATAATCGAAAAATGCAGCTATTGCTAACATGATTCTGACGGACTTAAGCATCGCTACGGGTGAGAATGTCTCATCGTAGTCAACTCCTTGAACTTGTGAAAAACCCCTTGCCACAAGTCGAGCTTTATAAACGGTCACATTGCCGTCAGCGTCTGTCTTCCTCTTAAAGATCCATTTGTTTTGAATAGCCTTGCGGCCCTCAGGTAGTACCTCCAAAGTCCACACTTTGTTCTCATACATGGATCCTATCTCGGACTTCATGGCTTCTAGCCATTTGTTGGAATCTGGGCCCACCATTGCTTCTTCATAATTTGCAGGTTCATTGTTGTCTAACAACATGATCGATAAGACGGGATTGCCGTACCACTCTGGAGCAGCACGTGGTCTCGTCGACCTGTGTGGTTCGACAGAAACTTGAACTGGAGTTTCATGATCATCATCATTAACTTCCTCCTCAACCGGCGTCGCAACGACTGAGGTTTCCCCTTGCCCTGTGCCACCATCCAGAGGGATGAGAGGTTCGACAACCTCGTCAAGTTCTATCTTCCTCCCACTCAATTCTCTCGAGAGAAACTCCTTCTCGAGAAAAGCTCCGTTTTTAGCAACAAACACTTTGCCCTCGGATTTGAGATAGAAGGTGTACCCAACTGTCTCCTTTGGGTAACCTATGAAGATGCACTTTTCCGCTTTGGGTTCCAGCTTTTCAGGCTGAAGCTTTTTGACATAAGCATCACATCCCCAAACTTTAAGAAACGACAACTTTGGCCTTTTGCCATACCATAGTTCGTATGGTGCCGTCTCAACGGATTTTGATGGTGCCCTATTTAAAGTGAATGCAGTTGTTTCTAATGCATAACCCCAAAATGATAATGGCAAATCGGTAAGAGACATCATAGATCGCACCATCTCTAATAAAGTACGATTACGACGTTCGGACACACCATTACGCTGTGGTGTTCCAGGCGGTGTCAACTGTGAAACAATTCCACATTGTCTTAAGTGAGCACCAAACTCGAAACTCAGATATTCACCCCCACGATCAGACCGTAGGAACTTGATCTTCTTGTTATGATGATTTTCAACTTCACTCTGAAATTGCTTGAACTTTTCAAATGTTTCACACTTATGCTTCATTAAGTAGACATAACCATATCTACTCAAATCGTCAGTGAAGGTGAGAAAATAACGATATCCGCCGCGTGCCTCTACGCTCATCGGACCACACACATCGGTATGTATGATTTCCAACAAGTCACTTGCACGCTCCATTGTTCCGGAGAACGGAGTTTTAGTCATCTTGCCCATGAGGCATGGTTCGCATGTGTCAAGTGAATCAAAGTCAAGTGACTCCAAAAGTCCATCGGCATGGAGTTTCTTCATGCGCTTTACACCAATATGACCTAAGCGGCAGTGCCACATAAATATGGCGCTATCATTGTTAACTCTAACTCTTTTGGTCTCAATGTTATGTACGTGTGTATCACTATCAAGATTCAATATGAACTATCCTCTCACATTGGGTGCATGACCATAAAAGATGTTACTCATAGAAATAGAACAACCATTATTCTCTGACTTAAAAGAGTAACCGTCTCGCAATAAACAAGATCCGGATATAATGTTCATGCTCAACACAGGCACTAAATAACAATGATTTAAGTTCATAACTAATCCCGACGGTAACTGAAGTGAGACTGTGCCGACGGCGATTGCATCAACCTTGGAACCATTTCCCACGTGCATCGTCACTTCATGTTTCGCCAGCCTTCGTCTATTCCGCAGTTCCTGTTTCGAGTTGCAAATATGAGAAACAGAACCGGTATCGAATACCCAGGCACTACTACGAGAGCCGGTTAAGTACACATCAATAACATGTATATCAAATATACCTGATTTTTCTTTGGCCGCCTTCTTATCAGCCAGATACTTGGGGCAATTGCGCTTCCAGTGACCCATACCCTTGCAATAGTAACACTCTGTTTCAGGCTTAGGTCCAGCTTTGGGTTTCTTCGTCGGATTGGCAACAGGCTTGCCGCTCTTCTTCGAATTACCCTTCTTGCCTTTGCCGTTTCTCTTGAAACTAGTGGTCTTATTCACCATCAACACTTGATGCTCTTTACGGAGTTCAGACTCTGCGACTTTCAGCATCGCAAACAACTCGCCGGGAGACTTGTTCATCCTTGCATGTTGTAGTTCAACACAAAGCCTTTATAGCTTGGCGGCAGTGATTGAAGGATTCTGTCAGTGATAGCTTCTTGCGGGAGTTCAATCCCCAGCTCAACTAGACGGTTTGAGTACCCAGACATTTTGAGCACATGTTCACTGACAGACGAGTTCTCCTCCATCTTGCAAGCATAGAATTTATCGGAGGTCTCATACCTCTCGATCCGGGCGTTCTTCTGAAAGATAAACTTCAACTCCTAGAACATCTCAAATGCTCCATGACGCTCAAAGCGACGTTGAAGTCCCGGTTCTAAGCCATACAAGACTGCACATTGAACTATTGAGTAGTCCTCCTTACGTGCTAACCAAGCGTTCTTAAGATCCTGATCAGCCGTAGCGGGTGGTTCATCTCCTAGCGCAGCATTAAGGACATAATCCTTCTTCCCAGCTTGTAATATTAGCTTAAGATTACGAGCCCAGTCTACAAAGTTTCTTCCATCATCTTTCAACTTAGCTTTCTCTAGGAACGTATTAAAATTCAGGATGACTATCGCATGAGCCATGATCTACAACACAAATATATTCAAAGTGGACTTAGACTATGTTCAAGATAATAAGAGTTTAACTTAATCAAATTATACGCTAAACTCCCACTCAAAAAGTCCATCTATCTAGTCATTTGAGTGGTTCATGATCCACTTACACTAGCTCAAGTCCGATCATCACGTGAGTTGAGTATAGTTTCAGTGGTAAGCATCCCTATGCTAATCATATCATCTATATGATTCATGATCGACCTTTCGGTCTCATGTGTTCCGAGGCCATGTCTGCACATGCTAGGCTCGTCAAGCTTAACCCGAGTGTTCCGCGTGCGCAACTGTTTTGCACCCGTTGTATGTGAACGTTGAGTCTATCACACCCGATCATCACGTGGTGTCTCGAAATGACGAACTGTAGCAACGGTGCACAGTCGGGGAGAACACAATTTCGTCTTGAAATTTTAGTGAGAGATCATTTCATAATTCTACCGTCGTTCTAAGCAAAATAAGGTGCATAAAAGGATTAACCTCACATGCAATTCATAAGTGACATGATATGGCCATCATCACATGCTTCTTGATCTCCATCACCAAAGCACCGGCACGATCTTCTTGTCACCGGCGCCACACCATGATCTCCATCAACGTGTCTCCATCGGGGTTGTCGTGCTACTCATGATATTACTACTAAAGCTACATCCTAGCAAAATAGTAAACGCATCTGCAAGCACAAACGTTAGTTATAAAGACAACCCTATGGCTCCTGCCGGTTGCCGTACCATCGACGTGCAAGTCGATATTATCTATTACAACATGATCATCTCATACATACAATATATTACATCACATCGTTGGCCATATCACATCACAAACATACCTTGCAAAAACAAGTTAGACGTCCTCTAATTTTGTTGTTGCATGTTTTACGTGGTGACCATGGGTATCTAGTAGGATCGCATCTTACTTACGCAAACACCACAACGGAGATATATGAATTGCTATTTAACCTCATCCAAGGACCTCCTCGGTCAAATCCGATTCAACTAAAGTTGGAGAAACCGACACTCGCCGGTCATCTTTGAGCAACGGAGTTACTCGTAGCGATGAAACCAGTCTCTCGTAAGCGTACGAGTAATGTCGGTGAGAGCCGCTTTGATCCAACAATACCGTGGAATCAAGAAAAGACTAAGGAGGGCAGCAAAACGCACATCACCGCCCACAAAAAGTTTTGTGTTCTACTCGAGAAGACATCTACGCATGAACCTAGCTCATGATGCCACTTTTGGGGAACGTCGCATGGGAAACACAAATTTTCCTACGCGCACGAAGACCTATCATGGTGATGTCCATCTACGAGAGGGGATGTGTGATCTACGTACCCTTGTAGACCGTACAGCAGAAGCGTTAGTGAAAGCGGTTGATGTAGTGGAACGTCCTCACGTCCCTCGATCCGCCCAGCGAACCGTCCCGCGATCAGTCCCACGATCTAGTGCCGAACGGACGGCACCTCCGCGTTCAGCACACGTACAGCTCGACGATGATCTCAGCCTTCTTGATCTAGCAAGAGAGACGGAGAGGTAGAAGAGTTCTCCGGCAGCGTGACGGCGCTCCGGAGGTTGGTGATGATCTCGTCTCAGCAGGGCTCCGCCCGAGCTCCGCAGAAAAGCGATCTAGAGGTAAAACCGTGGAGATATGTGGTCGGGCTGCCGTGGCAAAGTTGTGTCAAATCAGCCCTAAAACCCCACTATATATAGGAGAGAGGGCGGAGACTTGCCTTGGGGTCCAAGAACCCCCAAGGGTTCGGCCGAGCCAAGGGGGGAAGGATTCCCCTCCCAAACCAAGTCCTACTTGGTTTGGAAGGTGGAGTCCTTCTTCCCTTTCCCACCTCCTCCTTTTTTTCCTTTTTCTCTTTGATTTTCTTTCCAATGCGCATAGGCCCCTTTTGGGCTGTCTCACCAGCCCACTAAGGGCTGGTGCGGCACCCCCAACACCTATGAGCTTCCCCGGGGTGGGTGCCCCCCCCCGGTGAACTCCCGGTAACTCCGAAAACCTTCTGGTAACTCCGAAAACCTTCCGGTAACTCCGAAAACCTTCCAGTAATCAAATGAGGTCATCCTATATATCAATCTTTGTTTCCGGACCATTCCGGAAACCCTCGTGACGTCTGTGATCTCATCCGGGACTCCGAACAACATTCGGTAACCAACCATATAACTCAAATACGCATAAAGTAACGTCGAACCTTAAGTGTGCAGACCCTACGGGTTCGAGAACTATGTAGACATGACCCGAGAGACTCCTCGGTCAATATCCAATAGCGGGACCTGGATGCCCATATTGGATCCTACATATTCTACGAAGATCTTATCGTTTGAACCTCAGTGCCAAGGATTCATATAATCCCGTATGTCATTCCCTTTGTCCTTCGGTACGTTACTTGCCCGAGATTCGATCGTCGGTATCTGTATACCTTTTTCAATCTCGTTTACCGGCAAGTCTCTTTACTCGTTCCGTAATACAAGATCCCGCAACTTACACTAAGTCACATTGCTTGCAAGGCTTGTGTGTGATGTTGTATTACCGAGTGGGCCCCGAGATACCTCTCCGTCAAACGGAGTGACAAATCCCAGTCTCGATCCATACTAACTTAACGAACACCTTCGGAGATACGTGTAGAGCATCTTTATAGTCACCCAGTTACGTTGCGACGTTTGACACACACAAAGTATTCCTCCGGTGTTAGTAAGTTATATGATCTCATGGTCATAGGAATAAATACTTGACACGCAGAAAACAGTAGCAATAAAATGACACGATCAACATGCTACGTCTATTAGTTTGGGTCTAGTCCATCACGTGATTCTCCTAATGACGTGATCCAGTTATCAAGCAACAACACCTTGTTCATAATCAGAAGACACTGACTATCGATGATCAACTGGCTAGCCAACTAGAGGCTTGCTAGGGACAGTGTTTTGTCTATGTATCCACACATGTGAATGAGTCTTCATTCAATACAATTATAGCATGGATAATAAACGATTATCTTGATACAGGAATTATAATAATAACTATATTTATTATTGCCTCTAGGGCATAATTCCAACATTCATCATCCTGCGAGCACCATATGAGAAAGGGGGCATTGAAGCTAATGCACTTCTCTTCACAGTAGGGGGTTAGAGTACTCAAATGAATAGGCAGAGAAGTTCTTTGAGGATTATGAACATAATGATTTGAGTTATAATGCTCATATTCATATCCTTGGTAATTTCCCTGCATAACATAAGCATTAGCACGAGTACGCGCATAGTTTTGACCAGTTGAGGATTTTGATCCTCTTGAAGACTTTGGTCCACCTAAGGAGTTTGATATGGGGTTTAGGTTCTTCACAGGTGGTGTCATGAGGAAATTCACGTGAAGATTTTCCAAGCAACTTTTGGGGACCCATATTTTCCTCAAGGGTGGTCCATTCCTACAGTTAGTTCCAACATATCGAGCAAATACTTCACCAGGTTGATTTTTGAACAGTTTATAGTTGGAGTCAAATGACTCATCTGAGGAATAGGATAATTCACATGCAAAACTTGTTAGATTGATGGATCAATAGGAGGTCCTTTAGAAGCAACCCATGAGGTTTTGGGGTACTTTTCAGGTTTCCAGTATGATTCATCAGCATCCAGTTTCCTTTCAAAGGCAATTCCTTCTTTCCTCGGGTTCTTGTTCAAAATCTACTTTTTGAGCACATCGCAAAGGGTTCGATGCCCTTTGAGACTTTTGTACATGCCTGTCACATACAATTCCTTCAGCCCTCCATTGTCGTCAGTAACATTTGTGGTTTCCTCAAGTGAGGAATTTGATACCACAGGAGCAGTTGAAGAATTTGTAGCAATAGAAGCATTTGATGATTCTGGTGAAGAATTGGAAGTTTCACGCTCGATGCATTAGAGACACGGTGGAGTGAATTCAACCTGAGTGGCGCTGATCTATTGAGCAAGCAATGAATCGTTTTCCATTCGAAGATCATCATGAGACATCTTCAACTTTTCAAGATCAAGTTTCCTTTGAAGAAATTCATAGGAAAGTTTCTCATGATCAGCCAAGAGTGTGCCATAACGATCTTGAGGACTATCAAATCTACACTGAAGACTTTTCACATCTTCAGTGAGGATTTGAGGATGATTCATTTCATCATTCAACAAGTCACCGCTTCTATCTAGCAGCTTTTGAAGATTTTCAATAGAACTTTGTTGTTTAGTTGCAATGTTGGCAAGTTTACTGTAACTGGGTTTTTTATAATCATCAGGTTCACAGTCACTTGAGTCAGAAGAGGAAGTAACATTTGTTACCTTTGAACCCTTTGCCATGAAGCAATAGGTTGGAGCGAAGTCATCAGCATAGTCATCAGTGTAGATAGTGTTGTCATTTTCTTCAAGGTTGAAGATTGACTTGCTGATGAATGTGGTAGCCAGTGCAAGACTTGCCACACCACACTCTGAGTCTTCTTCAGAACCTTCCTCTTCATCACATTCCTCATATTCTTCCTCAGAATCCATTTTCTTGCCAATGAGTGCCCGAGCCTTTCTGAAACTAGTCTTCTTGTGCGGTGAGGACTTTGAGGATGAGGATTTTGAAGATTTCTTATTTTTCTTCGATTCATCAGAACTTTCATCCTTGTATTTCTTCTTCTTTGATTCCTTCACCCAGCGAGGACAATCAGCAATATAGTGACCAGATTTCTTGCATTTGTGGCAGGCTCTTTTCTTGTAGTCCTGAGATGAAGATTCTGGTTTCCTCATATCTCTTCTTGAAGATTTACCAAACTGGCCACGTCTTGTAAACTTCTGGAATTTCCTCATGAGCATTACAAGCTCCTGTCTAAGTTCTTCAAGGTCACCAATGTTGCAATATGAGTCTTCTTCTTCAGATGAGGAAATTGCTTTGGCCTTCAGCGCACGAGGTCTAGAGTAGCTTGGTCCATACATATCTCTCTTTTCTTCCTTTTGGAATTCATGAGTATTGAGGCTTTCGAGTATATCAGCAGGATCAAGCATCTTGTAGTCTGCTCTTTCTTGAATCCTCAAAACCAGTGTATGAAATGATGGATCCAGAGATCTTAGCAGTTTCTTCACAACTTCATGGGTAGTAATGTCTCGAGCTCCTAGTGCTTGCAGTTCATTTGAGATGTTAGTGAGGCGATCAAAGGTATCATGGCAGGTTTCACTACCAAGCCTCTTGAAGCGATTGAAGAGATTGCAAAGAACATCAACACGAGAGTCACGCTGAGTTGAAATTCCTTCATTGACTTTGGACACCCTATCCAAGATAAGCTTAGTTGTGCCCAAAGCACTCACTCTACCATACTGACCTTTGTTCAGATGGCCACAGATGATATTCTTTGCTTGAGAATCAATTTGCTTGAATTTCTTCACATCAGCGGAAGAGACAGTGGCGGTGATGGAGGGAATACCATGTTCCACAATGTACCAGAGATGATTGTCAATAGCCTGAAGATGCATCTGCATCTTCGTCTTCCAGTAGGGAAAGTCCTTTCCTTCGAAGGTAGGACATCCTGCAGTAACCTTGATTATACCTGCAGTCAACATAACTAAAACTCCATGTGGTTAAACCAAAATCACACAGAACAAGGGAGTACCTTGCTCTGATACCAATTGAAAGTGTGTTATATCGACTAGAGGGGGGTGAATAGGCGATTTTTAGAATTTCATCATTGAGGAAATTCCTTTTGAGGAAATTCCTCACTATTGTATAACGTGTAGCAAAAATAGTGTAGGATCAGAGGTGCAAAGATTACAACAACAGTTTACTTGATGAAGATTATGAGATTCAGTTTACACAGTATGCAGGAACAGAATAAGCAGGTGAAGATTAACTCGTATGAAGAATTTGAGGTTGAGGAAACTCAGTGGAAGTCTTCAGCAAATTTTTCAAACAGTGATAGTGAAAGTATTTAACATACAATATTGAGGAATTGAAAGAGTTGAAGAAATAGAACCCATATCACGATGAAGATAGTTGTTGATGACCCGGTTCAAACTGTTGTGACAGTCGTACATCTGGTCTCGAGCGGCTTGGTATTGAAACCAAATGACACACATTCCCGGGACACACAATCCCTACTGTATTCTCCTTGAGCTAAGGAAACACAGTCCTCACCCAACACTCGTGGTAAGTCTTGAGGGCAGACTTCCAAACCCTGACAAACTCAGTCACCCGGCGATCCACAATTGACTGCTCGATGCTCTAGACCATGACGCCTAACCGTCTGGAGGATGCACAGTCCTCAAAGGTAAAAGGCTTAAGTTCCACACACGAACAAATTCTTCAGTGATGCTCAATCACTTGGTTTTTGGTTTGTGGTTTGGTGTTTGGGGTATTTCCTCACTTGATGATTTACCCTCGAAGACTTTGAGGAATTTGGCTTGCTCTAAATGACAAGTGTTAGTTTCTCTCGGAGCACCCAACCAGCTAGTGGTTGTGGGGGAGGCTATTTATAGCTTGGGAGCATCCCGACATGATTTGACATAAATGCCCTTAACTATTGTGATCGTTGGGTGGATAAGATCAGTCAGGTGGCGCGTGTCGCAGCAATGGTCGGAACTTTCAACTATGAAAGTCCTCATGTCTCTCATATTCCTCACTTTGAGGCTTTGATAGGTTTAGGCTTGGGTTGAGCATCATGAGGAAATTCATTCCGTAGTATTACCTCGACCCCCTTTAACAGTACGGTGATCCTAAGACTCAAGAGTACAAAAAATGAAACAGAAAGAGTAAGTCTTCACGCTTCGAAGTCTTCAGGCAGTTTTTCTTCAGGACACACCGAATTCCTCATCTTCAATATCTTCAGGAGGAATATCAATTTCATCGCAATTTCTTCACGATCAAGGTCTTCAATGTACACCAATTTTTCCAACCAAAGGCATACATTTTTAAGGGTCGATAATCATCGTATAACTCAAACTGCTCAGCGACTTATAGAGCCTTTGTACACTTATAAACACATTAGTTAATTAACCTATAAGTCTTCAAACCACCAAAATCACTAAGGGCACTAGATGCACTTACATCTATTTCAGTAGCTTTAGTAGCAATAGCATAGTTAGCGCGACAACCTCAATGGCAACACAATGATGGAGATCATGATGATGGAGATCATGGTGTGGCGCCAGGGACGAGTGAGATCATGTCGGTGCTTTCAAGATGGAGATCAAAAGCACAAGTTCATGGCCATATCATGTCACTTATGATTTGCAAGTGATGTTAATCCTTTTATGCACCTTATGTTTCTTAGGACGGCAGTAGCATTATAAGGTGATCCCTAACTAAAATTTAAAGATAAAATTGTGTTCTCCCTGAGTGTGCACCATTGCGATAGTTCGTCGTTTTGCGACACCAAGTGATGATCGGGTGTGATAGACTCTAGTTCACATACAACGGGTACAAACCAGTTGCACACGCGCAACACATGGGGTAAACTTGACGAGCCTAGCATGTACATACATGGCCTCGGAACACAAGAGGCCGAAAGGCCGAACATGATTCATATAGTAGATATGATAAACATAGAGATGTTCACCAGCTAACTCAACTCACGTGATGATAGGATATCGTGGGTATAAGTCGGACAGTAGAAGTGTAGGGTACGAAAGGATGGGCAGAGCCTTAGATACGGCGAGGATGTATGATTTCAGGGCCCTCTATGGTGGAGGTAAAAGCCCTACGTCTCAGTGCTCTTGGGAGCTTAGTGTCGAGTGGAATATAGGATTACAGTAAAAGCCAACCCCCGCACCAGTGGGGAAGGGCAGCTTATATAGAGTGCGCTGCCCTTCATAATGGCCCGGTGGACAGGGGTGGAATAGTGGAGAACAAATGCCTACGTTATAGGTAACGTAAGCCTTAAATGTTAATAATGGTGTATGAAAACGTATGACCGTTGCCCTTCTGGGAGGTTACGATGTACAGAGTGGAATCCAGTCGGTACGTTAAATATGCTCCGAGTGCTCGTCACCGACTGGATGATGGGGGAGTCCTTAGTTCAGTCGGAACTGTCCAAGGGCCTCGTCCTCTATGAAGGGTAGTCCTTGGGTAGGACCTATAGGGCAGGCCTATGACCCTATCCTGGGACTATAACCCCATCATTAGTCCCTGAATGGATCGGGGTTGGAACGATGAAGTGATGTCCTGAGTATGGATCCGACTGGTATGGAGGTGACTTTGGCGTTGTTTGCCTCGATCCATTTTGTCCTTTCAACCAGTGATCCGAGTGAAGGTATCGGTGAAACGAACCGTCAGAGACCGAGTGCTTTCGTGGAATCTTTCGACGTGACTGGTCAAACTGATTGTTGGGGAACGTCGCATGGGAAACAAAAAATTTCCTACGCGCACGAAGACCTATCATGGTGATGTCCATCTACGAGAGGGGATGTGTGATCTACGTACCCTTATAGATCGTACAGCAGAAGCGTTAGTGAACGCGGTTGATGTAGTGGAACGTCCTCACGTCCCTCGATCCGCCCCGCGAACCGTCCCGCGATCAGTCCCACGATCTAGTGCCGAACGGACGGCACCTCCGCGTTCAGCACACGTACAGCTCGACGATGATCTCGGCCTTCTTGATCCAGCAAGAGAGACGAAGAGGTAGAAGAGTTCTCCGGAAGCGTGACGGCGCACCGGAGGTTGCTGATGATCTTGTCTCAGCAGGGCTCTGCCCGAGCTCTGCAGAAACGCGATCTAGAGGTAAAACCGTGGAGATATTTGGTCGGGCTGCCGTGGCAAAGTTGTCTCAAATCAGCCCTAAAACCCCACTATATATAGGAGGAGGAGGGGGGATACTTGCCTTGGGGTCCAAGGACTCCCAAGGGGGTCGGCCGAGCCAAGGGGGAAGGTCTCCCCCTCCCAAACCGAATTCTACTTGGTTTGGAAGGTGGAGTCCTTCTTCCCTTTCCCACCTCCTTCTTTTTTTTCCTTTTCTCTTTGATTTTTCTTCCAATGCGCATAGGGATCTTTTGAGCTGTCCCACCAGCCCACTAACGGCTGGTGCACCACCATCAATGCCTATGGGCTTCCCCGGGGTGGGTTGCCCCCCCGGTGAACTCCCGGAACCCATTAATCATTCCCGGTACATTCCCGGTAACTCCGAAAACCTTCCGGTAATCAAATGAGGTCATCCTATATATCAATCTTTGTTTCTGGACCATTCCGTAAACCCTCGTGACGTATGTGATCTCATCCGGGACTCTGAACAACATTCGGTACCCAACCATATAACTCAAATACGCATAAAACAACGTCGAACCTTAAGTGTGCAGACCCTGCGGGTTCGAGAACTATGTAGACATGACCCGAGAGACTCCTCGGTCAATATCCAATAGGGGGACCTGGATGCCAATATTGGATCCTACATATTCTACGAAGATCTTATCGTTTGAACCTCAGTGCCAAGGATTCCTATAATCCCGTATGTCATTCCCTTTGTCCTTCGGTATGTTACTTGCCCGAGATTCGATCGTCAGTATCCGCATACCTATTTCAATCTCGTTTACCGGCAAGTCTCTTTACTCGTTCCGTAATACAAGATCCCATAACTTACACTAAGTCACATTGCTTGCAAGGCTTGTGTGTGATGTTGTATTACCGAGTGGGCCCTGAGATACCTCTCCGTCATACGGAGTGACAAATCCCAGTCTTGATCCATACTAACTCAACGAACACCTTCGGAGATACTTGTAGAGCATCTTTATATTCACCCAGTTACGTTGCGACGTTTGATACACACAAAGCATTCCTCCGGTGTCAGTGAGTTATATGATCTCATGGTCATAGGAACAAATACTTGACACGCAGAAAATAGTAGCAACAAAATGACACGATCAACATGCTACGTCTATTAGTTTGGGTCTAGTCTATCACATGATTCTCCTAATGATGTGATCCCGTTATCAAGTGACAACACTTGCCTATGGCCAAGAAACCTTGACCATCTTTGATCAACGAGCTAGTCAACTAGAGGCTTACTAGGGACAGTGTTTTGTCTATGTATCCACACAAGTATTGTGTTTCCAATCAATACAATTATAGCATGGATAATAATCGATTATCATGAACTAAGAAATATAATAATAACTAATTTATTATTGCCTCTAGGGCATATTTCCAACAGTCTCCCACTTGCACTAGAGTCAATAATCTAGTTCACATCACCATGTTATTCCAACGAATCCAACACCCATATAGTTATGGGGTCTGATCACGTCTTGCTCGTGAGAGAGGTTTTAGTCAACGGTTCTGAAACGTTCAGATCCGTGCGTTCTTTACAAATCTTTATGTCATCTTATAGATGCTGCCACTACGTGCTATTCGGAAATGCTCCAAATATCTACTCTACTATACGAATCCGTTTCACTACCCATAGTTATTCGGATTAGTGTCAAAGCTTGCATCGACGTAACCCTTTACGACGAACTCTTTAACCACCTCCATAATCGAGAAAAAATTCCTTAGTCTATTTAGTTACTAAGGATAAATTTTGACCGCTGCTAGTGATTCAATTATGGATCACTCTCTGTACCTCTCAACAGACTTTCAGTCAAGGCACACATCAGGTGCGGTACACAGCATGGCATACTTTAGATTCTACGGCTAAGGCATAGAAGACGACCTTCGTCTATTCTCTTTATTCTGCCGTGGTCGGGTTTTCAGTCTTACTCAAATTCACACCTTACAACGCAACCAAGAACTCCTTCTTTGCTGATCTATTTTGAACTCCTTCAAAAACTTGTCAAGGCATGCATCTTATTGAAACTTTTATTAAGCGCTTTTGATCTATCTCCATAGATCTTTGATGCTCAACGTTCAAGTAGCGCAATCCAGGTATTCCTTTGAAAACTCCTTTCAAACAACCTTATATGCTTTACAAAAATTCTACATTACTTATGATCCACAATATGTCAACCAAATATACTTATCAGAAATTCTATAGTGCTTCCACTCACTTCTTTGGAAATACAAGTTTCTCATAAACCTTGTACAAACCCAAATTCTTTGATCATCTCATCAAAGTGTATATTCCAACTCCGAGATGCTTGCACCAGTCCATTGAAGGATCACTGGAGCTTGCATACTTGCTAGTATCTTTAGAATCGACAAAACCTTCTGGTTGTATCACATACAATGTTTGCTCAAGGAAACCGTCGAGGAAACAAAGTTTTGAGATCCTACGTGCAATATTTCATAAATAATGCATCAACAACTAACATAATTCTAACAGACCTTTAGCATCGCTACGAGTGAGAAAGTCTCATCATAGTCAACTGTTTGATCTTGTCGGAAACATCTTTGCGACAAGTCGAGCTTTTCTTAATAGTGACTTATCACCATCATCGTGTGTCTTCCTTTAAAAGATCCATCTTTACTCAGTAGTCCTATGACCATCAAGTGATTCTTCCAAAGTCTACACTTTGTTTTCATATATGGATCCTCTCTCGGATTTCATGGCTTCCAGCCATTTGTCGGAATCCGGGCCCACCATTGCTTTCTCCATAACTCGTAGGTTCACTGTTGCTCAACAACATGACCTCCAAGACAGGGTTACCGTGCCACTCTATAGTAGTACGCAACCTTGACAACCTACGAGGCTTGTAGTAACTTGATCCGATGCTCGATGATCACCATCATCAGCTTCTACTTCAATTGGTGTAGGCGCCACAGGAACAACTTCCTGCGCCCTGCTACACACTGGTCGAAGTGCTGGTTCAGTAACCTCATCAAGTTTTACCACCCTCCCACTCAATTCTTTCGAGAGAAACCTTTCCTCAAGAAAGGATCCGTTTCTAGAAACAAACACTTTGCTTTCGGATCTGAGATAGGAGATGTACCCAACTGTTTTGGATATCCTATGAAGATGCATTAATCCGCTTTGGGTTCGAGCTTATCAGACTGAAACTTTTTCACATAAGTGTCGAAGCCCCAAACTTTCAAGAAACTAAAGTTTAGATTTCTCCGAACCTCAGTCTATACTGTGTCATCTCAATGGAAATACGCGGTGCCCTATTTAAAGTGAATGCGGTTGTCTTTAATGCATAACCCATAAACGATAGTGGTAATTCGATAAGAGACATCACAGCATGCACCATACCAAATAGTGCGTGGCTATGACGTTCAGACACATCATCACACTATGATGTTGTAACATCCCAATTTTCCTAATTGAGAATGTTTTACATTGTAGCTAAGCATCTATGCATGTTGATTGAAATAAATTTAGCACGTGAATTTCCTTCATCTTTGATTTGCATTTTCCATTTTTTTCCTCGCGCGAGAAATGCCCGGAGAAAATACTCTCTTGCACGCAAGAGAGAGAGCGGAGGAAAATGACCCTCCAAAGTGCGGGCAAATTTCTGAAATGTTGGAGCCAAGAAAATCCAAGGATTATTTGAAAAAATATTTGCAAAAAGAAATAAGCAAATTGGGAATTTCTGAAAAAAACATTTTTTTAAAGTTTTTATTTTTGCTTTGGAAAAATGTTATTCGGGTAGAGGAGATGTTTCTGAATTTTTTGGTATATGATACCATATATTAATATTTTTATTTATTTCCTTTTTATTCGCTTTTAGTTTCTGATTTGGAAAAAGTTAGAAATAGGAAAGTTTTTTTTTCCTTTTAGCCGCCGCCCCCGAGCGCTTTATAAGCCTCGGCCGAAATCCCGTGTCCCCGGGATCTGAATCCCTTAGATCCAGGGCGACCGACCCCAACCGCCCCGCCCCTCTCTCACTGCCTGCGGGCCCCGCGGCCGACTCACCCTCCCCGTCGGCCACCTTTCTTCCTCCCCCTTCCATACTCATGCCCGAGGCCGAGCATCACCAGGAAAACTCGGGATTCCACCCCGATTTCCTCTCTCTCTCTTTCCTTCCCCACTCCCCCTCCTAGCCTATATATACTGCCACACCCTCGTCGCCCCCGTTCCCACCCCTTCCCCGTCAAACCGCCGCCCGAGCCAGCCTCGCCGGCAGCAGCAGGAGCCCGAGCTGCTGCCACCTCCATCGCCCTACTGGAGCAGCACCCTAGGCCCCTCTTCGCCCCGCCGCCGCCTCCCCTCGGAGGAGGAGCACCACCGCCGCCGCCCCGACTCCTCTCCAACGCCCCGGAGCCCCCTCCCCCCCTCGCCGGCAACGCCCCTCGCCGGAGCTACTCCTCCCAGCCACGGTAGCCTCTTCTCCCCCTCTCTGTTCTTTCTCTTTTCTTATTTTGTAACCGTTAGATCTTGGATATATGGTTTAGATTAGATCTAGGAATACCTCTTCGGTCTATATTAGAAAACCAGCGGTTTTTAGTTTCATTTATCATTTAACCAGTGAGTTCTGCTTAGCCTCGGCCGTTTTCCCAAAGCATTGCAACAAACGCTCCCTCGGCCTATGGCAACATGCCACGTGTACCCCTCTGTTAGCTACTAGTTAGTTTTATTTTTTTCTGCCTGTTTGCAAAAACAGAAAGTTTCTGTTTTGTTTTGGCCACAACTTTTGATCCCAAAATCCAATGACATTGATTCTTTTTCCAGTAGATCACAAATTTCCTGTAGTTTTTAAGAACATATAATGTGTCTATGTTTGAAATTTTAAAATATAAGTTAAGTCAGATTTAGTTTAAACATTGTTTTGCCTATTCCAGGAGTTTGAAAAATGATTTTGAGTTGATTCATTTTGCTACTGCTTTCTAGTGATAAAATATTACTGTGGTAGAAGTTTCAAAATTTTGAAAGTATTTTTACTGGTGTTTTCAACAGAAACAAGTTTCTGCCATACCGGCGCGTGATGAATTCTTATACTTAGGCTTTAGCAAATCCCTACATGTGATGTTATTTTTACTTGTTGCATGATTGAAGTGCTTATGGTGTGCTTTGTGTTTGTATCGGTAGATCATCCGGAGTGCGAAGCGTGTTACTTAGAAGCACTCGAGCAAAACAACTATCATCAAGGCAAGTCATTTTGATCATGTTATTTTACCTATGTTTTCGATGCATGGTAGATCACCTTCTTTGCCCAATTTGCATGCTGCCTAGGTACTTGAAAACTTTAGCATAAGTTGTAGTATCATGTGGTAGGCACACAACAACCCCGATACTTGGCCCTGGGATGAGTGATGCGAGGTTGATATGCTTGAGTAGACGGGTTATCGGTTGAGTGTATATCACGAGTGATGCGAGGTTGATATAATAATCAAGACCGGATAAGACAAGATTTTCAAGACCTCGGACGAAATGCAACTCTGGTTGAAGGACGGTTGATCGGCTCCCTGGAGAACCCAGTGGATTCCCAGGATGCTGGAGAGGCCATGTCATCCTGCGGAAAGCTTCACCCAGGCTCGAAGAGACGGACGGAGACTTCAAGACTCAAGGCTTACCTGCACAGCCACAAGTCATTATGGGTTCTGGCTTGGTTGGACAACGCGGTGACTCTGGACAGGCGGTCCTAGCAGATGTAGACGAACGGTAGGAATGGATGGGCACCGACAGGGATTCAGAGGGACACGTTGAAAGACCATGTTTTGATCATCCGGTCTTCAAACACCCTGAAGTGCGAGGACAAACCCGGAGGCGATCAAATCTTGTGGGGAACGTGTGCAAAACTCTGCAGAGTGCCCAACCTAATCGATTAGCCGTGTCCACGGTCATGGACAACTTGAGCCGAAGGCATTGAATTTCCCCTGAACTCTCGACACAACTTAATAATGATGTGGGTGTTAACAACTATTCGGGTACGAGAATTGGTTGGCGGAACCATCTCGTTAACAACAAACATTGTAGTAATATTTTGCTTTCAACCCTCTTGTTGTAGGCTAAAACTGGCTTTATGCAAAACTTAGGCCCACCGGCCAAATATGCATGTAGAGATAGTTGATTATTATTTTACTCCTCTCTTTGATGACTTGCCGGCATATTCAATATGCTGACCTACACGGCTGCAACGTATCATGTTGCAGAGTACTTTTCCGACCAGGAGTGAGGCTACGATCTACGCTCAGCGACATGCCCTTGGAGTCGGATGGACTCGTCTACCTGATGCTTCCGCTAGTCTTCGTTAGATATCTCATGAGATGGCCTTCAGCCACTTTATTGTAATCCTTTATTGTAATAAAGTACTCTTTATGAGATTTCGATTAATAAAGCTGTGTGATTGAACTCTTGAATATATACATTATGTACTGTGTGTGTACCAGCATGATCTTGGGATGGTACGGAAACACCAGAGGCTTGACTCGTCTTGAGTCGGGTCGCTACAGATGTTCTAGGTGGCATGAACTGCGAAACAATTTCCACATTGTCTTAACTGCGTACCAAAACTCGTAACTCAGATATTCATTTCTATGATCATATTGTAGACCGTTTATCCTCTTGTTACGACGAACTTCACTCTGAAACAGAATTGAACTTTTCAATATTTCAGACTTGTGATTCATTAAGTAAATATTCCTGTATCTACTCAAATCGTCAGTGAAGTAAGAACATAATGATATCCACTGCGTGCCTCAGCACCCATTGGACTGCATACATCAAAATGTATCACTTCCAACAAGTTACTATCTTATTTCATCTCAATGAAAACATGGCCTTGCTCATGTGGTATGATTTGCATGTCACTAGTGATTCCAAATCAAGTGAGTATAAAGATCCATCAGCATAGAGCCTCTTCATGCAATTTATACCAACATGACTCAAGCGGCACTGCCACAAGTAAGTGGTACTATCATCATTACCTCGTGTCTTTTGGCACCAATATCATGAACATGTGTAACACTACGATCGAGATTCAATAAACCATTGAAGGTGATTATTCAAGAAAATAGAGTAACAATTATTCTCTTTAAATGAATAACACGATCCAATCATGTTCATGCTTAACGCAAGCACCAAATAACAATTATTTAGGTTTAACACCAATCCCGATGGTAGAGGGAGCGTGCGACGTTTGATCATATCAACCTTGGAAACACTTCCAACACGTATCGTCACCTCGCCTTTAGCTAGTCTCCATTTATGTCGTAGCTTTCATTTCGTGTTACTAATCACTTAGCAACCGAACTGGTATCC
Organism: Hordeum vulgare subsp. vulgare; assembly: GCF_904849725.1. Classification (NCBI taxonomy): domain Eukaryota; kingdom Viridiplantae; phylum Streptophyta; class Magnoliopsida; order Poales; family Poaceae; genus Hordeum; species Hordeum vulgare. The sequence goes on from NC_058520.1 coordinate 121,434,302, forward strand.
AATACCCTCATGCTACTAGGAGTACTAGTAAAGTACACATCAACATCATGTATATAAAATATACTTCTTTCGACTTTTGCCAGCCTTCTTATCTACCAAGTATCTAGAGTTGCTCTGCCTCGACTGTTCCCCTCATTACAGAAGCACTTAGTCTCGGGTTTGGGTTTAATCTTGGGTCTCTTCATTAGTGCAGCAACTGTTTTGCCGTTTCACGAAGTATCCCTTCTAGCCCTTGCCTTTCTTGAAACTTAGTGGTTTTACAAACCATCAACTATTGATGCTCCTTCTTGATTTGTACTATCGCAGTGTCAAACATCGCGAATCACTCAAGGATCATTGTATCTATCCTTGATATGTTATAGTTCATCACGAAACTCTCACAGCTTGGTGGCAGTGACTTTGGAGAACCATCACTGTCTCATCTGGAAGATTAACTCCCACTTGATTCAAGTGATTGTCGTACTCACACAATCTGAGCACACGCTCAACGATTGAGCTTTTCTCCTTACTTTGTGGACAAAGAATCTTGTTGGAGGTCTCGTACCTCTTAACAAGGGCACAAGCATGAAATCACAATTTCATCTCTTTAGAACATCACTTATGTTCCGTGACGTTTCAAAACGTCTTCGGCGCCTTGCTTTTAAGCCATCAAGTATTTTGCACTGAACTATCGTGCAGTCATCAGAAACGTGTATGTCAGATGTTCACAGCATCCACAGACGATGCTCGAGGTGCAGCACACCGAGTGGTGCATTAAGTACATAAGCCTTCTGCGTAGCAACAAGGACAATCCTCGGTTTTACAGACTTAGTCTGCAAAGTTTGCTACTATCAATTTTCAACTACATTTTCTCTAGGAACATATAAAAACAGTAGAGCTATAGCGCAAGCTACATCGTAATTCGCAAAGACCATTAGACTATGTTCATGAAAATTAGTTCAATTAATCATATTACTTAAGAACTCCCACTCAAAAAGTACATCTCTCTAGTCATTTGAGTGGTACATGATCCAAATCCACTATCTCAAGTCCGATCATCACGTGAGTCGAGAATAGTTTCAGTGGTAAGCATCTCTATGCTAATCATATCAACTATACGATTCATGCTCGACCTTTCAGTCTCATGTGTTCCGAGGCCATGTCTGCACATGCTAGGCTCGTCAAGCTTAACCCGAGTGTTCCGCGTGCGCAACTGTTTTGCACCCGTTGTATGTGAACGTTGAGTCTATCACACCCGATCATCACGTGGTGTCTCGAAACGACGAACTGTAGCAACGGTGCACAGTCGGGGAGAACATAATTTCGTCTTGAAATTTTAGTGAGAGATCACCTCATAATGCTACCGTCGTTCTAAGCAAAATAAGGTGCATAAAAGGATTAGCATCACATGCAATTCATAAGTGACATGATATGGCCATCATCACGTGCTCCTTGATCTCCATCACCAAAGCACCGGCACGATCTTCTTGTCACCGGCGCCACACCATGATCTCCATCAACATGTCGCCATCGGGGTTGTCGTGCTACTCATGCTATTACTACTAAAGCTACATCCTAGCAAAATAGTAAACGCATCTGCAAGCACAAACGTTAGTTATAAAGACAACCCTATGGCTCCTGCCAGTTGCCGTACCATCGACGTGCCAGTCGATATTATCTATTACAACATGATCATCTCATACATCCAATATATCACATCACATCGTTGGCCATATCACATCACAAGCATACCCTGCAAAAACAAGTTAGACGTCCTCTAATTTTGTTGTTGCATGTTTTACGTGGTGACCATGGGTATCTAGTAGGATCGCATCTTACTTACGCAAACACCACAACGGAGATATATGAGTTGCTATTTAACCTCATCCATGGACCTCCTTGGTCAAATCCGATTCAACTAAAGTTGGAGAAACCGACACCCGCCTGTCATCTTTGAGCAACGGAGTTACTCGTAGCGATGAAACCAGTCTCTCGTAAGCGTATGAGTAATGTCGGTCCGAGCCGCTTCGATCCAACAATACCGCGGAATCAAGAAAAGACTAAGGAGGGCAGAAAAACGCACATCACCACCCACAAAAACTTTTGTGTTCTACTCGAGATTACATCTACGCATGAACCTAGCTCATGATGCCACTATTGGGGAACGTCGCATGGGAAACAAAAAATTTCCTACGCGCACGAAGACCTATCATGGTGATGTCCATCTACGAGAGGGGATGTGTGATCTACGTACCCTTGTAGACCGTACAGCAGAAGCATTAGTGAACGCGGTTGATGTAGTGGAACATCCTCACGTCCCTCGATCCGCCCCGCGAATCGTCCCGCAATCAGTCCCACGATCTAGTGTCGAACGGACGGCACCTCCGCGTTCAGCACACGTACAGCTCGATGATGATCTCGGCCTTCTTGATCCAGCAAGAGAGACGGAGAGGTAGGTTCTCCGGCAGCATGACGGCGCCCCGGAGGTTGGTGATGATCTTGTCTCAGCAGGGCTCCGCCCGAGCTCCGTAGAAACGCGATCTAGAGGTAAAACCGTGGAGATATATGGTCGGGCTGCCGTGGCAAAGTTGTCTCAAATCAGCCCTATAACCCCAATATATATAGGAGGAGGAGGGGGGAGACTTGCCTTGGGGTCCAAGGACTCCCAAGGGGGTCGGCCGAGCCAAGAGGGAAGGTCTCCCCATCCCAAACCGAATTCTACTTGGTTTGGAAGGTGGAGTCCTTCTTCCCTTTCCCACCTCCTTCTTTTTTTTCCTTTTCGCTTTGAGTTTTATTCCAATGCACATAGGGCTCTTTTGGGCTGTCCCACCAGCCCACTAAGGGCTGTTGCGCCACCCTCAATGCCTATGGGCTTCCTCGGGGTGGGTTGCCCCCCCGGTGAACTCCCGGAACCCATTCGTCATTCCCGGTACATTCCCGGTAACTCCGAAAACCTTCCGGTAATCAAATGAGGTCATCCTATATATCAATCTTTGTTTCCGGACCATTCTGGAAACCCTCGTGACGTCCGTGATCTCATCCGGGACTCCGAACAACATTCGGTAACCAACCATATTACTCAAATACGCATAAAACAATGTCGAACCTTAAGTGTGCAGACCCTGCGGGTTCGAGAACTATGTAGACATGACCTGAGAGACTCCTCGGTCAATATCCAATAGCGGGACCTGGATGCCCATATTGGATCCTACATATTCTACGAAGATCTTATCGTTCGAACCTCAGTGCCAAGGATTCATATAATCCCGTATGTCATTCCCTTTGTCCTTCGGTATGTTACTTTCCCGAGATTCGATCGTCAGTATCCGCATACCTATTTCAATCTCGTTTACCGGCAAGTCTCTTTACTCGTTCCGTAATACAAGATCCCATAACTTACACTAAGTCACATTGCTTGCAAGGCTTGTGTGTGATGTTGTATTACCGAGTGGGCCCTGAGATACCTCTCCGCCATACGGAGTGACAAATCCCAGTCTTGATCCATACTAACTCAACGAACACCTTCGGAGATACCTGTAGAGCATCTTTATAGTCACCCAGTTACGTTGCGACGTTTGATACACACAAAGCATTCCTCCGGTGTCCGTGAGTTATATGATCTCATGGTCATAGGAACAAATACTTGACACGCAGAAAACAGTAGCAACAAAATGATACGATCAACATGCTACGTCTATTAGTTTGGGTCTAGTCCATCACATGATTCTCCTAATGATGTGATCCCGTTATCAAGTGACAACACTTGCCTATGGCCAGGAAACCTTGACCATCTTTGATCAACGAGCTAGTCAACTAGAGGCTTACTAGGGATAGTGTTTTGTCTATGTATCCACACAAGTATTGTGTTTCCAATCAATACAATTATAGCATGGATAATAAACGATTATCATGAACTAAGAAATATAATAATAACTAATTTATTATTGCCTCTAGGGCATATTTCCAACACTGACAGCGCCGGATTTTCCGGGATCCTCAAATTTCGGCTGTCGCGCGCTCAGCGGGGATGACGACATTGCCATCGAGTAGGTTTCGCCGCCTCGATTACTGCGCCTTTATCTTCTCCACTAACATCACACCAACCGGTTGGGGGATAAGATTTCGGGTCCACCTGTTAGTAACCCACTCGGAAGCTTATTTAAGCCTCTCCGGCGGGATTCTCTGTTGCGCTGCTCATCTTCCTCGCATTAATCCCGCTTCTCCCGCAGCTCTCTGCACGCCCCAAGCTTCCTACTTCCCCTCCTCCTCCGCGGGTCCGTCGCCTTCGCCATGACGCAGGGGCAGAACAGCAAACTTGAGTCGCAGAAGAAGAAGAAGAAGAAGAAGGGGGCGGCTCCTACCCAGCGGCGGCACCGGGCGCTGCCGGCGGGTTGGATCCAGGGGGATTTCCTCCTCTCCTCGATGACGGAGGACGACTTGGTGGAGTTGGTGGAGAATGGCATGATCGTCAACAAGTCTTCGCGGCTTCCGGAAGGCGAGACGGAGCCGGCGCCGAAGGAGGGGGAGCGCGTTCTGCTGCTCAGCCATGTGTTCAGGGGCCTCCTTGCCTCCCCACCCCTTCTTCCGAGGTATCATGACCTACTTCGGGGCGCAGCTCCATCATTTTCCTCCAAACGCAATAGCCCACCTTGCTGCATTCGTCACCCTTTGCGAGTGCTTTATTGGATGTCCCCCTCATTGGGGGCTCTTTAAGTACGTCTTCTCCGCTAGATCCCAAACCGTCAAAAAGCTTAGCCAGTCGGACGATAAGACCCTTCTCCTCCAGCTCTGCGGGGGTTTAGGTTTCCAGAAGAAAACAAAGAGTAGCTACCCCCCCCCTCGAGTTGTCCGAGTCAGTTAGAAACTGGCAATCGACCTGGTTCTATTGCCAGGACATTGCTTGTCCGAATGCCTTGAGCGGGTTGCCACCTTTTAGCCTAGACCGTCCGGGCCCTCCCAGGAAGCTTGCGCTCTCTAAGGGGGAAAGGAACCAGATCCAGCCTTTGGTCGACGCACTGATAGCCGTCGTCCCCAAGGGAGTCACCGGCACAGACCTGCTGGAGACTTTTCTGGGTCGGCGCATCCAGCCGCTGCAGGCCCGACACCACGCCATGTGGGACTACGCGGGTCCTTCGGACTCCACTCGGTCTCATCCAGAGTGCGTGACCGGGGGGACTGTGAGGGCGTGGGTCCGCGGCATCACAAGGGCGTGTGATAACCCCGAAGGAGCCCGGCGGGTGAAGCCCTTCCGCGCCGACAATCCTCCTCCGAATGAGGTAAGCGCATCTTGTCGAGTGCTTTTAATCTTCTTAGATTTATTACTTTTCTTGTCCTACTGACTGACGTTGCCGACTGTGTTTTGTGCAGGAGTGGACTAACTGGTATTCTGCTGTCTCGAACGGGAATCTAGCCGAGGAAGAGGAGGGTAGCCAGGAGGGCAGCATGGATAGCGCCGAGTACGTGTCCGACAGTGGGGAGACGGAGGAGGAGTCGGAAGAGGAGGAGGAGGAGGAGGAAGGGGAGGAGAGCTCGCCACCTCCACCACCAGAGCACCAAACTAAGCATCGTCACGATCCTGCTGCTCCGCCGGCTCCTCCGGCGGCGCCGAGTGCTTCGCCAGCCCCTCCCGTGGCTCCGAGTGCTCGGAGTGTGAAGAGGACCAGGGACGCGGCTGCCGAGCCCACGGACCAGCCGTCTAAGGTGGCCAAAACCAGTGGGCCTAAGCCTCAGAAAGGTTTGCCTCAGATGAGGATCGTTGTTCCAGTCGCCTCATTGTAAGTGTCTTGTTCTTTTATCTTCCTTCAGTATTTGATTGAACTCATGCTTACTTGTCGAGTGGATTTCACTCAACAGAGCTGCTACCTCCGCCACCTCTCTGCCGCGCCAGGACGATGACCCATGGACACGGATAACGCCGCCACGTCCCAGCAAGGTACGTTGTCACGACTCCGAGAGTTTGTATTATTGATTCGCGAGTGCTGTCTTTGATCTTGACCTTTTTTCTGTAATTTCATTTTGTTCAGTCGAGCTTCCTTCGGAGGTGATCCATCTGGAGGACAACGACCCAAGGGGGTCGGAGCGAGCTTTGGCGCATGTCCTTGAGGTTGTCCCATCTACTGCTGCTCCCACCAAGACCGTGCCGCCGACCGAGACGGTGGCGCCGACTGAGACTGTGCCCCTAACGGCGAGACCGACTGGAGCTGAGCTCGGGATGCCCAGGGAGTCTTCTGTTGCGCCGGGTCCGTCAACCGTTCAATATGACGCCCGACATCTCCCGGAAGACCAGGTGGGGGCCGCCAAGGACGCCATGGTGCAGGTGGAGCTGATGGTGGGTGATGCCAAGGGGGCGTATGACTCCATCGCGTCTTTGTACAAGAAAATCTTGGAGCTCCGGGACGATATCCGAGTAAGTGCGCTAGTAAGTGTTTACTTTCCTCTTGTCACCCACTGGGGGTTTCAGTGATATACTGGGATATAGTAGGATGATTTTGTAGTGGGTTCACTCCGAGTGAACCCAGTGGGTGTAGTCCCCGAGACTTCTATCGAGTGCTTGCACCGGCAGTTGTCTTTATATGTATTTTCCGTGACCTGAACAGATCAGAGTTGATCTACCCGAATGGTACCAGTGGGGGCACTCCGAGTGCACCCACTGGGTGTAGTCCCCGAGAGTAGTGTTACTCAGGTCAGGTAATAGTAGTCTCATAGATTTGTCTGTTTGTCATGTAGCTCAATAGGGCCGACCTGTTCGAGCTTCATGCCAGTGGGTTCACTCTTAGTGAACCCATTGGGTGTAGTCCCCAAGACCGCTATCGATTGCTCTCATCGGCAGGGGTCTGAAGAACTTTGAGCTTTGATTGTTTTCCTTGTTGAATGTGTCTGATCTACCCTTTGTGCTTATTTGGCAGAAGACTTGCGAAATGGGGTGTGCCTACAATTCTCTGAAGGCTGAGAAGATTCAGCTTGCTGCGGACTTGGAGGCGGCTGTGAATGACCTGGCTGATGTGAAGGAGGCTCTTGCTGACCGAGAGAAGTCTTTGGAGGAGTCTCAGGAGACCAACAAGGCATTGCTAGCCGAAGTTGAAAAATTGAAGAGTCAAAGATCCGAATGGATGGGCCAGCTGAAGTTGATGAACACTCGGTGCATGGCGCAGGAGAAGCACGTCAGCGACTGGGCAAGGAAGATGGTTGCACTGCTTGGTGGTAAGTTTTTACCGAGCGCTTCTTGACTTTGGAGTCCACTCAGCGCTTACTTTCTGCTTGTCCTTTGCAGACTTCTGTCTGGACGTTGAGGCTGAACCAGCCGACATTGAACGGTCGGTTGTTCCGAACATTCCACTCAGCGACGAAGCCAACCGGAACTTGCTCCGAGCGCATATTCGCCTTAGCAGGGTGGGACCTTTCATTGGCTGCCTGAGAGAAGTCATCGGCCGGATCGACAAGGAGTTGTGGCCTGAAGACGATTCTCGGCAAGAAATAGATGGGTTGATGACTCGGCTGGAGGACGTCCCGAGCAGAGTACAAGCATGGAAGAAGTCTGCCGTTCATTGTGGTGCGGGCGTGGCGCTATCTCTGGTCCGAGTGCACTGCAAGGAAGCTCGCGAAGAAAAGTTGAAGACGTTGCAGGTTGCCAACACCAAGAAGCTTCGATTCAAAGATTTCATGGAGACCTTCCTGGACATAGCTACTCACATTGCAGACGGAATCGACCTTGACACCTTTGTGGAGCCTGCCAGTCCCGGTGACGCTTGAAAAAAACTTGATAGTGAACGCACATTTACCTCGGTATGCCGAGTGGTATCTGTATCAAACTTTGGACACTGCTGTTGGCCGTCACATTTGTGGTTCGGTGTGGATAAGCTTGATTCACACCGAGCCGTGTGATCGTAAATCGAACTTTGAATTCGAATCGAATATTTTGCTCTTCTTTCACCAAGTTTTTTTTTGACACGATTTTGGCTCGTGGTTTTTGTTTGGCGTTTCTTGGTGAAGCCAATGGCAAACATGAGGAAGCTTTTTACTTAGGCGACTCTGAGTCGCAGCTAAGTCCCCGAGTGTGACTTTTCGTCCGCACTCGGAGTGAGTTGTTACTCATGTAGTTGTCAGTTGTCTTCACATCCACATGAGCCTCAATGAGGGTCTGCTAAGCCTCCAAGTGGATCTCGAGTATACACTTGGAGGAAGCTTTTTTACTTAGGCGACTCTGGATCGCGGCTAAGTCTCCGAGCATGTCTTTTAGCGCGCACTCGGAGCGAGTTTATACTTAGGCGACTCTGGGTCGCAACTAAGTCCCCGAGTGTGACTTTTAGTGCACACTCGGAGCGAGTTTGTACTTAGGCGATTCTGGGTCGCAGCTAAGTCCCCGAGTGCGACTTTTAGTGCACACTCGGAGCGAGTTTTTTACTTAGGCGATTATGGGTCGCAGCTAAGTCCCCGAGTGCAACTTTTAGTGCATACTCGGAGCGAGTTTGTACTTAGGCGATTCTGGCTCGTAGCTAAGTCCTCGAGTGCGAATTTTAGTGCACACTCGGAGCGAGTTTGTGCTTAGGCGATCCTGGGTCGCAGCTAAGTCCCCGAGTGCGACTTTTAGTGCACACTCGGAGTGAGTATGTACTTATGCGATTCTGTGTCGCAGCTAAGTCCCCGAGTGCGACTTTTAGTGCACACACAGAGCGAGTTTGTACTTAGGCGATTCTGGGTCGTAGCTAAGTCCCCGAGTGCCACTTTTAGTGCACACTCGGAGCGAGTTTGTACTTAGCCGATTCTGGGTTGCAGCTTAGTCCCCGAGTGCAACTTTTAGTGCACACTCAGAGCGAGTTTGTACTTAGGCGATTCTGGGTCGCAACTAAGTCCCCGAGTGCGACTTTTAGTGCACACTCAGAGCGAGTTTGTACTTAGGCGATTCTGGGTGGCAGCTAAGTCCCCGAGTGCGACTTTTAGTGCATACTCGGAGCCAGTTTTTTACTTAGCGATTCTGGGTCGCAGCTAAGTCCCCGAGTGCGACTTTTAGTGTGCACTCGGAGCGACTTTGTACTTAGGCGATTCTGGGTCGCAGCTAAGTCCTCGAGTGCGACTTTTAGTGCACACTCGGAGCGAGTTTGTACTTAGGCGATTCTGGGTCGCAGCTAAGTTCTCGAGTGTGACTTTTAGTGCACACTCGGAGTGAGTTTGTACTGAGGCGATTCTGTGTCGCAGCTAAGTCCCCGAGTGCGACCTTTAGTGCACACTCAGAGCGAGTTTGTACTTAGGCGATTCTGGGTCGCAGCTAAGTCCCCGAGTGCGACTTTTAGTGCACACTCGGAGCGAGTTTGTACTTAGGCGATTCTGGGTCGCAGCTAAGTCCCCGAGTGCGACTTTTAGTGCACACTCGGAGCGAGTTTTTTACTTAGGCGATTCTGGGTGGCAGCTAAGTCCCCGAGTGCGACTTTTAGTGTGCACTCGGAGCGAGTTTGTACTTAGGCGATTCTGGTTCGCAGCTAAGTCCTCGAGTGCGACTTTTAGTGCACACTCGGAGTGAGTTTGTACTTAGGTGATTTTGTGTCGCAGCTAAGTCCCTGAGTGCGACTTTTAGTGCACACTCCGAGCGAGTTTGTACTTAGGCGATTCTGGGTCGCAGCTAAGTCCCCGAGTGTGACTTTTAGTGCACACTCGGAGCGAGTTTGTACTTAGGTGATTCTGGGTCGCAGCTAAGTCCCCGAGTGCGACTTTTAGTGCACACTCGGAGCGAGTTTTTTACTTAGGCGATTCTGGGTCGCACCTAAGTCCCCGAGTGCGACTTTTAGTGTGCACTCGGAGCGAGTTTGTACTTAGGTGATTCTGGGTTGCAGCTAAGTCCTCGAGTGCGACTTTTAGTGCACACTTGGAGCGAGTTTTTTACTTAGGCGATTCTGGGTCGCAGCTAAGTCCCCGAGTGCGACTTTTAGTGCATACCCGGAGCGAGTTTGTACTTAGGTGATTCTGGGTCGCAGCTAAGACCCCGAGTGCGACTTTTAGTGCACACTCGGAGCGAAAAAAATTTAGACCGGAGTCTGCAAACGCGGAAGAATTTTGAATCGGCAAGAAATCAATCTGCTTTGTATTACTTCAATGATACTTGCTCGTTACATTTCTCCCGTCGACGGTTATGTGTAGAAGCGCTTCAGGAGATCTCCATTCCATGCTCGCTGCTCGTCCGTTTCCCTGTCGAGGTTGTAAAGTCGATATGCTCCGTTGTTCAGCACCTTAGAGACGATAAAGGGTCCTTCCCAGGCGAGAGCCAACTTGTGTGGTCTCTGCTGATCCACTCGGAGCACCAGGTCGCCTGCTTGGAATGTGCGACCCCTGACGTGCCGCGCGTGAAATCACCGCAGATCTTGTTGATAAATTGTTGAGCGAGTCAGTGCCATCTCGCGCTCTTCTTCTAGAAGATCCACTCCGTCTTGCCTGGCTTGCTCTGCTTCGGCTTCGGAGAAGAGTTTGACTCGTGGAGAGTTGTGAAGCAAATCACTCGGAAGGACTGCCTCTGCTCCATAAACGAGGAAGAACAGGGATCGCCCTGTAGATCTATTCGGAATTGTGCGGAGACCCCACAGCACCGAAGGCAGCTCGGTGACCCACGTGCCGGCGGAATGTCCAACTTCTCGCAGGAGTCGAGGCTTCAACCCTTGAAGAATACGTCCATTCGCCCGCTCTGCTTGCCCGTTTGTTTGGGGGTGCGCCACAGATGCAAAATCCACTCGGATACCTTGGCCTTTGCAAAAACCTTTGAATCTGTCCGAGTCAAAGTTCGTGCCATTGTCGGTGATTATGTTGTGCGGAACCCCGAATCTGGCGATGATGTCTGTGATAAACTTGATGGCCGTAAGGGCGTCGAGCTTCTTGATGGGCTTGGCTTCGATCCACTTGGTAAACTTGTCGACTGCTACCAGCAGATGAGTGAATCCTCCTTGGCCTGTTCTGAATGGTCCGACTGTATCTAATCCCCACACAGTGAATGGCCAAACAAGAGGAATTGTCTTCAGCACAGACGTTGGCTTGTGGGACTTGTTGGAATAGAACTGGCAGCCTTCGCAATAGTCGACCATATCTTTTGCCATTTCATTCGCCTGCAACCAGAAGAAACCAGCTCTGAATGCTTTGGCGACGATTGCCCTTGAGGAGGCATGATGACCGCAGGTTCCCGAGTGAATTTCTTCCAAGATTAACTGTCCCTCCTCAGGGGAGATACACCGCTGAAGGACGCCTGAAACACTTTCTCTGTACAACTGGCCATCAATGACGGTGAAGGACTTTGACCTGTGGATGATTAGCCTAGCTTGGACTTCGTCTTCTGGTAACTCTTGCCGCATGATGTACGCAATGAACGACACAGTCCACTCGGGGATGACAGCAAGAATCTCCATGATCAAATCAAGCATAGCGGGGACCTCGACTTCAGTCGGATCTTTCGAGCTCTTTGGTTGTACTGGCTCCTCTGTAAAGGGATCTTCCTTCACCGAGGTGAGATGTAGGTGCTCGAGGCAGACATCACTCGGGACTGGTCTCCGAGTGGATCCAAGTTTTGCCAATTCATCTGCTGCTTGGTTTTTCAGTCGGGGAACATGGTGAAGTTCCAGACCTTCAAACTTCTTCTCGAGCTTCCTTACTTCATTGCAGTATGCAGTCATGGTGGGGTTCCTTACATCCCACTCCTTCATTACTTGATTAACCACCAGATCTGAGTTTCCATAGATCATCAGGCGACAGACGCCGAGTGTGATGGCCATGCGCAATCCGTAAAGGAGAGCTTCGTACTCTGCTTCGTTGTTGGAGGAATCGAAATGCATCTGCAACACATACTTGAGTTTATCACCCTTTGGGGATATGATCACTACGCCAGCGCCGGAGCCATTCAACATCTTGGACCCATCGAAGAACATAGTCCAATGAGCCGAGTAGATGTGAGTCGGTTGCTGTTGTTCTACCCATTCCGCTATGAAGTCAGCCAGAGCTTGAGACTTTATAGCTTTCTTGGCTTCGAACTTGATGTCGTAGTATAGCATCTCCATTGCCCACTTTGCCACTCGGCCCGATGCATCCCGATTGTGGAGAATTTCCGACAACGGAGCATCAAATATGACAGACACCGAGTGGTCTTGGAAGTAATGCGTCACCTTCTTTGCAGTCATGTAGATCCCGTAAATAAGCTTCTGATAATGGGGATACCTCAGCTTGGAAGGAGTCAGGACTTCGGAGACATAATATACTGGCCGCTGAACCTTGTACGCTTTGCCTTCTTCTTCGTGTTCGACTAATAGAACGGTGCTGACGACTTGATTTGTAGCCGCGATGTACAAAAGAAGGGGTTCTTTACTGAGCGGGGCAGTAAGAACCGGCTGGGTGGAAAGTAGGGCTTTGAGGTCGTCGAATGCAATTTGGGCTTCGTTTGTCCACTCATAGGTATCTGATTTCTTCATGAGTCGGTACAGAGGTAACGCCTTCTCGCCGAGTCGAGCGATAAACCTTCTCAGAGCCGCTAGGCAACCTGTGAGCCTTTGAACATCATGTATTCTTACCGGCCGTTCCATTCGGACGATAGTCCCGATCTTTTCGGGGTTGACATCGATCCCTCATTCGGAAACGAAGAAACCGAGTAACTTCCCGTTGGGAACACTGAATGAACACTTGGCTGGGTTGAGCTTGATATCGTACCTACGTAGGTTGGCGAATGTTTCTGCCAAGTCAGTCAGCAGGTCGGAACCTTTGTGTGACTTGACTACGATATCGTCCATATATGCCTCCACATTTCGACCGATCTGGTCAAGGAGGCATTTTTGGATCATGCGCATAAAAGTTGCTCCTGCATTCTTCAAACTGAATGGCATAGTGATGTAGCAGAAACACCCGAATGGGGTGATGAAGGCTGTTTTTAATTCATCCGGACCATACAGACGGATCTGATGATAGCCCGAATAGGCATCAAGGAAGGATAAATGCTCGCAACCCACGGTCGAATCGACAATTTGATCGATGCGGGGGAGCGGGAAGTGATCTTTCGGACAGACCTTATTGAGATGCTTGAAATCGATGCACATACGGAGAGACTTGTCCTTCTTGGGCACCATGACCACATTAGCGAGCCACTCGGAGTGGTGCACCTCCGAATGAAGTTGGCTGCCAAAAGTTTAGCCACCTCCTCTCCGATTTCCTTCCTCTTGTGCGCGGCAGACCGACACAGGCGTTCTCGGACGGGCCGAGCAGCAGGATCCACATGCAGTCGGTGCTTAGCCAACTCCCTGGGTACGCCTGGCATGTTAGCGGGCTTCCATGCGAAAATGTCCCAGTTCTCATGGAGGAATTGGATGAGCTCGGCTTCCTATTTTGGATCAAGGGTGGTGGAGATGTTCGTCGGGGCGGCGGTGTCGTCTTTCGGGTGGATACGGACTTTCTCCGTGTCGCCCGCCGACTGGAACGCGGACTCGGTAGCTGGCTTCTTTGAACGCATCAGGTCAGCGGGGTCGGCGGTCTTCTTGTACTCATCCAGCTCGAGAATAGCCATTTGCTGATCGGCAATCCTCGACCCCTGCTGCAAACACTCCTCGGCTCGTTGCCGATTGCCTGTAACCGTGATCACACCTTTGGGGCATGGCATCTTCAGCTTCAAATACACGTAACATGGACGGGCCATGAAACGCGCATACGCCGGACGGCCCATAATCGCATGGTATGCACTCTGGAAATCCACCACCTCGAATGTCAGCCTCTCCTTGCGGAAGTTCTTGTCAGAGCCGAAGATGACATCCAACGCGATCTGGCCGAGTAACTTGGCCTTTCGTCCTGGGACGACTCCGTGGAACTGCATACTGCTCTCGCTAAGCTTGGACATCGGAATGCCCATTCCCTTGAGAGTGTCGGCGTACATGATGTTCAAACCGCTGCCACCGTCCATGAGGACCTTGCGCAGTCGGACTCCTTCCACCACCGGGTCGACGACCAGAGCTTGCCTCCCTGGGGTGGGCACGTGTGCTGGATGGTCCGACTGATCAAAGGTGATCGTAGTCTATGACCATTTGAGGAACGTGGGGGTGGCTGGGGTTTCCATGTTCACCTCCCTGTTCACCAGCTTCAGTCGAGTTTTGCTTTCCACATCAGCAAAAATCATCAATGTTGCATGGACTTGGGGGAACGGATCCTCCTTGTCCTCATCATCCTGCTCGGTGTCCTTTTCACTCGGTTGCCCTTCACCGAATCCTTGGATCAGGAGACGACACTGCCGAGTGGTATGCTTCGGGAATATGGTGTTGCCTTCCTCGTCCATCTTCGTGTGGATTGGACACGGCTGATCCAGGATGGAATTTCCTGACAGCCTCTTCTTGGGGGTGTATTGAGCCTTCCCCTTGCCTTTGAACTTGGCATTTGTAACGGCTGCTGCCTCTGCCTGCGGAGTGGATTGAGCCTTCTGCTTCTGCTTCTGACTGTTGTTCCCATCTCCATCGGCGACTGACTTATGCTTGCCGCTACGTATGCGGTCCTCCTCTTTGCCATTTGCATAGCGTGCGGCTATCTCCATCATCTTGCTCATGGAGATGTCGCATGTCCGACCGAATTTCAGGTAGAGATCCCTGTACCGCACGCCTGCCTTGAAGGCGCAGACTGCTTGATGCTCTGTGACGTTCTCCACCATCTGGTAGAGGGTCGTCCAGCGCTGGATGAAATCGCGCAAGGGCTCGTTCTGCTTTTGGATGCAGTGCTGGAGCTCCACGAGACCAGCAGGGCGTTTGCACGTGCCCTCGAAGGTCCTGACGAAGACTCGGGAAAGATCTGCCCAGCTGTAGATGCTTGACGGAGCCAACTGGTTCAGCCAAGCTCGCGCCGAGCCATCGAGCATCAGGGGGAGATGTTTCATGGCGACCTGGTCATCTCCGCCACCGATCTGGACCGCCACTCTGTAGTCGTCCAACCACATTTCTGGCTTGGACTCTCCCGTGAACTTGCTGATTCCCGTCGCCAATCGTAAGTTTGGAGGGATGTCAGCTGAATGGATGGCCCGACTGAAGCACTCGGGGCCCGAGACGATGGTCTTGCTTCCACTCGGACGGTCTCTATCGTGACCATCACGGTGGGCTCGACTCCTGTCGACCTTCTTCTGGGCGATGTACCCTCTTGCGTCGGGCCTTGGATCATGCGCGTCGCCGACTGAACAACGATCATCGTGATGCCGAGGTCTGTAGGGCCCACCCCACGGAGGGGTGCGTGAACGGCGACGATCTTTGGGATTCCTGGAACGGCTGCCCCCTCTACGTCGCTGATGAGAGTCGGGGCTGAAAATTGACCGATGCGTGTTCGCATGAACAGAACTGTTGTGCATCCTGTTGTACGACTGGGAGACTGCCGAATTTTGCTGTTGCGCCGTATGCAATAGGGCACGGATCTGCTCGATCCCTCTGCCAGCCTCCGAATTAGCCGGCTGGAGAGAATCGTCTATCCTGGCAGCCGCAGCCAGGTTGAGGACGGGTGTGCGGAACACCTCGACATCGCTCTGGCGAGTGCGTCGACGGACAGAACGACGGTGTTGACGACGAGCGCCGGATGATTCTCCGACCTCATGCTCGTACCGACCAGTCCGGAGGGGACTTTCATGGGAATCGGCCATGAGAACTTCGACTGCAGGCCCGCGACCCAGGTACTTGGAAGGTAGCTCAGTCGGAACTGAGTCCAAGCACTAGGATGGTGGCGCGACCACAACCGATTCGAGCACCGCCACTTGAGAGGACGCGCTCTGTCGCGCCTGGGCGTGTCGCACCCAACGCTGGAGCCGGGGGCGTCGGAATCGCTTGTTGCGACGCGTGAGGGGGGCGAGGATCGACACCGGGGCCGATGGCTGGAAAAGAAGGATGTCACGGGAACCGGCACGGAAGTGCGTAGCCCCACGACTGGGGAGCGCCTCGACGTCGAGGGGCGCATCCCGAAGCCATGCCGAATCGTCGATGATGAAGGAGAGTGCGCCAAAGAGGATCTCGTGACCCATGCTTAGATCTCCGCCGGACGACATGATGAAAAGATGAAATCGCAAACTCGCCGGAAGTCGCTTAGACGCCTGCCCCACGGTGGGCGCCAACTGTCGTGGGTATAAGTCTGACAGTAGAAATGTAGGGTACGAAAGGATGGGCAGAGCCTTAGCTATGGCGAGGATGTATGAGTTCAGGCCCCTCTACGGTGGAGGTAAAAGCCCTACGTCTCAATGCTCTTGGGATCTTAGTGTCGAGTGGAATATAGGATTACGGTAAAAGCCAACCCCCGCACCAGTGGGGAAGGGCAGTTTATATAAAATGCGTTGCCCTTCATAATGGCCCGGTGGACAGGGGTGGAATAGTGGCGAACAAATGCCTACGTTACAGGTAACGTAAGCCTTAAATGTTAATAATGGTGTATGAAAACGCATGACCGTTGCCCTCGTGGGAGGTTACGATGTACAGAGTGGAATCCAATCGGTACTTTAAATATGCTCCGGGTGCTCGTCACCGACTGGATGACTGGGGAGTCCTTAGTTCAGTCGGAACTGTCCAAGGGCCTCGTCCTCTATGAAGGGTAGTCCTTGGGTAGGACCTATAGGGCAGGCCTATGACCCTATCCTGGGACTATAACCCCATGAGAGGACTTGAGTTAGTTAATTTAGATCATGTGTCACTCGAATGACTACAGGGATGTCACTTTGAGTGGGAGTTTGTTAGTAATATGATTAAGTAAACTCAATTACGTTGAATATAGTCTAAGTAATCTTTGCAAATTTATGTTGTAGATCAATGGCTCGCGCAGTAGCAACCCTGAATTTTAATGTGTTCCTAGAGAAAGCTAAGATGAAAGATGATGGAAGCAACTTTGTTGACTGGGCCCGTAATCTGAGGCTTATCCTCACGGCTTCTGAAAAGCAATATGTCCTTGATGCGCCGCTAGGTGAAGCACCACCCCAACCGGCGACCCCAGATGTTATGAACGCCTGGCAGTCACGTCAGGATGACTACTCATTAGTTCAATGTGCAGTTTTGTATGGCTTAGAATCGGGACTTCAAAGACGTTTTGAATGTCATGGAGCATATGAGATGTTCCTGTTGGGGAACATAGTAATTTCAAAAAATACCTACGCTTCACAAGGATCTATCTAGGAGAAACCAGCAAGGAGCAATGGGGTAGAGCATCTTCATACCTTTGAAGATCGCTAAGCCAAAGCGTTGGTAGAACGCGGTTGATGGAGTCGTACTCGCAGTGATTCAGATCGTGGTGGATTTCAATCTATGCACCAAACAATGGTGTCTCCGTGTTCAACACACGTGTAGCCAAGGACATCTCCAACGCCTTGATCCAGCAAGGAGGGAGGAGAGGTTGAGGGAGAGCTCCGGGAACACGACAGCATGGTGACGGTGGAGCTGCGTGGTTCTCCAACAGGGCTTCGCCAAGCACTACGAGGACGAGGACGAGGAGGAGTACCATACCTGGCCAAACGGGTCAGCCCAGCACGGCCCGCTAGAATCGTGCCTGGCACGGCACGGCCTGCCGAGGCACGTTTGTCAAACGGGCGGTGCCGTTCCAACCCATGTGCACGGGGTCCAGGCCCAAGCACGGCACGGGGACTATACGGGTCGGCCCGTCGGCACGCCACGCCCGCTGGCCTGCTAGGATTTTAGTATTTTAGGCCGTTATTTGGACCGATTTCGGCCTGTTCGTCTATTATTTGGGCCGATTTTGGACATACTGGGCTTTTTTTTGGGTTAATTTTGGCCTATTGGGCTTATTTTAATCTTATATATATATATAAGAAAAATAAAAAATAAAAACGATAAACGGGTCGTGTCGTGCCGGCCCGCGTGGCCAGCCTCCACGCCCAGGCACGGCCTGAGGCGTGCTTCGTGCCGGGCCCAAGCACGATTAGCCCGTGCCGGGCCGGGCCAGTGTCGTGCCACACACGCGGGTTGTCGGGCCGACCCGTTTACCCGGCTTGTTTGGCCAGATGTGAGGAGTACGGCTGCGCCGTGGAGGTGGAAAACTTGTGTGTTGCAGCCCTAAAACCCTCCACTATATATAGGAGGAGAGGGAGGAGGGTGGCCAACCCTAGGGGGTGCGGCAGCCCTAGATGGGCAAGGGGGCGGCCAAGGGTGGAGGAGGTGGCGCCCTAGGGTGTGCTTTGGGCCCAAGGCTGCCCCTCCATGCCTAGGATTTGCCCCCCTCCACCCCTTGTGCGCCTTGGGCTGATGGTGGTGGCATACTAGCCCACTTAGGGACTGGTTCCGATCCACCTTTTGGCCCATGTAGCACTTTGGGCCTGGTGGCCCTTCCCGGTGGACCCCCGGAACCCTTCCGGTGGTCCCGGTACATTACCAGTGACGCCCGAAACACTTCCGGCGATCAAATCCTCACTTCCTATATATGAATCTTTACCTCCGGGATATCATCCGAGACTCCAAACAACCTTCGGTAACCACGTACACTATTCCCATATAACCCTAGCGTCATCGAACTTTAAGTGTGTAGACTCTACGGGTTCGGGAACCATGCAGACATGACCGAGACACCTCTCCGGTCAATAACCAACAGCGAGGTCTGGATATCCATGTTGGTTCCCACATGTTCCACGAAGGTCTCATCGGATGAACCACGATGTCGGGGATTCGATCAATCCCGTAGGCTATTCCCTTTTTCTACCGGTATGATACTTGCTCGAGATTCGATCGTCGGTATCCCTATACCTTGTTCAATCTCGTCACCAGCATGTCTCTTTACTCGTTCCGTAACACATCATCCCGTGGCTAACTCCTTAGTCACATTGAGCTCAGTATGATGATGTATTACCGAGTGGGCCCAGAGATACCTCTCCGTCACAAGGAGTGACAAATCCCAGTCTCGATTCGTACAACCCAACAAACACTTTCGGAGATACCAGTAGTGCACCTTTATAATCACCCAGTTACGTTGTGATGTTTGATACACCCAAAGCACTCCTACGGTATCCGCGAGTTGCGCAATCTCATGGTCTAAGGAAATGATACTTGACATTAGAAAAGCTTTAGCAGACGAACAACATGATCTAGTGCTATGTTTAGGATTGGGTCTTGTCCATCACATCATTCCCGAATGATGTGATCCCGTTATCAATGACATCCAATGTCCATGATCAGGAAACCATGATCATCTATTGATCAGCGAGCTAGCCAACTAGAGACTCACTAGGGACACATTGTGATCTATATATTCACACATGTATTATGGTTTCCGATTAATACAATTATAGCATGAATAATAGACAATTATCATGAACTAGAAATATAATAATAACCATTTATTATTGCCTCTAGGGCATATTTCCAACAGTTCCAAGAGTTGAAGTTTATCTTTGATAAGAATGCATGGATCGAGAGGTATGAAACCTCCAATAAATTCTATGATTGCAAAATGGAGGAGAACTGGTCTGTCAGTGAACATGTGCTCACAATGTTTGGGTACTCTAACCGTTTGGTTGAGGTGGGAATGTCTCTCCCGCAAGAGGCTATCACTGATAGAGTTCTTCAATCGCTGCCACCTAGCTATAAGAGCTTTGTGTTGAACTACAACATGCAAGGGATAAATAAATCACTTGTCGAGCTGCTTGCGATGCTTAAAGTCGTTGAGTCGGAAATCCGGAAGGAACATCAAGTGTTGATGGTCAACAAGACCACTAGTTTCAAGAAAAACGGCAAGGGCAAGAAGGGTAATTCCAAGACGAGTGGCAAAGCAGTTGACCCTCCGACGAAGAAACCCAAGGCTGGAACCAAGTCGGAAACTGAGTGTTATCATTGCAAGGGGACTGGTCACTGGAAGCAGAACTGCCCCAAGTATCTGACCAATAAGAAGGCAGCCAACGCCAAACAAGGTATATTTGATATACATGTTATTGATGTGTACCTCACCAACTCTCGTTGTAGTGCCTAGGTATTTGATACCGGTTCGGTTGCTCACATTTTCAACTCAAAGCAGGAACTACACAATAGATGAAGGTTGGCGAAGGAGGAAGTGACGATGCACGTGGGAAATGGTTCCAAGGTTGATGCGATCGTCGTCAGCACGCTCTCACTTCAATTACCGTCGGGATTAGTGATGAACCAAAATAATTGTTATTTAGTGCCTGCATTAAACATGAACATTATATGTGAATCTTGTTTATTGCGAGACGGTTACTCATTTAAGTCACAGAATAATGGTTGTTCTATTTATATGAGTAATATCTTTTATGGTCATGCACCCAATGTGAGGGGTTTTTTCATGTTGAATCTCGATAGTGATGACACTCATATCCATAACACTGAGACCAAAATATGTAGAGTTTATAATGATAGCGCCACTTTCCTGTGGCACTGCCGCTTAGGTCATATTGGTATAAAGCGCACGAAGAAACTCCATGTTGATGGACTTTTGGAGTCACTTGATTTTCAATCACTTGACACATGTGAACCATGCCTCATGGGAAAGATGATTAAGACTCCGTTCTCCAGAACAATGGAGCGTGCAAGTGACTTGTTGGAGATCGTACATACTGATGTGTGCCGACCAATCAGCATAGAGGTGCGTGGTCATTATCGTTATTTTCTCAACTTCACAAAAGATTTGAGTAGATATGGTTATATTTACTTAATGAAGCACAAGTCTGAAACGTTTGAGAAGTTCAAGCAATTTCATAGCGAAGTTTAAAATCATCATAGCAAGAAGATCAAATTCCTACGATCTGATCGAGGAGGAGAATATCTGAGTTATGAGTTTGGAACTCACTTAAGACAATGTGTAATTGTTTCACAGTTGACACCGCGTGGAACACCACAGCGTAATGGTGTGTCCGAACGTCGTAATTGTACTTTATTATATATGGTCTGTTCTATGAACTATCTTGTCGGTTGGTCGTTATCATTTTGGGGCTATGCATTAGAGACAACTGCCACTACTGGAATGGGAGAATTTTCCATCAGCCTGTTCTTTGCCGTCTGCTCGCTGATGGCAAAGACCCTCTTTGCCGTCAGCTTCCAGAAAACTAACGGCAAAGATATAGCTGATGGCAAAGGGCCTTTTTGCCATCAACTAGTGCTTTGTCGTATGCCATTCGATGGCAAAGAAGGGTAAGGCAGACGGCAAAGGGCCCAGATCCCACCCTCCCACTTTGTCGTCTGCCAGCTGATGGCAAAGAGGGGGCAGACAAACGGCAAAGAACAGGCCTAACGGCTGACGCACCCTGATAAGTCTCCAACATATCTATAATTTTTGATGGTTTCATGCTATTATCTTGTCAAACTTTGGATGTTTGCATGCCTTTTATTTATTTTCTGGGACTAACTTATTAATTCAGTGCCAAGTGCCAGTTCCTGTTTTTTCCATGTTTTTTACCCCTTTCAGAGGAGATTTTGAAACGGGGTCCAAACGGAAGAAAATCCCCGAAAAGATTTTTTCTGGAACGGAAGAAGATCGGGGGACTTGGGAGCCAAGCTAGAAGAGCCCCACGGGCCCCACAAGCCCCCACCCGGCGGCCAGTGGGCCGCGCCATGCAGGCTTGTGGGCCCCCTGGAGGTCCCCTGACCTAGATCTTGCGCCTATAAATTCCCAAATATTCCCAAAACAATCAGACGACGATCGCAATCACTTTTCCTCCGCCACAAGCTTCTGTCTCCGCAAGATATCATCTGGGGCACGTCCTAGTGCCCTACCGGACGGGGGATTCGGACACGGAAGGCTTCTACATCAACACCATGACCTCTTTGATGATGCGTGAGTAGTTCACCATAGACCTACGGGTCCATAGCTAGTAACTAGATGGCTTCTTCTCTCTCTTGGATCTTCAATACAAAGTTCTCCATGATCTTCATGGAGATCTATCCGATGTAATCTTCTTTTGCGGTGTGTTTCTCAAGATCCGATGAATTGTGGATTTATGATCAGATTATCTATGAATCTTATTTGAGTTTCTTCTGATCTCTCTTATGCATGATTTCATATCCTTGTAATTCTCTTCGAGTTGTGGGTTTTGTTTGGCCAACTAGATCAATGATTCTTGCAATGGGAGAAGTGCTTGGTTTTGGGTTCATACCGTGTGATGACCTCACCCAGTGACAGAAGGGGTAGCGAGGTACGTATCGTGTTGTTGCCATCAAGGGTAAAAAGATGGGGTTTTCATCATTGGTTTGAGATTATCCCTCTACATCATGTCATCTTGCTTAAAGCGTTACTCTATTCGTCATGAACTCAATACACTAGATGCATGCTTGATAGTGGTCGATGTGTGGAGTAATAGTAGTAGATGCAGAAAGTATCGGTCTACTTGTCTCGGACGTGATGCCTATATGCTAGATCATTGCCTTAGATATCGTCATGACTATGCGCAGTTCTATCAATTGCTCGACAGTAATTTGTTCACCCACCGTAATACTTGCTATTTTTAGAGAAGCCTCTAGTGAACACTATGGCCCCCAGGGTGTAACATCCCAAATTTTGGAATGTTAATATAATTGTTAGAATGATTGTTTGTTTGTCTGAGTGATTGAAACTTGAGTGGTGTTTGAAACTTTTCAAAAAAAAACTTTTGAATGAGAGGGAATAAAATGATTTCCCCCTTCTCCGATGAATTTAAATTCATCCATTTAAAATCAATGAGATAAGATGACATGACTTTTGCAAATTTTAAAGATTTTGAATGAAGGTGGCATTTGAATTTCTTTCGATTGTTGTTTTGCAAATTTGTTTTCTGCTTCACTCACGAAGTGCCCAGAATATTATCTTGCCAAGCAAGAAAGAGTGGAGGAACATGACCCTCCAAACCAGGGGCATTTATTTGAAGTATTTGAACCATAAAACCCCAGGGTTTATTTGAAAATTATTGCAAAAAGAAAAAACATTTAGGGGATTTTCTGAAAAACATTTTTTTTTAGTTTTTATTTTGGTCGTGTAAAAATGTCCATCATTTAGATTTTATTTTTCTGATAATTTTAGTATATAAAAACTATTTATTCCGAATTTATTTGGTTTCCTTTTTAATCATTTACTTTCCGGTTTTTGAAATAGGAAAGAAATCTCTTTTATTTGGAAGCTCTTGCTGGCCCATTAAGAGGTTTCCTACTTTGGCCCAACAGAGGATCTTCTTCTTACTTTGTCTCTTCCTCACGTTCCACGAACCTTCCATCAATGGAGGAAGGAACCCTCACCTTCCCGATCTCCCTCTCCCTTCCTTCCCGGCGCCTCCCGAGCCCCCTATAAGAACCCCCTCCACCTCCTTGTTCCATTTTCCCCGTCAACTCGCCTCCTCCCTGCCCGTAGCCACCTCGCCACCATCTCCCCTTTCCCTGTCTACAGAAACTCACAAGGAGCACGCCCACATCGCGAGGACACCACCCCCTCGCCTCCAGGAGCCCCTAACGCTCCTCTCCACAGCGCCGACCTCCTCCGTTGTCCCCCCTCCCCACCGGCGACCTCCACCTCGCCGGAGCAGCCCCACCTCGCCGGAGCACCTCCAAGCCTGTCCATCCACGGTGAGCTTCATAGAATCCCGTCACAGTTTTTTTTCAGAAAAAGAGCAAACTTATATAATTCATATCTATTAGTGTATAACTCCGAATTAGGTGATTCTTTTGGAGTTAGATCACAATTTTCTTGTAGTTTCCGAAAACATATTATTTGCCTATGTTTGAAATTTTCAATTTTGAATTAGACCAGATTTAGTTTAAACCTTGTTTTGTTTATTCTGGGAGTTCAAAAATAGTTTTTAATTTAATTCTTTTTTCTGTTGTTTCCTAGTGATCATATCTTTAAGTAGTTTAAGTTTCAATGTTTTTTAAATAATTTTACTTGGGGTTTTTACCAAACAGATTCTGTTTTAGTTCTTTTTGGATTATGGCTATTTCTTTTTCTATAATTTTTTTTAAATTATTTTATTTTATATTTCAGAAAGTTTATATTTTGTTTCTGTTAGTTAACAGTAGCTTTTCAACAAATTTTTATTTTTATTTTTATTTGTTATCATGAAATCAATTCGAGTTCTCTAATAACTTGCAATTGATTTCTCTACTGTTTTAACTCCCATTTGAAAATACTTTTAAAATAGTTTTATGTAAAATACTTTATTTTATATTGGTTAAATTTATATCTTAGTTCTCTGTTATTTAATGTTTTATTTTCAGTTAGAACAAAAAAAACTATTTAGTGTTTGATGTAGTAGAAGACTCCTAGTTTTAGTTGAAGTTTCTTTCGGATTCTTATTCGCTCTCTCATTTGTTTTGATTGCTAGAATGATTGCTAGTATGAGTGCTTACGTGAATGATATGGTTGTTATATATATTTCATCGAAGAGTGACGAGTAGTCTATCAAGTTATTCCTCGAGAACGAAAATTCTTCTTCGTCAACATCACCAGGCAAGTCATTTGATCATGTATCACCTATGTTTTATGCATCATAGTTCTACCATCCTATGCCCGATTGCATGCTGAGTAGGTACTTGGAAATTATGGTTACATATTGTAGTATCATGTGGTAGGCACCCAACAACCCCGTTACTTGGCCCGGGACGACAAATTTCATATTGCAATGCTTGAGTAGACGGGATTCTGGTTGAGAGTTTATCACGAGTGATGCGAGAATAATTTAATAACCAAGACCGGTTAAGTCAAGACTTTTCAAGACCTCGTGATGCAATGCAACTCTGGGTGAAGGACGGTTGATCGGCTCCCTGGAGAAACCAGTGGATGACCCGGGATGCTGGAGACGTGCCATGACATCTTGCGGAAAGCTTCACCCAGGCTCAAAGAGACGGACGGATATTTTCAAGACCCAAGGCTTACCTGCACATCCACAAGTCATTATGGGCTCTGGCTTGGTTGGACAACGCGGCGACTCTGGACAGGCGGTACCAGCAGATGTAGAAGAACGGTAGGATTTGGATGGGCACCGACAAGGATTCAGAGGGACCCGTTGAAAGACCATGTTTCGATCATCCGGTCTTCAAACACCCTGAAGTGCAAGGACATACACGGAGGCGATCAAATCTTGTGGGGAACATGTGCAAAACTCTGCAGAGTACTCAAACCTAATCGATTAGCCGTGTCCACGGTCATGGACAACTTGAGCCGAAGGCATTGGGATTTTCCTGAACTCTCAACACAATTTAATAATGATGGGGGAATTATTGACAACTCGGGTATGAGAACTGGTTGGCGGAACCATCTCATTAACAACCAACAATGTAGTAATATTTTGCTTTTAGCCCCTCTATTGTTGTAGGAGAAAACTTTGCTTTTCCGCTAAAAAACTTACAGCCCCACCTGCCATATATGCATATAGAATAGATGATTACTTTTCACCTCTCTCTTATGTGACTTGCCGGCATATTCAATATGCTGACCTACACGGCTGCAACGTCTTATGTTGCAGATATTTTTCTTCGACGAGTAAGAGTACGATTCAGGGTTACGGTCTACACTCAACTTTCTGTTGGTGTTTATTGGGACTCCACTCCCTCTGACTGTTTCCGCTGAGATTTTTAAGGTATATATCAGTTTTACGCTATTTACATGTGGTTGCACTTTGATATATACATTGATGTAATGTGTGTGCCAGCGTACTGATCCAGGGATGGCACAGAAACACAGAGGCTTGACTCGTTTTGAGTCGGGTCGCTATAGAAATGGTATCAGAGCACATGTTGACTGTAGGACGTGACCCTAGAAACTGGAAATTTCTTAGGAAAGGATCTCTCTAAAATTTTATTTCCAAGAACATTCTTTACCTCTCATCTCTTCTGATTTTATCAAATGTTCTCTCTCACCTCCAATAGTTAGACAATACCCTTACCCTTTGACCTCATGGAGAATCAACCGAGTTCTACTCCAAAGTAAAGAGGATTTCATCATGCAATTGAAGCTACACCAATTGAAGACTCTCAAGACCCAAAGAAATCGAAGACCCCGAAACGTTCGAATATTTATATGACCATTAGAAGTCCAAACCCCTGTTATATACCCACGTTAGTTACGATGATTTGTGAGCCGTCATTGGTGTGTGTTTTCCGACAGCCACAAGTAAAACCTATTCTCAAAAATATTGTTTGTATTGTGTGTATCTCCCTCCCTCTCTTACCCGTCTCATCCCCAAAACCTCAACCCTACCAGATGGAGTATGAAGCTGGACTTGTAGTCTCTGGACCAATGACCCAGCTGGAGGCTAAAATATGGATTCAGAACATGGAGAACCACTTCGGGAGAAACTTGATCTCAAGGATGTATGAAGTGGAACACGCTCTCCAGTACTTTACCCAAAGTGCTACTATCTGGTGGAAAATGCACCATGCCATACAAGGAATTAGTGGAGCAGAAACTTGGGATGAATTCAAGAACACTCTGTTAAGATCCCGACTTATTCAGAAGTGCTATGATAATCCGAAGGAGAAGACTTGTGCATGCAAGATCTATGGAGAAATAGGACACGCCCAGGAAGAACACAAGGATGGATGCACTCATTGTGAAGAAAATCACCCAGCTGAGGAGTGCCCAAGTAGTTAGGTGACTTGTTTCCTTTCTGAAGGAACCACCCACTACCCAGCTCAATGTCACATTTACCCCAAGGTACAACAAGTTGTCGAGCAGCAGAAAGAAGCAATGAAGGAAACACTCAAGAAGAAGATTCTAGAAGAGCCGATGATGAACAAAAATAATTAAGACCCTGATGGACAAGGTCTGACCAGATTTTTCTCCAATGCATGCTACTCATGTGGAGAAGAAGGAAATTATTCACAGGATTGCACGAAGGGAAGCCAAGAGTATCTGGGAAACTTCCCGACGGAAAAAGTGGAGTTTGACCCACTTGAAATAGAAGAACTGGCCAAAATAAAGGAGTCGGGAAAGAAAAAAAAGGTACCCTCGGAAGAGCCAAATCTCTGCAGATATAGACCTGAGTCATGTCAGATGTTACAAGTGTATGTAATTTGGCCACCACAAATACATGTGCTGAGGAAGGAAGCCGGAAACCCAAGGAGCAAAAGCAAACACTAAGAAGCCTCGAGACTTGTCAGAACTCATTTGCTTTCGTTGCAAGGAAGCAGGACATTATGCTAATGATTGTCCACATGGGAAGAAAGCTAGAATGGAGTAGTTAAGTTTTGACCATGGCAATAAGTGTAATCTGAAGCACTCTTGTTTTTCATGAAATCATGGAGTTGAAATTTTTGTAACAGAAGTCCGTGAGATTGTAATAACTTCATGAATCAATGGAATTTATTGTTTCATGATTGCCTATGTTGAAACTGTATGCGTTGTTTTCTCTACGAACAAAGATCTCTGAACATTTATGAGGATATGAGAAAATATGGTCTATGCAGGCATGAGTATAATTCATTTTAAGTGTGGTAGTAATCGGTAAACCCACAGGATCCACTGAGTAGGAATGTACCTTGATTACCAAGGAGACACATACATTCCTCTGAGTACCTATTTACTGACACCTGCAGATGGCAACTCTCTATGAGTCATTCCTCAAGGGCCCCGAAACGATCATGACCCTGACCAGTGATCATGATTACCCGAAAATCCTGAAGGACAGGATGAAGCACATTCATCTTCAAGGAGATGCAGTCTACAAAGGCTACCCATTCATGGAAAATGGAGTGGAACTTTGGTATTTGGAAGTACATATCCACCGTGTGAAAGGAGTTTGTCCAAAGACTATGGGGCAATACTTTTTCATTTCACGTGTACCACGAGAAACCTTCTTTGATGTTGTTCGTGAAGCTGCCATGGAAGCCATACGCTAAATTGGAGAAATACTTGAAGCAAGACTTCGTCATACCCAGGAATACCTGAGTGACGTACGTGGGGAGATGATGGAGATGAAGCTCATGGCCACCATGATGACTTACTCTTATCATTCTCTTGCTATTCAGAATGGTAAATCTGAGAGACTTACCCATAGTGAGAGACGAAGTTCTTTGAAGCTTTTGTTTAAGCCTTAGAATGGCATAAGAAAAGCCCAAGTACATGGCACTTGTTGTCACGCGTAGGAAATTTTACGGTGAGGATGAAGACAAGACCCTCTCTCTACAGGATAACCACAAATGGTAGACCACCATGAGAATCATCGATAGGTTATTTAGAATTGATCACGAGACTGTCAGTTAAGAAGACCCGGTAACGGAAGAAGTTTATATCAACCGAAGGACCCTCGTTTTAAATGGTAACGTTATGAATATGGAAGAGCGTCACCAAACGAGTTAGTATGAAGACTGTGAGAAGTCAGTTGCCAAAAACCCCAGAGGATCGTTAAAACATTTTGAGGGACCAGTAATCTTTATTGTAAGTGTGGTAGCATCCCACTTTGCCGGAGGTTGGATATGTTAGAAGACCCCCAAACCCTAACCTTTCTTTCTAGCCTCATCGAATCTCGAGGACGAGATTCATTTTAAGTGTGGTAGGTTTGTAAAATCCCAAAATTTGGAATATTAATATAATTGTTAGAATGATTGTTTGTTTGTTTGAGTGATTGAAACTTGAGTGGTGTTTGAAACTTTTCAAAAAAACTTTTGAATGAGAGGGAATAAAATGATTTTCCCCTTCTCCGATGAATTTAAATTCATCCATTTAAAATCAATGAGAGAAGATGAAATTACTTCTTCAAATTTTAAAGATTTTGAATGAAGGTGGCATTTGAATTTCTTTCAATTGTTGTTTTGCAAATTCGTTTTCTGCTTCACTCACGGAGTGCCCGGATTATTATCTTGCCAAGCAAGAAAGAGTGGAGGAACATGACCCTCCAAACCAGGGGCATTTATTTGAAGTATTTGAACCATAAAACCCGAGGGTTTATTTGAAAATTAATGCAAAAAGAAATAAAACATTTAGGGGATTTTCTGAAAAACATTTTTTTTTATTTTTTATTTTGGCCGTGTAAAAACGTCCATCATTTAGATTTTATTTTTCTGATAATTTTAGTATATAAAAACTATTTATTCAGAATTTATTTGCTTTCCTTTTTAATCATTTATTTCCGGTTTTTGAAAATAGGAAAGAAATCTCTTTTATTTGGAAACTCTTGCTGGCCCATTAAGAGGTTTCCTACTTTGGCCCAACATAGGATCTTCTTCTTACTTTGTTTGTTCCTCACGTTCCACGAACCTTCCATCAATGGAGGAAGGAACCTTCACCTTCCCGATCTCCCTCTCCCTTCCTTCCCGGCGCCTCCCGAGCCCCCTATAAGAACCCCCTCCTCCTACTCGTTCCATTTTCCCCATCAACTCGCCTCCTCCCTGCCCGTAGCCACCTCGCCACCATCTTCCCTTTCCCTGTCTACAGAAGCTCACAAGGAGCACGCCCACATCGCGAGGACACCACCCCCTCGCCTCCAAGAGCCCCAAACGCTCCTCTCCACAGCACTGACCTCCTCCGCCGTCCCCCCTCCCCACCGGCGACCTCCACCTTGCCAGAGCAGCCCCACCTTGCCGGAGCACCTCCAAGCCTGTCCAGCCACGGTGAACTTCATAGAAATCCCGTCACAGTTTTTTTCAGAAAAAGAGCAAACTTATATAATTCATATCTATTAGTGTATAATTCCGAATTAGGTGATTCTTTTTGCGTTAGATCACAATTTTCTTGTAGTTTCCGAAAACATATTATTTGCCTATGTTTGAAATTTTCAAATTTGAATTAGACCAGATTTAGTTTAAACCTTGTTTTGCTTATTCTGGGAGTTTAAAAATAGATTTTAATTTAATTCTTTTTTCTTCTGTTTCCTAGTGATCATATCTTTCAGTAGTTTAAGTTCCAATCTTGTTAAATAATTTTACATGGGGTTTTTACCAAAACAGATTATGTTTTAGTTCTTTTAGGATTATGGCTATTTCTTTTTCTATAATTGCTTTTAAATTATTTTCTTTTATATTTCAGAAAGTTTATATTTTGTTTCTGTTAGTGAACAGTAGGTTTTCTATGAATTTTTATTTTTATTTTTATTTGTTATCATGAAATCAATTCTACTTCTCTAATAACTTGCAATTGATTTCTCTACTGTTTCAACTCCCATTTGAAAATACTTTCAAAATAGTTTTATGTAAAATACTTCATTTTATCTTGGTTAAATTTATATCTTAGTTCTCTGTTATTTAATGTTTTATTTTCAGTTAGAACAAAAAAAACTATTTAGTGTTTGATGTAGTAGAAGACTCCTAGTTTTAGTTGAAGTTTCTTTCGGATTCTTATTCGCTCTCTCTTTTGTTTTGGTTGCTAGAATGATTGCTAGTATGAGTGCTTACGTGAATGATATGGTTGTTATATAGATTTCATCGGAGAGTGATGAATAGTCTATCAAGTTATTCCTCGAGAACGAAAATTTTCTTCGTCAACATCACCAGGCAAGTCATTTGATCATGTGTCACCTATGTTTTATGCATCGTAGTTCTACCATCCTATGCCCAATTGCATGCTGAGTAGGTACTTGGAAATTATGGTTACATATTGTAGTATCATGTGGTAGGCACCCAACAACCCCGTTACTTGGCCTGGGATGACAAATTTCATATTGCTATGCTTGAGTAGACAGGATTCTGGTTGAGAGTTTATCACGAGTGATGCGAGAATAATTTAATAACCAAGACCGGTTAAGTCAAGACTTTTCAAGACCTCGTGATGCAATGCAACTCCAGGTGAAGGAGGGTTGATCGGCTCAAAGCTTCACCCAGGCTCAAAGAGACGGACAAATATTTTCAAGACCCAAGGCTTACCTGCACAGCCACAAGTAATTATGGGCTCTGGCTTGGTTGGACAACGCGGCGACTCTGGACAGGCGGTACCAGCAGATGTAGAAGAACGGTAGGATTTGGATGGGCACAGACAGGGATTCAGAGGGACCCGTTGAAAGACCATGTTTTGATCATCCGGTCTTCAAACACCCTGAAGTGCGAGGACATACACGGAGGCGGTCAAATCTTGTGGGGAACGTGTGCAAAACTCTGCAGAGTACTCAAACCTAATCGATTAGCCGTGTCCACAGTCATGGACAACTTGAGCCGAAGGCATTGGGATTTTCCTGAACTCTCAACACAATTTAATAATGATGGGGGAATTATTGACAACTCGGGTATGAGAACTGGTTGGCTGAACCATCTCATTAACAACCAACAATGTAGTAATATTTTGCTTTTAGCCCCTCTATTGTTGTAGGAGAAAACTTTGCTTTTCCGCTAAAAAACTTACAGCCCCACCTGCCATATATGCCTATTGAATAGATGATTACTTTTCACCTCTCTCCTATGTGACTTTCCGGCATATTCAATATGCTTACCTACACGGCTGCAACGTCTTATGTTGCAGATATTTTTCTTCGACGAGTAAGAGTACGATTCAGGGTTACGGTCTACACTCATCTTGCCGTTGGTGTTTATTGGGACTCCACTCCCTGTGACTGTTTCCGCTGAGATTTTTAAGGTATATATCAGTTTTACGCTATTTACATGTGATTGCACTTTGATATATACATTGATGTACTGTGTGTGCCAGCATACTGATCCAGGGATGGCATAGAAACACAGAGGCTTGACTCGTTTTGAGTCGGGTCGCTACACAAGGTCTACTCCACACCATATTTTCAGCCTTGCTCCTTTTTACTTTGTTGCACTTTCCGCCTTCAGATCTCACTTTGCAAACAATATTGAAGGGATTGACAACCCCTTTGAAGCGTTGGGTGCAAGCTTGTTTGTGTTTGCGCAGGTACTCTGGACTTGACTAGACCCTCCTTCTGGATCGATACCTTGGTTCTCAAACTGAGGGAAATACTTACTGCTCCTGTGCTGCATCACCCTTTCCTCTTCAAGGGAAAAACCAACGCAAGCCCAATCTCCGTCAACGTGTCAATTTCTGGCGCTGTTGTTTGAGAAGTAGTAGAAGGATTTCTGGCGACGTTGCCGGGGAGGAAGATCAAGTCAAGAACTCATCCAAGTAAGTGTCACAAACTCATCTCTTGCATTTACTTTGTTTGCCAGTGGCCTCTCGTTTTCCTCTCCCCCACTTCACCAATTTTCCTTTTTCGTTCGCCATTTTCTTTCGCGTTTTCGTTCGCCTTTTTCCTCGCCCGCCTTTTGTTTGCTTGTGTGCTTGCTTGCTTGCTGAAGTCACCATGAACGAAAACACCAAGCTTTGTGACTTCTCGAATACTAATAATCATGATTTTATTAGTACTCCGATTGCTCCCGCCACTAGTGCGGAGTCATACAAAATCAATGCCGCTTTGCTGAATCTTGTTATGAAAGAGCAATTCTCTGGCCTTTCTAGTGAAGATACCTTCATTGAGCTTTGCGATATGCAAAAGAAAAGAGATGTGGATAATGACGTGATTAAATTGAAGCTTTTTCCTTTCTCATTGCGAGATCGCGCAAAAACTTGGTTTTCTTCTTTGCCCAAAAATAGTATCGATTCTTGGGATAGGTGCAAAAATGCTTATATATCCAAGTATTTTCCGCCGGCTAAGATCATCTCTCTCCGTAATGATATCATGAATTTCAAGCAACTTGATCATGAGCATGTTGCACAAGATTGAGAGAGAATGAAATTAATGATTAGAAATTGTCCCGCTCATGGCTTGAGCCTTTGGACGATTATTCAAATCTTTTACGCTGGCTTGAATTTCGCTTCTAGAAATATCTTGGACTCCGCCTCAGGTGGAACGTTCATGGAAATCACGTTAGGAGAAGCCACAAAGCTCTTAGACAACATCATGACGAACTACTCTCAGTGGCACACTGAAAGGTCACCTACTAGTAAGAAGGTACACGCTATAGAAGAAATTAACTCGTTGAGTGCTAAGATGGATGAGTTAATGAATTTGGTTGCTAGTAGAAGTTCTCCTTTGGATCCTAATGATATGCCTTTGTCTTCTTTCATTGAGAGTAGCAACGCTAGCTTTGATTGAGAAGTGCTCCTTTGGATCCTAAGTGGAGTAGAAGACGTTAAAACTTTGAGTAGTAATGAAATTACTACCGTGGATTTCAAGGAATTCAATTTTGATAGTTGCTCCTTGATTGAATGCATTTCTTTGATGCAATCCATGTTAAACTCTCCACACACTTATAGCCAAAACAAAGCCTTTACCGATCATATCGTCGAGGCTATGATAAAAGCTCTTGAAGAGAAACTTGAATTGGAAGTCTCTATCCCTAGAAAGCTTCATGATGAGTGGGAACCTACCATCAAAATCAAAATAAAAAACTATGAGTGCATGCTTTGTGTGATTTGGGTGCTAGTGTTTCTGCGATTCCAAAGTCTTTATGTGATGTTCTGGGTTTTAATGAGATTGAAGAGTATTCTCTTAATTTGCATCTTGCTAATTCTACTGTCAAGAAACCCATGGGAAGGATCAATCATGTTCTTATTATTGCAAATAGGAACTATGTACCCGTGGATTTCATTGTGCTTGACATTGATTGCAATCCTACATGCCCTATTATTCTTGGTAGACCTTTCCTAAGGACTATCGGTGCTATCATCGATATGAAGGAAGGGAATATTAGATTTCAATTTCCTTTAAAGAAGGGCATGGAATACTTTCCTAGAAAGAAAATAAGATTGCCTTATGAATCCATGATGAGGGCCACTTAAGGTTTGAGCACCAAAGACGACGATACGTGATTCTATCGCTTCTATGCCTAGCTAAGGGCGTTAAACAATAGCGCTTGTTGGGAGGCAACCCAATGAATTTATCTTTTACTTTCTGTTTTGTTGCGTCCACACTTTCACAATTCTGTTGTGATTGTTTTTTTTTGTGTTTCTTTTTGTGTTTGAGCCAAGCAAAACCTTTATGACTAGTCTTTGTGATGGTTGTTTGATCCTGCTGGAAAAATACAGAAACTTTTCACTCACGAGATGATTTTTAATTTTTATTCAGAAAGAGATTCTGAGTTGATTGTTTTTTCTAATAATTGGTACGCTTTTTCCCAGACCTTCGTAATGTTTCAGATTTTTTGAGGTACCAGAAGTATAGGAAGTATACACATTGCTACAGACTGGTCTGTTTTTGACAGATTCTGTTTTTTGTTTTGTTGGTTGCTTGTTTTGATGAAACTATGGTTACTATCGGGGGTACTAGCCATGGGAAAGTGAAAATACAGTAGCCCATCATCAATATAGATGTAATTCAAGTTTGCTACAGTACCAAAAGAAGTAGTAGTTTGTTTTCTTGTACTAATGTTATCACAAGTTTCTGTTTAAGTTTTGTGCTGTGAAGTTTTCAAGTTTTGGGTGACGTTCTCATGGACAAAGAGATAAGGAGTGGAAAGAGCTCAAGCTTGGAGGTTCCCAAGGCCCCCCAAGCCAAATTCAAGGACACCAAAAATCCTAAGCTTGGGGATGCCCCGGGAAGGCATCCCCTCTTTCGTCTTCAATCCATCGGTAACATTACTTGGAGCTATATTTTTATTCACCACATGATATGTGTTTTACTTGGAGCGTCTTGTATCTTAGGAGTCTTTTCATTTTCTTGTGTCACAATCATCCTTGCTGCACACCTTTTTGAGAGAGAGAGACATTCACTCATCGTGATTTTGCTACTTTTGCTCTTGTGTTTCACTTATATCTTTTGAGCTAGATACTTTTGCTCTTGTGCTTCACTTATATCTTTTGAGCTAGATACTTTTGCTCTTGTGCTTCACTTATATCTTTTGAGCTAGATACTTTTGCTCTTGTGCTTCACTTATATCTTTAGAGCACGGCGATGCGTGATTCGGTAGTTGGCTTATGCTATGAAAGTAGTCCCATGTGCTAGGTACCCAAAGAGGATGCAAAAACCTCCATCTTCATGTGCATTGAGTAGAAAGAGAAGTTTTGATTCCTCTCAGTTAGTTTTGAGACGTGGATTTGGTAATATTAAAAGTTATGTTAGTAGGGTGTTGTTAATCTAGAGATACTTGTGTTGGAGTTAGTGATTCCCGTAGCATGCACGTATGGTGAACTTCTATGTTAGGAAGTAGGAGCAAAATTGATCTATTGATTGTCATCCTTTGTGTTGAGGTCGAGATCGCGCGATGGTTTACACCTACCAACCCTTCCCCTCGGAGTATGCGTTTAGCAGTTTGTTTCGATTACTAATAAAAACTTTTGCAACAAGTATGTGAGTTATTTATGACTAATGTTGAGTCCATGGTATAGATGCACTTTCACCTTCCACCATTGCTAGCCTCTCTAGCGTCGCGCAATTCTCGCCGGTGCACAAACCCAAAAAATTCCTTCCTCAAAAAAGCCACCATACCTACCTATGAAAGTGCGTTATATCGACTAGAGGGGGGTGAATAGGAGATTTTTAGAATTTCATCACTGAGAAAAGTCCTCACTTATGACTAACTTACAGCGGAAACAGTAAAGGATCAGAAGTGCAAAGTTTCACAACAACAGTTTTTCAGAGTGAGGAAT
This sequence comes from Hordeum vulgare subsp. vulgare, assembly GCF_904849725.1. Lineage (NCBI taxonomy): Eukaryota > Viridiplantae > Streptophyta > Magnoliopsida > Poales > Poaceae > Hordeum > Hordeum vulgare. Next base: position 121,469,669 of record NC_058520.1, read on the forward strand.
GTGAAAACAGATTGCACTGTGAGAAGGCACGCAGAATACAGATGAGGATTAACTGACGTGAAGAATTTGGGGTTGAGGAAATTCAGAGTAAGTCTTCAACAAATTATTCAAACAGTAGCAGTGAAAGTCATCAACACATAATACGAGGAAAGTAAGGAGTTGAGGAATTAGAACCCATTTCTCAGTGAAGACAGTCGTTGATGACCCAGTTCCAACTGCTGTGACAGTCGTACATCTGGTTTGGAGCGGCTTGGTATTGAAACCAAAGGACACACAGTCCTGGGACACACAGTCCCTATCGTTTTCTCCTTGGGCTAAGAACACATAGTCCTCGCCCAACACTCGTGGTAAGTCTTCAGGGCAGACTTCCAAACCCTCACAAACTTGGTCACCCGGCGATCCACAATTGACTGCTGGAAAGCTCTAGACCATGACGCCTAACCGTTTGGAGGATGCACAGTCCTCAAAGGTAAAAGGCTTCAGTCCCACACAGGAACAACTTCTTCAGTGATGCTCAATCACTAGGTTTGGTTTGTGGTTTCGGTGTGTGGGGTATCCTCACTGATGAATTACTCTCGAAGACTGTGAGGAATTGGGTTGCTCTTATGACAAGTGTCAGTTTCTAACGGAGCAGCCAACCAGCTAATGGTTGTGGGGGGGTGGCTATTTATAGCCTGGGAGCATCCCGACGTGATTTGACACTAATGCCCTTAAATAATATGACCGTTGGAGTGGATAAGACCAATGACTTGGCGTGGCCATCGAAACGGTCGGAACCCTCAACTGTGAGAGTCCTCATGTCACTCATATTCCTCACTTGAGGCTTTTGGTAGGATTAGGCTTAGGTTGAGCATCATGAGGAAATTCATTCCAAAGTGTAACTTCGACCCCCTTTAACAGTACGGTGTTCCTATTACTCAAATGCGAAGAAAATAAAACAGAAAGAGTAAATCTTCATGCTTCAAAGTCTTCAAAATGATTTTCTTCACGACACACCAAGTTCCTCGATTTCAGTATCTTTATGAGGAATATCAATTTGATCGCAGATTCCTCGCGATTCATTTCTTCAGCTTTAGATCAATTTCTTCAACCGAAGATATATATTTTTAGGGGTCGATATTCTTCAAATATCTCAAACTCCTCAATGACTTATAGATCATGTGTACACTCATAAACACATTAGATACTTAACCTATAAGTCTTCAAACCACCAAAATCACTAAGGGGCACTAGATGCACTTACAACCTACTATGGCATTTTCATAGCCATTCCGAGATATATTGCCATGCAACTCCCACCGTTCCGTCTCATGACTTGTGCCGTCACTCTCATATTGCCATTGCATGATCATACTAGATCGTTGCACATCCCGGTACACTGCCGGAGGCATTTCCTATGGAGTCATCATCATTGTGATCTTTGAGCTTTGAGTAACTAAAAAGTGTGATGATCATCATTATTAGAGCATTGTCCCATGTGAGGAAATAAAAAAAGAGGCCAAAAAAAAGAGGCCTAAGAGCCCAAATAAAAAAAGGAAATGAGAGAAAAGATAGAAGGGACAATGCTACTATCTTTTTCCACACTTGTGCTTCATGTTAGCACCATGTTCTTCATGATTGAGAGCTTCTTGCTTTGTCACTACCATACACTAGTGGGAATCTTCATTATATAACTTAGATTGTATATTCCAATGATGGGCTTCCTCAAAATTGCCCTAGGTCTTCGTGAGCAAGCAAGTTGGATGCACACCCACTAGTTTTCCTCTTGAGCTTTCACATACTTATAGCTCTAGTGCATCTCTTGTATGGCAATCCCTACTCATTCACATTGATATATATTAATGGGCATCTCCATAGCCTATTGATACGCCGAGTCAATGTGACCATCTCCTCCTTTTTGTCTCACAACCACCATCACACTCTATTCCACCTATAGTGCTATATCCATCGCTCGCACTCATGTATTGCGTGATAGTTATAAAAATTTTGAGAAAGTAAGAGTGCGAAAACAATTACTTGGCCAATTCCGGGGTTGTGCATGATTTACATTAGTTGTGTGAGGATGATAGAGCATAACCAGACTATATGATTTTGTAGGGATAACTTTCTTTGGCCTTGTTATTTCGAAAGTTCATGATTACTTTGCTAGTTTGCTTGAAGTATTATTGTTTTCATGTCAATAGAAAACTATTGTTTTGAATCTTACGGATCTGAATATTCATGCCACGTGAAAGAAGTTGCAAAGGACAACTATGCTAGGTAGCATTCCACATCAAAAATTCATTCTTTTTAACTTCCCTACTCGAGGACGAGCAGGAGTTAAGCTTGGGGATGCTTGATACGTCTCCAACGTATCTATAATTTTTGATGGTTTCATGCTATTATCTTGTCAAACTTTGGATGTTTGCATGCCTTTTATTTATTTTCTGGGACTAACTTATTAATTCAGTGCCAAGTGCCAGTTCCTATTTTCCCCATGTTTTTGACCCCTTTGAGAGGAGATTTTGAAACGGAGTCCAAACGGAAGAAAATCCCCGAAAATATTTATTATGGAACGGAAGAAGATCGGGGGACTTGGGAGCCAAGCCAGAAGAGCCCCAGGGGCCCCACAAGCCCCCACCCCGCGGCCAGGGGGGTCGCGCCATGCAGGCTTGTGGGCCCCCTGGAGGTCCCCTGACCTAGATCTTGCGCCTATAAATTCCCAAATATTCCCAAAAAAATCAAAGGACGATCGCAATCACTTTTCCGCCGCTGCAAGCTTCTGTCTCCGCAAGATCTCATCTGGGGCACGTCCTGGTGCCCTGCCGGAGGGGGGATTCGGACACGGAAGGCTTCTCCATCAACACCATGACCTCTACGATGATGCGTGAGTAGTTCACCATAGACCTACGGGTCCATAGCTAGTAACTAGATGGCTTCTTCTCTCTCTTGGATCTTCAATACAAAGTTCTCCATGATCTTCATGGAGATCTATCCGATGTAATCTTCTTTTTGGTGTGTTAGTCAAGATCCGATGAATTGTGGATTTATGATCAGATTATCTATGAATTTTATTTGAGTTTCTTCTAATCTCTCTTATGCATGATTTCATATCCTTGTAATTCTCTTCGAGTTGTGGGTTTTGTTTGGCCAACTACATATATGATTCTTGCAATGGGAGAAGTGCTTGGTTTTGGGTTCATAGCGTGCGGTGACCTCACCCAGTGACAAAAGGGGTAGCGAGGCACGTATCGTGTTGTTGCCATCAACGGTAAAAAGATGGGGTTTTCATCATTGGTTTGAGATTATCCCTCTACATCATGTCATCTTACTTAAAGCGTTACTCTATTCGTCATGAACTCAATACACTAGATGCATGATGGATAGCGGTCGATGTGTGGAGTAATAGTAGTAGATGCAGAAAGTATCGGTCTACTTGTCTCGGACGTGATGCCTATATGCTAGATCATTGCCTTAGATATCGTCATGACTTTGCGCGGTTCTATCAATTGCTCGACAGTAATTTGTTCACCCACCGTAATACTTGCTATTTTGAGAGAAGCCTCTAGTGAACACTATGGCCCCCAGGGTCTTCTCCACTCCATATTTTCATTCTTACAACTTTTTACTTCGTTGCACTTTCCGCCTTCAGATCTCACTTTGCAAACAATCTTGAAGGGATTGACAACCCCTTTGAAGCGTTGGGTTCAAGCTTGTTTGTGTTTGCGCAGGTACTCTGGACTTGACGAGACCCTCCTTCTGGATCGATACCTTGGTTCTCAAACTCAGGGAAATACTTACTGCTCCTGTGCTGCATCACCCTTTCCTCTTCAAGGGATAAACCAACGCAAGCCCAATCTCTGTCAACGTGTCAATTTCTGGCGCTGTTGTTTGAGACGTCGCACACCCCCCTCCCCCCCCACACACACACCCTCTTTGTCGTCCGCCGCAGACGGCAAAGCCTAATTACCCTAACGGTCGTTGTTAGCCCCCCTCTCTCTCCTCTCTCCCACATCTCCCTAACGGTCGGCTACCCCCACCCCGCCACTCTATATCTCTCTCCCTCTCCCTCGCTCCCAGCCTACACCGTCAGGCACCGAGTTCCCCCGCGCCGGTCAACCCTCGCCCCTCCCTCTCCTTGCGTCGGCTCCGCGCATATGGCGCCCCTCACTGCGCCCAGCCCGCAGCCGGTGACCCTCCCCACAACCGGCAACCCTCTGTTGGTGAACCTCGCATGGGAAACAAAAATTTTCCTACGCGCACGAAGACCTATCATGGTGATGTCCATCTACGAGAGGGGATGAGTGATCTACGTACCCTTGTAGATCGTACAGCAGAAGCGTTAGAGAACGCGGTTGATGTAGTGGAACATCCTCACGTCCCTCGATCCGCCCCGCGAACAATCCCGCGATCAGTCCCACGATCTAGTACCGAACGGACGGCACCTCCGCGTTCAGCACACGTACAGCTCGACGATGATCTCGGCCTTCTTGATCCAGCAAGAGAGACGGAGAGGTAGAAGAGTTCTCCAGCAGCGTGACGGCGCTCCGGAGGTTGGTGATGATCTTGTCTCAGCAGGGCTCCGCCCGAGCTCCGCAGAAACGCGATCTAGAGGAAAAACTATGGAGGTATGTGGTCGGGCAGCCGTGAGAAAGTCGTCTCAAATCAGCCCTAATTGCTCCATATATATAGGAGGAGGGAGGGGGACCTTGCAATGGGGTCCAAGGGACCCTCAAGGGGTCGGCCGAGCCAAGGGGGGAGGACTCCCCCCCCCCAAACCGAGTTGGACTTGGTTTGGTGGGAGGAGTCCCCCTCCCTTCCCACTTCCTCCCTCTTTTTTTTTCTTTTCCTTTGATTTCTTTTTCTTGGCGCATAGGCCCCCTTGGGGCTGTCCCACCAGCCCACTAAGGGCTGGTGTGTCTCCCCAAAGCCTATGGGCTTCCCTGGGGTGGGTTGCCCCCCCCCCCCGGTGAACTCCCGGAACCCATTCGTCATTCCCGGTACATTCCCGGTAACTCCGAAAACCTTCCGGTAATCAAATGAGGTCATCCTATATATCAATCTTTGTTTCCGGACCATTCCGGAAACCCTCGTGACGTCCGTGATCTCATCCGGGACTCCGAACAACATTCGGTAACCAACCATATAACTCAAATACGCATAAAACAACGTCGAACCTTAAGTGTGCAGACCCTGCGGGTTCGAGAACTATGTAGACATGACCCGAGAGACTCCTCGGTCAATATCCAATAGCGGGACCTGGATGCCCATATTGGATCCTACATATTCTACGAAGATCTTATCATTTGAACCTCAGTGCCAAGGATTCATATAATCCCGTATGTCATTCCCTTTGTCCTTCGGTATGTTACTTGCCCGAGATTCGATCGTCAGTATCCGCATACCTATTTCAATCTCGTTTACCGGCAAGTCTCTTTACTCGTTCCGTAATACAAGATCCCGCAACTTACACTAAGTTACATTGCTTGCAAGGCTTATGTGTGATGTTGTATTACCGAGTGGGCCCCGAGATACCTCTCCGTCACACGGAGTGACAAATCCCAGTCTTGATCCATACTAACTCAACTAACACCTTAGGAGATACCTGTAGAGCATCTTTATAGTCACCCAGTTACGTTGCGACGTTTGATACACAGAAAGCATTCCTCCGGTGTCAGTGAGTTATATGATCTCATGGTCATAGGAATAAATACTTGACACGCAGAAAACAGTAGCAACAAAATAACACGATCAACATGCTACGTCTATTAGTTTGGGTCTAGTCCATCACGTGATTCTCCCAATGACGTGATCCAGTTATCAAGCAACAACACCTTGTTCATAATCATAAGACACTGACTATCATCGATCAACTGGCTAGCCAACTAGAGGCATGCTAGGGACGGTGTTTTGTCTATGTATCCACACATGTAAATGAGTCTTCATTCAATACAATTATAGCATGGATAATAAACTATTATCTTGATACAGGAATTATAATAATAACTATACATTTATTATTGCTTCTAGGGCATAATTCCAACAGTCTCCCACTTGCACTAGAGTCAATAATCTAGCCTTCACATCACCATGTGAATTTACATTGTAATAAATCTAACACCCATACAGTTCTGGTGTCGATCATGTTTTGGCCGTGGAAGAGGTTTAGTCAGCGGGTCTAGTACATTCAGATCCGTGTGCACCTTGCATATATTTACGTCCTCCTCCTCGATGTAGTCGCGGATGAGGTTGAAGCATCGTTTGATGTGTCTGGTCTTCTTGTGAAACCTTGGTTCCTTTGCCAGGGCAATGGCACCAGTGTTGTCACAGAACAAGGTTATTGGATCCAGTGCACTTGGCACCACTCCAAGATCCGTCATGAACTGCTTCATCCAGACACCCTCCTTAGCCTCCTCCGAGGCAGCCATGTACTCTGCTTCACATGTAGAATCTGCTACGACGCTTTGCTTGGAACTACACCAGCTTACTGCACCCCCATTAAGAATAAATACGTATCCGGTTTGCGACTTAGAGTCGTCCGGATCTGTGTCAAAGCTTGCATCGACGTAACCTTTTACGGCGAGCTCTTCGTCACCTCCATACACGAGAAACATCTCCTTAGTCCTTTTAAGGTACTTCAGGATATTCTTGACCGCTGTCCAGTGATCCACTCCTAGATTACTCTGGAACCTACCTGCCATACTTATGGCCAGGCTAACATCCGGTCTAGTGCACAGCATCGCATACATGATAGAACCTATGGCTGAAGCATAGGGGACGGAGCGCATATGCTCTCTATCTTCATCAGTTGCTGGGCACTGAGTCTTACTCAATCTCGTACCTTGTAACACTGGCAAGAACCCTTTCTTGGACTGTTCCATTTTGAACCTCTTCAAAACTTTATCAAGGTATGTGCTTCGTGAAAGTCCTATCAGGCGTTTTGATCTATCCCTATAGATCTTAATGCCTAGAATGTAAGCAGCTTCTCCTAGGTCCTTCATAGAGAAACTTTTATTCAAGTAACCTTTTATGCTCTCCAAAAGCTCTACGTTGTTTCCAATCAGTAATATGTCATCCACATATAATATTAGAAACGCCACAGAGCTCCCACTCACTTTCTTGTAAATACAAGATTCTCCAACCACTTGTATAAACCCAAATGCTTTGATCACCTCATCAAAGCGTTTGTTCCAACTCCGAGATGCTTGCACCAGTCCATAAATGGATCGCTGGAGCTTGCACACCTTGTCAGCATTTTTAGGATCGACAAAACCTTCGGGTTGCATCATATACAACTCTTCCTTAAGGAAACCGTTAAGGAACGCCGTTTTGACATCCATCTGCCAGATTTCATAATCGAAAAATGCAGCTATTGCTAACATGATTCTGACGGACTTAAGCATCGCTACGGGTGAGAAGGTCTCATCGTAGTCAACTCCTGGAACTTGTGAAAAACCCTTTGCCACAAGTCGAGCTTTATAAACGGTCACATTACCGTCAGCGTCCGTCTTCTTCTTAAAGATCCATTTGTTCTGAATAGCCTTGCGGCCCTCAGGTAGTATCTCCAAAGTCCACACTTTCTTCTCATACATGGATCCTATCTCAGATTTCATGGCTTCTAGCCATTTGTTGGAATCTGGGCCCACCATTGCTTCTTCATAATTCGCAGGTTCATTGTTGTCTTACAACATGATTGATAAGACGGGATTACCGTACCACTCTGGAGCAGCGCGTGATCTCGTCGACCTGCGTGGTTCAACAGAAACTTGAACTGGAGTTTCATGATCATCATCATTAACTTCCTCCTCAACCGGCGTCGCAATGACAGAGGTTTCCCCTTGCCCTGCGCCACCATCAGAGGGATGAGAGGTTCGACAACCTCGTCAAGTTCTATCTTCTTCCCACTCAATTCTCTCGAGAGAAACTCCTTCTCGAGAAAAGTTCCGTTCTTAGCAACAAACACTTTGCCCTCGGATTTGAGATAGAAGGTGTACCCAACTGTCTCTTTTGGGTAACCTATGAAGACGCATTTTTCCGCTTTGGGTTCCAGCTTTTCAGGCTGAAGCTTTTTGACATAAGCATCACATCCCCAAACTTTAAGAAACGACAACTTTGGCCTTTTGCCATACCACAGTTCGTATGGTGTCGTCTCAACGGATTTTGATGGTGCCCTATTTAAAGTGAATGCAGATGTTTCTAATGCATAACCCCAAAATGATAACGGCAAATCAGTAAGAGACATCATAGATCGCACCATCTCTAACAAAGTACGATTACGACGTTCGGACACACCATTACGCTGTGGTGTTCCAGGCGGTGTTAACTGTGAAACAATTCCACATTGTCTTAAGTGAGCACCAAACTCGAAACTCAGATATTCACCCCCACGATCAGACCGTAGGAACTTGATCTTCTTGTTACGATGATTTTCCACTTCACTCTGAAATTGCTTGAACTTTTCAAATGTTTCAGACTTGTGTTTCATCAAGTAGACATAACCATATCTACTTAAATCGTCAGTGAAGGTGAGGAAATAACGATATCCGCCACGTGCCTCTACGCTCATTGGACCACACACATCGGTATGTATGATTTCCAACAAGTCACTTGCACGCTCCATTGTTCCGGAGAACGGAGTCTTAGTCATCTTGCCCATGAGGCATGGTTCGCACGTGTCAAGTGAATCAAAATCAAGTGACTCCAAAAGTCCATCAGCATGGAGTTTCTTCATGCGCTTTACACCAATATGACCCAAGCGGCAGTGCCACAAAAATATGGTGCTATCATTGTTTACTCTAACTCTTTTGGTCTCAATGTTATGTATATGCGTATCGCTATCAAGATTCAATATGAACAATCCTCTCACATTCGGTGCATGACCATAAAAGATGTTACTCATAGAAATAGAACAACCATTATTCTCAGACTTAAAAGAGTAACCGTCTCGCAATAAACAAGATCCAGATATAATGTTCATGCTCAACGCAGACACTAAATAACAATGATTTAAGTTCATCACTAATCCCGATGGTAGCTGAAGTGACACTGTGCCGACGGCGATTGCATCAACCTTGGAACCATTTCCTACGCGCATCGTCACTTCGTCTTTCGCCAGCCTTCGTCTATTCCGCAGTTCCTGTTTCGAGTTGCAAATGTGAGCAACAGAACCGGTATCGAATACCCAGGCACTACTACGAGAGCCGGTTAAGTACACATCAATAACATGTATATCAAATATACCTGATTTTTCTTTGCCCGCCTTCTTATCTGCCAGATACTTGGGGCAATTGCGCTTCCAGTGACCCATACCCTTGCAATAGAAGCACTCTGTTTCAGGCTTAGGTCCAGCCTTGGGTTTCTTCGGCGGATTGGCAACAGGCTTGCCGCTCTTCTTCGAATTGCCCTTCTTGCGTTTGTCGTTTCTCTTGAAACTAGTGGTCTTGCTCACCATCAACACTTGATGCTCTTTACGGAGTTCAGACTCTGCGACTTTCAGCATCGCAAACAACTCGCCGGGAGACTTGTTCATCCCTTGCATGTTGTAGTTCAACACAAAGCCTTTATAGCTTGGCGGCAGTGATTGAAGGATTCTGTCAGTGATAGCTTCTTGCGGGAGTTCAATCCCCAGTTCAGCTAGACGGTTTGAGTACCCAGACATTTTGAGCACATGTTCACTGACAGACGAGTTTTCCTTCATCTTGCAAGCATAGAATTTATCGGAGGTCTCATACCTCTCGATCCGGGCATTCCTCTGAAAGATAAACTTCAACTCCTGGAACATCTCAAATGCTCCATGACGCTCAAAGCGACGTTGAAGTCCCGGTTCTAAGCCATACAAGACTGCACATTGAACTATTGAGTAGTCCTCCTTACGCGCTAACCAAGCGTTCTTAACATCCTGATCAGCCGTAGCGGGTGGTTCATCTCCTAGCGCAGCATTAAGGACATAATCCTTCTTCCCAGCTTGTAAGATTAGCTTAAGATTACGAGGCCAGTCTACAAAGTTGCTTCCATCATCTTTCAACTTAGCTTTCTCTAGGAACGTATTAAAATTCAGGATGACACTCGCGTGAGCCATGATCTACAGCACAAATATATTCAAAGTGGACTTAGACTATGTTCAAGATAATTAGAGTTTAACTTAATCAAACTATTCGCTAAACTCCCACTCAAAAAGTACATCTCTCTAGTCATTTGAGTGGTTCATGATCCACTTACACTAGCTCAAGTCCGATCATCACGTGAGTTGAGTATAGTTTCAGTGGTAAGCATCCCTATGCTAATCATATCAACTATATGATTCATGATCGACCTTTCGGTCTCATGTGTTCCGAGGCCATGTCTGCACATGCTAGGCTCCTCAAGCTTAACCTGAGTGTTCCGCGTGCGCAACTGTTTTGCACCCGTTGTATGTGAACGTTGAGTCTATCACACCCGATCATCACGTGGTGTCTCGAAACGACGAACTGTAGCAACGGTGCACAGTCGGGGAGAACACAATTTTGTCTTGAAATTTTAGTGAGAGATCACCTCATAATGCTACCATCGTTCTAAGCAAAATAAGGTGCATAAAAGGATTAACATCACATGCAATTCATAAGTGACATGATATGGCCATCATCACGTGCTTCTTGATCTCCATCACCAAAGCACCGGCACGATCTTCTTGTCACCGGCTCCACACCATGATCATCCATCAACGTGTTGCCATCGGGGTTGTCGTGCTACTTATGCTATTACTACTAAAGCTACATCCTAGCAAAATAGTAAACGCATCTACAAGCACAAACGTTAGTATAAAGACAACCCTATGGCTCCTGCCGGTTGCCGTACCATCGACGTGCAAGTCGATATTTCTATTACAACATGATCATCTCATACATCCAATATATCACATCACATCATTGGCCATATCACATCACAATCATACCCTGCAAAAACAAGTTAGACGTCCTCTAATTTTGTTGTTGCATGTTTTACGTGGTGACCATGGGTATCTAGTAGGATCGCATCTTACTTACGCAAACACCACACGGAGATATATGAGTTGCTATTTAACCTCATCCAAGGACCTCCTCGGTCAAATCCGATTCAACTAAAGTTGGAGAAACCGACACTTGCCAGTCATCTTTGAGCAACGGAGTTACTCGTAACGATGAAACCAGTCTCTCGTAAGCGTACGAGTAATGTCGGTCCAAGCCGCTTCAATCCAACAATACCGCGGAATCAAGAAAAGACTAAGGAAGGCAGCAAAACGCACATCACCGCCCACAAAAACTTTTGTGTTCTACTCGAGAAGACATCTACGCATGAACCTAGCTCATGATGCCACTGTTGGTGAACCTCGCATGGGAAACAAAAAATTTCCTACGCGCACGAAGACCTATCATGGTGATGTCCATCTACGAGAGGGGATGATTGATCTACGTACCCTTGTAGATCGTACAGCAGAAGCGTTAGAGAACGTGGTTGATGTAGTGGAACGTCCTCACGTCCCTCGATCCGCCCCGCGAACAATCCCGCGATCAGTCCCACGATCTAGTACCGAACGGACGGCACCTCCGCGTTCAGCACACGTACAGCTCGACGATGATCTCGGCCTTCTTGATCCAGCAAGAGAGACGGAGAGGTAGAAGAGTTCTCCGGCAGCGTGACGGCGCTCCGGAGGTTGGTGATGATCTTGTCTCAGCAGGGCTCCGCCCGAGCTCCGCAGAAACGCGATCTAGAGGAAAAACTATGGAGGTATGTGGTCGGGCAGCCGTGAGAAAGTCGTCTCAAATCAGCCCTAATTGCTCCATATATATAGGAGGAGGGAGGGGGACCTTGCCTTGGGGTCCAAGGGACCCTCAAGGGGTCGGCCGAGCCAAGGGGGGAGGACTCCCCCCCACCAAACCGAGTTGGACTTGGTTTGGTGGGAGGAGTCCCCCTCCCTTCCCACTTCCTCCCTCTTTTTTTTTCTTTTCCTTTGATTTCTTTTTCTTGGCGCATAGGCCCCCTTGGGGCTGTCCCACCAGCCCACAAAGGGCTGGTGTGTCTCCCCAAAGCCTATGGGCTTCCCCGGGGTGGGTTGCCCCCCCCCCCCCCCCGGTGAACTCCCGGAACCCATTCGTCATTCCCGGTACATTCCCGGTAACTCCGAAAACCTTCCGGTAATCAAATGAGGTCATCCTATATATCAATCTTCGTTTCCGGACCATTCCGGAAACCCTCGTGACGTCCGTGATCTCTTCCGGGACTCCGAACAACATTCGGTAACCAACCATATAACTCAAATACGCATAAAACAACGTCGAACCTTAAGTGTGCAGACCCTGCGGGTTCGAAAACTATGTAGACATGACCCGAGAGACTCCTCGGTCAATATCCAATAGCGGGACCTGGATGCCCATATTGGATCCTACATATTCTACGAAGATCTTATCGTTTGAACCTCAGTGCCAAGGATTCATATAATCCCGTATGTCATTCCCTTTGTCCTTCGGTATGTTACTTGCCCGAGATTCGATCGTCAGTATCCGCATACCTATTTCAATCTCGTTTACCGGCAAGTCTCTTTACTCGTTCCGTAATACAAGATCCCGCAACTTACACTAAGTTACATTGCTTGCAAGGCTTGTGTGTGATGTTGTATTACCGAGTGGGCCCCGAAATACCTCTCCGTCACACGGAGTGACAAATCCCACTCTTGATCCATACTAACTCAACTAACACCTTCGGAGATACCTGTAGAGCATCTTTATAGTCACCCAGTTACGTTGCGACGTTTGATACACAGAAAGCATTCCTCCGGTGTCAGTGAGTTATATGATCTCATGGTCATAGGAATAAATACTTGACACGCAGAAAACAGTAGCAACAAAATGACACGATCAACATGCTACGTCTATTAGTTTGAGTCTAGTCCATCACGTGATTCTCCCAATGACGTGATCCAGTTATCAAGCAGCAACACCTTGTTCATAATCAGAAGACACTGACTATCATCGATTAACTGGCTAGCCAACTAGAGGCATGCTAGGGACGGTGTTTTGTCTATGTATCCACACATGTAAATGAGTCTTCATTCAATACAATTATAGCATGGATAATAAACTATTATCTTGATACAGGAATTATAATAATAACTATACATTTATTATTGCCTCTAGGGCATAATTCCAACACCCTCCCCATAGCCGGCCCCCCTCGCCGCATCCAACGCCCCTCCCCGCAGCCGGCGCCCCTCCCCGCACTCGGCATCCCTGTCGGCCGCGGCGCCCCACCGGCCCAGCCCCCCACCACCCTGGCTGCCCACTGCCAAGGTGAATATGTTTTATTTTTTGTTAATTAATAGATTTAGTGGTATATATAGTTTAGTTGGTAAGTTAGCTAATTAGTAGATTTAGTAGTATTTTAGTTAATTGATTTAGTTAATTAGTAGATTTTGTGATAGGTTTAGTTAATTAGTGCTACGTTATTTGTTATTTTTTGCTGCTTTTGTTAATTAGTGGTAGATTGTGTTTTGTTAGTTAGTGGTTGAATCATTTTTAGTTAATTAGTGGTAGATTCTGTTTTTGTTATTTTTTGCTGTTTAGTGCTATATAGGTTTAGTGATAGGTTTAGTGCTAGGTCTAGTCACTTAGTCATAATTAAAATAACTAGAAAAAGATGAACAATAAAATAAGAATAAGTAGATAAGGGAAGAAGAAGAAGAAGAGGAGGAGGAGAAGGAGGAGAAGAAGAAGAGCAACAAGAACAAGAACAAGAACAACAAGAAGAAGAAATTGGGTTTGTTTTGGGGTCTTATTATTTCAAAAAAACTTGTTGTGGGGGGTTTCCCTTACAGTTTTCCTTCAAAAAAACAACAACAAGAAGAAATTGGGTTCGTTTTCCCATATGCTTTGTTCCGGATCGGATGCATAATTTTGTCAGTGCCTCCGTGTTGTTCTCCAGACACACATCCTCTCTTTTTTTATTGTCGAGACGTGTATCAGGAGAACAGTGGGGAGGTGCTGCTAAAATTTTGTGTTGGATCCGAAGCAGAGCATGGGAAAACAAACCCAATCTACACATACTCGGGTGGGATTAGGACCTATCTTTACCTATTAGCGTGTAGGCTGCATGGATGTAACAAACTGGCAAACTTGATTAACTGATGAACATATATCCTGAATTATATATATATTTCTTGTGTGTTTACTAGCTAGGCAAGATGAGTGATCGTGCGTGGATGTATGCCGGTCACCCTAGCTAGAAAGAGATGGCGAAAGAATGGTTTCTAAAAACCAAGGACTTTGTGAAAGCTGCATTTGAAAATGGCCAGGAAACAAACTGGTGCCCCTGTCCACAGTACGACAAATATACAAAGAGGACAAAGGCTGTAATGATTAAACACCTGCAGAGGAGGGGTTTTAAGCCTAATTATATGGTTTAGACATTTAATGGTGAGTCAATACAACGCACCAGAGCTGAGGTGGTTCGTCGTTGCACCGACAAGCATGGTACCGGGATCGAAGACATAGTGCAAGACTTTGATGATGCTCGTGATTTGGATGAAGAGATGGAGGAATATGCAAAGGCCTTCTATGAAATGTTGGAGTCTTCAGGACGTCCTCTCCACGAGCACACTGAGCTTTGTCAGCTGGATGCCATTGCACAAGTAATGGCTCTGAAGGCTCAGTTCAACTTGGGAAGAGAATGCTACGACGCGATGATGACACTATTTGGACACTTTCTACCCAAAGGCCATGTCATGCCTGCAAACCTGTACCAGTCGGACAAGATACTTCGTGTACTTAAAATGCCCTATGAGAAGATAGATGCCTGTGAGAAAGGATGTGTCTTATTTAGGAAGGAGTATGCACACTTGGACTATTGTCCCAATTGCAAGTCTTGCAGGTATCTTGTGATAGACAACGGTATGGGTGAGAAGAGGCAGACCGAAATCGCAGTTACTGTTCTTTGGTATATGCCAATCATACCAAGGCTTCAACGTCTTTTCATGGTCAAAGAGACAGCCAGACAGATGACATGGCACAAATTGGGCAAAAGAACCGGACTAGATGCGGATGGGAATAAGATTGTGGTACACACATCAGATGGGGAAGCGTGGAAACATTTCGATGGATTACATCAGGATAAAGCGGCAGATCCAAGGAATCCTCGAGCGTGTGTCACCATGGATGGGATCAATCCCTTTGGCATGACGGCAACCCAATACAGTATTTGGCCTCTATTTGTCATTTCACTCAATCTCCCCCCCCCCCTGGGCAAATTATGCAAAGAAAGAACATATTCCAGACGTTGATAATTCCAGGGCCCAACTATCCAGAGAAGAATATGTATGTGTACATGCAGCCGCTTAAGGATGAATTGCAAGAAGCTTGGGATAATGGGGTCAATACATACGATGCCGCTAGAAAAGAAAACTTCAAAATGCATGTGTGGTACATGTACTCGATGCATGACTTGCCGGTGTATGCGCTATTCTCTAGATGGTGTGTGCATGGAAGGTTCTCGTGCCCCTTGTGCAAGGCAGCTCTTCAGTTTCATTGGTTGCACGTGGGTGGGAAGTATTCTTTCTTTGACTTGCATAGACAGTTCCTGGATCCTCACCATCAGTTCAGAAAGACAAGAAGAACTTTACCAAAGGTAAAGTTGTCAAAACCTTGGCACCACATGCGTTGACAGGCCACCAGATCCTGGATCAGTTAGACGCCCTCGAGCCTGATCCAAAGCGTCCAGGGTATTTCAAGGGGTATAACTCAGAACACGCCTGGACTCACAAGCCATGCTTGTGGGATCTGCCTTACATCAAAGACCTCCTTCTTCCACACAACATCGACATGATGCACACTGAAAAGAATATCGAAGAGGCCATTTTTGGTACATTGTTCGGCATAGATGGGAGTACAAAGGATAATCCTAAGGCTAGAGTCAATCAAGAGACACTATGTCATAGACCGTTACAAAACATGCGAGAAGGCAAAGGAAAGCAGAAGTGGTTGAAGCCCAAGGCCTCGTTCAATCTTGGAACGCCAGCTATGAGGTAAATTATCTTGTGGGTCAAAATGCACTTGATGTTCCCCGATGGGTATGCAGCAAATCTAAAGAGGGGAGCGAGTCTTGAAAAATTAAAAATATTTGGTCTGAAGAGTCATGATTGGCACATATGGCTTGAGCGAGTTATGTCGGTGATGTTATGTGGCTTTATTCCTGAGGATGAATGGCTACTACTAGCGGAGCTGAGCTATTTCTTCCATGTTCTTTGTGCGAAAGAACTGTTGCCTGGCATGGTAGATGACATGGAGGAGTTGGCGCCAGAGTTGGTCTGCAAGTTAGAGAAGATCTTTCCGCCGAGCTTCTTTAATCCAATGCAGCATTTGATTTTACATCTATCGACCGAGGCAAGATTGGGTGGGCCCGTGCAAATCGTTGGTGCTATGCAACTGAGAGGATGGAGAAGACGCTTCAACCTAAATGTAAAAGTAAACATAGAATTGAAGCGTCGATGGCCGAGGCATTCATTACTGAGGAGGTGGCTAACTTTGTGACATCACACTATGAAGCCAAAAATCATCATTTGCATAATCCGAAGCCTCAATACAATGATGTCGACCCCAAAAAAGGTAGATCCAACCTCAGCCTATTCAAAGGGAAGTTCGCACCAGCCCGTGCTTCGAAACCAATAAAGTTGGATGTCAAAGAATGGCAGAACATTTCATTTATATCTTCAACAACCTAACAGAAGTGCGGTCGTACATCGAGTAAGTTCTCGGCACATTTTTCCGTAACTTCTAATTCCTTCGAACTGCTCCTATTCCCAGATATTTGATACAGTCGATACGTTGCCAAATTCTTGGATGGAGAGGTGATCCAAAATGATTCCATTGAAGAGTATGAGCTTCTGGCAAACCATGGAGGCGTCTACCCCGGTTTCATCTTTTGGTTCATACAAATGGTAATTATCAATAATGAACCATTTCCTTCCTTGGTCTAACTTGCGGCTAATGCAACAATCATTTTGTATTAAACTTCTAGGCTAATTTAGAGTCTATGGACGCCGAATTGAGACAAGCCGCTAATGGTTTTGACTATAAGGTCCGTTCATTTGAGAAATACAACATCAACGGGTAACACTTTCGTACCCTTTTTTTCTACCAGCTACTGTAGGGAAAACCCCCCACAACCATTTTTCCTTTATTCCCATATATGAGAGCAATATGTACAAGAGGAAATTAGAATGTACAAAGGGGAAGAGGTGCAAAGATTACAAACCTCAAGGAGGCAAAAAGGAAACCCATTTAAGGAGATCATCCCTGAAACTAGCCCTAATTCTAGGAGCTAACAGAGAAATGTCATGAATGAATCCAGATCTCCATTTTCTGAACTTTGGCTGCTCCTGGTTGAAGACCTTTGCATTTCTGATAGTCCAGATGTTCCAACATGCAGTGAAGACCACCTCAGCAAAGAAGGGGTTATGGAAGTCCCTTTTAGCAGCAACAGCAGCACTCCACATGGATGGACCCTGCCATGTGATCTGCAGGTAATTCCAGACCCTGGTACTGAAAAGACAGTTGAAGAATAAGAGATCTCTGTCTTCCTTGACTCGAGCATGGCATGGAACACAAAGGTTGGAGTCAGAAACATTCCAGTGACGCCGTTCAAGCATATCTTGAGTATTTAGCCTGTCCATGATGAGCATCCAGGCAAACATCTTAATCTTCATGGTACAGCAACTTCTCTAGATCCAGTTGTGTAAAGGGTTTGGTATAATACTGCTATGAATATGAGCATAGTAACTCTTGGCTGTGTAGACCTTAGCATCCTTTCCCCATACCCATCTGTGAGAGGCCTGATGATCAAGATCCAGGTCCTGAAGCAAAGATTGGACCGAAAGCAGTTCCTGATAAGCTTGAGCAGACAGTGGTAAGTGAAACATGGATAGCATGATGTCATCATAAAAGGCTGTAAAGACCTCTTGAGCTGTGCAGAAAGGATCAGCCACAAAAGAAAACAGTCTTTGGAATCTGGCAGCTAGTGGCATAATGGAGTTTCCAATCAACCAGGAATCAGACCAAAACAGGAAGGAGTCACCCTTGTTCGGCAGAACATATGTAACTGATTTGAATTTGTCAAGCCGTTTACACATATCCTTCCACCAAAAAGAACCACAAAGGGCAATTCCCTGAGGTACTGTGTCATGATAGTAAGTGTTCCAAATCAAGTGAACCCAAGGGATATCAGCATGATTGAGGAATTTATCAACATGCTTGAGCAGTAGTGCTTCATTCTGGACTGCTAGGTTCATAATTCCTAGCCCCCCTTTATTTTTAGGCCTGCACACCAAAGGCCAAGCAGCAAGAGAGGGTGCATGATCATTCCCATTTCTTCTCCATAGACATTGCCTTTGAATCCTCTCCAGCTGCTTCAGTATGCCTGGTGGGATATCCAGACTGCATAGAAAGCAGATAGGCACAAAAGACAGGGCTGAGTTTAAATACTGCAGCCTTCCCCCGTGAGCAAGAAAAGATGAACTAGCACTGAGTCTTATTTCCATGTTATCAACCAGAGGCATGAGATCAATGATTCTTGGTTTAGTTGTCCCAACAGGAAGGCCAAGATATGTGAAGGGCAAAGATCCCACTTTGCAACCAATGGAGTCTGCCAGATCTTGTAGATGCTGAGGAGAAGTGTTAACAGGTAGAAGGGCAGATTTGTGGTAGTTCACCTGTAATCCACTGGACTGGGAGAAAAGTAAGAGCATTTTCTTGAACTGCAACAACTGGGATTTATCAGCAGGTAGGATGATAAGGGTATCATCAGCATATTGCACTATGGGGAAATCCTTATCATGACAAGGTATGGGCAGCTGTATCAGCCCCTCCACCAGTAGTTGATTAACCAGAGTTTGTAAAAAATCAGCAGCAATAGCAAAAAGCAGTGGAGACATGGGATCTCCCTGCCTGACACCTTTCTTGCACATGAACTTCTTTCCAGGCACACCATTGATCAGAACTGAAGATGAGCCAGAAGTTAGGAGCTGCTTAACCCAAAGGATCCATCTGTCATTGAAGCCTTTGTGCTTAAGAATCTGGAAAATGAACTCATGTTCCACAGAATCAAAGGCCTTTGCAAAATCAAGCTTAAGAATAACTATAGGTTTCTTGGATTGATGACATTGGTGCAGGTACTCCAGAGTCCATCCCACACAATCTTGAATGGTCCAGAGTCCATCATTCAAGCTCACATTCGCATCCCTTCAGCAATTATGAACTTCAATTCTATGGTGAAAACCCACCGAACGTCGTAGTCTTCAAATGTTATTGGTTCCAGCCGAAGGACACTAGAAGGACTCATGAACATATAGGGCTAGTCGAAATCAATCTAAGCACCCATTTAGATGTTCCCAATGTCTATATTACGGCTCAATAGGCGACCCAAGTTTTCTATCTACCGTGGGCATGCCAAACTGATAAGAATCTGAATGGTTTGTATGTTGTTTATGAAGTGCCGCCACGTGTTAGACCACCTCCCCAAGATGAAGAGGATTATTAACCTCACATTAACCCACACACATATGATGGAGAATTCTTCCAAGAAACACGTCTTTCCAAGAAACATTTCAAGAACCGCCGTGATTCACGTCAGAACATGCAAGTAGACAGCGACGATGAATCCGACTTCACCCCTGATCTAGAACAAGAAGAGCTGGAACTAGAAGAGGTTACTATTGTGGATGACCTGTCAATGCTTGACCGATTACAGAAAGGCCTTCCACAAGTTCATGTCGTTGAACCCGATGAGCAAGTCATTCATGACGACACGCATGATAGTGATGATGATTATGCATTTATTGATCCAGAGTTTTATTAATTTGTATGCATCCCAACTTAAATTATATATGTACATATTTTTACTCATGTGAAATTTTCAATTTTTTATGTTGTACTAATTTCTTTTACTCTTTATCATGGTAGGTGTTGAAAGATGGTGGGCGCGGGTCCAGATCGCTCGGCGCGTTCTTCTTCGTCGGCGGCCCGCGCGAGGTGTGGTACTTCCATTCCACCCCTATCTCTCCGTTGAGCCTTGGCGGATAGTCTGACGACACCACCCGCGGGTGCTTCTTCGTCGGTGGCGTTGCCCACTGCGAGAGGAGGTCGGGCAGGGAAGAAGGGGAAAGGTACATGACGTGGCCGCGGGAGAGGTAGGCGGACTGCTATGTCATCCTCGCCACCACCACTAGCTCATTCACCCGAGCACACGACCACTATGGTGGACCCATTTGCGGTGGATGCTACGGGGACTCCGGTCCAGGAGGCTCGGGTCGACAGGCATTCGGCCCATGAGACTCCAGTTTAGGAGCCTGGGGTCGACGGGCATTCGGCCCATGAGACTCCGGTTCATGAGGCTACATCCCAAGAGACTCCCGCCACAGAGCCTTAGGCTAATGTGGAGACGTCCGGATAGGGTGCCTGGCCGGATCGGATCGAGGGGTCGGGTGGCCATTCTGTTGGTGGTGGGGATGAGTCTACGGATAGTAAGGGTGACGTGGTGGCTGGGGTCAGCGTGTACAAGCGTGGTAGTACACGTCTCCATGTCATACCGGTGACCCGCGAGCAGAGGCCGGTGATTAAGCCTGAAGGGGAGAGGTAAGTGCATTTACTATTTTTTTACCTTTTGCCTTCAAATTTCTTCAAATATGTAATATGTTGACCTTGTCAAACTCTAGGGGTTGGATACACCCCCTTGGAGTCCGCAAGCCGAACACCGTCCTTGGTCTGCTTTGCTGCACAAATTTCCCGGGGTTTGTCACGTTGCCCGGTGAGGGTCGGGTGCCTACACTAGGATTTACCTGGGAGCACTACTAGGCTACGCAGGCCTCGCCGGAGGATATTATAGATGGTGTCTTTTGCCACACAAGGGACGAGATGGTGATCAACACCTTCTGGGTAAATTTTCCATTTATACAATCTAAAATTAACAATATAGCTAAGTATTGTACTAATCAGTGTTGTCTCGTTTTATTGCAGACCTTCTACACGTGTGAGGAGGGATATGAGGAGGCGACGACCAATGTTCTCGAGGTCGAGTGCACGCGGCTATTACAGAACTTACGCCATGAGGCTCGGCCACAGGCTATTCGAGGCTACTACACCATGTGTGATGTTAAGAAGGAGAAGAAGGACTGTCGTGGAAAGTATCTCAAGAAGGAGCAGTACATGAAGGTTATTACCTATTCTTAAGGCCTTGTACGTAGTTTTCTTGATTTGATTCGCATGTGTAGCACTCAAAATTATTTTTACTAACTTATAGGTGCCCCCAAGATGGTGTGCGGATAAGATGGATTGTTGGGAGGCATTGGTGGATGAGTGGTGCACAGGCAACTGGCGAGCCATCCACGACAATGCGAAGGATCAGCATCCCCAAATGGTTGGTGTGCCACACCATCAAGGCAGCGCCAACTTAGTTCAGTTCAGACGGAACTAGGTATGTTGTTTGCTTCCTTATTCATGCAATTAATTCTTCATGCTAGCTTGAGTCCTTTACTAATACTGTGTTCCTCTCTTTTAGGGGCATCACAATAAGACGGAGGTGCCAGAGTTATACGACCTTTATGGCATGGCCCATACTACCTCCTACAAGAAGGCCAAGGCATTCTCTGAGGCTCACCTAGATTATCCAGAGATGTTGACCAACATCTCCTCCCACCACAAGCTCGTAAAATACAGGGACGTGGGAAAGGCTAGGAATGGGGAGGACATTAACCCGAGCCAGGAACCTTTGTATCCAGAACTGGTGATGATATCTGGCGGAAGGAGGCCCCATGGCTCGATAGCCATTGAAGATGGGATAATACGTTGCCCGCTCACTCTCCCGGAGATCAAGGCGCGCCAATCGAGCTCCTGTCCTGAGATAACACCTCGTCCACAGCCAGTCGATCTCGTCATTGTGTGTGTGACCATCGATCATTATAGTGGTAACGAGGAATGGTGTTGCCAGCTGCTCTTCAGAAAGAGAGAGCGGCAAACTAGGCTGCTCTTGAGAAAGAGAGAGTTGCAAACCAGGTTGCTCTTCAGGATGCTCTTGAGGAGAGGGACCGGAACACGGGTCGGTTGTTGGAGGAGGAGAGGGCCCGGAATGAGGCGGGTCACCTCGCCATGTACGAGCTTATTGTGGTAAGTTCATGTTCCACATTAGCCAAATCATGCGTGTAATGTCGAATTCATTAGTAACAAATACGATTGACTCTTCAAAACCAAATTTGCAGTCTATGTGCGAGAAGACTAGTGAGCCCCCTCCGCCGATGCCTGTCTTTTCTGCGATTGGCACAGTGAGTTTCATTTCAATGGTCATTATAAACTAGTATTAACATTTGAGTGCCATCATGCTAACGAGACATTGCAAAATATCTTCTCTACAGAATAACTCCCGAGCGGCATCGCACGACCCTTCTCGAGGGAAACCGTCTCCAAACGCAACCGGCCCGAGCAACCCTCGTGCTTCTCCTAGATGACCACGACGGTAAGTTTTCTCTAGTTCATTTATGACATAATTAGCTAATTTAGCTCCAAAATGACGTAATTAGCTAATTTAGCTCCAAAATGATGTAATTAGCTAATTTCTCATCTTTCTTCTTCTCCTTAGCTTATTTTCCCAACAAAGACATACTTCACTAATTATCCACCAAAATGACATAATTAGCTAATTTAGCTCCAAAATGACATAATTAGCTACTTTAGCTAAAAAATGATATAATTAGCTTAGTTAGGTAAAAAAACATCACGAGAACCTTTGTTAGCTCATAACTTAGCGTATCTTCCTCCTAATTGACGTAATAAGCTTTTCCTCCTAAATGACATATCATTTTCCTCTCCTTCTGCTTCTTCTCCTCCTACTTCTCCTCCTCCTCCTCCTCCTTCTTCTTATTCTTCTCCTTCTCCTCCTCTTTCTTCTCCTCTTTGATCTTCTCCTTAGCTTATTTTCCCCAACAATGACATAATTAACTAATTTAGCTCCAAAATGGCATAATTAGCTAGTTTAGCTCCAAGAAGACATACTTAGCTAATTTAGATCCAAAATGACATATTTAGCTAATTTAGCTCCAAAAATACATACTTAGCTAATTTAGCTCCAAGAAGAGGATAAGAGGAGAAGAAATAGGAAAAATGAAAAGAAGGAAGAAGAAGAAGAAGAAGAAGAGAAGAAAAGAAGAAGAAGGAGAGGAAGAAGGAGAAGAAGTAGGAGAAGGAGGAGGAGAAGGAGAAAGAAGGAGAAGAAGGATAAGGAGGAGGAGAAGGATAAGAAGTCATCCTTCTCCTTCTTCTCCTCCTTCTCCTACTTATCCTTCTTCTCCTTCTTCTTCTCTTCTTTTTTTTCTTCTTCTTCTCCTCCTCCTCCTCCTTCTTCTTCTTCTTCTTCTTCTCCTTTTTCTTCTCCTTCTTCTTCTCTTCTTTCTTCTCCTCTTTCATCTTCTCCTTAGCTTATTTTCCACAACAAAGACATACTTAGATGATTATCCTCCAAAATTACATAATTAGCTAGTTTAGCTCCAAAATGATATAATTAGGTCGTTTAGATCCAAAGAAGAAGAAAATAAGAAGAGAAGAAGAAGAGGAGGAGGAGAAGAAGAAGAGAAGAGGAGGAGGAGGAGGAGAAGCAGAAGGAGAAGAAGGGGAGAAGAGGAGAAGAAAGAGGAAAAATGAAAAGAAGGAAGAAGAAGAAGAAGAAGAAGAAGAAGAAGGAGAAAAGAAGGGAAGAAGGAGAAGAAGAAGGAGAATAAGATGGAGAAGGAGGAGAATAAGGAGAAGGTGTCATCCTCCTTCTTCTTCTCCTCCTCCTTCGTCTCGTCCTCCTTCTTCTCCTCCTCCTTATCCTTCTTCTACTTCTTCTCCTTCTTCTTCTCCTTCTTCTTCTCCTTCTTCTTTGTCTTCTTCTCTTCTTATTTTCTTCTTATTATTCTTCTCCTCCTCCTACTCCTTCTTCTCCTTCTCCTCCTCCTCCTACTACTACTCCTCCTCTTCCTTCTTCTTCTTCTTCTTTTTCTCTCCTTCTTCTTCTCTTCTTTCTTCTTCTCTTTCTTCTTATACTTAGCTTATTTTCCCCAACAAAGACATACTTAGATAATTATCCAACAAAATGACATAATTAGCTAATTTAGCTCCAAAATTACATGATTAGCTTAGTTAGGTAAAAAAATCACAAGAACCTTGGTTAGGTCATAACTTAGCATATCTTCCTCCTAAATGACATAATAAGCTCAAAGTGGCATAAGAATCTTGGTTAGCTCATAAATATTATATACCAGCTTGTTTTCCTCTAAAATGGCATAATTAGCTTAGTTAGGTCAAAAAAGGCATAAGAACCTTTGTTAGCTCAAAAAGGTCATATACTTAGCTTAGTTTCCTCCAAAATGACATAATAAGCTCAAAAATGTCATATATTGTTCTTCTTCTTCTAACTTTCTTATTCCCATTTTGCAGATTAGATGTACTACATGGAAGATGGCATTAATGGAGTTCTTTAGTTTTTGTTTCATTTGTGTTGAAGATAATGTGGAACTATATGTATATGTATATATGGATGAACAGTGTAAAACATTGTATGTTGGTTCTTTCGATATATGGGTTGTGATTGATGAACAAATGGCATTGATGAACTTTATATGTATATTATATATGTGTTGTGAACTATATATCATATATGTGCTATGAAATATATATATATATATATATGTGTGTGTGTGTGTGTGTGTGTGTGTGTGTGTGTGTGTGAAATAACATAAAACAAACAAAACAGTGACAATATGGGCTCTTTGCCATCTGCCAGCTGATGGCAAAGGGCTTTGCCATTAGGTGGCAAACGACAAAGAGGCCTCGTGGCAGCCAGCTGTGCAACTTGGGGCAACATGGGGCTGGCCCATATGGTTACTTTGTCGTCTGCTACCTTGGAAGGCAGATGGCAAAGACAGTGAAAGCGGGAGACAACAAAGATAGTGAGAGAGGCAGACGGCAAAGCCATGCAAACAATAAGACGGCAACGATATTGAGGAGGCAAACGACAAAGACTGTAAAAGAGGCAGACGGCAAAGATAGTGAGAGAGGTAGATGACAAAGTCATGCAAACAATAAGACGACGACAATATTGAGGAGGTAGACAGCAAAGACTGTGAAAGAGGCACACAACAAAGATTTTGAAAAGAGGCATATGACAAATGCTTCGTTAGCCAACTAACGAAGTAGTTGCCTATCGGCTGCCGTGTACAGGTCTTTGCCATCTGCTTCGATAGATGGCTGATGGAAAAGGTCTTTGTCATCCGCTTTGTGGTGGCATACGACAAAGAAGGTACTTTGCCGTCGAAAGTTGTTGCATAAATTTTGCCAACGGGAAGCGGACGGCAAAGGCCTTTGTCGTCCATGGAACACCCCTTTGCCGTCTGCTATGGCAGACGGCAAAGAGTCTGATTCTTGTAGTGTGCATTCACTTTAAATAGGGCACCATCAAAATCCGTTGAGACAACACCATATGAATTGTGGTATGCAGAAAACCAAAGTTGTCGTTTCTTAAATTTTGGGGATGTGATGCTTATGCCAAAAAACTTCAACCTGAAAAGCTGGAACCCAAAGCGGAAAAGTGCATCTTCATAGGATACCCAAAAGAGACAGTTGGGTACACCTTCTATCTCAGATCAAAGACAAAGTGTTTGTCGCTAAAAATGGAGCATTTCTTGAGAAATAGTTTCTCTCGAAAGATATGAGTGGGAGGAAGATAGAACTTGATGAGGTTATAGAACATCTACTTCAACCAGAGAGTAGCGCAGCACAGAAAGATGTTTATGTGGAACCTACGACAATTGAAGAGGAAGCTAATGATGATGATCATGAATCTTCAGATCAAGTTGCTGTCGGGCCTATCTTGTCAATCATGTTGTTAGACAATGATGAACCTACGAGCTATGGAGAAGCAATGGTGGGCCCGGATTCCAACAAATGGTTAGAGGCCATGAAGTCCAAGATAGGTTCCATGTATGAAAAAAAAGTATGGACTTTTGAAGTATTACCTGAAGGGCGAAAGGTTATTCCGAATAGATGGATCTTTACGAAGAAGACATACGTGCACGGTAATGTCACCGTCTATAAAGCTCGACTTGTGGAAAATGATTTTTCATAAGTTCAAGGAGTTCACTACGATGAGACTTTCTCACCTGTAGCGAAGCTTAAGTCCGTTAGAATCATGTTAGCAATGGCTGCATTTTTCGATTATGAAATTTGGTAGATGGACGTCAAAACAACGTTCCTTAACGGTTTCCTTAAGGAAGAGTTGTATATGATGCAACCGGAAGGTTTTGTTGATCCATAGAATGCTGACAAAGTATGCAAACTCCAGCGATCCATTTATGGACTGGTGCAAGCATCTCAGAGTTGGAATCAGCGCTTTGATGAGGTGATCAAGGCGTTTGGGTTTATATAAGTTTATGGAGAAGCTTGTATTTACAATAAAGTGAGTGGGAGCTCTATAGAATTTCTAATATTATATGTGGATAACATATTGCTGATTGGAAATAATATAGAACTTTTGGGAAGCGTAAAGGTTTACTTATATAAAAGTTTTTCAATGAAGGACCTTGGAGAAGCTACTTACATATTGGGCATCAAGATCTATAGAGTTAGATCAACACGCTTGATAGGACTTTCACAAAGCACTTACCTTGATAAAGTTTTGAAGAAGTTCAAATGGAACAGTCCAAGAAAGGGTTCTTGCATGTGTTACAATGTATAAAGTTGAGTAAGACTCAATGCGGAGTAACTATAGAAGATAGAGAAAAGATGAGTGTCGTCCCCTATGCTTCAGCCATAGGGTCTATCATGTATGCAATGATGTGCACTAGACATCATGTTAGCCTTGCCATAAGTATGTGCTACTGCAACAGAAGACCTTCCAATGTCGCCAGAAATAGGTGTGTCGACGGCACCAGGAATCCTTCTGCTACGGCTACGCCTTAAGGGACTTCCTAGGAAAATACGCAAAGGATTTCCCCCGTGGCCTTGGAACCTTGCGTTGGTGTTCCCTCGAAGCGGAAAGGGTGATGTAGCACAGCGGTGGTAAGTATTTCCCTCAGTTTGAGAACCAAGGTATCGATCCAGTGAAGGAGTATCACAAGTGCCTGCACAAACACAAAGAACCTACTCCCAACGCTATGAAGGGGTTGTCAATCCCTTATAGATTGTTCGCCAAGTGAGAACTGAAAGCAACAAAGTAACAAAGCAAAGTAAAAGCGAAAGTGGAAACGATAGATGTGAATAGAAGACGGTGGGTGAACAAATTACTGTCGAGCAATTGATAGAACCGCGCAAAGTCGTGACGTCATCTATGGCAATGATTATATCTATAGGCATCACGTCCAAAACAAGTAGACCGATACTTTCTACATCTACTACTACTACTCCACACGTCGACCGCTATCCAGCATGCATCTAGTGTATTAAGTCCAAAAGAACACAGTAACGCCTTAAGCAAGATGACATGATGTAGATGGACAATCTCATATCAACGACAGAGCCCACCTTGTTACCCTTGATGGAAACTACTCAATGTGTGCCTTGCTGCCCCTACTGTCACTTGGAAAGGTCACCACATGGTAAGAACCCAAAACCAATCACTTCTCCCATTGCAAGAATCATCGATCTAGTTGGCCAAACAAAATCCAAGACTCGGAGAGACTTACAAGGATATCAAATCATGCATATAAGAAATCAGCAAAGACTCAAATATATATCATAGATAATTTGATCACAAATCCACAATTCATCGGATCTCGACAAACACACCGCCAAAGAAGATTACATCGGATAGATCTCCATGAAGATCATGGAGAACTTGTATTGAAGATCCAAGAGAGAAGAAGCCATCTAGCTACTAACTACGGACCCGTAGGTCTGAAGTGAACTACTCACGAGTCATTGAAGGGGCGATGACGATGATGAAGAAGCCCTCCAACTCCAAAGTCCCCTCCGGCAGGGCACCGGGAAGGGTCTCCATATGAGATCTCGTGGAAACAGAAGCTTGCGGCGGCGGAAAAGTATTTTCATGGATCCCCTGATTTCTTTGCTGTATTTTAGGGAATATATAGGCCAAAGATCTAGGTTAGGGGGCGCCAGGGAGACCACAAGCCTGCCCACCGCCGCCTCCCCCTGGTGGCGGAGTGGGGGCTTGTGGGCTCCCTGTAGCCCTCCTAGCTTGGCCCACAGGCCCCCTGATCTTCTTCCATTCGGGAAAAAATCATTTCGGGGATTTTATTCCATTTGGACTCCGTTCCAAAATCAGATCTGAAAAGATCCAAAAACATAGAAAAAACAGGAACTGGCACTTGGCACTGAATTAATAAGTTAGTCCCAAAAAAGATATAAAAGGTACATAAAACATCCAAAGATGACAAGATAACAGCATGAAACCAACAAAAATTATAGATACGTTTGATATGTATCAAGCGTCCCCAAGCTTAACTCCTGCTCGTCCTTGAGTAGGGAAGTGATAAAGAATGAATTTTTGATGCTTTCATGCTACCTAGCATAGATGTCCTTTGTAACTCATCTTATGTGACGTGAATGTTCAGATCCATTAGATTCAAAACAATAGTTTGCTATTGATGTGGAAACAATAATAATTCAAGCAAACTAGCAAGGTAATCATGAACTTTCAAAATAACAAGGCCAAAAGAAAGTTATCCCTACAAAAGCATATAGTCTAGCTATGCTCTATCATCATTGCACAATGAATTTAAATCATGCACAACCCCGGTATTGGCCAAGTAATTGTTTCACACCTTTACTTTCTCAAACCTTTTCAACTCTCACACAATACATGAGCGTGAGCCATGGTTTTAGCACTATAAGTGGTGTAGAGTGCGGTGGAGGTTGCAAGAAAAAAGGAGAAGATGGTCACATTAACTAGGCATATCAATGAGTTGTGGAGATGCTCATTAATAGATATCAATGTGAATGAGTAGGGATTGCCATACAAATGATGCACTAGAGCTAAGAGTAAGTGAAAGCTCTTAAAGAAAACTAGTGGGTGTGCATCCAACTTGCTTGCTCACGAAGACCTAAGGCAATTTTGAGGAAGCCTGTCATTGGAATATACAAGCCAAGTTATATAATGAAAAATTCCCACTAGCTATATGGTGGTGACAAAACGAGAGACTCTCAATCATGAAGATCATGGTGCTTAATATGCACAAGTGTGGAAAAGTGGTAACATTGTCCCTTCTCTCTTTTTCTCTCATTTGTTTTTATAAAAAAATTTGGTGAGCTCTTTGGCCTCTTTTTTTGGGTGGGCTTCTTTGGCCTCTTTTATTTCCTCACATGGGACAATGCTCAATTAATGATGATCATCACACTTTCAACTCAAAACTTAGAGCAACAATGACTCTATATGGAATGCCTTCGGTAGTGTACTGTGACAATGATCTAGCATGGCATAGACATTAATGGAAACATCATGCTAGCTATCTTACGATCATGCAATGGCAATGTAAACATGGTGGCACATGTCATGGTGGTAGTTGCATGGCAATATATCTCGGAATGACTTTGAAAAAGCCATAGTAGGTAGGTATGGTGGCTGTTTTGAGGGAGGCTAATGGTGGGTTTTGTGCACCGACGAAAGTTGCACGGCACTAAGAAGATAATGATGGTGGAAGGTGAAAGTGCATCTAAACCATGGACTCAACATTAGTCATGAAGAAATCATATACTTGTTGCAATAGTTTTATTAGTAATTGAAACAAAAGCATTCAACGCATACTCCTAGGGGAAGGGTTGGTAGGTATAAACCATCGCGCGATCCCGACCGCCACGCAAAGGATGACAATCAATAGACTAACCATGCTCAGACTTCATCACATAGCGGTTCACCATACGTGCATGCTACGGGAATCACTAACTTCAACACAAGTATTTCTAGATCCACAACACCTTACTAGCATAACTTCAATATTACCATAACCACAACTCAAAACTAATTGAGATGAATCAAACTTCTCTAAATATTCAATGCACATGAAGGTGGAAGTTTTCGTATCCCTTTGGATAACTACCCCTTTTGAGACTACTTTCAAAGCATAGATCAACTACCAAGCCATGCATCGCTGCGCTCTAAAATATATAAGTGAAGCACATAGAGCAAAAGTATCTAGCTCAAAAGATATAAGTGAAGCACATGTGAGCTGAATTGTCTTCCAAAAGATATAAGTGAAGCTCGACAAAATCACGGTGAGTGCATGTCTCTCTCTCTAGGTGTGCAGCAAGGATGATTATGACACAACAAAAAATAAAAGACTCCTACGATACAAGACGCTCCAAGAAAAAACACATAACATGTGGTAAATAAAAATATAGCCCCAAGTAACATTACCGATGGATTGAAGACGAGAGAGGGGATGCCTTCCCGGGGCATCCCCCAAGCTTAGGCTTTTACGGCATCCTTGAATCTCTTGGGGTGCCTTGGGCATCCCCAAGCTTGAGCTCTTGCCATTCTTTATCTCTTCGTCCATAAGAACTTCACCCAAAACTTGAAAACTTCACAACACGAAACTTAAACAGAAACTCGTGATAACATTAGTATAAGAAACCAAACCACCACTTCCTTAGGTACTGTAGCAAACTTAAATTCTACTTATGCTGATGTTGGGTAACTATATTTTCAATCTTCCATGGCTAATACCCCCCGATACTATCCATAGTTTCATCAAAATAAGCAACCAACACAACAAAAATAGAATCTGTTAACAGCAGACCAGTGTGTAGCAATCTGTATATTTCGTATACTTCTGGTACTTCAAAAATTCTGAACAATTACGACAATCTGAAGAATTTGCGTAGCAATCAGCATCAAATAGAATTAACTCAAAAGATCTTACAGAAAAAGAATGAAAATTCTTTTCGTGAGCAGAAAGTTTCTGTCTTTTCCAGCATGACCAAACGATCATCCACAAGACTAATCATAACAGTTTTGCTTGGCACAAACGCAAAAAGAAAAACAAAAAACACAATCATAACAGAATTATGAAAGTGTGGAAAACACAAAACATAAAGAAAATGGATAGATTCATTGGGTTGCCTCCCAACAAGCGCTTTTGTTTAACGCCCTTAGCTAGGCAAAAAGTGATGGAATCACGTATAGTCATCTTTGGTGCTCAAACCATAAGTAACCATCATCATGGATTCATAAGGGAATCTTATTTTCTTTCTAGGAAAGTTCTCCATGCCCTTCTTTAAAGGAATTTGAAATCTAATATTCCCTTCCTTCATATCGATGATATCACCAATAGTCCTTAGGAAAGGTCTACCAAGAATAATGGGAAATGAAGGATTGCAATCTATGTCAAGTACAATGAAATCCACGGGTACATAGTTCTTATTTGCAACAATAAGAACATCATCGATCCTTCCCATGGGTTCCTTGACAGTAGAATCCGCAAGATGCAAATTGAGAGAACACTCTTCAATCTCATGAAAACCAAGAATATCACATAAAGACTTTGGAATCGCGGAAACACTAGCACCCAAATCACACAAAGCATTGCAGTCATAGCTTTTGATCTTGATTTTGATAGTAGGTTCCCACTCATCATGAAGTTTTCTAGGTATAGAGACTTCTAGTTCGAGCTTCTCTTCAAGAAATTTCATCATAGCATCTACGATATGCGCGGTAAAGGCTTTGCTTTGGCTATAAGCATGTGGAGAGTTTGCAATGGATTGCATCAAAGAAATGCAATCAAACAAGGAGCAATTATCATAATTGAATTCCTTGAAATCCAAAGTGGGAGTTTCATTACTACCCAAAATTTTGACTTCTTTTACTCCACACCTTTATCATCTAGATAGGTGGACTCTGAATCATTGGGGCGTTTTTCAACCAAAGTGGATTCATATCCAGCCCCTCCATCAAAAGGTTTGACACGCAAAAACAAAGATTCAAGAGGAGACACACCAAGCACTTTAAGATCTTCGTGATTTGCATCACTAGGACGCACCCTTTTAAACCATTCATGCCTAGCGCGAATTTGGGAGGTTCTTTCTTTGCTCTCATTAATGGATATACGCATAGCTTTCAAAGTTTCATCCAAGTTGACCTTGGGAGGAGCGCATCTAACTTTCAAAGCATAAATATCACAAGACATCCTATCAACGCTCTTAGCCAAATCGTCAATTTTGAGTAGTTTTTCCTCTATGGACGCATTGAAAATCTTTTGAGAGTTGATGAACTCTTTGATATTACTCTCCAAATCATAGGGTAATTTGTTGTGATTTCCATAAGTGTTGTCGTAGGAATTGCCATAATTGTTAGAGGAGTTACTAGGAAAAGGCCTAGGAACATAGTTTCCTCTAAAAGCATTGTTGTTGCCAAAATTGTTCCTACCAACAAAATTCACGTCCAAACTAGCGTTGCTACTCTCAATCAAGGAAGATAGTGGCATATCATTAGGATCTACAGTAGCATTTCTACTAGCAACCAAATTCATCAACTCGTCCATCTTAGCACTAAGCGAGTTAATTTCTTCTATAGCGTGTACCTTTTTGCTAGCAGGTGACCTTTCAGTGTGCCACTGAGAGTAGTTGGTCATGATATTGTCTAGGAGTTTTGTAGCGTCTCCTAACATGATTTCCATGAACGTTCCACCTGAGGCGGAGTCCAAGATATTGCGAGAAGCGAAATTCAAGCCAGCGTAAAAGATTTGTATAATCATCCACAAACTCAAGCCATGAGCGGGACAATTTCTAATCATAAGCTTCATCCTCTCCCAAGATTGTGCAACGTGTTCATGATCAAGTAGCTTGAAATTCATGATATTGTTACGTAAGGAGATGATCTTAGCCGGCGGAAAATACTTGGATATGTAAGCATCTTTGCAGTTATCCCAAGAGTCGATACTATTTTTAGGCAAAGAAGAAAACCAAGTTTTTGCGTGATCTCGCAACGAGAAAGGAAAAAAGTTTCAACTTAATCACGTCATTATCCACATCTCTTTTCTTTTGCATATCGCAAAGCTCAATGAAGGTATTGAGATGGGATTCGGCATCTTCACTAGGAAGGCCAGAGAATTGCTCTTTCATAACAAGATTCAGCAAAGTTGCGTTGATTTCATACGATTCCGCACTAGTGGCGGGAGCAATCGGAGTACTAATAAAATCATTATTATTGGTACTCGAGAAGTCCCAAAGTTTGGTGTTTTTAGCCATGATGACTTCAACAAACAAACAAGCACACAAGCAAGGAAGAAAACCGGCAAAGAAAAATGGCAAAGGAGAAAGGCAAATGAAAACGGCAAATGTGAAGTGGGGGAGAGGAAAACGAGAGGGAACTGGCAAAAAAGTAAATGCAGGAGATGAGTTTGTGAGACCTACTTGGATAGATCTTGATCTCTCCTCCCCGGCAATGGCGCCAGAAATACTTCTGCTACTGCAACAAAAGACCTTCCAATGGCACCAGAAATAGGTGTGTCGACGGCACCAGGAATCCTTCTGCTACGGATACGCCTTAAGGGACTTCCTAGGCAAATATGCAAAGGATTCCCCCGTGGCCTTGGAGCCTTGTGTTGGTGTTCCCTCGAAGCGGAAAAGGTGATGTAGCGCAGCAGTGGTAAGTATTTCCCTCAGTTTGAGAACCAAGGTATCGATTTAGTGAAGGAGTATCACAAGTGCCTGCACAAACACAAAGAACCTGCTCCCAACGCTATGAAGGGGTTGTCAATCCCTTATAAATTGTTCGCCAAGTGAGAACTGAAAGAAACAAAGTAACAAAGCAAAGTAAAAGTGAAAGTGAAAGTGGAAACGATAGATGTGAATAGACCCGGGGGCCGTAGTGTTTACTAGTGGCTTCTCTCATGAAAGCAAGTATACGGTGGGTGAACAAATTACTGTCGAGCAATTGATAGAACCGCCCCCAAGTCGTGACGTCATCTATGGCAATGATTATATCTATAGGCATCACGTCCAAAACAAGTAGACCGATACTTTCTACATCTACTACTACTACTACTCCACACGTCGACCACTATCCAGCATGCATCTAGTGTATTAAGTCCAAAAGAACACAGTAACGCCTTAAGCAAGATGACATGATGTAGATGGACAATCTCATATCAACGACAGAGCCCACCTTGTTACCCTTGATGGCAACTACTCAATGTGTGCCTTGCTACCCCTACTGTCACTGGGAAAGGTCACCACATGGTAAGAACCCAAAACCAAGCACTTCTCCCATTGCAAGAATCATAGATCTAGTTGGCCAAACAAAACCAAGACTCGGAGAGACTTACAAGGATATCAAATCATGCATATAAGAAATCAGCAAAGACTCAAATATATATCATAGATAATCTGATCACAAATCCACAATTCATCGGATCTCAACAAACACACCGCCAAAGAAGATTACATCGGATAGATCTCCATGAAGATCATGGAGAACTTTGTATTGAAGATCCAAGAGAGAGAAGAAGTCATCTAGCTACTAACTACGGACCCGTAGGTCTGAAGTGAACTATTCACGAGTCATTGGAGGGGCGATGATGATGATGATGAAGCCCTCCAACTCCAAAGTCCCCTCCGGCAGGGCACCGGGAAGGGTCTCCACATGAGATCTCGCGGAAACGGAAGCTTGCGGCGGTGGAAAAGTATTTTCATGGATCCCCTGATTGTTTGTTGTATTTTAGGGAGTATATAGGCCAAAGATCTAGGTCAGGGGGGCGCTAGGGAGGCCACAAGCCTGCCCACCGACGCCTCCCCCCTGGTGGCGGAGTGGGGGCTTGTGGGCTCCCTCTAGCCCTCCTGGCTTGGCCCACAGGCCCCCTGATCTTCTTCCATTCAGGAAAAAATCATTTCGGGGATTTTAATCCGTTTGGACTCCATTCCAAAATCAGAGCTGAAAAGAGCCAAAAACACAGAAAAAACAGGAACTGGCACTTGGCACTGAATTAATAAGTTAGTCCCAAAAAGATATAAAAGGTACATAAAACATCCAAAGATGACAAGATAACAGCATGAAACCATCAAAAATTATAGATACGTTTGAGACGTATCAGTATGGCAAGAAGGTTTCAATGTAATCCAGGAATGGTGCAATGGGCAGCAGTGAAGAATATTCTGAAGTACCTGAAATGGACTAAGGAAATGTTTCTCGTTTATGGAGGTGACAAAGAGCTTGTCGTAAAGGGTTACGTTGATGCAAGCTTTAACAGTGATCCAGATGACTCTAAGTCACAAAACCATATATGTATTTATTCTTAAAGGAGGTGCAGTAAGTTGGTGAAGTTCCAATCAGAGTGTGGTAGCTGATTCTACATGCAAAGCGGAGTACATAGCTGCCTCGGAGGTGGCTAAAGAAGGTGTCTGGATGAAGCAGTTAATGGCAGATCTCGGAGTTGTGCCAAGTGCACTGGATCCAATGACTTTGTTCTCTAACAATGCTGGTGCCATTGCTCTAGCCAAGGAACCAAAGTTTCACAAGATAACCAAACACATAAAGTGATGCTTCAATTCCATCCACGATTACATCAAGGAGGCGGAAATAAATATTTACATAGTGCACACGGATCTGAATGTTGCAGACCCGTTGACTAAGCCTCTTCCACGAGAAAAACATGATCAATACCAGAACTGTATGGGTGTTAGATTCGTTACATTGTAAATCACATAGTTATGTGAGCTAGATTATTGACTCTAGTGCAACTGGGAAAGTGTTGCAAATGTGCCCTAGAGGCAATGATAAAATAGTTATTATTATATTTCCTTGTTCAGGATAATAGTTTATTATCCATGCTAGAATTGTATGAATGGAAACTCAAATAGATGTGTGGATACATAGACAACACACTATCCCTAGTAAGCCTCTAGTTGACTAGCTCATTGATATAGATGGTTAAGGTTTCCTAGCCATAGACAAATGTTGTCACTTGATATCGGGGTCACATAATTAGGAGAATGATGTGATGGACAAGACCCAAAAATATGAACGTAGCATGTGATCGTGTCATTTTATTACTACTGTTTTTCTGCATGTCAAGTATATGTTCCTATGACCATGAGATCATGTAACTCACTGACACCGCAAGAATACCTTGTGTGTATCAAACATCGCAACGTAAATGGGTGACTATAAAGGTGCTTTATAGGTATCTCCAAAGGTGTACGTTGAGTTAGCATGGATCAAGACTGGGATTTGTCACTCTGTATGACGGAGAGGTATCTCAGGGTCCACTCGGTAATACAACATCACAACAAGACTTGCAAGCATTACGACTAAAGAGTTATCCACGGGATTTTGTATTATGGAACGAGTAAAGAGACTTGCCGGTAACGAGATTTAAATAGGTATAGAGATACCGACGATCGAATCTCGGACAAGTAACATACCGAAGGACAGAGGGAATGTTATATGGGATTAACTGAATCCTTGACATAAAGTTTCAACCGATTAAGTGTTGGAAATATGCCCTAGAGGCAATAATAAAATAGTTATTATTATATTTCCTATTTCAAGATAATCGTTTATTATCCATGTTATAATTGTATTGAATGGAAACATACATGCATGTGTGGATATGTAGACAAAACAATGTCAAGTATACAAGTGTTGTCACTTGATGATGGGATCACATCATTAGGAAAATGATGTGATGGACAAGACCCAAACTATAAATGTAGCATATGACCGTGTCATTTTGTTTCTATTGTTTTCTGCATGTCAAGTATACATTCCTATGACCATGAGATCATGTAACTCACTAACACCAGAGGAATACCTTGTGTGTACCAAATGTTGCAACGTTACTGGGTGACTATAATGGTGCTCTACAGGTATCTCTGAAGGTGTCTGTTGAGTTAGCATGGATCAAGACCGGGATTTGTCACTCCGTGTGACGGAGAGGTATCTCGGGGCCCACTCGGTAATACAACATCACAAACAAGCCTTGTAAACAATGTGACTAAAAATTTAGCCACAATATCTTGTATCACGAGTAAAGAGACTTGTCGGTAACAAGATTGAAATAGGTATGGCGATACCGACGATCGAATCTCGGGCAACTAACATACCGAAGGACAAAGGGAATGATATACATGATTGTGTGAATCCTTGACATAGAAGTTCAATCGATAAGATCTTCATAGAATATGTAGGTTCCAATATTGACGTCTAGGTCCGGCTATTGGATATTGACCGGAGAGTGTCTCGGTCATGTGTACATAGTTCTCGAACCCGCAGGGTTTGCACACTTAAGGTTCGGTGACGTTTTGGGTATTGTTGAGTTACTGATGTTGGTAACCGAATTTTTTTCAGGGCCCCGGATGAGATCCAGGACGTCACGAGGATTTCCGCAATGGTCCATAAATGAAGATTGATATATAGGAAGTTGGTGTTTGGATTCCGAAAAAGTTTCGGGCATTACCGGCAGTGTGCCGGGAGTGACGAATGGGTTCTGGGGTCCACCTAGTGGGCCCATCACTCCCTGAGAGGGCCACATGGACTTTGGGGTGGCGCAACAGCCCATGGTGGGCTGGCCAATCAACCAAAGAAGGCCCATGAGGGAAAAGGTGTAAAATCCAAAAGAGGTGGACAAGTAGGATAGGAGTCCTACTCCAAGTGGAATTGGAGGAGGACTCTTTCCTCCTTGCTTCAGCCGGGCCAAGGGAGGCTTCCCTTGGTGAGCAAGCCTCCTCCCTCCTTCCTGTTATATATACTAGAGTTTATGAGGGCTTTTTCATAGAATTTTCAGCCACGTGCTCCCCTCTCCTCTAGATCGTAGTTCTTCCTCTAGATTGGTTTTCACCGGTGCTTAGGCGAAGCCCTATTGGAATAGATCCACCACCATCGCCGGCATGGCGTCATGCTGCCAGAGAACTCATCAACTTCCCCGTCTCTCTTGCTGGATCAAGAAGGCGGAGATTGTCATCGAGCCGTACGTGTGCTGAACGCGGAGGTGCCGTACGTTCGGCGCTAGATCGGGACGGATCGTGGGACGGCGGTGATTTGGATCGCGAAGACATTTTGCTACATCAACCGCGTTTCTTAAGGCTTCCCGCTTAGCGATCTACAAGGGTATATGGATCCAATCTCCCTCTCATAGATGATCATCACCATGATAGATCTTCGTGTGCGTAGGAAATTTTTTGATTCCCATGTAACGTTCCCCATCAGTGGCATCATGAGCTAGGTTCATGCGTAGATGATATCTCGAGTAGAACAAAAAAAAGAGTTTGTGGGTGTTGATGTTCAATTTGCTGCCCTCCTTAGTCTTTTCTTGATTCAACAACATTGTTGGATTGAAGCGGCCCAGATCAACTTTACGAGAGACCGGTTCCATCGATTGACATGCAACTTGTTGCATAAAGATGACTGGCGGGTGTCTGTTTCTACAACCTTAGTTGAATCGGATTTGACCGAGGCAGTCCTTGGAGAAGGTTAAATAGCAACTTGCATATCACCGTTGTGGCTTTGCGTAAGTAAGATGCGATCAGACTAGATACCCATAGCAGCCACGTAAAACATGCAACAGCAAATTAGAGGACGTCTATCTTATTTTTGCAGGGTATGCTTGTGATGTGATATGGCCAAAGACATCATATGATATATTGGATGTATGAGATGATCATGTTGTAATAGTTGAATATCGACTTGCACGTCGATGCTACAACAACTGGTAGGAGCCATAGGGTTGTCTTCAAATTTATTTTACGCTTGCAGATGCTCTTGCTATATCGCTAGGCAGTAGCTTTAGTAGTAACAGCATAGATAGTGTGATAACCTAGATGGCAGCACAATGATGGAGATCATGGTGTGGCACCGGTGACGATGGAGATCATGCCGGTGCTTTGGTGATAGAGATCAAGAAACACAAGTTCATGGCCATATCATATCACTTATGATTTGCATGTGATGTTAATCCTTTTATGCACCTTATTTTGCTTAGAACGACGGTAGCATTATAAGGTGATCCCTCACTAAAATATCAAGATAAAATTGTGTTCTCCCCGACTGTGCACCGTTGCGGCAGTTCGTCGTTTCGAGACACCATGTGATGATCGGGTGTGATAGACTCAACGTTCACATACAACGGGTGCAAAATAGTTGCACACGCGGAACACTCGGTTTAAACTTGACGAGCCTAGCATGTGCAGACATGGCCTCAGAACACAAGAGACCGAAAGGTCGAGCATGAATC
The DNA here is from genome assembly GCF_904849725.1 of Hordeum vulgare subsp. vulgare. Lineage (NCBI taxonomy): Eukaryota > Viridiplantae > Streptophyta > Magnoliopsida > Poales > Poaceae > Hordeum > Hordeum vulgare. The sequence continues at coordinate 121,508,847 of NC_058520.1, forward strand.
ATATAGTTGATATGATCAACATGGAGATGTTCACCACTGAAACTATACTCAACTCACGTGATGATCGGACTTAAGATAGTGAATTTGGATCATGCAACACTGGAATGACTAGAAGGATGTCTATTTGAGTGGGAGTTTATTAGTAATATGATTATCTAAAATCAGTTGTCTTGAACATAGTCTAAGTAATCTTTGCAAAAAAATATGTTGTAGATCAATGGCTCGTGCAGTAGCAACCCTGAATTTTAATACGTTCCTACAGAAAGCTAAGTTGAAAGATGATGGAAGCAACTTTGTTGACTGGGCTCAAAATCTAAGGCTTATCCTCCAAGCTGGCCAAAAGCAATATGTGCTTGATGCTGCGCTAGGTGATGCACCACCCGCTACGGCAACCCAAGATGTTTTGAACGCTTGGCAAGCGCGTAAGGATGACTACTCACTAGTTCAATGTGCAGTTTTGTATGGCTTAGAACCAGGACTTCAAAGACGTTTTGAACATCATGGGGCATATGAGATGTTCCAGGAGTTAAAGTTTATCTTTGAGAAGAATGCCCGGATCGAGAGGTATGAGACCTCCGATAAGTTCTATGCTTGCAAAATGGAGGAGAATTCGTCTGTCAGTGAACACGTGCTCAGAATATCTGGGTACTCTAACCATCTAGTTGAGCTGGGGAATGAACTCCCGCAAGAAGTTATCATTGACAAAATTCTTCAGCCACTGCCACCAAGCTATAAGAGCTTTGTGTTGAATTATAACATGACAGGGATGGATAAGTCACTCGGCGAGTTATTTGCGATGTTGAAAGTCGCTAAGTCAGAAATCCACAAAGAACATCAAGTGTTGATGGTTAATAAGACCACTAGTTTCAAGAAAAACAGCAAAGGCAAGAAGGGTAACTCCAAGAAGAGTGGCAAAGTTGTTGCCCCTCCGATGAAGAAACCCAAGGCTGGACCTAATCTGGAAACTGAATGCTATTGTTGCAAGGGGACTGGTCACTGGAAGCGCAACTGCCCCAAGTGTCTGGCTCATAAGAAGGCGGCCAATGCCAAACAAGGTATATTTGATATACATGTTATTGATGTGTACCTCACCAGCTCTCGTAGTAGTGCCTCGACATTTGATACCAGTTCTGTTGCTCACATTTGCAACTCGAAACAGGAACTGCGGAATAAACAAAGGCTGGCGAAGGATGAAGTGACGATGCGCGTGGGAAATGGTTCCAAGGTTGACGCGATCGCCGTCGACACGGTCTCACTTCAGTTACCATCGGGATTAGTGATGAACTTAAATAATTGTTATTTAGCGCGTGCGTTGAGCATGAACATTATATCTGGATCTTATTTATTGCGAGACGGTTACTCATTTAAGTCAGAGAATAATGGTTGTTCTATTTATATGAGTAATATCTTTTATGGTCATGCACCCAATGTGAGGGGTTTGTTCATATTGACTCTCGATTGTGATGACACTCAAGTCCATAACATTGAGACTAAAATATGTAGAGTAAACAATGATAGTGCCACTTTCTTGTGGCACTGTCGCTTAGGTCATATTGGTGTTAAGCGCATGAAAAAACTCCATGCTGATGGACTGTTGGAGTCAGTTGATTTTGAATCACTTAACACATGCGAACCGTGTCTCATGGGCAAGATGACTAAGACTCCGTTCTCTGAACAATTGAGCGTGCAAGTGACTTCTTGGAGATCATATATACTGATGTGTGCGGACCAATGAGCATAGAGGCGTGCGGTGGATATCGTTATTTTCTCACTTTCACTAACGATTTGAGTAGGTATGGCTATATATACTTGATGAAGCACAAGTCTAAAACATTTGAAAAGTTCAAACAATTTTAGAGTGAAGTTGAAAATCATCATAGCAAGAAGACCAAGTTCCTACGATATGATCGAGGAGGTGAATATCTCAGTTGCAAGCCTATCCTATCACTCCTACAAAGTACTTCTAGTTTCATACTTGTTCTAGGTAAAGCGAACGTAAAGTGTGCGTAGAGTTGTATCGGTGGTCGATAGAACTTGAGGGAATATTTGTCCTACCTTTAGATCCTCGTTGGGTTCGACACTGTTACTTATCAAGAAAGGCTACAATTGATCCCCTATACTTGTGGGTTATCAATGATACACATATACAAAACATTGAGACCAAAAGAGTTAGAGTTAACAATGATAGCGCCATGTTTTTATGGCACTGCCGCTTAGGTCATATTGGTGTAAAGCGCATGAAGAAACTCCATAACGATGGACTTTTGGAGTCACTTGACACGTGCGAACCATGCCTCATGGGCAAGATGACAAAGACTCCGTTCTCCGGAACAATGGAGCGTGCAATTGACTTGTTGGAAATCATACATACCGATGTATGTGGTCCAATGAGTGTGGAGGCGCGCGGCGGATATCGTTATTTTCTCACCTTCACTGACGATTTGAGTAGATATGGTTATGTCTACTTGATGAAGCACAAGTCTGAAACGTTTGAGAAGTTCAAGCAATTTCTGAGTGAAGTTGAAAATCATCGTAACAAGAAGATCAAGTTCCTACGGTATGATCGTGGGGGTGAATATCTGAGTTTCGAGTTTGGTGCTCACTTAAGACAATATGGAATTATTTCCCAGTTGACACCGCCTCGAACACCACAGCGTAATGGTGTGTCCGAACGTTGTAATCGTACTTTATTAGATATGGTGCATTCTATGATGTCTCTTATCGATTTGCCATTATCATTTTGGGGCTATGCATTGGAGACAGCTGCATTCACTTTAAATATGGCACCATCAAAATCCATTGAGACAACACCATATGTGCTATGGTATGACAAGAAGCCAAAGTTGTTGTTTCTTAAAGTTTAGGGATGTGATGCTTATGTCAAAAAGCTTCAGCATGAAAAGTTGGAACCCAAAGCGGAAAAGTGCGTCTTCATAGGTTACCCAAAAGAGACAGTTGGGTATACCTGCTATCTAAGATCCGAGGGCAAAGTGTTTGTCACCAAGAATGGAGCTTTTCTGGAGAAAGAGTTTCTCTCAAAAGAATTGAGTGGGAGGAAGATAGAACTTGATGAGGTTGCGCAACCTCTGCTTCAACAAGATGGTGGCGCAGGGCAGAAAGAAATTTATGTCGAGGCAACACCAATTGAAGAGGAAGATGATGATGGTGATCATGAAGCTTCAGATCAAGATACTGTCGGACCTCGCAGGTCGACAAGAGCACCTACTGCTCCTGAGTGGTACGGGAATCATGTCTTGTCAATCATGGTGTTGGACAACAATGAGCCTACGAATTATGGAGAAGCAATGGTGGGCCCAGATTCCCATAGATGGTTAGAAGCCATGAAATCCGAGATAGGATCTATGTATGAAAACAAAGTATGGACTTTGGAAGTATTATCTAAAGGTCGAAAGGATATTCAGAACAAATGGATCTTTAAGAAGAAGACGGACGCACACGGTAATGTGACCGTTTATAAAGATCGACTTGTGGCAAAGGATTTTTCACAAGTTCAAGGAGTTGACTACGATGACACATTCTCACCCGTACCGATGCTTAAGTTCATCTGAATCAAGTTAGCAATAGCTGCATTTTTTCATTATGAAATATGGCAGATGGATGTCAAAACGGCATTCCTTAACGGGTTTCTTAAGGAAGAGTTGTATATGATGCAACCCGAAGGTTTTGTCGATCCAGAGAATGCTGACAAAGTATGCAAGCTCTAGCGATCCATTTATGGACTGGTACAAGCATCTCGGAGTTGGAATCAGCGCTTTGATGAGGTGACCAAGGCGTTTGGGTTTATACAAGTTTTTGGAGAAGCTTGTATTTACAAGAAAGTGAGTGGGAGCGCTATAGCGTTTCTAATATTATATGTGGATGACATATTGCTGATTGGAAACAATGTAGAGTTTTTGGAAAGCGTAAAGGATTACTTGAATAAAAGTTTTTCAGTGAAGGACCTAGGAGAAGCTGCTTACATATTGGGCATAAAGATCTATAGAGATAGCTCAAGGCGCCTAATAGCTCTTTCACAAAGCACATACCTTGATAAACTTTTGAAGAAGTTCAAAATGGAACAATCCAAGAAGGGGTTCTTGCCTGTTTTACAAGGTATAAAGTTGAGTAAGACTCAATGTCCAGTAACTGCAGAAGATAGAGAAAAGATGAGTGTCGTCCCCTATGCTTCAGTCGTAGGGTCTATCATGTATGCAATGTTGTGCACAAGACCGCATGTCAGCCTGGCCATAAGTATGGCATGCAGGTTTCAAAGTGTTCCAGGAGTGGAACATTGGGCGGCGGTCAAGAATATTCTGAAGTACCTGAAAAGGACTAAGGAAATGTTTCTCGTTTATGGAGGTGACGAAGAGCTCGTCGTAAAGTGTTACGTTGATGCAAGCTTTGACACTGAACCGAATGACTCTAACTCTCAAACCGGATACGTATTTATTCTTAACGAGGGTGCGGTAAGCTGGTGCAGTTCCAAGCAAAGCGTCGTAGCTCATTCTACATGCGAAGTGGAGTACATAGCTACCTCACAGGCGGCTAAGGAGGGTGTCTGCATGAGGCAGTTCATGTGAGATCTTGGAGTAGTGCCAAGTGCACTGGACCCAATTAATGTGTCATGTGACAACACTGGTGCCATTGCTCTAGCCAAGGAACCAAGGTTTCACAAGAGGACTAGACACACAAAGCGACTCTTCAAGGCTATTCGCGATTACATCAAGGAGGACGACATAAATATTTGCAAAGTGCACACGGATATGAATGTTGCAGATCCGCTGACTAAACCTCTTCCACGAGCAAAGCATGATCAACACCATAACTGTATGGGTGTTAGATTCATTACATTGTAAATCACATAGAGATGTGAAGCTAGGTTATTGACTGTAGTGCAAGCGGGAGACAGATGGAAATATGCCCTAGAGGCAATAATGAATAGTTATTATTATATTTCCTGTTTCAAGATAATCATTTATTATCCATGTTATAATTGTATTGAATTGAAACATAAATGCATGTGTGGATATATAGACAAATCAATGTCCCTAGTGAGCCTCTAATGACTAGCTTGTTGATCAAGGATGGTTAAGGTTTCCTAGCCATAGACAAGTGCTGTCACTTGATGACGGGATCACATCATTAGGAGAATGATGTGATGGACAACACCCAAACTATAAACGTAGCATATGATCGTGTCATTTTGTTGCTATTGTTTTCTGGATGTCAAGTACAGATTCCTATGACCATGAGATCATGTAACTCACTGACACTGGAGGAATACCTTGTGTGTATCAAACGTCGCAACGATACTGGGTGACTATAAAGGTGCTCTACAGGTATCTCCGAAGGTGTCCGTTGAGTTAGCATGGATCAAGACTGGGATTTTTGGGCTGGGTGGACATCCCAAGAGAGCCTATTCGGCCGAAGTGGAGAAGGAAAGAGAGGTGGGGCCAACCTGAATAGGAGAGGAGTTCTCCTCCTCCAAACCGACTTGGAGGAGGACTCCTCCCTCCTCCTTGCGCCGGTTGAACCCTAGGGGGAGTCCCTAAGGCGCCACCCCTCCCTCCACTCCTATATATAGTGGATGGTAGAGCAGCTTCTTGCACCACAAGCCATGGTGCAGCCCTCTCTCCCTCCACTACCTCGTGACACCCCATAGTTATTTCGGTACGGCACGACGAAGCCCTGCCGGAGTAGCTCCACCATCATCACTGTCACTCCGTCTTGCTGCCAGGGAATTAAGCTACCTCTTGGTCTCTCTTGCTGGATCAAGAAGGAGGAGATCGTCATCGAGTTGTACGTGTGCCGAACGCAGAGGTGCCAATCCGTTTGGCAATAGATCGTCATTGGATCACGGTACGGCTTTCTATTTGGATCGCGAAGACGTTCGACTACATTAACCGCGTTTCTGAACGCTTCCCTCTTAGCGATCTACAAGGGTATGTGGATCTGATCTGCCCTCTCGTAGATGGTCATCACAATGGATAGATCTTACATGTGCGTAGGAAATTTTTTGTTTCCCATGTAACGTTCCTCAACAGTGGCATCATGAGCTAGGTCTGTGTGTAGATGACATCTCAAGTAGAATACAAAGGAGTTTGTGGGCATCGATATTTAGATTGCTTCCCTCCTTAGTCTTATCTTGATTTCGCGGTATTGTTGGATGAAGCGGCCTGGACCAACATTATTCGTATGCTTACGAGAGAACGGTTCCATCGACTAACATGCAACTTGTTGTATAAATATGGATGGCGGGTGTCTGTTTCTCCTACTTTACTTGAATCAGATTTGAGTGAGGCGGTCCTTGGAGAAGGTTAAATAGCAACTTGTGTATCACCGTTGTGGTTTTGCATAAGTAAGATGCGGTCATGCTAGATACCCATAGGAGCCATGTAAAACATGCAACAATAAATTAGAGGACGTCTAACTTGTTTTTGCAGGGTATGATGTGATATGATATGGCCAAAGACATGACATGATATATTTGATGTCTAAGATGATCATGGTGTAATAGTTAAATATCGACTTGCATGTTGATGCTACGGCAACCACAAGATCCATAGGGTTGTCTTTAAATATTTTTGTGCTTGGTGATGCTTTGCTTTATCGCTAGTTCAATACCTTTAGTAGCAATAGCATAGTTAGTGTGACAACCTCAATGGCGGCACAATGATGGAGATCATCATGATGGATATCATGGTGTGGCGCCGATGACGATGGAGATCATGCCGGTGCTTTCAAGATGGAGATCAAAAGCACAAGTTCATGGCCGTATCATGTCACTTATGATTTGCATGTGATGTTAATCCTTTTATGCACCTTATTTTCCTTAGGTTGGCGGTAGCATTATAAGGTGATCCCTAACTAAAATTTAAATATAAAATTGTGTTCTCCCCGAGTGTGCACCGTTGCGACAGTTCGTCGTTTCGAGACACCACGTGATGATCGCGTGTGATAGACTCTACGTTCATATACAACGGGTGAAAAATTATTGTTTCCCATGCAACGTTCCTCAACATAAAGAATAATTATGAAACTTGTCATAATGATTTTTATTTTAAATTGGATTATGTCAAATAAGTTTCTCATGATAGTTATTTTTGTTGAGTTTGCTCCCACTATTATTGATGAGAAGAAATTTTCTTGTGTGGAGAGTAATAATTTTTCTATGCTTGTGGATCATGAAAAGAATGCTTTATGTGTTGGTTATATTGTTGAATTCATTCATTATGATACTGAAAAATATTATGAGAGAGGAACATATGCTTTTACTTATTGCAAAAATATCAAGTTTCCTCTTTATGTGTTGAAAGTTTTGAAGTCATGCTTGTTTTGCCTTCCTATGCTAGTTGATTCTTGCTACAATAAATTTCACAAAATCCCTATGCATAGGAAGTGGGTTAGACTTAAATGTGCTAGTCATATGCTTCATGATGCTCTCTTTGTGTTTCAATTCTTATCTTTTGTGTGAGCATCATTGAAATCATCATGCCTAGCTTGAAAGGCATTAAAGAAAAGTACTTGTTGGGATACAACCCAACACTTTTACCTACTGTTTTTGTGTGTTCACATGATTAAGCTAATGTATTAATCATGCTTTATAGGTTTTATTTCAATAATGTGCCAAGTAAAGCCTTTGGTATAGTGTGGATGATAGCTGACTTGATTCTGTGCAAAAACAGAAACTTTTGTGCCTAGTGCAGAATTCTTATAAATTCATCAGAGCATCAAAAGCTTCAGAATTTATTAAACGTGATTTATATACAAATTCTCCACGTTGTCCTAATTTTTCACAATTTTTGGAGTTGCAAAAGCTTGGTGATTGTTCAGATCATTTACAGACTGTTCTGTTTTTGACAGAATCTGCCTTGTTTGCATAGTTTGCTTGTTTTAGCATTTCCGTCGCTTATATTAAGTGATATAAATTGTATAAATGATAGAGTACAGTATTAATTGTGTGATAAGAATTATGGATCTTGTCTTTGACATTACCTAAGTGAATAATTTGCTCTTTATCATACTAACCCATCTCACGAAGTTCCATTAAGTTTTTAGTGATTGAAGTTTTCAAGTTTTGGGTGAGATATCAATATGAAGAGAATAAGGAGTGTCAAGACCCTAAGCTTGGGTATTCCCAAGGCACCCCAAGGTAATACTCAAGGAAGACCCAAGCAACTAAGCTTGGGGATGCCCCAGAAGGCATCCCCTCTTTCGTCTTCCACATTATCGATAACCTCACTTGGGACTATATTTTTATTCGTCACATGATATGTGTTTTGCTTGGAGGAACATTTTATTTTTTTGAATTTTGCTTTCTGTTATTTATAATAAAGTTGTGTATCCTTTATTTTAATAAAAGTGTCAAGTGAAGCCTTTACCATGCTCAATTTGCAAGTGAATGAGTTGCTATTTCAAAACAGAAAGTTTGTTGTTAGTCCAAACATTCCCTAGAAAAGTCAGTATGTCAAAAAATCTTGTAATTTTTACACAACATGATATTATAAATTATATACAGTGTGGTAAATTTTCAAAAAAATTGGAGTTAACAAAGCATGGATCTTGCTGCATTCTTTACAGACTATCCTATTTAGACAGATTGCTGTTATGTTTCCATTGTTTGCATATGTTGGCATGTTTAATGGTCCTATTTCAGGATAGGAGTATTAAATATGCAGAGTAATTTAGTATGCAATGTTTAATTATAATTTTAGTGATTTTTTACAGTAGAGAATGATAAGGTTTTGCATTGATCTATACTAACTTATCTCATGAGTTCTTGTTGAGTTTTATGTGGATGAAGTTTTTAATATTTAGAAAACCCGTGATATGAGAGGAATTAAGGAGGCACAAAATCTCACACTTGGGGATGACCAAGTCATCTCAAGAAAATATTTCAAGAAGTCTCAAGCAACTAAGCTTGGGGATGCCTCGGTAGGCATCCCACCTTTCTTCTTCAACAATTATCGGTTAGTTTTCGTTGAGCCCAAGTTTTTGCTTCTTCACATGAGTTGTGCCATACTTGGTGTGTCATTTTGTTTCCCTTTTGTTGTATGTTTTAATAAGATCATCAAGATCTGAAATATTTATTTAGAGAGAGCCCTCCCATATCTATTTAATTATTTGACTACTCATTTGATCGTCACTTATATCTTTTTGGAGTAGTTTGTCATTTACTCTTATTATTTACTTGTATCCTATGAGTAAATTGTGAATGAATTGAATATCATAAAGTTGAAGTATTATGAGCTTCATATGCTTGTATCATGCCTAGTGGTAGCTTCACATTGAGTTTAGATGGTGAAATCTTTTGAAGCTTGACAATCACAATATTGGTCATAGAAGCAATTCATGAATGAATAGTATGAGGAAGAGAACTTTCACATATAAATATATTATCTTGGACATCTTTTATGATTGTGAATACTCATTAATTATTTTCAAACTTGAGAAAATTAGTTGAAGTTGGACAAGGAAGACAATGTAATGGGTTATGTTTGGGTATATTTGCATAGAAGTTATATTGTTATGGATCCTCCAACATGTGGTGCTTGCTTAGGATCTTTTTCTATCCAAAAGTTTGCACTAAGTATAAATACTATTTGTACATCCAAAAACCCTTAAACCCAGTTCCTTGCCATAAGTGTCCACCATATCTACCTATGGATTGAATAAGATCCTTGAAGTAAGTTGTCATCGATGCAAAAAGCAATAAAAATGCTCCTAAATTAAATACAATATTTTATTGTAAGGGAAAATAAGCATGGCATGAACTTGTGATGGTAAAGCAATAAAAGCGACGGACTCCATAATAAAGGTTGCTATCACAAGGGGCAATATCACGTGATGTTCCTTTGCATTAAGAGTTTGTGCATCCAAAAATAAAATGTGCATGACAACCTCTGCTTTCCTCTGTGAAGGGCCTATCTTTTACTTTCATGTTATTTAAACTTTATGTTGTTTACTTTCATGTTGAGTCAATTCCTTCTCCCTATCTATTCTCTAGTTGTCAAGCATCATGTGGTGGGGAAAGATCTAAGCACATATGACCAGTCAAATATATTTGAACATGAATTATTATTGTTGACAATTATCTCTATGATAAATAAGTTGGAAGGCGAAACATTATGCCCCTATCTTTCTCTGTGTTCGATGGATGCCATTTATTCTAAAAATATGCTTTGAGTAGTAGCAATCATGGAAGACTAAATGATAATTGAGTATGTGGAGATCTTTCTTAGACTTTGTTGAATTAAGTTGAATTGCAGTTACTTGGTGACTAAGAACATAGGTTGTTGAGTTTCAAGAGAATGCACTCTTTGAAGCATAACTTGTGAATTAGTTGCTACTTGGTCATGATGAGTTTTATGAGAATAAGTTGATGTTATGATGCTAGAGAAAGTGACTGAAATTATCACTGATCAAACTTATGCACTATGCTAGCATTCACACTTCATAAATTATTTGTTTTATCATTTACCTACTCGAGGACGAGCAGGAATTAAGCTTGGGGATGCTGATACGTCTCCAACGTATCTATAATTTATGAAGTATTCATGCCATGTTTATCACAATTCTATATGGTTTTGGTATGATTTGATTAGAACTAACCCGGACTGACGTTGTTTTCAGCAGAACTAACGTGGTGTTGTTCTTTGTGCAGAAATAAAAGTTCTCAAAATGCAACAAAAAAATTTGACGATCTTTTATATAAGGAAAGAGCCCCACGAAGTTTCGAGGAAGGGCCAGAAGATTCTCAGGGTGCCCACACAATAGCGCCACCCCCTAGGTGTGGGCTCATGTTGTGTGGGCCCCCTGAGGCTCCCTTCGCGTAAAAACAACGCCAAAAATTCACATATATACAGAAACCTTCGATGGATAACCTAGAACTTGTACTCCGCTGTCGCACGCCTCTGTATCCTCCGAAAACCAATATGTACCCTGTTCTGGCACCCTGTCGGAGGGGGAATTATCACCGGAGGCCATCTTCATCATCTTGGCGGCCACCATGACAAGGAGGGAGTAGTCCACCCTCGAGGCTAGGGGTATGTACTAGTAGCTATGTGTTTGATATCTCTCTCTTTGTATCTCAATACAACGGTCTCCATGATCTTCATGGAGTTCCATTCGATGTAATGACTTCGTGCAGTGTGTTTGTTGGGAGCCAATGAATTGTGAGTTTATGATAAGATCTATCCTTGTTTTATTTGAGTTCTTTGCTGATCTCTTTTATGCATTATTTAGTATATATCCTTGTATTTCTTCTCCCAAGTTTTGGTTCAGTTTGTCCAACTAGATTAGATCTTCTTGCAATGGGACGAGGTGCTCGGTAATGGGTTCGATCTTGCGGTCTTTAGTCCTAGCGACGGAAGGGGAGTTGATACGCATGTGTTGTTGCCATTAAGGATAACAAGGTGGGATGAATTCTTATATGCTTGTGTCTTGAGTACATCATGTCATTGTTCTTAATGCATTACTTCGTTCTTATGAACTTAATACACTAGATGCATGTTGGATAGCGGCCGATGTGTGAAGTAATAGTAGTAGATACAGGTAGGAGTCGGTCTACTTGATTTGGATGTGATGCCTATATCATGATCATTGATTTGGAAAGCGTCATAATTATTTTCTTTTCTATCAATTGCCCAACAGTAATTTGTTTACCCACCGTATGTTATTTTCTTGTTGAGAGATTGCACTAGTAAAAGTATGTATCATAGGCCTCATTTTCTATCATTGCAATACCATTTGTTTACCCACCGTATGCTATTTTCTTGTTGAGAGATTGCACTAGTAAAAGTATGTATCATAGGCCTCATTTTCTATCATTGCAATACCATTTGTGCTCCGTTTTATTATGTACTACCTTGCTGTTTTTATTGTTCCCACTACAAAAACTCATGTCTACTATCCATACTACACTTTTATCATCATCTCTTCTTCGAACTAGTGCACCGATACAATTTTCCATTGTACTGGGTGTGTTGGGGACACAAGAGATTTCTTGTATTTGATTGCAGGGTTGCTTGTGAGAGACTATCGTCATCCTATGCCTCCCACGGATTGATAAACCTTAGGTCATCCACTTGAGGGAAAATTGCTACTGTCCTACAAAACTCTGCGCTTGGAGTCCCAACACGTGTCTACAAGAATAAGTTGTGTTGTAGACATCACAAACCCATAAGCCTCTATGACATCCTTTATAAAATTGCTTCCAAAGTGGTGGCGAAGAGATTAAAGATGATTATGCCTGACATAATCTCTGAGGAACAGCCAGCCATTGTACCGGGGAGGATGATCACTGATAATATCATTTGCCCCTATGAGTGTTTGCACTTTATGAAACGAATAAGGTCCAAGTCCAATAGTTAATGTGCCCTCAAGTTAGATATGATAAAAGCATATGACAGACTGGAATGGAGTTACTTGAGGGGTATCATGGGCAGGCTGGGTTTTGCACCACAATGGATTGATACAGTGATGAACATGGTATCTTCAATCTCCTTTTCCATCCTATTTAATGGTGAGAAGCTTGAGTCCTTCAGATCGAAGAGAGGGATTCGGCATGGAGATCCAATCTCCCCCTACTTATTCTTGATTGCAGTAGAGGGCCTTTCGTGCCTCCTGAAATCCAGTTCTCCATCATAATTTGCAGGTATTAAGGTGGCCCCAATGGCTCCACCAATTAACCACCTCTTATTTGCATATGAAAAATTGTTGCTTTTCAAGGGTAATGTGGAGGGGGCAGAAGGAGTGTCAAACCTATTGAACACCTATTGTAATGCGTTGGGGGAGAGGATTAATCATGAAAAATCCTCGATCTTCTTCAGCAAAAGATGCCCACAAACAATCCGAAAAGCAGCTAAGAACTCCCTACATGTTCACAATGAATCATTAAGTGGCCATTATTTGGGTATGCCTACCAAAGTTGGACAGTCAAAGAACGATACGTTCAAATACTTATGCGATCGTGTTTGGGAGAAAGTCAAGGGCTGGATGGCAAAGTTACTTTCTACCGCGGGAAAGGAGGTTCTGATCAAGTCTGTTGCATAGGCTATCCTGGTTTTCTACATGTGTTGCTTCCGCTTGTCAAGAGGACTATGTGAGAGTATCACATCTATCATTAGGAAATTTTGGTGGGGCAGTAAACGGTGGAAAAGAAAGCCAAGTTGGGTGGCTTGGGATATGATGACAATACCAAAACACCTCAGCGGATTGGGTTTTCGTGATATGGACATCTTCAACCTAGCCCTTCAGGCCAGACAAGCATGGTGTGTTCTGACGGAAGAAGCTACATTAAGTGCCAGGTTGTTGAAGGTTGTTTACAGTGTTCCCTGCTGGAAGTTGAGCTGGGGGCTCATCCCTCTCAGATTTGGCACACGATTCTAGATGGACGGGATATGTTGACACAAGGCATTGTGAGAAGAATTGGTGATGGTGAAACAACAAACACATGGCATCAGAACTGGATTCCGAGGGACAGTTTCAAACGCCCTATCACTTCCCTAATACTAGCCCCTCCGGAGAAAGCCTCTGATTTGATTTGTGCCAAAACCGCATCTTGGAACGATGGCTTGATCCGGCAAGTGTTCACTCCTTTTGATGCCAATGAGATTATGAAAATCCCATTATGTACACGCAGAGTTACAGACTTTTGGGCCTGGCATGAAGATCTGAAGGGCATGTTTGCAGTGAGATTGGCCTACACGATGATATTTAGGACTAAGCTGAGTCGGGAAGCATGGCTGCAAGGGGCATATGGAACCTCATCCATCGAAAAGAGCACAAACTGGAGCAATATGGCACAACCAGGTCCCATCTAAACTTAGGATGTTTGTATGGCGTTTAGCTCGGCAATCCATGCCAACCAGCGATGTACTGCACCACATGCACATGGAAGATGTTGACTCTTGCCGGCTGTGTGGAGCGAGAGATAGCTGGAGACATGCCCTTCTCACCTGCACTATGTCAAGGACTATATGGGCCCTAGTGCCCGAGGAACTCGTCGAGAAAATCAGTGCAAATCAGCAAGATGATCCAAAGGAGTGGATCTTTGCTCTCCACAAAAATCTTAACGAGGATGATTTTGTTTGCTTGGTAGTTACCTCCTAAGCGATCTGGAAAGCTAGTCGAAAGGCAATATATGAGGATATCTTTCAGTCTCCACATGCAACACATGGATTCATAACTTCTTTTATGTGTGAACTGGGAGCCAGCCACAATAAGCCTCGGGTGCCGGTGGCCCCTTCTTCTCCTAAACCCTCCCAATGGATGCCACCGACGGAGGGGTGTGCCAAGCTCAATGTCGACGTTGCGGTGTCGACCAGAGGCAGGGTTGGATCTATTGTAGTTGTGTGCCGGGACCGCGAAGGAAATTTCCTGGGTGCGTCGGCTCTGTCTTTCACGTACATCACTGATCCTCCAACGTTGGAAGCAATGGCAGTGAGAGAAGCATTGGCACTCTCACACGACCTATATGTTCGACGCATTCATGTTGCATCAGATTGTAAGCTGGTGGTTGATGAACTTCGAAAGGGGAACTCACCTGGCTATGGAGCACTGCTACATGAAATCATAGATCATTTTAATACTAAAACGTGACTAGATGCATTCACATTCAAACGAATCTAAGACAAGAATTTTGAAACGTATGGAGTATTAGACATGTAAATGTCCTTGATGAGTGTGCTTGACATTGCCAGTTCGATATCCCGGGAGGTACAGACATCGGATCTCATGATAGCATTTTTCTCTACAAAACGATATGCTTTTTCTATACATAAAAAGATGAGGGTATTTTATGCAAAATCATGTCTCGCCAAGCACCATCTGTCACTGACAATGGGCCCTGTCCACGCGCACTTCAAAAGCAAGCACGGACGATCCAAAATCACATATTTTACAATTTTATGCATCAAACTGATCATCACGTGTAACTTCTAAAGTTTTAGTATATTTACCTATTGATTTCAAGGAAACAACATATCATGAAAGGTACACTGGACCATGATGGGTTGAATTTAGACGCAGGTTTGGCAGAAGGAAATCTTAACTACTCGGGACCCATCCCATTCATTTGGCCCGTTTATAGCACTGTAACGGCAATCTTAGTTTTCTCACATTTTTTCTTGCAGGTTCTTTTTATGTTTTTCTGTCCATTTGTAGGCCGGTTTTGTCAGGTTTTTTAGTTATTTTCTTGTATTTTTTTATTTCTCTCTTTGTAAAATAAAATCTATTGAATTTCTATGTTCTTTAAAAAAATACACAGACGTTTTTATGGTTTTTCGCCAGGTTTTATGTATGATTTTCAAAAATTAGGATGAACTTTTTTTCCAAAATTTATGAATTGTTTTCAAAATTATGGACCTTTTGCAAAATTGACGAACATTTTTCAAAATTGATGAAATATATGTGAAATTGCCTATCCTTTTCAAATTTGCGAACGTTTTTCAATTTACGGCGATCTTTAAAAAAATTGGTGATTTTGTTTCAAAACAATGAACTTTTTAGAATTTGTGAACTTTTTTAAAAATCGATGAACTTTCTTCGAATCCGGTCAACTTTTTGAATTATGTGCGTACTTTCATGAATTCCAGAAACTGGCTGGCCTCATTGCTGGGCCGTCCACAGAGCAGAAGGCGCTGAGGAGGAGGAGGTCTTGTTCATTCATCACACATTCTCACCACAGCGATTTGAAGATAAGGCAGCAGCAAAGCAACAACCTCTTCGTCGCATACCTTCTGTTGCGGAAGCTCCCACGCTCGATCGCCGCATGGACGCCGGCGAGCTCGAGGTCTTCGACGCCGGCCGTTGCACCGACGGATATCAGCTGGGCCTCGCCGTGGGCCAGCGGTTCCGCGAGACGATCAGGAGCAGGATGCGAGGGGACGTCTTCCTGCACGAGCAGCTGCTGCCGTTCGCGTCCACGGCGGCGGGCAAGCCGCTCCTCGCCGCGCTCCAGGCCGCCAACAGGGAGAGGTACTCCCGGTACTGGGACGAGCTGGTGGGCATGGCCGACGGCAGCGGCGTCCCACTCCTACACGTAAAGTTTCTCATTCTCGTTAGCTTCCCCCGGCCCGGCCGTCTCTGACGTGGGAATTTTTGTTGAGCATGACTGAATGTTTGCTGAGCAGGTGATTCTGGTCAACCTGAGGAAAGAGCTTCGTCCGTTCATCCCAAAGAAGGGCCATGAACGGAGGGAGGAGCCCGACGACGACTGCTCCGACATCCTGATGGTGAGCGAGTCGACGGCGTTCGCGGCGCACAACGAAGACGCCAACGTCGCGCTGCTCGGCCACACGTACGTACTAGTCGCCTTGCTTGTTCTCCGTGTCCGGTCCGATTGATCTTCGCACAGCTGATCCCGCATTCGTGCCTACTCCACCTCAGCTACGTGGTGAAGGCGACGTCGCCGGACGGCGTATCCTCCTTCACTGCCTACACCTACGCCGGCGAGCTCTCCACCTGCGCCTTCGGGTTCAACAGCGACGGAGTGGTACGTGTACGTCCCCCTGAGATCAGCCCAACGCACGACGACTGGACTCTCACGATCCTTGCTGAATTTCGTTATGTTCAGGCCTTCACGCTCGACTCGGTTCCGCCGGCGATCGACGAGGTCGCCGCGGGGGCCATCGCCGTGAACTTCGTGTCGCGGGACCTTCTGGAGGCGAGAGACCTCGACGACGCGATGCACAGGGTGTGCTCGCCGGGCGTCTCGGTCGGGCACTGCTACAACCTGATGGACGTCAGAGCCCGGCGGATCGTCACCGTCGAGACCGCCTCCCAGAACCGGTTCGCCGTCCACGAGGCCGGCGCGGTGCCCTCCTTCCACGCGAACATGTACCTCCATCTCCAAGTGGAGCAGGTAGACATGACATGAGTGTAGCTCAACAAGCTCTTCACTTCAGTGAGCGATGAGTAAACGTGCCGCGTGGATGGATTTACGCAGGTGCAGGATGAGAACTCCATGAGCAGGGAGAAGAGAGCGGCGCGGTGCGCAATGGACTCCAAGGAGGAGGCGCTGGTGGTGCTGGGAGACGCGGCCGACGAGAAGTACCCGATCTTCATGACAGGTGATCTCAATGCATGCCATTTTCCATGTACTCCTTTTTTCAGGAGTAGTTTGCAACAAAAAACATGACATGTTTCACCGGTGACCCTTTTTTCAGGCCCAACATTGTACACCCTATGCACCGTCTTGGTTGATCTCGACGACGAGACAATGACCATTTACACGGGAAACCCAAAGAGCAGAGATGCAGTTCGACTAGTTCTTCCTATGCTGTGAACTGCTAGCCAGATTAGATCATTAGATTAGTCATTTGCGCCGACAAATTGGGCAGCATTCCTAATTCCTATGATGATTGTAACTGAAAGGTGGTGGGTTCAGTTATTTGGATATTATTTTTTTCAAAACAGAGGCAAAGCTTTGGCTCGGCCATGAACTAAAAGAGAATTGTCTGGTTAATTCACAAAAATTCAGACGAAAACCTATACAATCGGAACACAAACAAACTACTCACATGACATAAAAAAAACCACAACCGCACAGGTGGTCCGTCAAACTCTCTGAATACACAATATCCACAAACCCTGACACTGCTACTACACCAAATAACATTAAATAAAAACACCTCGACACAAGACATCATGCACAGGAACGGAGCCAGGATGGACGCATACAGGGGACGAGTTTGCTCATGGAGGAGGCAAAGCTTTCATGGAGTAGGAAATTTTGGCTGAAGTAGCTACGTCGATTGAAGAAAAATCAAATCATTGAGGGGGTCTAGCCCCCCCCCCCTTTCAAAAAGACGGGTCGATAGACCAGAGATCATCCATCAAGCAGCCCCCCTATTCAAAAAGACGGGTCGATAGACCAGAGATCATCCATCAAGCAGACATAGACGCCTTGTCTTTGGTGTCACTCTTCCCTTTGCCCACATAAGTGGGTATTGAGCACCATCATTTATTACAAAAAAGCACAAGGCAAACTGTGATCTCCAACAGGCTGCTTCTGTTCATAGCACGATGTATTCTCTGTATCACGTCTGTACTGTGGGAAGACGAAATGCTGTGCTCGATTGAAACAGTTCAACACAGTGTCTTTCTGTAATGACTACACCGTGCTGTGACTGTTGAACAAATCAGTGTGCTTTCCTTTAACAATGTTTTGGTAAAAGGTAAGGGTAAAAAGAAAAGGCTACATGACATCTACAGCACTTTGTCCCAGGTCCAGTTACAAATGCCCCACTGGACTTGAGTTTTCCACGTGCTCTGAGTCTCGGTACCAATCATGCTGATGAAGGGATGCCGTGGAAAAGGAGGCAGAAATTCTCGTCAGCAACAACAAATCATCTCCACAGTTATGGTGTTCCCATATGAACAGTAAATTTACTGTGGATAATCAAGAATTTCAGCATAGCAGTGTACCACTGTTATTACATATGGAAATAGCTAAACTGCTAATTTCTCTGCACTGGGACAAAAATAATGTTTTCTTAGAGGATGGAATTTTATCTGTAGCATTTTGCAAGGAAATGATGTATCTGATGCACACCTGTTATGTACCATGTCGGCGAATCTTGGGACCCCCTTCAAGTCATGAAGTCGCAATTTCAACTAGTGTCACAGCGGCAAATGCTAAAAAAAGGCTCCCTCCAATGTATGCTATAATCTGCATGATAATGGAGACGGACTAGTTGGACATAAATTGTGCAGGAATACATCTTAAATTTCTCAAGTTTTCTACAAAAGAAAAATGAAGCATCATCGGGGGGCAGAGAAACTGCCCACCTGAATTTTCATAAACCTTTAACCAAGGCAGACAAATTTGACAGATACACATGGAGTATTGATCTCCACAACTAAAAAAAGATCCCTAAAGTCGACATTGTTCACCATAATAAAATGGAGGCGAGAAAATATTCCGTTATTTTTCTATAACAGACTGTGTTTAAGTACGAGTAGATTTTACTTACAGTGCCTTTTCCTGATGGCCTATGCTTTTGCATGACCTCATTGGTGCATGAGATTGAATGGTTTGTTTCGGTAAAAGAATCAGTTAATGTTATATTAGCAAATTATGTGTTAAGGGGTTGATCGAGCGACAAACAAATGTACTACCTCTGTACACTTTTATAAGACGTTTTATATCACTAAAGCAGTGATCTAAAACGTCTTATAAAAGTTTACTGAGGGAGTAATCCACACCACAAATCTGTAGCAATTTCAACATGGGAGTGAAAGCACTAAGTCAAATTCATTTACACGGAGAACTGAGCATCACTCAGTTGGCTAGGGGCAACCGTGCTTGCTACAATGTGTCGCATGAGAAACCAGGCTCCCTTGGTAGTACTGATTTACCTTTTCAGATAGGAACGTCCCCAGCAAAGAGCCACCAAGAACTGCAATCTGTGGGAGGAGAAATAGGTTAATGCCAACTCCATAAGAGCCAGAGCCAAAATGAGGAACAGAATAACTGGCGTGTATGTAGTTCCTGCTCATAGTGTTATGTTCAATAAACAGAGTAGAAACTAAAAGAAGTTCCTTGGATGAACTTAAATAAAAATTGCATCCCGATAATACACTGAAGGTGTTAAGTTAACAAGCACATGCAGAAACTGATCAACAAGAGAAGGCAGTTGCAAAGCACAAGGCTGGCACAAAAACAGAACAAGTAGGAATCGGATGAATGACCAAAGCACTAAAGAATTCCAGCATTCAATCAATTGCAATGTTATAATGCTTTAGTAGGTTGGCCACATATAAGTTATCACGAGAATGTTTATGCAAATCAGGAACATTTTGGTGTGAATTTTATCAGGTACTGCTGTTTCTTACCAATGTTGCGACACCATGACCAGCAAGCGACCCTGCAATGACACCCGGAGGGGATGAAGCCGCAGCAAGTGCTGTGAAAGAACAAGGAAACAAGTGTCAATGTTGGTTGTGAAAATAGAATCTCACACTTGTATGGAATGGTAATAAGAACTATACCAATTGTTGAGAAAAATGATTTATCACCCCATTCAGCAACAAAAACCAAAACAAATGTGCTAGCAAGAGTACTGGCGACAGACACTAATCCTGCACCATTTCCAGAAAACTTCGAAACTGCTATCTCAGCCTGCCATTGTTCAGTATAATAGTGTTATAAAGCAGTTCGCTATCAGACAGAAAGAGGGCCAAGCACAAGAATATCATCAAGTACATCAAGCAACTGCAAAGGCTATTGATTAGATATCTAACTATAACTTTTGATATCAGTGATCATGTATGCATGGCCTTTTTGCATACTTCTTTGGAAGACTATGCTCTTCATCATGTAATAGATAATATTGATGTACTTCTTAAAAGGTTTACAATATAAGCACACGATAGAAGGCCAAGAAGATTGGATTACTATGCATATTATTATCTTAAGTATATTATGCACAAAGCAAACCATTAAACATAAAGTTGGAAGAGCAGTATATTCATTAGTTAAGTCTTAGTTGATTAAAAGGTAGAGTGTGTTTTTCTCTAAGATCCATATCAAGAATATTGTGACCTAAAATTTGAAGATATACTAGACTAAACCTAAGAATTTAAAATTTGACATTCTACCTCCTCTTGCTCCTCATTCATCTTTTCTCCATCACCTGAAGCTGCATCAAGTAATGTAGTAACTCCATAGTATACCTAAATCCAATTAAGCTTGTCAGGCACGACAATGTTTTTAAACCTAAAAAAGAATGCAGTAGTAATAACCCTGCACACACTTATACTTGTTTACATAAAAACTAATCTCGAAGTACCTACTGTATTTGAGTATGCCATAGATCATGATTTCAACACATTGTATATTTGTAAATGTGACAATATTATGAGATTTTTTTGCTTACCAAGAGACACACGGCAAGAATGTCATCAATTGGGAAATCTGTACCGCCAAAACTGCATATGCCAAGAGGCACATTAGATAATATTAGCAGTTAGAAGGTTCTTCACTAAGAACATCAAACAGAAGGTCGTCAACTAAGGGTGGCAGATAGAAGGTCCTATTTTAAACTTCAACAACAAGTGCAATCACCTGAATGGAAGGACGCCATCAACGTAGTGAAATGCCCGACCAAGAACTACAGATATAACTGTCATTACCCTGTTAATACCCAAGAAGATCAACCTTGTTTATAAGTCTGCTATGTTCAAGTAAAAGCGGAACTTCATAATTTACTGACTATGGAAAAAGCTATATTCCTGTATAACTTAAAATCTGTAACTAGAAGTACATAAGCAAGTAACAGTATAGGAGAAGCAACATAGCGTATAGAGAGAAGCATGAAAAAAATATTTGTAGTACTTACGCAAGTGCTCCAAATGTGCCAAGAAAAATGACTCCTCCAGAATTTCTAGCTGCTAAAAGTGCCTATTGAAACACATGAAACTGCAGCACTTATCAATGACTCATTTTTTTATACACATTGGTATCAAATTACTTGTGTAGCACAGAGTGAGAAGTAAATAGGAAACCGCGTAACTTGTGAAATGGAATGCACAGAGTGAGAAGTAGGGGTGTTAAATGTGCATTGCTTGGTCTGCACACCATTTGTTCCGGGGCTGCAGCCTGCAGCGTAATCTCAATTTTATGGAGTTTGGTCCTTCATTGGTCCGGGATAAAGGAGGTCGTACTTCAGCCTGATCGAACTTTAAGAGACTGGTGGCAAGATGCCAGAGCTAGAGTTCAGGGAACCAAAAGAAACTCCCCGAACACCTTGGTGTTGCTGGTCACTTGGAGCATATGGCGGGAGAGGAATGGTAGATTATTTAAGAGTTCTCACATGCCTATGATGAAGATCTTTGATCAAGTTATTGCTGATGCCAAGCTATAGGCAGAAGCGAGCATGGGTCGTTTCGTTCTCCACTAGCCGCAGCTTCTAGTTTTCGTCATTTTGTTGCAGGCTTTGTTTGTTGTTTTAGTTTAAAGTTTTGTGGTCGTTGGGATGTTGTTGTAGCCTTGTAGGCTGGATCATGTGATTGTTGGTCGGTTGTATTTTTTCTCTCTATCTTAATATTATTCGTGCAGTCCTCCTGCATGGTTCAAAAAAAATGTGCATAGTTGGTTTTGCAGTTTGTTCGAACTGGATGTATGCATGCAAAATTTAGTTCAGTCTGCTGGTTTCCACATGTACTTCCTCCGCTACCTAAATATAAGACCTTTTAGAGATTTCACTATGAACTACATACGGATGTATCATGTATATAGACATACTTTAGAGTATAGATTCACACATTTTTCTTTGTATGTAGTCCATAGTAAAATCTCTAAAAAGGACTTATATTTTGAAACGGAGGGAGTAGTTTGCATGTTCAAAAAAAAACATGTAGTTTGCGGAATAGAACATGCAGGCAAGCATTATGTATGAAGTCTTGAAGCCTCTAAATATTCTAACAATGGCAAAATAATTTAACTGAATGCATGGATAATTGGATATACTCACCGCAATGAAAAACGTCCTGTCTCCTAGCTCAGAAAAGAAAATCAGCAGAAAAGCCTGAAATTGAATTTGGGGGCATCAGAAATGTACACGGCATGCACTTACTTGACGGAAATAAATAAAAAGTAACTGACGAAGCAATTGAAAGGGCAGAGGCAGTTCTCCTAACTGAAGCAAAACCTGTACTGATGTCCCCGAGATCCCCCAGCACGTCGGCCGGCGGCTGCAGGCCCATGAACTGGGTGCCGGCCAGTGCCTGCTGCGACCCCTGGATCATTAGCGCCCCCGCTGCCGCCGCGAATGCGAGCCCCCGCGACGCTTCGAACGGCGCGAGCCCGCCCCTGTCCCGAACTGCCGGCTCCGGTGCCTCTCTCTCGTCAGAAACCGCAGGAGCTCCAAGCAGCAGCGGCGGCTCGCCCGGGTCGCGTTTAGCTGGGCACCTCAGCACCTGCATCGATCGGAGGCGATTTCGCGTCAGGTGTTCCGGTACGGCGGGGAGCTATCTATCTCTTTCCTCCGTTTAGGGATGACGACATGAGGTTCAGGTGTGCTACTGTACCGGTCGCCCGGGGAGGCCGGCGAGACGATGCGGCGGGCGGAGGGATGGACGAGGCGTCCTCGTTCGGTAGGGTATGGAGGAGGAGGAAGAGGTGAAGACGGTGGAACTGCAGGAGGTGACGGAGGCCATGGCGCCGCGGCGGTGGCTGCGACCTGCGGGGGGCGGGGGCGGGGCGGGACGGACTGAGCGGTTGCCAGCCGCTTGCTCTTGGCCGTTGGGTGTGGATAGAGTTCGAACGGGTTGGTAGGTAGGTAGGCTCAAATGGCTGCCCCTTTTCTTGAGAGGCCTGGCCCACTGTTTTGGGCCGGCCCATGTTTAAAGGCCTCAAGCAGCTGCAACGGCACGTCCACCCCAACAACGTCTTCGAAACCCTAAAAAAGACAACGTCTTCGGAGTACCCCTTAAAAAACAGCGTCTTTGGTCGAGCTGGGTTGTAAAGCTCTCGCGCCTCGATGGTTATCGTTACGCTGCAATTGAACTAGTTCATTCTAGCCACTCATTCTTCCTCCTCTAGCTATCGTCTCCTACCTTCTCTCCTCTCGCGCTGAAATCCCCGTCTCTGCTCAGGAGACCTCCGGTTGCTCGAGCCCCAAATTCGGCGGATCATCCGATCGTCGGGAAGGGTGTGGCAGTCTCGTATCAGATTCAACGATACGTGGCCCGTTTTCGCAATCCTCGAGAGCGTACCCAGCAAATACGAGGCGATGGGTTCCGATCGCCCTAGGGTTTGATTGGAGTAAGTCCTGACCTGAGGTGGGTTGCTTCAGAGGGGAGCAACACAGCGAAGTTCAAACCCAGCGCACAAACGTGTCACATAACCAATGAGATGGAGGCGTTTGAGGAGCGCATGCTTTAGGAGTTCGCGACGATGCGGGAGGCGCAGAGCAAGCTGTCTGTGGCAACAAAGAGCTGCGACCGGCTGGAGGCGCTGGACACGAAGATGGAGGAGCAGTCCTTGCGCCTCGACCAAGTTCATGTGAACGTGAATCTCTCGTGCGACACCCTCGGCAAGGTCCAGCATGAGCAGGTGAGGAAGCAGAGCTCCGCAACTACGGGAGGCGCACGAACAATGGCCCACGTGCAACCCAGTTCGTTTGAAGGACTGCTTGGAGCGGCACATGGAGTCGCGGCACGCGCTCCCCATCGTCTCAATACAGGGTACGTGTCCAATCTGTATCCTTGTGGTGAGCAGGGTGCACATACTCAGCGCGAAGAGCAACTCGAAAGAGAAATTGGATGCCTAAGATGGATTTTTCGAAATTTGATGGCACAGGAGCAAAAGTATGGTTAGATCAGTGTGAGGCATTTTTCGTGATGTAGAGTATTCCAAATAGTTTCTGGATCACCTTGGCATCTCTGAACTTGACAGGAAACGCATAACATTGGTTTCAGTCTTACAAGCAATCAGGGTTATGGCCTTCATGGAAGCAGTTACGGGAAATTATTCTGGAAGAGTTTGATGTCAATGAGCATTGGGAATTGTTGCAATCTTTGATGCGGCTGAAACAAGTGGGGACAGTGGAGAACTACAAGAGCAAGTTCCATCAGCTAGTGTACAATATCAAGTTGTATGAACCATCCCTTAGTGATACTTTGTTGGTTACTTGGTTTATTATGGGGCTAAAAGACGAGTTGAGAGCATCTGTGGAAATGCAGCTACCAACAACAGTTCAGAAAGCAACTCTATATGCCACTGTGCAGGAAAGGATACTTGGGGTATGAAAAAGGCACAAAGACTTGTAACCACAAAGTGTACTCTAACAAATCAGATAGCATAAGTTCTTTTGCCTTTGGAGAGTTGTGGAAAGCAAAACAACTAAAAGAGTATAGGAGGGCAAATGGGTTATGTTATAGTTGAGGAGAATTTCTTTATCGAGGCCATGTGTGCACAAACTCCAGTGGTCGTGCAACTCAACTTAAAGTAGCTGAAGGAGGGGATATTCATGAAATCATTTCTGATGTTGTCTTAGATGCCTTATTGGAGGATCAGCCAGATGAAGGTCCTACCATCTCTGTTCAAGCATTGTCAGGTGTTGCTCATAAAAAAACCATCCAATTCAGGGCTCTCATTGGCAATCAGGTGGTGCTCATACTACTTGATTTTGGCAGCACTCATACTTTTGTTGATCAAGCACTTTTGGACAGAATTAAGCTGCCTATAGAAACCTTGTCTGAACCCTTGTCAGTTAAAGTAGCAAATGGTGACCAGTTGCAGTGCACTGATATGGTACCAAATGTGACTTCGTGGCTACAGGGACATCATTTTACCAGTCCCATGAAAGTGCTTCTGTTGGGAGGATACGATATAATTTTGGGCATGGACTAGTTGGAACAATGGGGAGTTATGTAGTGGGGTAGTTCCAACTTCTCCTGCTGAGTTGCAAGATATGTTTGCAGAACAGCTGGTAAAATGGGAGAAGGGCAATGACATTTGGGCTGTAGCTCTCATACAACCAGTGATCAACAAAGGGACTAAGCAGAACATTCCTGTGCAAATTCAAGAAGTTTTGGACAAATATACTGATGTATTTAGTGAGCCTAAAACTTTGCCACCAACTAGAGCTTTTGATCATGCTATCAATTTGATCCCCGGAGCTGTTCCAGTTAACAGTAGACCTTACACGTATTCTCCTCTTCAGAAAGATGAGATTGAAAGACAAGTCGATGAAATGCTCAAGGCTGGTCTCATTACACCTAGTTTGAGTCCTTTTGCTTGTCCAGTTCTTTTGGTCAAGAAAAAAGATGGATCCTGGAGGTTTTGTGAAGACTACAGAAATTTGAATGCTCTCACAAAGAAAGCAGATCTTCTTTACCAGTGGTAGATGAATTACTGGATGAATTGGCTGGTACTAAGTGGTTCACCAAGCTAGATTTGAGAGCAGGGTATCATCAAATTAGAATGCTACCTGAGGATGAGTATAAAACTGCCTTCAAGACTTACCATGGCCAGTTTCAGTTGAGAGTTGGTCCTTTTGGATTAGCAACAGCTCCTGGTACTTTTGAGCTACTTGGGAGGATTATGAAGTACTCAAGAAGCGTTTTCCGTCGATACCAACCTAAGGATCACCTGGTTGTCGAGGAGACGATACTTTGAGTATGCAGATACTGTCATTAGCTGTGAAGAGGAAGATAACACCAGGACATGGGCCACGAGTAGGCTAGAGTTATTGGGCCTAGAGCCTTGTACTGGTAGATTGGGCCAAGCTGGGTTATAAAACTCTAGCGCCTCGATGGTTATCGTTACGCTGTAATTGAACAAGTTCATTATAGCCACTCATTCTTCCTCCTCTAGCTATGGTCTCCTACCTTCTCTCCTCTCGCGCTGAAATCCCGTCTCTGCTCAGGAGACCTTCGACTCTATGCTTGTGTTGATTCTCATTAACTGTTATTGCTTAGGCTGTAGCACGACATTTGTTCGATTTGTTCTCGTGCGTCTTTTCTTCCGTGTACCACGGCGAGTTGTTCACCGCGGTAGTTGGCTTGATTGAATGAAGTAGCTGACGTAATCTTTCTTTGATTGGTTCAACTGCGAAGATGGAGGTTATTTTGCACATTGACGATGTGCGTTGCTCTGGATTTGATAGTGCCGCACTATGCAGGATGAACACGTGAGCGCACGCAGCAAATTCTTTCCATTATTTATGCAGTCTGATAGTGCATCAAATTTTGTCTTCCGGTGTTTAGCTGAATGGAAAATGCACTTGTTGGTGATAAGCTCAATCAGCGTGTAAGAAGAGAATTAGTCTTAACAAAGAAGAAGTGTGAGCAGCTCATTACATATAATTTGATTGATCGGCGGTAATATTTCTGAGCACCATCAGATGCATGCATTCTTAACTTTATTTTTGCTACTAGTGACCCAGAGAAATAAATGATGCTGCTTGTTCTTATAAGATTAACCAGTATTGGATATCATTGAATGGGAAAAAATTAGAAGTATATTCTCGACACTTTTAGGTCCATGGATGCTCGAGTAAGTAAGTAAACACTCTCTTCTATAACATGTTGCTAATCAGTATTTTTCAGTGTCATTGAATGGTTAGGTTCCAGTCTGCTACTTGAACCTGGCCATTTGGGAGAGCTTCTCAACAGCTTCAACCAAATGATCAAGCCTAGCAACGAATTGAATCAGTGGTGATGCGAAAGTCGCAAGCTACCGCGATGTGGTACTTTCAAGTGCATGCATCCTCGGAATCTTATCAGAAATGACATTTTCATTTTCATCTTCAATATCATCAATCTCCCGAGAAGGCCATGAATGCAGCCTCCTCTACTACCTTTTCATCATCTCATGGTAGGATTCAGGTTGTAGTGGCCCAGCTACTTGTGTTGTTATGTCTTCAGCCATCTTACTTTCTGGGTCATCATTTTGTTTGGTGTTGAGATTGAAAGTGACAACACTGGAGGTTTTCAGTTGTGGCTTGGCAGAGTTGTTTCATGATTTACAGTAAAGAGGTAGGAGTGCGGGTCAATTGATTTGTTGGAGATGCTCACTTGAGACATGCACATGCTTGAGTAGGCTTGTTTGAAGGCTCCACTTCATGTTGTTTACATACTTTTCCAAATGGTGCAATAACTCTGCTCCTTGGTTTGTGGCATCTAAGATCTCAGAGTGGAAGGCACATCTTAGGTTGTATGGTGCCTGCACAATGCAATGACTATATATATTTTTATGCAAATTAAGGTAGTGTGGTTTCCGTGAAGAGGAACAAGTTATCGCAACACAATGTGGGTAAGTATTTACCTTAGTTATGAAACCAAGGTTTATCGAACCAATAGGAATATCAACAACAACCGTCTTCAATGGATGCACATAAAAGAATAATCAACTTGCACCCAACGCGGGCAAGAGGGTTGTCAATTCCCTTGGTCTCGTTAGTTGCAAGCAAGTAAATGGCAGCAAGGTATTTAAGGTTTTGTAAATATATGGTGAATAGACCCGGGGGGCATAGTTTTCCCTAATGGCATCTCTCATGAAAACAACATACACTGGGTAAACAAATTACAATTGAGCAATTCATAGAAAAGAGGATAGTTATGCAATATTCACTGCAATGATCATGTGTATATAGGCATCACGTCCATAAACAAATAGGTCGAATCCTGCCTGCACCTATTACTATTACTCCACTCATCGACCATTATCTAGCATGCATCTAGAGTATTAAGTAAAAGAGAGTAATGTATGGAGAACGATGACATGATGTAGAGAAAGTAAACTCAAGCAATATTAATAAACCCCATCGTGTTATCGTTAGTAGTAGCAACACAAAGACGCATCTTGTCCCCTTCTTTCGTTTGGATATATAAATTTGACAGGTTGAACATACTATAACGCACCTCTCACCGAAGAAATATCAATCTAGTTGGCCAAACTATTTTAATAGATCGGAGAGAATTACGAAGCTTTCATAATCATAGACATAGGAATCATATTAGTATTCAGAGAAGACTCAAATATTTATCATGAATAATCTGAACATAAACCCGCAATTCATAAGATCCCAACAAACGCACCGCACAAAATGGTTACATCATATGGATCAAAGTGAAGATGCGATGATCATTGTATTGAAGATCAAGAGAGAGAGATTGTCATCTAGGTACTAGCCATGGTCCCGTAGGTGTGTGATGAACTACTCACACATCATCATGAGGGCAGCAAGGTTGATGAAGAGGCCCTCCATGATCGATCCGCCTCTGGCATTGTGCCGAAACGGAGCTCCAGATGGCCTCCCATCAAAACAAAGACTTGCGATGGCGTAAAAAGTGTTTCGGGGCTGCCTTTAGGTTTTTTGGGATATATGAGAATTTATAAGCCAGAGAACGGAGTCGGGAGAGCGTCGAGGGGCCCCACAAGCCATCAGGACGCTCCCCAGGTCACGCTGTGTTGGCTTGTGGGGCCCTCGGCTGGCCTCCAGCTTTCTTTGAATACTAGTTGGTCTTCTTTTGGTCTATAAAAAATCTCCAAAAAGTTTCAAGCCAATTTGACTTTGTTTGGTATTGAAAGCGTGAAAAGTGAAAAACATGCAGAAAACATCAACTCACACTAGGCACTGAATCAGTAGATTGTTGCTCAAAAATAATACAAATTGGTAAATAAATACCCAAAAAGTATCCTAGAATGATAATATATTACCACGGAATAATAAAAAATTAGAGATATGTTGGAGATGTATCAAGAATCCGGAAGCTTAATTTTTGCTCGTCCTCGAGTAGGTAAATGATAAAAATAGATTTTTTGATGTGACATGCTACCCATTATGTAACCGTATGCATGTATGCTCATTGAGAAACGAATAACAAACATTAACATAGCTATACTTATAAGTATAAACAAAAAAATCATTAATCTTTCAAAGTATACGATCCTCGAAGATTGTTTTACCCCCATTCATCTTATTATATTAACAAGGCATGGCTCCATCTTCACCACATTAATACAAATCTGAAGCACCACGGTGCCCAACTGAGGCAATTGGATCGTGCTTTTTCAATATGCATCAACTTTTTATTCTTCACGCAATACATGAGTGTGAACCATTGTACATAGCATATAGGTGGAATAGAATATGGTGGTAGCTATCAAAGGGGTAAAAAGTGGAGAAGATAATCTCACATCAACTAGGCATACCAACGGGCTATGGAGATGCCCGTCAATAGATATTGATGCATGGAGTAGGGATTGCCATGCAAATGATGGACTAGAGCTATAAATGCATGAAAGCTCAACTGAAGCTAAGTGGGGTGTGCATCCAACTTGCTTGTTCATGAAGACCTCGGGCATTTGAGGAAGCCCGTCTTCGGAATAAACAAGCCAAGTTTATGAAAAAGTGATTCCCACTAGCATATGAATGATATAACATGGAACTCTCTATATAAAGAACAAGGTGTCACTTTGAGGCACAAGTGTGGTAAAGGATAGTACCAAAGTTCCTTCTTTCTTTTTATTGCATTCATTTTTATGGTGGGCTCAACTGGCCTCCCACATTTGTTATTTCCTCACTAGGACAATATTCTAATAATGATGATCATCACACTTTTATTTACTTACAACTCAATATGAACACTAATAGGATGATATGACTCTGTATGAATGCCTCTGGCAGTATATGTGGCAGCGCGTCCACGTGGTCTGTCTCCTCCTCGTCCGATCTCCCTTGTGTTGGGTAATGTAGCATGGGAAACAAAAACAATTCCTAGGCACACGCAATACCTATCCATGGTGATGATCATCTAGGAGAGGGGAGAGTGAATCTACATACCCTTGTAGATCGCTAAGCGGAAGCGTATATAACGCGGTTGATGTAGTGGAACATCTTTGTGATCCAAATCGCAGCCCGTCCCGCGATCTCATCATGATCCGTCCCGCGATCCCATACGATCCATCCCGATCTAGTGCCGAACGGACGGCACCTCCGCGTTCAACACACGTACAGCTCGATAACTATCCTCGCCTTCTTGATCCGGCAAGAGGGGCAGAGAGTTAGATGATTTCGTCAGCACGACAGTGTGGTGGTGGTAGTGGTGAACTAATCCAGCAGGGCTTCACCTAAGCACTGCCGAACTAGACTAGAGGAGAAACAGATCTAGAGAGAGAGGCAGCCGTGGCTGATTTCTGTGTCTCAAAACCCTCAAAACCTCTAGTTTATATAGGAGGAGGGAGAGGAGGCAGCCTTGGTCACTACTCCAAGGAGAAGGGGTCGACCGAACCCTACAAGGAAGAGTCCACCTTCCCACAAGGGAGATGGACTACTTTGGGAGGACTCCTCCTTCCTTTCCTTTTAAAGGACTTTTGCCTTTTATCTCCACTCCTAGCCGCATGTGCTTTTGAGAGAGGCTTCGGCCAGCCCACCAGGGGCTGGTCCACCTCCTCTCACATCCCATAAGGTTCTTGGTTCATCACACCCCTCCCGGTTGTCCCCCGGCACCCTCCCGGCACTCCCGGTACATTACCGATGAGCCCGAAACTTTTTCGGTGACCAAAACAGGACTTCCTATATATCAGTCTTTACCTCTGGACCATTCTGGAGCTTCCCGTGATGTCCAGGATCTCATTCGGGACTCCGAACAACCTTCGTCCACCAAAATCTATAACTCAACTATACTGAAACGTCACCAAACCTTAAGTGTGCAGACCCTGCGGGTTCGAGAACTATGCAGACATGACCTGAGACACTCTCCAGTCAATAACCAATAGCGGGACCTGGATGCCCATATTGGCTCCTACATATTATACGAAGATCTCTATTGGTTGAACCTCTATGTCAAGGATTCACTTAATCCCGTATATTGTTCCCTTTGTCCTTCAGTACGTTACTTGCCCGAGATTCGATCATCGGTATCTCCATACCTAGTTCAATCTCGTTACTGGCAAGTCTCTTTACTTGTTTTGTAATACAAGATCCCGCGACTAAATCCTTAGTCACATTGCTTTCAAGGCTTGTTGTGATGTTGTATTACCAAGTGGGCCCCGAGATACCTCTCCGTCACATGGAGTGACAAATCCCAGTCTTGATCCATGCCAACCCAACAAACACCTTCGGAGATACCTCTAGAGCACCTTTATAGTCACCCAGTTACGTTGCGACGTTTGATACACACAAGGTATTCCTACGGTGTCCGGGAGTTGCATGATCTCATGGTCATAGGAACATATACAATGACATGCAGAAAATAGTAGCAATAAACTGACGCGATCACATGCTACGTTTATAGTTTGCATCTTGTCCATCACATCATTCTCCTAATGATGTGATCCCGTTATCAACTGACAACACATGTCTATGGCCAGGAAACCTTGACCATCTTTGATCAATGAGCTAGTCAACTAGAGGCTCACTAGGGGTAGTGTGTCGTCTATGTATCCACACATGTATTTGAGTTTCCAATCAATGCAGTTCTAGCATGGATAATAAATGATTATCATGAACAAGGAAATATAATAATAACCAATTTATTATTGCCTCTAGGGCATATTTCCAATAGTTTCCCACTTGCACTAGAGTCAATAATCTAGTTCACATCACTATGTGATTGTAATGAATCTAACACACATACAGTTCTGGGGTTCGATCATGTCTTGCTTGTGAGAGAGGTTTTTAGTCAACATGTATGAACCTTTCAGATTTGTGTGTGCTTTACAAATCTCTATGTCATCCTATAGATGCTGCTACCACGCGTCATTTGGAATAATTCCAACCGACTGCTCCACTATATGAATCCGGTTTACTACTCAAAGTCATTCGGATTAGTCTCAAAGCTTGCATCGATGTAACCCTTTACGACGAACTCTTTTATCACCTCCATAATCGAGAAAAAATTCTTTAGACCACTAGTTACTACGGATAAATTGTGACCGCTGTCCAGTAATCCATTCCTGGATCACTTATGTACCCCTTGACAGATTCATGGCAAGGAACACATCAGGTGCGGTACACAATATATCATACAATAGAGCCTACGACTAATGCATAGGGGACGACCTTCGTCCTTTCTCTTTCTTCTGCCATGGCCGAGCTTTGAGTCTTACTGAAATTCCGCCACAGCCAAGAACTCCTTCGTTGTCAATCTATTTTGAACTCCTTCAAAAACTTGTCAAGGCATGCATTTCGTTGAAAGTTCTATTAAGCGGTTTGATCTATCTCCATAGATCTTGATGCTCAATGTTCAAGTAGCTCAATCCAGGTTTTCCTTTGAAAAAACTTCTTTCAAACAACCCTTTATGCTTTCTAGAAATTCTACATTATTTCCGATCAACAATATGCCAACCACATATACTCATCGGAAATTCTATAGTGCTCCCACTCACTTACTTGGAAATACAAGTTTCTCATAAACTTTGTATCGATACAAATGCTTTGATCACCTCATCAAAGCGCATATTCTAACTCCGAGATACTTACTCCAGTCCTTAGAAGGATCGCTAGAGTTTGCATACTAGTTAGCATCCTTAGGATCGTCAAAAACCTTCTGCTTGTATCACATACAACCTTTCCTCAAGGAAACCGTCGAGGAAACAATGTTTTGACATCCATCTGCAAGCTTTCATAAGAAAAATGCAGCAGCTGCTAACAAAATTCCAACAGACTTTTAGTATCGCTACGAGTGGGAAAGTATCATTGCGGTCAACTCCTTGAACTTGTCGAAAACTTCTTTGCAACAAGTCGAGCTTTCTAAATGGTTACATTTACCATCATCGGTCGTCTTCCTTTTAAAGATCCGTCTGCACTTAATAGTCTTACGACCATCAAGTAGCCCTTCCTAAGTCCACACTTTGTTTTCGTTCATGGATCCTCTCTCGGATTTCATGGCCTCCAGCCATTAATCGGAATCCAGGCCCACCATTGCTTCTAAGACAAGGTTACCGTACCACTCTGGAGTTGTGCATGACCTTGTCGACCTACGAAGTTTGTAGTAACTTGATCCGAAGCTTCATGATCACTATCATCAGCTTCCACTTCAATTGGTGTAGGCGCCACATGAACAATTTCCTGCGCCCTGCTACATACTGGTTGAAGTGACGGTTCAATAACCTCATCAAGTTCCACCATCCTCCCACTCAATTCTTTCGAGAGAAACTTTTCCTCGAGAAAGGACCCGTTTTTAGAAACAAACACTTTGCTTTCAGATCTGAGATAGGAGGTATATCCAACTATTTAGGGTGTCCTATGAATATGCATTTATCCGCTTTCGGTTCGAGCTTATCAAGCTGAAACTTTTTCACATAAGCGTCGCAGCCCCAAACTGTTAAGAAATGACAACTTAGGTTTCTCCAAACCATAGTTCATACAGTGTCATATCAACGGAATTACGTGGTGCCCTATTTTAAAGTGAATGCGGTTGTCTCTAATGACTAACCCAAAAACGATAGTGGTAATTCGATAAGAGACATCATAGTATGCACCATATCCAATAGGGACCGTCTATGACGTCCGGGCACACCATCACACTATGGTTCTCCAGGTGGCATGAGTTGTGAAACAATTTTCACATTGTCTGAAATATGTATCAAACTCGCAACTCAGATATTCATCTCTATGATCATATCGTAGACATTTCATCCTCTTGTCATGACGATCTTCAACTTCACTCTGAAATTACTTGAACCTTTCAATAATTCAGACTTGTGTTTCATTCAAGTAAATATACTAGTATCTACTTAAATTATCTATGAAGTAAGAACATAACGATATCCACTACGTGCCTCAACACTCATTGGACTGCATGCATCAAAATGCATTACTTCCAATAAGTTACTTTCTTGTTCCATCTTACTGGAAAATGAGGCCTTCAGTCATCTTGCCCGTGTGGCATGATTTGCAAGTCTCAAGTGATTCATAATCAAATGAGTCTAAAAAATCCATCTGCATGGAGTTTCTCCATGCGTTTACACCAATAGGCATGGTTCCCATGTCTCAAACAATTCAAAAACGAGTTAGTCCAAAGATCCATCAGCATGGAACTTCTTCATGCGTTTTATACCAACATGACTTAAGCGGCAATGCCACAAGTAAGTGGTACTATCATTACTACTTTGTATCTTTTGGCATCAATGTTATGAATATGTGTATCACTACGATCAAGATTCAATAAACCATTCATATTGGGTGCAAAACCATTGAAGGTATTATTCAAGGAAACAGAATAATCATTATTCTCTTTAAATAAATAATTGTATTGCTTTAAACACGATCTAACCCTGTTCATGCTCAATGCAAACACCAAATAACATTTATTTAGGTTCAACACTAATCTTGATGGTAGAGGGAGCGTGCGATGTTTGGTCACATCAACCTTGAAATTTCTT
This sequence comes from Hordeum vulgare subsp. vulgare, assembly GCF_904849725.1. Classification (NCBI taxonomy): domain Eukaryota; kingdom Viridiplantae; phylum Streptophyta; class Magnoliopsida; order Poales; family Poaceae; genus Hordeum; species Hordeum vulgare. The sequence goes on from NC_058520.1 coordinate 121,543,690, forward strand.
CCAACACATCATCACCTCACCCTTCCTAGTATTTGTTTATTCTGTAGCTTGTATTTCAAGTTACTAACACTTAGCAACCAAATAGGTATCCAATACCCTGGTGCTACTAGGAGTACTAGTAAAGTACACATCAATATCATGTATATCCAATATACTTTTGTCGACTTTGCCAGTCTTTTCATCTACCAAGTAACTAGGGTAGTTACGCTCCAGTGACCGTTCCCCTCATAATAGAAGCACTTAGTCTCGGGTTTGGGTTTAACCTTGGGTTTCTTCACTAGAGCGGCAACTGATTTGCCTTTCATGAAGTATCCCTTCTTTCCCTTACCCTTCGCAAAACTAGTGGTTTTACTAACCATCAACACTTGATGCTCCTACTTGATTTCTACTTTCGCGGTGTCAAACATCGCGAATAGCTCAAGGATCATCATATCTATCCCTGATATGTTATAGTTCATCACGAAGCTCTGTAGCTTGGTGGCAGTGACTTTGGAGAACTATGTCAATCACTATCTTATCTAGAAGATCAACTCCCACTCGATTCAAGCGATTGTAGTACTCACACAATTTGAGCACATGCTCAATGATTGAGATTTTCTCCCTTACTTCGCAGGCCAAGATAGTTGTCGGAGGTCTCATACCTCTTGACGTGAGCACGAGCCCGAAATCCCAATTTCAACTCTTGGAACATCTCATATGTTCTGTGACGTTCAAAATGTCTTCGGCGCCTTAATTCTAAGCTGATAAGTATTACACACTTAACTATCATGTAGTCAGCAAAAACGTGTATGTCAGATGTTCGGAACATCCACAGACGACGTTCGGGGTTCAGCACACCGAGCGGTGCATTAAGGACATAAGCCTTGTGTGCAGCAATGAGGACAAACCTCAGTTTATGGACCCGGTCCGCATAATTGCTACTATCATCTTTCAAGTAAGTTTTCTCTAGGAACATATCAAAAACAGTAGAGCTACAACGCAAGCTACAACATAATTTGCAAAGACCTTTTGACTATGTTGATGATAAAGAGTTCAATTAATCATATTAGTTAAGAACTCCCACTCAAATTGACATCCCTCTAGTCATGCGAGTGTCGCATGATCCAAATTCACTAACTCAAGTCCGATCATCACGTGAGTTGAGTATAGTTTCAATGGTGAACATCTCTATGTTGATCATATCAACTATATGATTCATGCTCGACCTTTCAGTCTCTTGTGTTCCGAGGCTATGTCTGTACATACTAGGCTCGTCAAGTTTAACCTGAGTGTTCCGCGTGTGCACCTGTTTTGCACCCGTTGTATGTGAACGTTGATTCTAAGACACCCGATCATCACGTGGTGTCTCGAAACGATGAACTATCACAACGGTGCATAGTCGGGGAGAACACAATTTTATCTTGAAATTTTGGTGAGGGATCACCTTATAATGCTACCATCGTCCTAAGCAAAACAAGGTGCATAAAAAGATTAACATCACATGCAAATCATAAGTGACATGATATGGCCATGAACTTGTGGTTCTTGATCTCCATCATCAAAGCACCGACATGATCTCAATCGTCACCGGCGCCTCACCATGATCTCTGATACATCCATTTTGCATCATGTTTTCATGTTGATATTTATCCCTTCTTGGGCTGTCATTTCACTTCACGGTACAATTCTTATGCCTTTTCTCTCTTATTTTGCAAGGTTTACATGAAGAGGGAGAATGCCGGCAACTGGAATTCTGGCATGACAGTGGAGCAAAGTTGAGATACCTATAATGCGCAACTCCAAACGCCGTAAAAATCAACGAGGATTTTTTCCTGATTTATCAAAAATACTGGGCCGAAGAAGTGCCAGAGGGGCACCAGGGGGTGCCCACAAGCATGCACGGCGCGACCACCCCCTAGGCCACGCCATGAGGGCTTGTGGGCAGCCCACTGTCCCATTTGATCCCCTCTTTTTCTATATGGAGGGTTTCGTCCAGGAAAAAAATCAAGGAGGAGCTTTTTCGTGGTTTCGCCGCCGCCACGAGGCGGAACTTGAGCAGAACCAATCTAGAGCTCCGGCAGGACGATCCTGCCGGGGAAACTTCCCTCCTGGAGGGGGAAATCATCGCCATCGTCATCACCAACACTCCTCTCATCGGAGCGGACTCGTCACCATCAACATCTTCATCAACACCATCTCATCTCCAAACCCTAGTTCATCACTTGTAACCAATCTCCGTCTCGCGACTCCGATTGGTACTTGTAAGGTTGCTAGTAGTGTTGATTAATCTTTATAGTTCATGCTAGCTGGATTACTTGGTGGAAGAGTTTATGTTCAGATCCTTGATCCTACTCATTACCTCTCTGGTCATGGATATGATTATGCTTTGTGAGTAGTTACTTTTGTTCCTGAGGACATGGGATAAGTCATGCTAATAGTAGTCATGTGAATTTGGTATTCGTTCGGTATTTTGATGTGTTGCGTGTTGTTTTTCCTCTAGTGGTGTTATGTGAACGTCGACTACATAACACTTCAGCATTATTTGGGCCTAGAGGAAGGCATTGGGAAGTAGTAAGTAGATGATGGGTTGCTAGAGTGACAGAAGCTTAAATCCTAGTTTATGCGTTACTTCGTAAGGGCTGATTCGGATCCACTAGTTTAATGCTATGGTTAGACTTTGTCTTAATTCTTCTTTCGTAGTTGCGGATGCTTGAGAGAGGGGTTAATCATATGTGGGATGCGTGTACAACTAAGAGCAGTACCCAAGCGCCGTTCCACCCACATATCAAACTATCAAAGTAACGAACGCGAATCATATGAACATGATGAAAACTAGCATGACAGAAATTCCCGTGTGTCCTCGGGAGCGTTTTTCCTCCTATAAGACTTTGTCCAGGCTTTTCCCTTGATACAAAAGGGATTGGGCCACTTTTCTGCACCGTTGCTACTTTTGTTACTTGTTGCTTGCTACGAATCATCTCACCACACAATCACTTGTTACCGACAATTTCAGTGCGTGCAGATTTTACCTTGCTGAAAACCACTTGTCAGATCCTTCTGCTCCTCGTTGGGTTCGACAATCTTACTTATCGAAAGGACTACGATTGATCCCCTATACTTGTGGGTCATCAAGACTCTTTTCTGGCGCCGTTGCCGGGGAGTGAAGCGCCTTTGGTAAGTGGAACTTGGTAAGGAAACATTCATATAGTGCGCTGAAATTTGTTGTCACTTGTCACGATGGATACTAATCCTTTCAGGGCTTGTTAGGGGTATCTTCACCTAGAACGGAAGCACAAAGAGTTGCTCCTCAACCTGCTGCACCTACTGAAAATATTTGCTTTGAATTTCCTTCGGGTATGCTTGAGAAACTGTTGGCTAATCCTTTTACTGGAGATGGAACATCACATCCAGACTTGCATCTGATCTATGTAGATGAAGTTTGTGGTTTATTTCAACTTGCAGGTGTGCCCAAGGATGAGGTCAAGAAGAAGGTCTTTCCTTTATCTTTGAAGGATAAGGCGTTGACATGGTATAGGCTATGTGATGATATTGGATCATGGGACTACAATCGGTTGAAATTGGAATTTCATCAAAAGTTTTATCCTATGCATTTAGTACATCGTGATCGGAATTATATTTATAATTTTTGGCCTCGTGACAGAGAAAGCATCGCTCAAGCTTGGGGGAGGCTTAAATCAATGCTATATTCATGCCCCAATCATGAGCTCTCGAGAGAAATCATCATTCAGAACTTCTATGCTCGGCTTTCTCATGATGAACGCACCATGCTTGACACTTCTTGTACCGGTTCTTTTATGAAGAGAGATATTGACTTCAAATGGAATTTATTGGAGAGAATTAAACGCAACTCTGAAGATTGGGAGCTTGAAGAAGGTAAAGAGTCAGGTATGAATTTCACGTTTGATTGCGTTAAATCCTTTGTTGAGACAAATACTTTTTGTGACTTTAGCGCTAAGTATGGACTTGACTCTGAGATAGTAGCTTCATTGTGTGAATCATTTGCTGCTCATATTGATCTCCCCAAAGAGAAGTGGTTTAAATATCATCCTCCTTTAGAAGTCAATGTAGTTAAACCCACTCCAGTTGAAGAGAAAGTCAATGCCTATAATGATCCTGTGGTTCCTAGTGCTTACATTGAGAAACCACCTTTCCCTGTTAGGATAAAGGATCATTCTAAAGCTTCAACTATAATACGTAGAGGCTATATTAGAACACCTACACCCCCTGAGAAAATTAGAGTTGAACCTAGCATTGCTATTATCAAAGATCTTCTGTCTGAAGAAGTTGAGGGACATAATATTCACTTCTGTGAAGATGCTGCTAGAATTGCTAAACCTCACGCTAGAGACAAACATAGGCATGTTGTTGGCATGCCCGTGGTTTCTGTTAAGATAGGAGATCATTGTTATCATGGTTTATGTGATGTGGGTGCTAGTGTTAGTGCAATACCTCAATCCTTATACGATGAAATCAAAGATGAGATTGCACCTGTTGAGATAGAGCCTATTGATGTCACTATTCAACTTGCCAATAGAGATACTATCTGCCCTGTGGGAATTGTTAGGGATGTTGAAGTCTTGTGTGGTAAAACGAAGTATCCTGCTGATTTCCTCGTTCTTGCTACCGCTCAAGATAGCTTTTGTCCCATCATATTTGACAGACCATTCCTCAATACCGTCAATGCTCATATTGACTGGGAGAAGCAAACTGTCACTTTTGGGTTTGAAGGTGTGTCACATGAGTTCAATTTCTCCAAGTTTGCTAGACAACCTCATGAAAAATAGTTGCCTAGTAAGGATGAAACTATTGCCTTAGCTTCTATTGCCATGCCTCCTACTAATCCCTTAGAGCAATACTTGCTTGAGCATGAAAATGATATGCATATGGATGAAAGGGATGAGATAGATAGAGTTGTCTTAGAACAATATCCTATCCTTAAGAATAACTTGCATGTTGAACTGCTTGGGGATCCACCCCCACCAAAGGGTGATCCTGTGTTCGAGCTTAAACAGTTGCCTGATACTCTTAAGTATGCCTATCTTGATGAAAAGGAGATATATCTTGTTATTATTAGTGCTAGCCTCTCAGAGCATGAAGAAAAGAAGTTACTAAAAACTCCGAGGAAGCACCGTGCTGCAATTGGATATACTCTTGATGATCTTAAGGGCATTAGTCCCACTCTATGCCAGCACAAGATTAAAACTGATAATGATTTCAAACCATTTGCTGATCATCAAAGGAGATTAAATCCTAAGATGAAAGAAGTAGTGAGAAAATAAATACTAAAGCTCCTGGAAGCAGGTATTATCTATCTTGTTGCTCATAGCGATTGGGTGAGTCCGGTGCATTGCGTCCCTAAGAAGGGAGGCATTACCGTTGTCCCTAATGATAAGGATGAATTGATCCCACACAGGATTATTACTGGCTATAGGATGGTGATCGATTTTAGGAAACTGAATAAAGCCACTAGGAAATATCATTACCCTCTGCCTTTTATCGACCAAATGCTAGAAAGGCTGTCTAAACACACACACTTATGCTTTCTAGACGGTTCTTCTGGTTTCTTCCAAATACCAGTTGCACAATCTGATCAGGAGAAAACCACTTTCACCTGCCCTTTCGGTACCTTTGCTTATAGACGTATGCCTTTTGGCTTGTGTAATGCACCTGCCACCTTTCAAAGATGTCTGATGGCTATATTCTCTGACTTTTGTGAAAAAATTGTCGAGGTATTCATGGATGACTTTTCCGTTTACAGGTCTTCTTTTGATGATTGCCTCAGCAACCTTGATCGAGTCTTGCAGAGATGTAAAGACACCAATCTTGTCTTGAATTGGGAGAAGTGCCACTTTATGGTAAATGAAGGCATCGTCTTAGGACATAAAATTTCCGAAAGAGGCATTGAAGTCGATAAGGCTAAGGTTGATGCAATCGAGAAAATGCCATACCCCACAGATATCAAAGGTATAAGAAGTTTCATTGGTCATGCTGGTTTCTATAGAAGGTTCATTAAAGATTTCTCTAAGATTTCTATGCCTCTTACCAATCTCTTGCGAAAGGATATTCCTTTTGTTTTTGACGATGATTGTGAGGAAGCCTTCGAAATACTTAAGAGGGCTTTGATAACTGCACATATTGTTCAACCACCTGATTGGAACTTACCTTTTGAAATCATGTGTGATGCTAGTGATTATGCTGTTGGTGCTGTTCTAGGGCAAAGAGTCAATAAGAAGTTGAATGTTATTCACTACGCTAGTAAAACTCTAGACAATGCCCAAGGAAACTATGCCACTACGGAAAAGGAATTTTTAGCAGTCGTGTTTGCATGTGAAAAGTTCAGGTCTTACATAGTTGATTCCAATGTCACTATTCACACTGATCATGCTGCTATTAAGTACCTCATGGAGAAGAAGGACGCTAAACCTAGACTTATCACATGGGTTCTCTTGCTACAAGAATTTGATTTGCACGTTGTTGACAGAAAGGGTGCTGATAACCCCGTAGCAGATAACTTGTCTAGGTTGGAGAATGTTCTTGATGACCCACAACCTATTGATGATTGCTTTCCTGATGAGCAATTGAATGTCATCAATGCTTCACGTAGTGCACCGTGGTATGCTGATTATGCAAACTATATCGTTGCCAAATACATACCACCTAGTTTCACGTACCAGCAAAAGAAGAAATTCTTCTTTGACTTGAGACATTACTTTTGGGATGATCCCCACCTTTATAAGGAAGGAGTAGATGGTGTTATTAGACGTTGTGTACCTGAACATGAACAGGGACAGATCCTACAGAAGTGTCACTCCGAGGCCTACGGAGGACACCATGCGGGAGATAGAACTGCACACAAGGTATTGCAATCAGGTTTCTATTGGCCCACTCTCTTCAAGGATGCACGTAAGTTTGTCTTGTCTTGTGACGAATGTCAAAGAATAGGTAATATTAGCAAACGTTAGGAAATGCCTATGAACTATTCACTTGTCATTGAACCATTTGATGTCTGGGGCTTTGATTATATGGGACCTTTTCCAAAATCCAACGGGTATACTCACATCTTAGTTGCTGTAGATTACGTCACTAAGTGGGTATAAGCTATCCCCACTAGTAGTGCTGATCACAACACTTCTACCAAGATGCTGAAAGAAGTTATCTTCCCTAGATTTGGAGTCCCTAGATATCTAATGACCGACGGTGGTTCACACTTCATTCATGGTGCTTTCCGTAAAACGCTTGCTAAGTACGATGTCAACCATAGAATTGCGTCTCCCTATCACCCTCAATCCAGTGGTCAAGTAGAGCTAAGCAATAGAGAGATTAAATTGATTCTGCAAAAGACTGTCAATAGGTCTAGAAAGAATTGGTCTAAGAAGCTCAATGATGCATTGTGGGCTTATAGAACTACCTATAATAATCCCATGGGCATGTCTCCGTACAAAATGGTGTACGGTAAAGCATGTCATTTACCTCTTGAGCTAGAGCACAAAGCTTATTGGGAAATCAAAGAGCTCAACTTTGATTTCAAAATTGCCGGTGAGAAGAGGTTATTTGACATTACCTATCTTGATGAATGGAGAACTCGGGCATATGAGAATGCCAAGCTGTTCAAAGAGAAGGTTAAGAGGTGGCATGATAAGAGGATACAAAAGCGTGAGTTCAATGTAGCTGATTATGTCTTGTTATATAACTCTCGTTTAAGATTCTTTGCAGGCAAGCTTCTCTCTAAATGGGAAGGTCCCTATGTTGTTGAGGAAGTATATCGTTCAGGTGCTATCAAGATCAACAACACGGAAGGTAATTGTCCGAGAGTTGTAAATGGGTAGAGAATCAAGCATTATATCTCACGTACTCCCATAAATGTTGAAAGCAATATCATCAATACCATAACTCCGGAGGAATACCTAAGGGATGTTTATCAACCTATTTCAGACTCCGAAAACGAAGAGGTATGTGATTCGGTAAGAAAACAGAGTCCAAAACTTTTCAAGTAGGAAATTTTCTCCGTTTTGGAATATTTGAAAAAATACAAAAATTGGAAGTAGTCCGGAAAGTGCGCGAGGAGGCGACAAGCCTGCACGGCGCGGGCCCACCCCCTGGCCACGCCGTTAGGGCTTGTGGCCACCTCATGCGCCTCCCGGACTCCGTTTTCGTGCAGGGTACTCCTTCTGGTCTGGAAAAAATCATTATATATACTCCCGTTTGGTCTCACCCCTTCATCACGCAGATTTCCTCTCTTTTTCGTTTCGAGCCTGTTTTCTGTCGCAGATCTCCAAGACATAAATCAAAGATTAATGGCCCTCTTGGAGTCAAAGATTGCAACAACTCCACCTCCATCACCACCAAAGGAAGACAACTAAAACATGGGTATGGGCAATCCCCTTGGCTTGTGCCAAGCTTGGGGGAGTTGCCCCGGAATCGTATCACCATCACATCTTTTGCCTTTACCTTTGTTTTAGTTTTCCTTTTCAGTTTTCTCTTTCTCTAGTAGTTTAAAAGTCTTAGTGTTTTAGTCTTGAGTTTTGCTTTGTGTCACCCCCGATGTATTCGAGCTCGTGAGCCATATAATAGAGAGTGTCTTAGTTGAAGGGCTTTGCCTCTTGCCATGATCAAAAGAGTGAGAATAGAACAAAAGCATGAAAGATCATGTAATGATCTTATGGGAAGTGATGGCTTCACATATAAAAAGAATGAGGATTGAAACTTGTTGAGGGTAGGCAAACGTAGACCTTGGTCATTGTTGCAATTAATAGCAAGTGATAAAGAAGGAGAGGTTCACATATAAATATATCATCTCTGACACCATCTATGATTGTGAACACTCACTAAACTATTACATGCCTAGAATTAGATGTTGGACAAGGAAGACAACATAATGAATTGTGTTTGCTTGGTTCCGAAAAATGTTATATGATTAGAGATCCCTTAGCATGTGACGATTGCTTCCACCTCATATTATCCAAACCTCCCGCACTAAGTAGAGATGCTACTTGTGCATCCATAAACCTTCAACCCCGGTTTTGCCATGAGTGTCCACCATACCTACCTATGGATTGAATAAGATCCCTCAAGTAAGTTGTCATCGGTGCAAGCAATAAAAATTGCTCTCTAATATGTATGATCTATTAGTGTGTGGAAAATAAGTTTTATACGAACCTGTGACGAGGAAGACATAAAAGCGACAGACTGCATAATAAAGTTCCTTATCACAGGGGGCAATATAAAGTGACGTTCCTCTGCACTAAGAGGACACGCATCCAAACCTCAAAAGCGCATGACAACCTTTGCTTCCCTCTGCGAAGGGCCTATTTTGTACCTTTACTTTTTTCCCTTGAAAGAGTCATGGTGATCTTCACCAATTCCTTATTTCGCCTTTGTCTTGGCTAACGTCATATGCTTGGGAAAGATCTATATTCATATGTCAACTTGGAGGTAGGCATTCATGAATTATTATTGTTGACATTACCCTTGAGGTAAGCAGTTGGGAGGCAAAACTATAAGCCCCTATCTTTCTCTATGTCCAGCTGAAACTTTGATCTCATGAGTACCACATGAGTTGTAGCAATTGTAGAGAACGAAAGAATGATTGAGTATGTGGATTTGCTTTACAAGCTCTTATTTGACTCTTTCTGATGTTGTGATAAATTGCAATTGCTTCAATGACTAAAGGCTATCGGTTGTTACTTCTCGGTAAGGTTCTTGATCTAGGCTTTACTTTGTGAAGAAATTATCACTTTAGCATGAGAGATTATATGTTGGTATTGCTGTTCTGATCATGATCATGATGCATGCATGTTTGTATCTTGTTTTGTCGACACCTCTCTCCCTAAACATGTGGACATATTTATTGAGCTAGGCTTTCGCTTGAGGACAAGCGAGGTCTAAGCTTGGGGGAGTTGATACGTCCATTTTGCATCATGTTTTCATGTTGATATTTATTGCTCCTTGGGCTGTTATTTCACATCACGGTACAATTCTTATGCCTTTTCTCTCTTATTTTGCAAGGTTTACATGAAGAGGGAGAATGCCAACAACTGGAATTCTGGCCTGAAAGTGGAGCAAAGTTGAGATACCTATTCTGCGCAACTCCAAATCCCGTAAAAATCAATGAGGATTTTTTTTTCCCGATTTATCAAAAATACTGGGCCGAAGAAGTGCCACAGGGGCACCAGGGGGTGCCCACAAGCCAGCACGGCGCAACCACCCTCCCAGGCTGCGCCATGAGGGCTTGTGGGCAGACCACTGGCCCACTTGCTCCCCTCTTTTGCTATATGGAGGGTTTTGTCCAGGAAAAAATCAAGGAGGAGATTTTTCGTGGTTTCGCCGCCGCCACGAGGCGGAACTTGAGCAGAACCAATCTAGAGCTCCGGCAGGACGATCCTGCCGGGGAAACTTCCCTCCCGGAGGGGGAAATCATCGCCATCGTCATCACCAACACTCCTCTCATCGGAGGGGACTCGTCACCATCAACATCTTCATCAACACCATCTCATCTCCAAACCCTAGTTCATCACTTGTAACCAATCTCCGTCTCGCGACTCCGATTGGTACTTGTAAGGTTGCTAGTAGTGTTGATTACTCTTTGTAGTTGATGCTAGTTGGATTACTTGGTGGAAGAGTTTATGTTCAGATCCTTGATGCTACTCATTACCTCTCTGGTCATGGATATTATTATGCTTTGTGAGTAGTTACTTTTGTTCCTGAGGACATGGGATAAGTCATGCTAATAGTAGTCATGTGAATTTGGTATTCATTCGGTATTTTGATGTGTTGCATGTTGTTTTTCCTCTAGTGGGGTTATGTGAACGTCGACTACATAACACTTCACCATTATTTGGGCCTAGAGGAAGGCATTGTGAAGTAGTAAGTAGATGGTGGGTTGCTAGAGTGACAGAAGCTTAAACCCTAGTTTATGCGTTACTTAGTAAGGGGCTGATTTGGATCCACTAGTTTAATGCTATGGTTAGACTTTGTCTTAATTATTCTTTCGTAGTTGTGGATGCTTGCGAGAGGGGTTAATCATAAGTGGGATGCTTGTCCAAGTAAGGGCAGTACCCAAGCGCCGGTCCACCCACATATCAAACTATCAAAGTAACGAACGCGGATCATATGAACATGATGAAAACTAGCATGACAGAAATTTCCGTGTGTCCTCGGGAGCGTTTTTTCTCCTATAAGACTTTGTCCAGGCTTGTCCCTTGCTACAAAAGGGATTGGGCCACTTTGCTGCACCATTGCTACTTTTGTTACTTGTTGCTTGCTACGAATCATCTCACCACACAATCACTTGTCACCGACAATTTCAGTGCGTGCAGATTTTACCTTGCTGAAAACCACTTGTCAGATCCTTCTGCTCCTCGTTGGGTTCGACACTCTTACTTATCAAAAGGACTACGATTGATCCCCTATACTTGTGGATCATCAATCTCCATCATCATGATCTACATCATTGTGCTACCATCGAGGTTGTCGCGTTAACTATGATGTTACTACTAAAGCTACTACTAGTGATAAAGCAAAACATCTCCAAGCGCAAAATATTCAAAGACAACCTTATGGCTCCTGCCGGTTGCCGTAGCATCGACGTGCAAGCCGATATTTAACTATTACAACATGATCATCTCATACATCCAATATATCATATCATGTCTTTGGCCATATCACATCACATGCATACCCTGCAAAAACAAGTTAGACGTCCTCTAATTTGTTGTTGCGTGTTTTACGTGGCTGTTATGGGTATCTAGTATGATCGCATCTTACTTACGCAAAACCACAACGGTGATATGCGAGTTGCTATTTAACCTTCTCCAAGGACCGCCTCTGTCAAATCCGATTCAACTAAAGTTGAAAAACAGAAAACTACCAGTCATCTTTATGCAACAAGTTGCATGTCAATCGATGAAACCGGTCTCTCGTAAGCGTACGAGTAAAGTTGGTCTGGGCTGCTTCAATCCAACAATACCGTCGAATCAAGAAAAGAATAAGGAGGGAAGCAAATTGAACATAAACGGCCACAAACTCTTTTGTGTTCTACTCGAGATGTCATCTATGCATGAACCTAGCTCATGATGCCACTGTTGGGTAACGTAGCTTGGGAAAGAAAAAATTTCCTACACACATGCAATACCTATCCATGGTGATGATCATCTACGAGAGGGGAGAGTGAATCTACATACCCTTGTATATCACTAAGCGGAAGCCTATATAATGCGGTTGATGTAGTGGAACATCTTCAGGATCCAAATCACAGCCCGTCCCGCGATCTCATCACGATCCCTCCCGCGATCCCATCACGATCCATCCCGATCTAGTGCTGAACGGACGACACCTCCGCGTTCAACACACGTACAGCTCGATGATGATCCCCTCCTTGTAGATTCATCAAGAGGGGCGGAGATTTAGATGAGTTCTCCAGCACGGCGGGGTGGTGGTGGTGGTGGTGAACTAATCGAGCAGGGCTTCGCCTAAGCACTACCGAACTAGACTAGAGGAGAAACAGATCTAGAGAGAGAGAGGTAGCCGTGGCTGATTTCTATATCCCAATACCCTCAAAACCTCTAGTATATATAGGAGAAGGGGAGAGGAGGCAGCCTTGGCCCCTACTCCAAGGAGAAGGGGTCGGCCGAACCCTACAAGGAAGAGTCCACCTTCCCACAAGGAAGGTGGACTACTTTGGGAGGACTCTTCCTTCCTTTCCCTTTAAAGGAATTTTGCCTTTTATCTCCACTCCTAGTCGCATGGGCTTTTGAGAGAGGCTTAGACCAGCCTACCAGGGGCTGGTCCACCTCCTCTCACAGCCCATAAGGCTCTTGGGTCCTCACACCCCTCTCGGTGGTCCCCCGGCACCGTCCCGACACTCCCGATACTCTACCGATGAGCCCAAAACTTTTTCGGTGATCAAAATAGGACTTCCTATATATCAATCTTTACCTCCAGACGATTCCAGAGCTTCTCATGACGTCCAGGATCTCATACGGGGCTCGGAACAACCTTCGGTCACCAAAACCTATAACTCAACTATCGAAACATCACCAAGCCTTAAGTGTGCATACCCTACGGGTTCGAGAACTATGCAGACATGACCTGAGACACTCTCCGGTCAATAACAAATAGCAGGACCTGGATGCTCATATTGGCTCCTACATATTCTACGAAGATCTCTATCGGTTGAACCTCTATGTCAAGGATTCAGTTAATCCCGTATACTGTTCCCTTTGTCCTTCGTTATGTTACTTTCCCAAGATTCGATCGTCGGTATCTCCATACCTAGTTCAATCTCGTTACCGGCATCCCATCGCCGAGTACGCCTACAATCATGCAAGAGACTTCACCACCTGCAAGTCTCCTTTTGAAGTGGTCTATGGGTTTAACCCATTGTCACCACTGGACATACTTCCACTACCACTTCAACGGCAAGTGAACACTGGACATACTTCCACTACCACTTCAAGAAGTTGTATGAAGATACAAGGCACACGATGGAACGTCAAGTGGACCGCATCACCAACAAGCGCTACATGAACAAGCACCCCATGGTGTTGAAGACCGGTGATCTTGTGTGGCTACACCTTCGTAAGGACCGCTTCCTCGCTGAACACAAGTCAAAATTGCTCCCTCGAGCGGATGGACCTTTCAAGGTGTTGGCACACTACAACAACTATTCCTACAAGATCAACATTCCATGAGATAAATACAACATGAGCGACACATTCAACGTCAAGGACCTATCTCCTTTCCATGGTGATGAAGAACTTGATCCGAGGACGGATCTTTCCCATGAGAGGGGATATGATACTGAGCATCCCATGATCATCCCGTGGATACATCACCAACACCTCAAGCTACAAGTGGTCCCATGATGAGAGCCCGTACAGATGCTGTTGAAACCGAGGTGACATTGCTCCATGCTCACCTATCATTCTATCAACTCGAGACATGGTCACTACCTCAAGTGGAGACTCTTTGCATACTCAGGTATTCGGAAGGAGACCATGGACCAATTGTGAAGGAACTCGAAGAAGATGAGCTGAAGCTGAACGCTATAGTGGCCGGACGACCGGGCCCGATCGGACGTCCGAGCCATCCCAGCGTCCAAACGCCTGAGCTTGTCCGAACGACTGATGCCTGAAGCCTCCCAAGTCTGCACACCACAGCGCCCGGATAGCCTACCCCGCCCGGATGTGTGACGTTGCCACAACAGAGCCAAAATCTCATAAATTCGGACCCCGCTGGATGACCGAACCTCGAACAACCGACAGGCTCCGGAAATACGACACCACCGCTCGTGATTCAAAGTCCTCGGACGACCGGACCATGCCGGACATCCGAGATGTGCTAAGCCTCTGGAGGACCGACGCCTCTCGGACGTCCGAGCCCTGTCTGGGCACAGGCCATTGAACCACAACCCATGTACCCCTCTATTTTGCCTAGTACTATAAATACTCTTCTCCCATCTCTGTCTAGGGTTAGCTAATGTATTGACAATCACTTTGTTGCGCTTAGCTCCATCTACTATCCTCCTCCCATGGAGATATCCTCCATGTGAGAAGATCCATAGTGATGCCAAGACCCCTCAAGTAGGGAAGATCCCCTCATGGATACAAGGCCCCAATCATAGGGAAGACTGTCGGTTACGTGTATCCTTTTGTTGTCGTTGGATCTATCTACCTCTTGTGTATGAGTGGATCTAGTGGATGTGTGATGGGAGATCGTTCTTGAGTTCATGTGTTTCTCTTGGTTTTCTCCCTTTCCCCCCTCCAAGTGTGAAAATATCGCCCACGGCGGGTGTCAGCAATATGTAATATGTAAATTAAGGGAACACTTATGAATATCGGTGAGACCAAGTACATCATAGAAAGATTTGGGTATGGTTGAAACACTAGCACCTAGGTCACACAAGGCATTGCATTCATATTCTTATATCATAATTTTAATAGTAAGTTCCGACTCACGAGACAACATTCTAGGAATAGAGACTTCTAGCTCGGAAGTACTCATGTGATCCCGAGCTCCAGTGATCCCGGTGTACAGTAAAATCTAAAATATTAAACAAGTCCAAAAAATATGATGTTTTTACAAGAAACTTTGATGTTTTCTCCACATGCAAATTTTGATGAATAAACGACATTTGTGGCATTATGCGCAAGAAAAACAAAAATGATTTTCGAAAGTGCTTTAAAAACACTTTTTTGGAATATCAAATTTGTTTTTTTGCCCACACCACCAAAAATATCATTTCATCATTAAAATTTGCATGCATGTATAAAAACATCAATGTTTCTTGTAAAAAATTCAGACTTTTTTCGAATTATTTACTACTTTTCGTATTTTACTATTCATCCCGGATCACTGTAGCTTGGGATCACATACTCCATGTCCCTTATAGCTCAAGTTTTTCATCATAGGCTTTTACCGTAGCGTCTACTATACATTGAGTAGAAGTTTTATTTTTTCCATAAGCATGGGCTGAGATAATGATGGATTGCAGCAAGGAAATACATTCTACTAAAGAGCAATTATCATAATTAAAATCCTTGTGATCCAAGATAGTATGCTCATCACTAGTTAAAGTTTTGACCTCTGCAAACCCACTTTTTCAATTTTGTCATTAGAATCATCACCCTCCAAAGAAAATAGGACGTCTTCTAGCTAGTGTTGACTCATCTCCAGTCCCTTTATTATTCATTTTCATATTAGTAAATAAAGATTCAATAGGAGAAGTACCAAGCATTTTAAGATCTTCATCATGATTCCGGGAAAAACTGGGTGGAAGAGCTTTTTCTAAGAATTCCCTCTTAGCTTTTAACTTAGCGGTCCTCTCCTTATTTTCATTGATAGATATTTGGATAAATTTAATAGTCTCATTAAAATCATGCTTGGGTGGCAAAGTTTTTTTAAGAGTTTTCACATCAAGAGCAATTATATCCATGTTTTTAGCGAAATCATCAGCTTTATGCAACTTTTATTGTACCATAGTATCAATTTTTTTTTAGAACTAACGAATTCTATAATTGTGTTCTCAATATCAGAGGGTAACTTATTATCATTCGTATAAGGATTTCCATAAGAGTTTCCATAATATTTTCCATCACTATTAGAGGAGTTATTCGGATATGGCCTAGCATTGAAATTACCTCTATAGGCATTGTGCATGATAAAATTCACATCAATAGAATTATTATTTTGCTCAATAAAAGTAGACAAGGGCATATCATTGGGATAAACATGAGTATTTTTACTAGCAAACATATTCATAAGAGCATCCAATTTTTACTCAAATTAGTAGCAATTTCCTCAACATAATTTGCCTTCTTACTAGTTGGAGCTCTTACGGTATGCCATTGAGAGTAGTTTGTCATGAAGGAGTAGTTTGTCATGATGTTGTCCAGAAGTTTGGTGGCCTCTCCTAATTTGACCTCCGTGAAGGTATCACCTGCAGTAGAATCTAGAAGATTTCTAGACACAAAGTTTAGTCCAACATTCAAATTTTGGATAATCATCCACAATTTTAAACCATGAGTGGGGCAATTTCTAATCAATGATTTCATCCTCTCCCAAGATTGTGCAACATGTTCTTGATCATGTTGTTTAAAATTCATAATTTGATTTCTAAGGGAAATGATCTTAACAGGAGGAAAATACTTGGTAATAAAAACATATTTGTAATTATCCCATGTTCCAATTCTTTTGCGTGGTAAAGATGAGAACCAAGACTTGGCTTTATCTCATAAAGAAAAAGGAAATAATTTTAATTTCACAATATCATTATCCATGTCCTTTTTCTTTTCATATCACATAGTTCAACAAAGGTATTAAGATGAGCAGTGGGATCCTCATTAGGACTTCCCGAAAATTGTTCTTTCATCACAAGATTCAACAATGCAACATTTATTCATAAGATACTGAACTAATAGGAGGTGGTATAGGTGCACTAATAAAATCATTACTATTGGTATTAGAAAAGTCACACAATTTTGTAGTATCATGAAACATGGTTATCGAGCAAGCAAAGTAACAAGCAGACCAAGAAAGCTAGCAAACAAAGAATTAAACTAGAAACTAGCAAAGATAAATATTTTTGTATTTTTAATTTTTAGGAAGCAAGAAAAATATAACAAAAAATAAAAAGAGGAAGAAGTGAATGAGAATTCATGTGAAGGTACTTGATAGTAGGTTGATGATACTCCCCGACAACGACGCTAGAAATCCTTCGTCATACTTGTGATCTGCGTTGGGTTTTCCGTGAAGAGGAACGGGTGATGCAGCACAATATAGATAAGTATTTCCTTAGTGATAACCAAGGTTATCGAAACAATAGGAGTAACACGCGACCCCCATCTTCAGCAACTGCACACAAAGAAGCAAACACTTGGAACCAACATGGGTAAGAGGGTTGTCAATCCCCTTGTTCTCGTTATTTGCAAGAAAATTAAGTGTGGATGATAGTAGATAATTGCAAATTGCAAAATAAAATAGAATGTCAATAAGAATAGCAAGGTAATTGTATATTTTGTAAATATATGCGTGAATAGACCCCGGGGGCCATAGTTTTCCCTAGTGTCATCTCTCATGTAGTAAGCATACGGTGGGTAAAAATATTACTATTGGCCAATTGATAGATAAGCACATAGTTATGTGATATTGACGATAATGGTCATGTGTATACAGGCATCACATCCATAAGCAAATAGGACAACTCCTGTCTGCACCTATTACTATTAATCCATCCATCATCGCTATCCAGCATGCATCTAGAGTACCAAGTAAAACAAAGTAGTGTTGGAGAATAATGACATGATGTAAACAAAGAGAACTCAATTAATACAAATTAACCCCATCGTTTTATCTTTAGTGGCAACAATACAAACATGTTTCTTGTCCCCTCCTGTCACTGGGATATAGAGCACCGCCAGATTGAACCCACTACAATGCACACCTCCAACTCAAGAAAGATTAATTTTTTTGGCCAAACCAAATCAATAGACCAGATAGATTTACGAAGATATAATAATCATGCAAATAAGAATCAAATATAGAATTTAGAGAAGACTCAAATCTATTATCATCAATAATATGAACATAAACCCATAATTCATTAGATCCCAACAAACGCACTGCACAAAATAATTACATTAGATAGATCAGATCGAAGATGCGGTGATCAATGTATTGAAGATCGAGATCGAAAGAGAGAGAGAGAGAGAGCCATCTAGGTACTAACTAAGGACCCGTAGGTCTGTGGTGAACTACTCATACATCACCATGGAAGCAGCGAGGATGATGTAGAGGCCCTCCATGATCAACCCCCCTCGGGTAGGGTGCCAGAACAAGGATCCAGATTGGCACATGGCATAATATAGACTTGCGGTAGCGGGAAAAGTTATTCGGGAGGCTCACTAGGGTTTTGGGAATTTTTAGGAATTTGTAGGCCAAAGAGGGTCGTCGGGAGGCGCCTGGTGGGCACCACATAAAATGGCGCGACCACTGATACGTCTCAAACGTATCTATAATTTTTGATGGTTTCATGCTGTTATCTTGTCTTCTTTGGATGTTTTATGTACCTTCTATATCTTTTTTGGGACTAACTTATTAATTCAGTGCCAAGTGCCAGTTCCTGTTTTTTGTGTGTTTTTGATTCTTTTTCAGATCTGATTTTGGAACGGAGTCCAAACGGAATAAAAACCCCGAAATGATTTTTTCCGAACGGAAGAAGATCAGGGGGCCTCTGGGCCAAGCCAGGTGGGCTCCAGGGAGCCCACAAGCTCCCACTCCGCCACAAGGGGGGGAGGCGGCGGTGTCAGGGCTTGTGGCCTCGCTGGCCGCCCCTGACCTAGATCCTTGGCCTATATATTCCCAAATATCCAGCAAAAAATCAGGGGAGCCTCAAAAATACTTTTCCGCCGCCGCAAGCTTCCGTTTCCGTGAGATCTCATTTGGAGACCCTTCCCGGCGCCCTGCCGGAGGGGACTTTGGAGTTGAGGGCTTCTTCATCATCATCATCGCCCCTCCAATGACTCGTGACTAGTTCACTTAAGACCTACGGGTCCGTAGTTAGTAGCTAGATGGCTTCTTCTCTCTCTTGGATCTTCTATACAAAGTTGTGCATGATCTTCATGGAGATCTATCTGATGTAATCTTCTTTGGCGGTGTGTTTGTCGAGATCCGATGAATTGTGGATTTGTGATCAGATTATCTATGATATATATTTGAGTCTTTGCTGATTTCTTATATGCATTATCTGATATCCTTGTAAGTCTCTCTGAGTCTTGGGTTTTGTTTGGCCAATAAAATCTATGATTCTTGCAATGGGAGAAGTGCTTGGTTTTGGGTTCTACCATGTGGCGACCTTTCCCAGTGAGAGTAGGGGCAGCAAGGCACACATCAAGTAGTTGCCATCAAGGGTAAAAAGATGTGGTTTTTTTTATCATTGGTTTGAGATTATCCCTCTACATCATGTCATCTTGCTTAAGGCTCTGTTCTTATGGACTTAATACACTAGATGCATGCTGGATAGCGGTCGACGTGTGGAGTAATAGTAGTAGATGCAAAAAGTCCACGGGGGAAATCATTTGCATACTTTCCTAGGAAGTCCCTTAAGGCGTAGCCGCAGCAGAAGAATCAAGCCAAGTATTCTCCCGTCGACGTTCCTATTTCTGGCGCCATGGGAAGGTCTTTTATTGCAATAGCAACCATCCCCTCGACGTGCCATGTTGTGTGGTGGCTCCCTTGTGGAGCCTCTCGGCTCTTCCCAAAGCTTCCATGTCTTCTTTTGGTCCCGAAAAAATTGTCAAAAATTTTCACGACAATTAGACTTCGTTTGGTACTGTAAACCTGAAAACCCAAAAACATGCAGAAAACAACATCTGCCACTGGGCACTGGGTTAATAGGTTAGTTCTCAAAAACAATATTAATTGGTAAATAAACACCCAAAAGTATCCTAGGATGATAATATTATAGCATGGAACAATTAAATATTAGAGATACGTTGGAGACGTATCAAGCCTTCGGGAAAATTCTCCATGATGTCTTTGTATCGGGCCATCATTGGCACTCCTCATCCGGAGCCCTTTGAGTTGGTTTGGTCGATCATACTTCCCCTAAAGATCTGGATCTTCCTATGGCACTGGATCCACGGCCAGGTCCCATTCAGTGTGAAGGTGATTAAATGGAATGGCCTGGGCGATGGGATGTGTACCCTATGTGGGAGAGCTGAACACTCGAATCACATCTTCTTCTCGTGCGTGTGTGCCCAATTCCTCTGGACGTGCCTTCGCGAGGTCATTGGTGTTCATTGGTGTTACACTAACTTCCTTGTCCTTTGCGCCGATCTCTAGGCCTCCTCCCCCACCACATTAGGTGGCTGGTTATTGGGGTCCTCGCGTCGCCGTTGTGGAAGATTCAAAACAAGCTTGTAACCCAACATGTTCCTCTTCAACGTTCTTGACGCGGTGTTCAAATTGTGTGGGTATTTGCAGCTTTGGCGACTGCTTAGCCGCCTCCAGGACCTCGATGTCATCAACTCCATCACTGTTGATCTCTAGGCGATGGCTCTTCGCTTGGTGCCTCCACTCCCTCCACCACCACCACCTGAGCCGGATTAGACTCTTAGCATGTGGTGCCCCCGCTTGTTTTAATTTAGGGCTTGTTGAGTTGTGCCCTCGGCAAAACCCCTTTGTACTTTATGTCGTGCTACCTTGGGTGTGTGTGTGTGTGGTGGATTTGGACTTGTACTGAACCTTGTGATTGCAGTGGTTGCTTTATCTATAAAGTGGGGCGAAAGCCTTTTTCGGTAAATGCCACTAGAGCTGCTAAATTATGTACGATGCCTTTAGAGTGATACCCCTCTCCTATAGCCCGCTAAAACCTAAGTATGTTTGCTAGTTACTACTCTACTACTCTAAAAAAGATTGTTGCGGTAAAACCAGAGTTTTTAGGCAAATAAATAAAATTTATATTGCTAATCAGATGGTCTTTCTTGATCCATTGTTACTTGCAAAAAAATTATCTAAATTTATGATCTATGATTTATCACTCTTGTATAATGCTAGGATCTTTGTGTACACACACGCATGTTCAGCTCTACTTTGATTCTTTTTATACCTCTGTGTTTTGGCAAGATTATGAGACCAAGATATTTCAGCACCAGAAAACAAGAAAAGATAGATTCTAGCATTGTTTAAGAATTTATTCGATTAATCAGTTCATTGACTAGTTAATCGCTACTGAGCGGGTGACCGAATTGAATAATACCTATTCATCGCATTAACTTGCCAGGTTGATTAAATGGTTTCTTAGACCGATTAAATGGCGTGTCAGATCGACTAATGGATGTTGCCCGGTTAACTCGTGGGCAAACAAAAACCCAATTATCTAGCCCATAACCCCTCCCGACCCCTCATGCTCCTCAAGATCTAGAGTTTGGCCCTCCACCCGCCGCTCCCGCCCCTCCCATCCCCACTCAAACTAGATGGCGGATGGGAAGATCCTTGTTCGCACTGTCACTTGCCTTCCTCTCATGTGTGTTTGCTGCTTTCTCTTATCCCTCTATGCGTTGCTACTTCCCTTACTCCTTCGAGACCTCCCACCTCCATCAGCCGACCCGTTCAAATATCCTGCATGGATGCCATCACCATCCCTCTATTTGTCGCAGTCGCGTGGCCGCCAACTCTCAAAGTTGTGTCCGAAGCATAAATAAGCAAAAAAGTGTTGTTGTATACATGTTGGTTGGTGATTATTTACGACCAAATGTATGATTCTTGTTATATACATGTATGTGATCTATTGAGAAAACAAAATGGTGCAATTTTGTTCATATTTGCAATATTTTTTTTCTCTACACAAAATTTTCTTCTATTGAGTTTAAAATTATATCGATTAATGGTCGAATGATTAATCGAGTTAATAGGACGATCCAACGATTAATCGCTGCTCTTAAGCCGAGCGAGCACCTACCAGTTCACGATTTTTCTCAACAATGGATTCTGCAAAGCTTGTGATCTCATTTTGGATGGAATGACATTCCTCATGGCCTATCCGCGTATGGAACCATGTCGGGGTTAGAGTTTGCATGGAGTAATGCCATCAGTGAGCTTAACGTGAACGGATTGTTGATGGATTGCGGAATCTGCACTCGCCAAGTGTCTATAGACACATCACATAATGGTGTGGCATTGTATTCCTTCCAAAAGCATCACCAAAACTAATTTGATATTCATTTCATTGAAATTTAGCACATATTTACTTTTAACCATATGTCATGATTTATGTACGTTAAAAAGGTATCATATTTACCATGACTGGTAGATGTCCTTATATTTTTGTGGAGCGAGAAACATGATACTTGAAATTAGGGAATGTCGCATGAATAAACAAAATGTAAATGGATTGCTTTTTCTCATGGTATCGAATTAGGAACTTTAACAACATTATTGATTTTACATCTATAAATGGTTACAATCATTTCTGGTTTTCTGTTTGAGGGATCTAGATTGAGCTAGTTTTAGCAATTAATACCTACCACTGACTAGTCACTACTCGCGACTCCTCACTTGATCTGTTATTGTTAAGCTTCATGCACTAGTCAACGCAACCAAAAGTCTGAGACCTTAGGCTCTGATACCATGCTAAGCTTTATGCACTAGCCAACGCAATCAAAAGTATGAACTAATGAAAAGGGTTAGACAATCCACATATACACTTCAACAATTATGATAGTAGAGGCTAATTTATATCAAAACAATTTATCTGCATTGTTGATGCATTTTTTTGCAATTTATTGGTTTTTATTTCTGTTTTGAAAGTTGTATACTTAAATCATGCAGTTTGTTTTGAATAAGAAGCTCATTTTCATATTTATTTCTCTGACGAATGTAAGATAAATATGTGTTGCGACAATTATTGACCAAGATTCATATCCTTTCTATCACTCCCAAAAATAGGTTTATCAAGAACTTGATTAATCACCAAAGCCAATATTGCTACAATAATAGAGGAGCAGCTAAACTTGCCAACTCTTCATGTTACCAGTACTAATTCCTTTGCCTCTAACTCCACTGCCTTTAGTCACCATTACCATCTTTGCTTGCACCATAGCCATCTCCTGTTCGCCACATGGTTGTCACCTCCTAAGTCCTAACACTTGTTCCACAAATTTATGTTACTTTAGTAACAAGTCTACCATTAATAAATGATACCACTCATTTCTTGCGACCTCCAAGACTCTACTTTTACTACTATTTCAATAGATATATATTGGAATATTTATCAATCATTAATTTTCCAATGTGGATACTTTTAGATATATATTTCTGATCAAAATTGTATGTCTGATGCGAGGCAGCCAGGGGCTCCTCCCCTTCCCCCTTCCAGCGCACCCCCTCTCCCTTCCCTCCACTTGCCGCCACCAGCAAGCGCTGTCGGGCCATTCCCACGTGGTGGTGGTGGCGGCAGGTCTGTCCTTCCTTCCCTCCCCCTGCTCGGGCAGTGGCGGCTGGCGGAGGTGCCTGTCGACCGGCGACGTTGTGCCCCGGCGAAAGCGATGTTGGTAGCTCAAAGCAGATTTGGGACCGTTTGGGCCCCATTTGGGTTGGGACATGTTGGTAGCTCAACGCTCGTGGAGTCACTCCCTAGTGGTGGGGCGAGGTGGTGGCGGTCTGCGGGTGGTGACCACTTTTTCGGTCGGTGAGTCGCAGCACGGGGACAGGGATAGTCCGGGCCCAAGTGGGCCCGACCGGGCCATTAGGGCCTTGGAAGTCCTCGTCCCTGCGTACGGTCGGCTCTGCATAGGCGGTGGAGGTTGTCCCTTCCGTTTGATCGAGTTCTAGCCGATCCCGTGGCCGTTGTCTCCTTTCTCCCTCGAGGACTCATGTTGGCAGCTCCAAAGGGACAATGAGGATGGTCCGGTAACCGTGGTAGCACAGGCTGGTGGGCTTATTAGTGGGTGGTGCACTACGAAGTGTCTGGGTGGTGGTGGTAGTTGTGGATCGAGAGAAATCCATGGCGGCTTGCTCGGCACCGACGCGGTGATGCCTGCGGGCGCCACCGGACCTTCTTGAAGGGCGTCGGGTATATCCCTCCTTCACTGCCCTCCGTGTACCGGGGGAAACTGCAACATCTCCAACGTATCTATAATTTTTTATTGTTCTAGCTGTTATATTATCATTCTTGAATGTTTTATGATCATTTTATAGCAACTTTATATCTTTTTTTGGAACTAACCTATTGATATAGTGCCTAGTTCCAGTTGCTGTTTTTTGCTATTTTTTTCCTTCGCAGAGAATCAATATCAGATGAATTCCAAATGCCATGAAACTTTACGAAGATTTTTTTTTGACATGAAGGAAACTTGGGAGCCAAGGCGGATCACCACACGAGGCCCAGGCAACCCACTAAGCACCAGGGCACACCCAGGGCTCCTAGCGCAGCCTGGTGTCTAGTGGGGCGCTCGGTCGCCTCCTCCATTGCCTCTCAGCTCTATAAATACCCCAATATTCATAAAACCCTGGAGTGGTCGACAAAAAATCGTTTCAGCCGCCGCAAGTTCCAAAAGCCACGAAATCCAATCTAGAGCTCGTTCCGGAGAGGAACACAATCACGGAGGGGTTCATCATCCTCGTTGCTTCTCCTCTGATGATGCGTGAGTAGTTCATAGCAGACCTACGGGTGTGTAGGAAATATCTAGATGGCATTCTCTCTCATTTTGTTTCTCAATACAATGGTGTCTTGGAGATCCATATGATGTAACTCTTTCTATTGCGGTGTGTTTGTTCGGATCCAATGAATTGTGAGTTTATGATCACATCTATGAAATCATATTCATGCTTGATTATTAAAGCCTCATATTTCTTCTTCGATATTTGGTTTTTGTCTGGACAAATTGATCTTTTATCTTGCAATGGGAAGAGGTGCTTTGTGATGGGTTCGATCTTGCGATGCTCAATCTCAGTGAAAGAAAGAGACATGACCCGCATGTATCATTGTCATCAAGGATAAAACGACGGGGTCTATTCCTACATGAATAGATCTTGTCTACATCATGTCATCGTTCTTAAGGCATTACTCCGTTTCTCCATGAATTCAATACACTAGGTGCATGCTGGATAGCGGTCGATGTGTGGAGTAATAGAAGTAGATGCACGAAGAAGTTGGTCTACTTGTGTTGTATGTGATGCCTATATACATAATCACTGTCTTGAATATCGTCATTATTATTTTCTCTTTTATCAGTTACCCAACAGTAATTTGTCTACCCACCGTTTGCTATTTTCTCGAGGGTAGCCACTAGTGAAACCTACGGCCCCGGGGTCTACTTCACATCATCTATTTGTAATATCTACTTTTGTATACGAGTTTCCATATTATTTTCTCTTTTATTTTCAGATCAATATTATCAAAAAACCAAAAATACCTTTTTGTGTTTTATTTGCTATCACTCTTATTTGCATCTATCAATCTATCCTTATTTTACCAACGAGGGATTGATAACCCCTCCACGCGTTGGGTTGCGAGGATTTGTTATTTGTGTGTAGGTACCTCTTACATAGTCTTGTGGATCTTCCTACTGGATTGATACCTTATTTCATAACTGAGGGAAATACTTGACATCAATGTGCTACATCACCCTTTAAGCTTGGAGGGAAACCAACACAAATCAGCGGGGAGCTAAGATTTCTGGCGTCGTTTCCGGGGAGGATCAAGTCAAGATCTATGAGGTTCCTACACACAACTCACATCTCCTTGCAATTACATTATTTGTCATTTGCCTCTCATTTTCCTATCCCTGCTTGACAAAATGTGCCTTTTTATTTTCCCTCTTTCTGTTTGCCATTTTCTAGCCGAATCTCTTGTTTGCTTGTGTTCTTGCTTGTCATAATCGTAAGTGACTTTGGTATGGCCGAAACTGATAATGACAGGACTCCTAAAATTGGATGTCCTAGTAATTTGGATGCTAAAACTTTTGTTTTGGGAGAAGGGAATGTTATGGTAAAAGAAGCTATCCAGGAATACTTTAATTGTGTTGGAACTTTAACTTGTGATAATACTCCTATTCTCAAAAGAACCAAAAATTATGAGCAAGTTATGTGAACACTAGTTCTGAAACTTGAGAATAGGTTTATCTGTACTCATCCTACTTTGCAAAGACTGTTTTATGAACTACCTATTATAAAAGATCTTAAAGCTAAGAAGATATCCACCCTTGTTCTTATGAATGAATTTGAACATATAGTGCGGGAAGCTTGGGAAATATTTGATTTTTATGGCATGAATCGTGAAAAGCTGGTTGTTAATGAACTTCTCTATAATAGTAATTATGTTTTGAGACATTTTCTTGGTAATAATCAAATCTTTGATGATAATCTTAAAAAGGAAATTCCTGTTTTGGATGTGATCCAACAAGTTTTCAACAATGTTAATCAACAATATTCTTTGATTGTTGTCGGTAATCAAAGGGGATACATTGATGGGCAACTTGATAATGCAAAAATTTCTACGGATAATGTGTTTCAAGATTTTTTTTCGAAATCTCCTGATAAGAATGCATATATGGAAACTAAGTATGACAATACTTAAATCTATGATATATGCCTAGCTAGATAGCACTTGTTGGGAGGCGACCCAATGAATAAAATTTATTTTTCACTTTTTCTTTCTATTCTTGAGTGTTTGCACAATTCTGATACTATTATAATTGTGTTTTTTGTGTTTTTTGTGTTTTATTTAGTGTTACAAACTTTTGCGTTCAGTAGAAAAAACTCTAAAAATGACACAGGTGTCTAAAGTGTGTGAATTTTTCACATAAGATTTATATAGAGATTCCCTACGTTTTCGTCATTTTTCAGATTTTTTTGGAGTTATAAGTATGAGTAGAATTTGAATAATCACAGAGTGTTCTGCTTTTTACAGATTTTGTTTTCTTTGCGTTATGTGCTTGTTTTGATGATTCTATGGTTTGTATCGGGGGGTATAAGCCATGGTAAAGTTTGAATACAGTAGGTATAATGCAAAAACAAAATTTTAATAGGTTTTAAACCACTCCCTCAAGTAATGATTGGTTTTCTTATACTAACGGATCTCACGAAAATTTTGTTGAGTTTTGTGTGATTGAAGTTTTCAAGTTTTGAGTGAGAACACGATGGGTGAAGGAATAAGGAGTGATAAAAGACGAAGCTTGGGGATTCCCGAAGGCACCCCAAGTTAATATCTAAGGAGTACCAAGTAACTAAGCTTGGGATGCCCCGGAAGGCATCACCTCTTTCTTCTAACAACCATCGGTAATATTACTTGGAGCTATATTTTTATTCGTCACATATCATGAGTTTTGCTTGCAGTGTCTTGTATCATTTTTGTCTTTGCTAGCTTTGTTGGTTAGTTTGTCATAATGAACCTTGCTTGACACACCTATTTGAAAGATCCAAATTATGCTATGATTTGTTAGTATCTCTCTTTATGCTTCACTTAAATTTTTTGAGCCATGGAATTGCTCAAGTGGTTCACTTATATCTTTTTTAGCATGATGGTGATGTTACTTTGAAGAAATTTGCTCTCATGATTCACTTAGATTGTTTTGAGAGTACTAAAAATTTGAAGAAATTCTCTCTTGCTTCACTTATATTATTTTGAGAGTTGAAAATTTTAAAGAAACTCGTGCTCTCGTTCTTCACTTATATTTGTTTGAGAGCTTGTTATTTGCAATGGCAATTGGCGTTAAATGAAATTATCCCCAAAGTGATAAATATCCAAGAAGGATATAATAAAAACATTCGTGAAGATCATTGGTTGTTAAACTTTATTCTTTGCAATAGTTTTCCGATATGGGCATAGTTATATGTGAGTTATGTTGATGAGTAATTATGCTTTAGTAAGAATATTGGTGTTAACATTTGTGATTCCCTATGCATGCACATGTAGTCAATAATTATGCTATGAAATTACATCCTACTTGTGTTGCCTTATTCGGTGTTAGTTATGTTTAATGTTCACTTATGATGATTTTTGTTCCTTGGTTGGGCGCTTCTCAATCTAATTGCTAGCCTTCACTTGTACTAAGCGGAAATAATGCTGGTGCATCCAAATCTTAAACCGAAAGTTGTGACAAATGAGTCCACCATACCTACCTATATGCGGTATTTCAACGCCATTCCAAGTAAATTTGCAACTGTCAACTCTAATGTTCAAAATAAATTTCTATTTTGTGTGCCCGTACCACTTATGAAGCAGTAAGGGGTGGTCGGTATCTTCCATGTTAAATAGGTTATTCTCAATATGTGTGTTTATTCACTTCTCATTGAACGAGAGTATGGCGGTAATAGGGATGCCCAGTCCCAAAATGCAAAAATATATATATTATGTTGTCATATAATAAATTCCTTATAAAGTGTTGGTATGGACGGTACCCGTGGGTACGGCTAGCCGTGGAATGTGAAAGATTGGTCGAAAAAGGGATAAACTTTATTTTTAGTTTGGGAACCGCCCATAATTTGTTTAGCATGAAGGATATTGGCAACTCTTAGTCTTTTATGTTGAAAGAAAAAGCATACCACCCAAAATATTTTATCTCTAAGTCTTTCACTTTGAGCTCTAGCACCTCTACAAATCCCTGCTTCCCTCTGCGAGGGCCTATCTATTTACTTTATGCATTTTTTGAATTTGAGTCTCCATCTTCTCTTATAAATCACCAACTAAGGAACACCATTATCATACTCGAGAATTGGATTAATATTTGGGTGTGTTGCATGAACGGATCAATCATAGAGCATGATGGGCTAGGGATAACGTTCTTTAGCATTGATATTTTGAAAGACATGGTTACTTGTGTATATGCTTGATTATTGAAATTTGCATGTCAATCTATAGGCTATTGCTTTGCATCATCTACATGTCCATATGTCCATGCTAAAAAGAAAATAATATGATGAACATGTGAGGCAGCATTCCACATCAAAAATTCTGTTTTTATCATTGACCTACTCGCGGACGAGCACGATTTGAGCTTGGGGATGATGATACGTCTCCAATGTATCTATAATTTTTTTATTGTTCCATGTTGTTATATTATCATTCTTGGATGTTTTACGATCATTTTATAGTAACTTCATACCATTTTTTGGGACTAACCTATTGACATAGTGCCTAGTGCCAGTTGCTGTTTTTTGCTATTTTTTTCCATCGCAGAAAATCAATATCATCTGAAGTCCAAATGCGACGAAACTTTAAGGAGATTTTTTTGGACCAGAAGGAATCTTGCAAGCCAAGGAGGATCGTGAGACGAGGCCTAGACAACCCACTAGGCATCAGGGCGCGCCCAGGGCCCCTGGCGCGACATGGTGTCTGGTGGGGCCCTCGGGTGGCTCCTCCACTCCCTCTGAACTCTACAAATACCCCAGTATGAAGAAAACCCTAAAAGACTCTACGAAAAATCATTTCAGCCGCCGCAAGTTCTAGAAGCCACGAAATCCAATCTAGAACCCGTTCCGGGGAGGAACATGATCATGGAGGGGTTCATCATCCTCATTTGTGATCCTCCGATGATGCATGAGTTGTTCATATCAGATCTACGGGTCTGTAGTCAATATCTAGATGTCTTTCTCTCTCGTTTTATTTCTCAATACAACGGTCTCTTGGAGATCCATATGATGTAACTCTTTCTTTTGCAGTGTGTTTGTTGGGATCCAATGAGTTGTGAGTTTATGATTAGATCTATGAAATAATCTCATGCTTGATTATTATAGCCTCGTATTTCTTCTTTGATATTTGGTTTTTGTCTAGCCAACTTGATCTTTTAACTTGCAACGGGAAGAGGTGCTTTGTGATGGGTTCGATCTTTGAGTGGTCAATCTCACTGACAAAAAGAGACATGACACGCATGTATTGTTGCTATCAAGGATAAAACAATGGGTCTATTCCTACATGAATAGATCTTGCCTACATCATGTCATTTTTATTAAGGCATTACTCCGTTTCTCCATGAATTCAATACACTAGATGCATGTTGGATAGCGGTCGATGGGTGGAGTAATAGAAGTAGATGCACGCAGAAGTTGGTCTACTTGTCTTGGACATGATGCCTATATACATGATCATTGTCTTCAATATCGTCATAATTATTTGATCTTCTATCAATTGCCCAACAGTAATTTGTCTACCAGTTGTTTCTTATTTTCTCGAGAGAAGCCACTAATGAAACCTACGCCCCTCGGGTCTGATACATCCCAAACGTATCTATAATTTCTGCTTGTTCCATGATCTTTTGGCTGACATTGTTATATGTTTTGCTACACTTTTATATCATTTTACATATATGTGGACTAACCTACTTACTCAGTGCACCCAGTGCCAGTTTCTGTCTGCTGATGTCTATTTCGCAGGGGCTTTTACCTAATTTTTCGAAGCCCGAAAAAATCTAGAATATATATATATATATAATCACCGAAGCTGAAGCTTCCGGATCATCGAAGAAGGGCTAGAGGGGAGCCACGGGCCTCCCAGGCGGCCTGCTGGCGCGGCCAGGCCCTAGGCCACGCTAGGAGGTCGCTTGGGTGGGTCCCACCTCCTCCGGTGCCCTCCTTTGGCCTATATTTAGAGTCTCGGGAGGAAACCCTCGCAGACTATCTGGAATCGTGAATTTCTCCATCTTTCTACCGTCGCAGCGCTTCTGAGATCGGGAGCGTCAGGAGACCTCTTCCCGGCACTCTGCCGGAGGAAGGATTTACCTCCGGGAGCTACTCCACCGCCATGGACGCTTCCCGGACGTGCCGTGAGTAGTCCTCCTTGGACCATGAGTCCATGACCACTAGCTATGTGATACGTCTCCAACGTATCTATAATTTTGATGGTTTCATGTTGTTATCTTGTCATCTTTGGATGTTTTATGTACCTTTTATATATTTTTGGGGACTAACTTATTAATTCAGTGCCAAGTGCTAGTTCCTGTTTTTTTCCGTGTTTTTGGCTCTTTTAAGATCTGATTTTGGAACGGAGTCAAAACGGAATAAAATCCCCGAAATGATTTTTTCCCGAACGAAAGAAGATCAGGGGGCCTGTGGGCCAAGCCAGGAGAGCTACACGGAGCCCACAAGCCCCCACTCCGCCACAAGGGGGCGGTGGGCAGGCTTGTGGCCTCCCTGGCGCCCCCCTGACCTAGATCTTGCGCCTACATATTCCCTAAAAATCAGAAAAAAATCAAGGGATCCACGAAAATACTTTTCCGCCGCCGCAAGCTTCCGTTTCCGCGAGATAGACCCTTCTCGGTGCCTTGCCGGAGGAGACTTTGAAGTTGGAGGGCTTCTTCATCATCATCATCGCCCCTCCAATGACTCGTGAGTAGTTCACTTCAGACCTACGGGTCCATACTTAGTAGCTAGATAGCTTCTTCTCTCTCTTGGATCTTCAGTACAAAGTTCTCCATGATCTTCATGGAGATCTATCCGACGTAATCTTCTTTGGCGGTGTGTTTGTCGAGATCCGATGAATTGTGGATTTGTGATCAGATTATCTATGATATATATTTGAGTCTTTGCTGATTTCTTATATGCATGATTTGATATCCTTGTAAGTCTCTCCGAGTCTTGGTTTTGTTTGGCCAACTAGATCTATGATTCTTGCAATGGGAGAAGTGCTTGGTTTTGGGTTCTTACCGTGTGGTGACCTTTCCCAGTGACAGTAGGGGTAGCAAGGCACACATCGTGTAGTTGCCATCAAGGGTAACAAGGTGGGCTCTGTCGTAGATATGAGATTGTCCATCTACATCATGTCATCTTGTTTAAGGCGTTACTCTGTTCTTTTGAACTTAATACACTAGATGCATGCTGGATAGCGGTCGACGTGTGGAGTAATAATAGTAGATGCAGAAAGTATCGGTCTACTTGTTTTGGACGTGATGCCTATAGATATAATCATTGCCATAGATGACGTCACAACTTTGCACGGTTCTATCAATTGCTCGATAGTAATTTGTTCACCCACCGGCTACTTGCTTTCATGAGAGAAGCCACTATTAAAACTACGGCCCCCGGGTCTATTCACATCTATCGTTTCCACTTTCGCTTTTACTTTGCTTTGTTACTTTGTTGCTTTCAGTTCTCACTAGGCGAACAATCTATAAGGGATTGACAACCCCTTCATAGCGTTGGGAGCAAGCTTTTTGTGTTTGTGCAGGCTCTTGTGATATTCCTTTACTGGATCGATACCTTGGTTCTCAAACTGAGGGTAATACTTACCACCGCTGTGCTACATCACCCTTTCCGCTTCGAGGGAACACCAACTCAAGGCTCCAAGGCCACGGGGTAAATCCTTTGCATATTTTCCTAGGAAGTCCCTTAAGGCGTAGCCGTAGCAGAAGGATTCCTGGTGCCGTCAACACACCTATTTCTGGCGCCGTTGGAAGGTCTTTTGTTGCAGTAGTAGAAGTATTTCTGGCGTCGTTGCCGGGGAGGAGAGATCTATCCAAGTAGGTCTCACAAACTCATCTCTCGCATTTACTTTTTTGCCAGTTGCCTCTCGTTTTCCTCTCCCCCACTTCACATTTGCCGTTTTCATTTGCCTTTTTTACTTTGCCTTTTTTACTTTGCCTTTCTCCTTTGCCGTTTTCTTTTGCTTTTTTGCCTTCCCTTTCGCTCGCCTACTCTTAGGCTTGTTCGTGAGAGACCTTTCCTCATGGCCAAACCAAACTATTTCAGAAAATTGGAGGAGATTGAAACTAATGTCAAAGGTTTCATGTCTTCTCAGTTTGACCAAGATAGTTACTTCTGTAGGGAATTAAAAGAGAAAAATTCCTTTTTGGTCTGTTTGAATAAAGAGGTTGATGATATGGCCAATGATTTCCTTGCACTTAATTCTCAGCTTGCTCACCTTGAGAAATTGGTGGGCCAAATTTCTGACAAGCAGGCTACCTTAGTCAATAAGATGGCAGCTAAACCTGAAATTTGTGATGCAAATCAAGAAGATCTTAAAGTGCTTGGTGTGTCTCCTCTTGAATCTTTGTTTTCACGTGTCAAACCTTTTGATGGAGGGGCTGGATATGAATCCACTTTGGTTGAAAAACGCCCCAATGTTTCGGAGTCCACCGATCTTGATGATAAAGGTGTGGAGAGTGGAGTAGAAGAAATCAAAATTTTGGGTAGTAATGAAACTCCTACTTTGGATTTCAAGGAATTCAATTATGATAATTGCTCCTTGTTTGAATGCATTTCTTTGATGCAATCCATTGCAAACTCTCCACACGCTTATAGCCAAAGCAAAGACTTTACCGCGCATATCGTAGATGCTATGATAAAATCTCTTAAAGAGAAGCCCGAACTAGAAGTCTCTATACCTAGAAAACTTCTTGACGAGTGGGAACCTACTATCAAAATCAATATAAAAAACTATGAGTGCAATGCTTTGTGTGATTTGGGTGCTAGTGTTTCCGCGATTCCAAAGTCTTTATGTGATATTCTTGGTTTTCATGAGATTGAAGAGTGTTCATTTAATTTGCATCTTGCGGATTCTACTGTCAAGAAACCCATGGGAAGGATCGATGATGTTCTTATTGTTGCAAATAAGAACTATGTACCCGTGGATTTCATTGTACTTGACATAGATTGCAATCCTTCATGTCCCATTATTCTTGGTAGACCTTTCCTAAGGACTATTGGTGCTATCATCGATATGAAGGAAGGGAATATTAGATTTCAATTTCCTTTAAAGAAGGGCATGGAGCACTTTCCTAGAAAGAAAATAAGATTGCCTTATGAATCTATGATGAGGGCTACTTATGGTTTGAGCACCAAAGATGACTATACGTGATTCCATCACCTTTTGTCTAGCTAAGGGCGTTAAACAAAAGCGCTTGTTGGGAGGCAACCCAACGAACTTTTCCTTTTTATTTCTGTTTAGTGTTTTCCAAACTTTCATAATTCTGTTATGATTGTGTTTTTTGTGTTTCTTTTTGCATTTGTGCCAAGCAAAACCGTTATGATTAGTCTTGGGGATGATCGTTTGGTCATGCTGGAAAAGATAGAAACTTTCTGCTCACGAAAAGAATTTTCGTTTTTTTCTGTAAGAGCGTTTGAGTTGATTCTTTTTGCTGCTGATTGCTACACAAATTATTCAGACTATCGTAATTGTTCAGAATTTTTGGTGTACAGAAGTACACGGAATATATAGATTGCTACAGACTGGTCTGCTGTTGACAGATTCTGTTTTTGTTGTGTTGGTTGCTTATTTTGATGAAACTATGGATAGTATCGGGGGGTATTAGCCATGGAAGATTGAAAATAGAGTAACCCAACATCAGCACAAGTAGAACTTAAGTTTTCTATAGTACCTAAGGAAGTGGTGGTTTGCTTTCTCATACTAATGTTATCACAAGTTTCTGTTTAAGGTTCGTGTTGTGAAGTTTTCAAGTTTTGGGTGAAGTTCTTATGGACAAAGAGATAAAGAGTGGCAAGATCTCAAGCTTGGGGATGCCCAAGGCACCCCAAGATATTCAAGGATGCACTAAAAGCCTAAGCTTGGGGACGCCCCGGGAAGGCATCCCCTCTCTCGGCTTCAATCCATCGGTAACGTTACTTGGGGCTATATTTTTATTCACCACAGGTTATGTGTTTTTGCTTGGAGCGTCTTGTATCGTAGAAGTCTTTTATTTTTGTTGTGTCACAATCATCCTTGCTGCACACCTAGAGAGAGAGACATGCATTCACCGTGATTTTGTCGAGCTTCACTTATATCTTTTGGTAGACAATTCAGCTCACATGTGCTTCACTTATATCTTTTGAACTAGATACTTTTGCTCTATATGCTTCACTTATATCTTTTAGAGCACAGCGGTGCGTGGCTTGGTAGTTGATCTATGCTTTGAAAGTAGTCTCAAAAGGGGTAGTTATCCAAAGGGATACGAAAACTTCCACCTTCATGTGCATTGAATAGTTAGAGAAGTTTGATTCATCTCAATTAGTTTTGAGTTGTGGTTATGGTAAATATTGAAGTTATGCTAGTAAGGTGTTGTGGATCTAGAAATACTTGTGTTGAAGTTAGTGATTCACGTAGCATGCACGTATGGTGAACCGCTATGTGATGAAATCTGAGCATGATTAGTCTATTGATTGTCATCCTTTGCGTGGCGGTCGGGATCGCGCGATGGTTTATACCTACCAACCCTTCCCCTAGGAGTATGCGTTGAATGCTTTGTTTCCATTACTAATAGAACTTTTGCAACAAGTATATGAGTTCTTCATGACTAATGTTGAGTCCATGGTTTAGATGCACTTTCACCTTCCACCATCACTATCTTTTTAGTGCCGTGCAACTTTCGCCGGTGCACAAAACCCACCATTAGCCTCCCTCAAAACAACCACCATACCTACCTACTATGGCTTTTTCAAAGTCATTCCGAGATATATTGCCATGCAACTACCACCATGACATGTGCCATCACGTCTACATTGCCATTGGATGATCATAAGATAGCTAGCATGATGTTTCCATTAATGTCTATGCCATGCTAGATCATTGTCACGGTACACTACCGAAGGCATTCCATATAGAGTCATCATTGCTCTAAGTTTTGAGTTGAAAGTGTGATGATCATCATTGATGGAGCATTGTCCCATGTGAGGAAATAAAAGAGGCCAAAGATGCCCACCAAAAAAAAAGAGGCCAAAGAGCCCACCAAAAAAATAAAAAAAATGAGATAAAAAGAGAGAAGGGACAATGCTACCACTTTTCCACACTTGTGCATATTAAGCACCATGATCTTCATGATTGAGAGTCTCTCGTTTGGTCACCACCATATAGCTAGTGGGAAATTTTCATTATATAACTTGGCTTGTATATTCCAATGATAGGCTTCCTCAAAATTGCGTTAGGTCTTCGTGAGCAAGCAAGTTGGATGCACACCCACTAGTTTTCTTTAAGAGCTTTCACATACTCTTAGCTCTAGTGCATCATTTGTATGGCACTCCCTACTCATTCACATTGATATCTATTGATGAGCATCTCCACGGCTCATTGATATGCCTAGTTAATGTGACTATCTTCTCCTTGTTTTGTCTTGCAACCTCCACCACACTCCACACCATCTATAGTGCTAAAACCATGGCTCACGCTCATGTATTGCGTGAGAGTTGAAAAGGTTTGAGAAAGTAAAGGTGTGAAACAATTACTTGGCCAATACCAGGGTTGTGCATGATTTAAGTTCGTTGTGCAATAATGATAGAGCATAGCCAGACTATATGTTTTTGTAGGGATAACTTTCTTTTGGCCTTGTTATTTTGAAAGTTCATGATTACCTTGCTAGTTTGCTTGAATTATTATTGTTTCCACGTCAATAGCAAACTATTGTTTTGAATCTAATGGTTCTCAACATTCACGTCACATAAGAGGAGTTACAAAGGACACCTATGCTAGGTAGCATGAAAGCATCAAAAATTCATTGTTTATCACTTCCCTACTCGAGGACGAGTAGGAGTTAAGCTTAGGGATGCTTGATACTCTCAAACGTATCTATAATTTTTTATGGTTTCATGCTGTTATCTTGTCATCTTTGGATGTTTTATGTACCTTTTATATCTTTTTTGGGACTAACTTATTAATTCAGTGCCAAGTGCGAGTTCTTGTTTTTTCTGTGTTTTTGGCTCTTTTTAGATCTGATTTTGGAACGGAGTCCAAAACGGAATAAAATCCCGAAATGATTTTTCTAGAACGAAAGAAGATCAGGGGGCCTGTGGGCCAAGCCAGGAGGGCTACAGGGAGCCCACAAGCCCCCACTCCGCCACCAGGGGGGCGGCGGTGGGTAGGCTTGTGTCCTCCCTAGCGCCCCCCTGACCTAGATCTTGCGCCTATATATTCCCTAAAAATAAAAAAAAATCAAGGGATCCACGAAAATACTTTTCCGCCGCCGCAAGCTTCCGTTTCCGCGAGATCTCATCTGGAGACCCTTCCCGGTGCCCTGCCGGAGGGGACTTTGGAGTTGGAGGGCTTCTTCATCATCATCATCGCCCCTCCAATGACTCGTGAGTAGTTCACTTCAGACCTACGGGTCCGTAGTTAGTAGCTAGATGGCTTCTTCTCTCTCTTGGATCTTCAATACAAAGTTCTCCATGATCTTCCACTGGAGATCTATCCGATGTAATCTTCTTTGGCGGTGTGTTTGTCGAGATCCGATGAATTGTGGATTTGTGATCAGATTATCTATGATATATATTTGAGTCTTTGCTGATTTCTTATATGCATGATTTGATATCCTTGTAAGTCTCTCCGAGTCTTGGGTTTTGTTTGGCCAACTAGATCTATGATTCTTGCAATGGGAGAAGTGCTTCGTTTTGGGTTCTTACCGTGTGGTGACCTTTCCCAGTGACAGTAGGGGCAGCAAGGCACACATCGTGTAGTTGCCATCAAGGGTAACAAGGTGGGATCTGTCGTAGATATGAGATTGTCCATCTACATCATGTCATCTTGCTTAAGGCGTTACTCTGTTATTTTGGACTTAATACACTAGATGCATGCTGGATAGCGGTCGACGTGTGGAGTAATAATAGTAGATGCAGAAAGTATCGGTCTACTTGTTTTGGACGTGATGCCTATAGATATAATCATTGCCATAGATGACGTCACAACTTTGCACGGTTCTATCAATTGCTCGATAGTAATTTGTTCACCCACCGGCTACTTGCTTTCATGAGAGAAGCCACTATTAAAACTACGGCCCCCGGGTCTATTCACATCTATCGTTTCCACTTTCGCTTTTACTTTGCTTTGTTACTTTGTTGCTTTCAGTTCTCACTAGGCGAACAATCTATAAGGGATTGACAACCCCTTCATAGCGTTGGGAGCAAGCTTTTTGTGTTTGTGCAGACTCTTGTGATACTCCTTCACTAGATCGATACCTTGGTTCTCAAACTGAGGGTAATACTTACCACCGCTGTGCTACATCACCCTTTCTGCTTCGAGGGAACACCAACGCAAGGCTCCAAGGCCACGGGGGAAATCCTTTACATATTTGCCTAGGAAGTCCCTTAAGGCGTAGCCATAGCAGAAGGATTCCTGGTGCCGTCGACACACCTTTTTCTGGCGCCGTTGGAAGGTCTTTTGTTGCAGTAGCACTATGTGATGCATTCTCTCCAATCTTGTGCTTCAATGGTTAGTCCTTGTGAGCTGCCCTACAGGATCAAGGCATCTATGAGATTATATTGCTATTCCTATGCTCGGTTTGTTGGGATCCGATGGATTATGAGATTATGTTCAGATTTTTATGAGTTATATATTTGATTATCCTTTTATATTATGTTCCTTAGTGATTCATGCATGTTCTCCGTTGCTTTTTATTGCTTTGGCCAAGTAGTAGATTGTAACTCCAAGAGGGAGCATTATGCATGATTGTGGGTTCATGCCCCTGATGTCTAGCTTGAGTGACAAAAACATGAAACTAGGGGATGTGATTGTTGCCACTAGGGAGAAAACAACGGTGCTTGTGACCATGGTTGCAAGGATTATTTACCTTACGCATAGTTCGTTAATGCAGTTGTCCGTTGCTTTGAGTTTACACTTTGGGTGGGGCTCGCAACTTAATACCGGAGAGATGTTCTAGATAGATATCTCAAGGTGGATGATTAGTAAGTAGATGCTGATGAATAAACGGTCTACTTGTCTTGGCGTACTGCCCATTACTATTGAACCTCTAACTATCAAGTAGCATAATTAGCATGGCGGTGCGATCATAATTATGTCAATTGCCCATCTATGATTTGTTTACCCAAGCATGCTTGTTTATCGTCTTTTGGGAGAGAGACATCACTAGTGAACATCATGTGACTCCGGTCCATATCACCATCATTGTTTACACCTCCATCATTTACCGCTTTCATTTTCTTTTCCGTTGCAATCACTATTACCTTCCTGCTTGTGTTTTGATCCTTTCCAAACTACAAGGTCAGAGAGATTGACTACCTCTCTGTACTCATTGGGAGAAAAGTTATTTGTTGTGTGTGCAGGTCCACGTCTTTTGCTAGCGCCAGGGTGGAAGACACCTACTTGTTGAGCCTAGGAGTCCTCTTGGTTCGATAAACCTTACAATCTCCGTGTAAGGGAAATCTGCTGCTGACTACATCTCCACCTCCACCTTCCACTTGGGGTAACCAAGTTGTGTGACTTTACTGGTCACAACAACAATGACTTTATCTGCACACCTATTGCTGCTCCTGCCTCTGGAGCCACGTCCTATGAGAGTAAACCTGCTTTGGTGAACCTAGTTATGAAAGATCAGTTCTCCGGTGCTGGAGATGATGCTGCCTTGCACTTGAACAATTTTGTTGAGCTTTGTGATATGCAAAAATATAAAGAAGTAGATGGTGATATTGTTAAGCTTAAGCTTTTTCCTTTCTCCTTGAGAGGAGGAGCTAAAGTGTGGCTTCAATCTTTGCCTAGGAATAGCATAGATTCTTGGGATAAGTGCAAAGATGCTTTTATTGGGAAGTGTTACCCGCATGCTAAGATTATCCAGTTGAGGAGTAACATTATGAATTTTAGGCAAATGGATAATCAACATGTTGCTCAATCTTGGGAACGTATGAAATCTCTTGTTAAGAATTGCCCTACACATGGT
This sequence comes from Hordeum vulgare subsp. vulgare, assembly GCF_904849725.1. Lineage (NCBI taxonomy): Eukaryota > Viridiplantae > Streptophyta > Magnoliopsida > Poales > Poaceae > Hordeum > Hordeum vulgare. Next base: position 121,583,268 of record NC_058520.1, read on the forward strand.
TTGACTACTTGGATGGTTATCCGAACTTTCTATGCAGGATTTAACTTTACCTCGCGGAATCTGTTAGACTCGGCTGCGGGAGGAACCTTTATGTCAACTACACTTGGTGCTGCCACAAAGCTATTGGATGAGATGATGACAAATTATTCTCAATGGCACATCGAGAGAGCTCCAAGAGGTAGGAAGGTAAACTCTGTTGAGGAGATTTCCTCCCTTAATGATAAAGTTGACATGATCATGACCCTACTTACTAAGCAAGCTCCTATTGATCCTCATGATGTTCCTTTAAATTCTTTGGTTGCTCAAGGAAGAGAGAAAGTGGATGTTAATTTTATTTCTAGGAACAACTTTAATAACAATCCTATTAGGAGTAATTTTTGAAGCAATCCTAGACTGTTCCCATCCAACAACTATGGGAACAATAACAATTATCCTAGCACCAAAAACTCCACTTCTGAATTAGAGAGCATGCTTAAGGATTGTATCACTTCTCAAAAAGCCTTCAACAAGAGTGTAGAATAGAAACTAGAAATAATAGATAGTCTCTCTTTGAAGGTGGACAACATATCTCATGATGTAGAGATGCTTAAAATTAGAACTTACCCACTTGAGGAAAGGAACACCACACCCATGAATGCTATCCAAGTCCAAATTAATGTGAACATAAGAATTCTAGCCAAACTTAAAGAGAGATGGGCTAGAGAAAAGGAAGAGGGAGAGAGAATTAAGAGCCTTCCTACACACACTACCATTGCTACTATACAAGTTGTTGAGGATCTCAAAACTACTTGCACCCATCGCACTCCTAGTCCAAATGGACCTATTAATGGTGATGCTAATACCTCAATTATAGGACAAGAAGGTCCTATGAATTTAGCTACTACCAAAAGAATGATCTTAGATGACATTACTACCACTTTAATTAATGGTAGTAACCTTGATTTTGACAATTGTAGTCTCTCCGAAGTTATCACCTTTTTGCAAAGAATGGCTAAAGACCCCCACACTAGTACACTCAATATTGCCTTCACCGAGCATATTACCAATGCTCTTATCAAAGCTAGGGAGGAGAAGCTCAAGCTAGAGACTTCTATTCCTAGGAAACTAGAAGATGGTTGGGATCCTATGGTCAAGATTAAAGTGAATAATATCTCTTTCTTTGCATTGTATGATGTTGGAGCTAGTGCCTCTGTTATGCCCAAAAGAATGTATGATATGCTTGATTAGAAACCTTATGATCCATGTTCTTTTGGTGTTCGTCTTGTTGATTCTTCCATAAAGAAACCTTTAGGGAGAATTGATGATGTTCTTATTATTTTCAATGATAATTATGTGCCCGTTGATTTTCTTATTATGGACATTGAATGTGATACTTCATGTCCAATTATTTTGGGACGTCCTTTTCTCCGCATCGTTGGTGCTATCATTGACATGAAAGAGGGAATTATTAAATTACTTTTTTTTCTCTTAAAAAGGGAATGGAACACTTCCCTAGAAATAAGATTAAGTTACCTTATGAGTTCGTTACTCGGGCAAGTTATTCTTTTGGAGTTGATAACACTTGATCTTCTTGCATTATGCCTAGCTCAAAGGCATAAAAGAAAGCGCTTGTTGGGAGGCAACCCAATTTGTTTTTACTTTCTGTTTTAGTGGTATTTATGCTTGTTACTACTGTAGCAACATCATTGTATTTTTATTTTTAAGCTTTGTGCCAAGTTATAGCCTCCGATTGCAAGAAAGTTCAAAAATTGTGACATGCTGTCCAGAAACAAATTATGTCTGCTTGACGGAAAAATTCACCAAATATCACCAGATCATCTTTTTGATCTGAATGTTTTTGACAGCATGCTATATATAATTTCCTTTCTGGCATCTGTTCTGAGTTTTTTTGATTTGAGTTGTATAAGTGCCCCAAATAAATTATTTACTACCTGATGTTCTGTTTTTCACAGATTCTGCCATGTTTTGTGTTTCCATTGTTTTGCGAATCCTAAGCTTGCTTTTTATTTGCCAAAATCTTTTGACGATCATGAGAAGCAGTAGCTTTTCATGAAAATCTTTATTTCCAGCAGGTAATGAATTATTTTATTAAGGGTACTAACCACTCTAATCAGCTTATTATGAGTTTCGTATGAAGGAAGTTTTCAAGTATGCGATGGGAGAGATGATGAAAGAAGATACAGGAGTGTCAAGCGCTCAAGCTTGGGGATGCCCCCATGCACCCGAAGAAATATTCAAGGAGACTCAACCGTCTAAGCTTGGGGATGCCCCCATGCATCCCCTTCTCTATCAACAATCATCAGTTCGTCCATCTCCATGCTATATTTTTATCACTTCATATGATATGTGCTATGCTTGGAGCGTCTCGCTCTTTACTTTTTAGTTTGTTTTAGTATTTATTGTTGTTCATAACAAGTAGGAACCTAGCCTACCTTGTTTGGGAGAGACAAACTCTCCATTCCACTCTCGAAGACAACATAGGCTTTCATGCTTATCTTTTTGTGTGTTCTTCATCTTTTCGTAGCTATTGTCATGCTTAGCTCTTAGTTTTCATGCTTATATTTTTAATAGCTAGTATTTAAGTTGCTTCTGGAACTCTCTTGAGTTATCATGCTTATCTTGTTTAGATAGTTGGCTTGTTGCACTGAGTTGTGTGTCTTGCATGAGTAGGTAATTGAGATTGCTATGTAAGTATAGTAGTAACCTGCAATAGTTTTGAGGTATTGATTTGAGTAATGTTTGGACTATTGGTGCCAAGAGCTTGAGCCTATTAGTGATAGGTGTCGTATTTTGGGAAATCCGTGTGTTTTCAAAAACTAAAAATTAGTTGAGAACTCTAGCTACTAAATTCATCGCTAACCTATGGAGGGGTTGGAATATATAGAGTACCCTCACGTTACCATGAGTCAAGGATGCGCAAGGATAACCAAACCCCCAAACTCTCCTCCTCGGGGTACTTGTCTCTTTGTGAATTTCCTAACTAGATAGAGAGTTACCGATAATAAGTGTATGAGTTCTTCGGACTAATGTGAGTATTCAATTGTTGGCACTTCCACCATCCATATTTTGATAGCCTCTTCGGTACCGTGCATTGCCCTTTCTCACATTGAGAGTTGGTGCAAACTCTGCCGGTGCATCCAAACTCATGACATGATACACTCTGTCATACATAAGCCTCATTATATCTTTCCTCAAAACAGCCACCATACCTACCTATTAAGGCATTTCCATAGCCTTTCCGAGATACATTGCCATGCAACATCCACCATCTCATGACTTGATCTACATGTCATACATGCTTTTGCTTGATCATACAACCGCATGCTAGTTGGGCCTTGCCCTTATTACTACTACATGACGCGCTAGTATCATTGCATATCCTGCTACACTGGCAGAGGCATACATTTTCATACATCATGATAGTTTTCACTTGTCTTTATGTTGAGTACTTCTTACAAAGTGTGAAGATTTTTCTTTTTATTCATGTAAAACATAGAGTGTTGCCCTTAAGATAGGAAAAGATCCCAAAGAGGACAAATGAGAGATAAAAATAAAGAGCAAAATAGGCCACAAAATAAAAAAAGAAATAAAGAAATAAAAAGAGAGAAGGGGGAAATAGTACTATTCCTTTTGAAAGATCCACACTCGTACTCCATTACTATATTGGTACTACATACAGATTATCATTCATGCATAACTATGTGGGGACCTTTACACTATAGAACTTGGTTTGCATATTCCAATGACTAGCCTCCTCAAATGAGCTCTAGGTCTTCATGAGGAAACAAGTTGGATGCACCCCCACTAGTTCCATTGGAGAGCTTACCTTAGCTCATATGTGTATCCGTTACATGGCAATCCCTACTCCTCACATCATATCTATCATTTGGCTTTCTCTCGCCTATGGTTGTCCTAATTGATGTGAGCCTTTCGCACCTTTTTGTCTTCCTTCCCCATCATTATTCTATTTGCCATCCTAAGTGCCAATATATCTTGCTTACGCTCATCCATTGCATGAGTGATCAAAGTCGAAAGGGAGAGGATCATATTGACTTGTGCCTGACTAGTGGTCTAGGGATGAGTCAACATAATATTCCGAAGGAGACTAAGTGTGAAGTTTAGTAGACTGAGTTCTCAATTAAAAAAATATTTTATGATCTCAACCCATCTCCCACTTCTTGCATGCAAACACCATTTGGAGACATTCGAGTCACTTACAGGGAGAGCTCTTTCACCTTTATGTTCTTACCTTGCTAAATTCAATACTAGATATATACTCTTGCTTGTTATTGTCTTGACTTGAATTGCATATCTCACTTGCTTCACTTCGAAGTTCTTATATGTGTGTTTGCATGTCACCACAGAAATTATTGTGTTACCATTTATCTACTCAAGGACGAGCAAAAATTAAGCTTGGGGACGTTGATACGTCCCAAACGTATCTATAATTTTTGCTTGTTCCATGATCTTTTGGGTGACATTGTTATATGTTTTGCTACACTTTTATATCATTTTACACATATTTGGAGTAACCTACTAACTCAGCGCACCCAGTGCTAGTTTCTGTCTCCTCATGTCTATTTTGGAGGGGATTTTACCCAATTTTTCGAAGCCCCAAAAAATCCAGAATATATATATAAAACCAGCAAAACATAAGCTTCCGGATCACCGAAGAAGGGCCAGAGGGGGGCCAGGGTCCTCCCAGGTGGCCTGCTGGCGCGGCCAGGCCCTAGGCCGCGCTAGGAGGTCGCCTGGGTTGGTCCCGCCTCCTCCGGTGCCCTCCTTTGGCCTATATTTAGAGTCCCGAGAGGAAACCCTCGCAGAATATCTGGAATCACGAATTTCTCCATCGTTCCGCCGCCGTAGCGCTTCCGAGATCGAGAGCGTGAGGATTCCTCTTCCCGGCACCATGTCGGAGGGAGGATTGATCTCCGCGAGCTTCTCCACCGCCATGGACGCTTCCCGGACGTGCCGTGAGTATTCCTCCTTGGTTAGTCCTTGTGAGTTGCCCTACATGATCGAGGCATCTATGTAATTCTCTTGCTATTGCTATGCTCGGTTTGTTGGATCCGATGTTATGAGATTATGTTCAGATTGTTACGAGTTATATATTTTATTATCCTTTTATATTATGTTCATTAGTGATTCATGCATGTTCTCCGGTGCTTTTATTTCTTTGGTCAAGTAGTAGATTGTAACTCCAAGAGGGAGCGTTATGCATGATTGTGGGTTCATGCCCCTCGATGTCTAGCTTGAGTGACAGAAACATGAGACTAAGGGATGTGCTTGTTGCCACCAGGGAGAAAACAACGGTGCTTGTGAACACGGTTGCAAGGATTGTTTACCTTATGCATAGTTCGTAATGCAGTTGTCCGTTGCTTTGAGTTTACACTTTGGGTGGGGCTCGCAACTTAATACCAGAGAGATGTTCTGGATAGATATATCAAGGTGGATGATTAGTAAGTAGATGCTGATGAATAAACGGTCTACTTGTGTTCGCGTACTGCCCATTACTATTGAACCTCTAACTATCAAGTAGCATAATTAGCATTGCGGTACGATTATAATTCTGTCAATTGCCCATCTGTGATTTGTTTACCCAAGCATAGTTGTTTATCGTCTTTTGGGAGAGAGAATCACTAGTGAACGTCTTGTGACTCCGGTCCATATCACCATCATTGTTTACACCTCCATCATTTACCACTTTCATTTACTTTTCTGTTGCAATCACTATTACCTTCCCGCTTGTGTTTTGATCTTTTGCAAACTACAAGGTCGGAGAGATTGACAACCTCTGGGTACTCGATGGGAGCAAAGTTATTTGTTGTGTGTGTAGGTCCACGTCTTCTGCTAGCGCTAGGGTGGAAGACACCTACTTGTTGAGCCTAGGAGTCCTCTTGGTTCGATAAACCTTACAGTCTCTGTGTAAGGGAAATCTGCTGTTGACTACATCTCCACCTTCCACTTGGGGTAACCAATGAGGGGCGAGAAGTATATCCATCAAGTCGTCATCAGGATCTACTTCACATCATCTATTTGCAACCTGTACTTTGCTATTCTCGTTTCTATTTTATTTGCTCTTTTATTTTCAGATCTATTTTATCAAAAAACCCAAAAATACCTTGTTGCGTTTTATTTGCTATCACTCTTATTTGCATCTATCAATCTATCCTTAATTTACCCATGAGGGATTGACAAACCCTCCACGCGTTGGGTTGCGAGGATTTGTTATTTGTGTGCAGGTACCAGTTACATAATTTTGCGGATCTTCCTATTGGATTGATACCTTGGTTTCATAACTGAGGGACATACATTCTGTCGCTGTGCTACATCACCCTTTAAGCTTGGAGGGAAACCAACGCAAATCAGCGGGGAGTCAGAAACCCTAGGACTTGTTTGGGCAACAGATGTGCCATCGTCGCATTCCTTCTTAAAGGTGTTGTTTGGTGCGCGACACTTCGGAATGCTGGGGACACGGTGGTATTCTCCGGTGGGTGCAGTGATTGCGTGTCTTCTTCACTTTGTTAATCTGCCGGCGTCGGCATTTGTTTCTATTTTCTTTCTTTTGTTTTTCCTTTTGGGCTTGTTTGTGTTGCGGTCCCAGTAATCTAGATGTATCGGATGGTTGCTTTATAATATAAAGCACATGAATCCTTTATCATCTTTGTAGACAGCTATGCAATCTCTTATTTTACTTTGGTCGTGAGAAGGCCCTTACGAAAATGAAAGGAATTTGGGAGGTGTATAATGCGCTATCACTGTTGTTCCATGTCGAACCAAAGGCACGGACAATATCAAGCGAATAGCATGAGGTCTTGACTAAGGAACTTTAACTAGGGTAGGTGTCATTCACGGCTCACACTTTCCTGTATGCCTGTTGAGGAAAAGCATCACCGTGCAAGATTGTTCCATTCCTGGCCCTAGTTGTGTCTACCCCTGAGAGTCTGCAATAGTGTTTCTTCTGTGTAACCAAGTAGCACCTAGCTTATGTTTGCGTTGTCCATGAGCAGATAGCACTAATGGAGGTTTGGCCTTTTATTCCACAATTTCTTATGTTTGTAGATACATGAGTTTGCTCCACCACAAGGGCAAAGAAGTTAGGTCCCGATTAAGGTAACTGAATAGAACAACTGGCTATGCTAGAATAACTGGGCATCTCTCACAATGAGAAATCTTGGCATCTTAACAACTTGTTCATGACAAAACCCTTAGATATATAATGTATGCATTCGGGGCAACTTGTGGGGTTGATAGCTGCTGGAAGGTTACCCAGGAATTGCATGCCCTATGTCTTACTACAAATTATTGGAAGATTGTATTCTTATCGAGAATGAGAGCATTATTCCTCCAGCATCGACATTAGGAGCATCCGCATTGTTAGGGAGAAACAAGAAAGAGACTGTGTATGTGAAACATGAAGGTTTTGTGAGGACCCTATTTATTTTGTCAAGTGGCATGCAAGAGGGAGTGGACACGGCCTAAGTTTCATATTAAATATGGGGTTCATGTTCACGTTGGATTATTCAGTGCAACTATTTTCGCTTATCCGGTTAGGCTTGACTTTTTTGGACCAGTAAGATGTGGCTTTAATTTTGAAGCTCAGTAAGCTCCTATAAAATGCATAATCTTTCCCATTTTCAAATGAAGCTAGAGTTTGTATACCACTTGTTGGTGCTAGACATCTCAAATCATTTACCGCAATCTTATTATATATTACTGACCCACCGTTTTGAGCCTCACAACGAAGTACATGAAAAATATTAGGTTCATTTACTATTGGTGTAAAAGAATACACATATTTTGAAGATATTGATGTGAGACACTGTTTGTGCTTATAATAGTGCTTCCTCCGACCCACAATGCAAGACATTTTCGCAAGTTTCTTTAGCTTGGAAAAATATCTTACATTGTGGGACAGAGGGGTTATTTGTTAATGATCTAAGACTCTTCCCAATGCTCCACCTTATACGAGCGCTAAGCCTACCATGTATGGAACAAACTCAAATTACTATAAGGCCTAGTAGATAATAATACTCTGAATTATGATGCTTTATTGATCGTGGTAGAAGCCCCATATATAACAGGAATAGCTTGGCTGACAAGCCAACTGAAAGGAAATACAATCTGGACTCTAGAACAAGTTCTAATCTGGACTCTGCACCTAATTTGAATCTGAACCTAATAATTAGTCTGGACTCTGAACCTAATACGAATTTGAACCTTGACAACTACAAGAATTCTATCCACTTTTGGCTGGACGGGGGGGGGGGGGGGGGGGGGTTGTGCGACCAGAGATGGGGCCCTCCTACCATATGTGGTTCCCCACATAGCATCTCCCCCTCCCTCCACAAACAGCTCGTCCTCGAGCTGAAACGAGGGAAAACGAGCAATGCACTCATCCAATGGCTCCCATGTTGCATCATTTTCAGAAGTTCCAACCCACTGCGCAAGAACATGCTTAACACCGTGGCGAATTCTAGATCGAAGAATCTTGGTTGGCATAGGCCCCACACGACCATCCTCCATGGAGGGGAGTACAGCAGGAGTAGTTGTCAGTTCACCATGAAATGTTTTAAGGGGATTGGCATGGAACACATCATGGAGCCGAGTACCAACAGGCAGGGTGAGCCTATATGCAACAGAACCAGTGCCCTCTATGACTTGGAAAGGACAATAGAAGCAAGGAGACAACTTGTCATGCTTGTGGCCTAGTAACGATGCTGCCGCACGATGGTGAAGGCGAAGCCACACCCAATCCCCGTCGTCAAATGTCAGCTCCCGATGCTTTTCATCATAATAATGCTTTGCCCGTTGCTGTGCTAGATAGGGATGCTCTCCAACCTCACGAACGAAGTTGGCGCGATCTTGTAGGGTGGTGTCCACAACTTCTACCTTGGCCTCACCAGGAACATAGTCACAAAAACATGGCGGTTGCCTACCATAGACAATCTCGAATGGAGTGGCACAAAGAGTGGAGTGGTAGGATGCGTTGTAGCAAAATTCTGCCCATGCCAACTATTCGACCCAACACCATGGGCAATGACGAGTTAGGCAATGCAGGTACATGGCAATGATTTTGTTGACAACTTCAGTCTACCCATCACACTGTGGGTGAAAGGCTGAGCTCATGTGAAGCTGAACATCCAACAACTTGAATAATTCACACCAAAAATTGTTGGTGAAGATAGGATCTCAGTCACTAAAAATGGACTGTGGAACTACATGGAGGCGCACAATGCCCTGAAAAAATGCCTTTGCCGCAAAGGCAACCGTGTATGGATGGGACAATGGAATGAAGTGTGCATATTTGGAGAAGCAGTCAATGACCAAGAGGATCATAGACTTGCCATGCACCCTAGGCAGTGCCTCAATGAAATCCATGGATATATCACTCCAGACGGACATTGGGACCGTCACACGCTGAAGTAACCCGGTAGGCAGGAGCATTTCTGTCTTGTTGCGCTCGTACATTGCAGAAGAACGTACCAAGTCCTGAACCAATCTGCGGTCATCACGGACATGGGAAACAGGTCAGAGTCAATGAAGCGTCTTTTGGACCCCTTCTTGAGAGCATAAGCGTGTTGCAAAATCACTACTATGGAAGGGGAGGTGGGAAATGATGGGGATATGTACCTAGGATAGAGTCTTAGGCCCGACCTACATGCCCTACCTAAGGACACTACATTGGAGAACTTAAAGATTACAAGGAAGACTCCGACTGAAATCACCATGGCACATGAGTCACTCGGCAGGACATTCACTCGGAGGTTTCTTCCTCAATTTGACAGTTGCCTTTCACTCGGAAGAACCAGAAGTCAGTCGACAACATAAGATCGGAAGCCACTTCATAGAGACCAATAGGTAGGCATTCGACTGGTCGCCATAAGTAGCATTTATTACATACGTTATTAGTAATGTTCACATTTATTACCACGATCGAACCCTTGGTTGTCGGGTATTCATGAGGGGCAGCACACTCTATATAAGCCACCCCTCCCTTCTGGCACAAGGGTCCGCACCACTTATAACTCCCACATTCCACACGACAGAAACTCCCGAGCACTAAGACATAGGGTTGTTATCTCCACAAGAGGGGCCTGAATTCATACATCCGTGTGTACAATCTCGCCGTAGCTAGGACTCCACCCTCTCCTTACGTACCCCTAACCTCTACTATCAGACTCGTTCCCACGACAGTTGGCGCCCACCATGGGACACGCGTCTAAGCGACTTTCAGCGAGTTTGCAATTTTCTTTTTTGTCATGTTTTCCGGCGGCAGTTTGTTCCTCGGCCACAAGATCCGACTTGGTGCGCTCACCTTCATCGTCGACAACTCGACATGGCTTAAGGAAGCACGTCTGGACGTTGAGGCACTCCCAATCCGCGGGGCGACGCACTTCCGTGCAAGCTCATGCGGCGTTCTTCTTCGACAGTCGACGACTCCATTGTTGTTTTCCCTCCCCGTTGTTCGTCGCCGCAACCGATCTAATCACTCACTACTCCAGCATTGGTTCATCATTCATCCCTGCAACAAGTAATGGAGCATCACAAAAATGAGGAGAAAATATAAGTCTCTATTCGATGTCGCGGAGGCACTAGTCTAGCCGGCGACGGAGGGCTCCTCCGCGCAATCGCTTGCCCGATGATGATTTCCACGCTACGGAAGCACTGGCCTAGCCGTCAGTGCAGGGCTCCTCCAACAGCTTGCTTTCCCGACGGTGACCTCCACACCACGGGGTTCCCCAGCCGATCGCCTTCTCGATGGCGGCGTCCGCGCCTGGTGCTCTTCGGCCCGGTCTTGCGTTCGGCTGTGAGCTCCTTGGTGGAGGCACACCTCCCGCATGGTGCTCTCCGGTGTTGTTGGCTCGACGACGGTCCATACAGGGGAGCGCGTCCTTCCAGCGTCGCTGATACGTCTTCAACATATCTATAATTTTTGATTCTTCCATGCTATTATATTATCTGTTTTGGATGTTTTATATGCATTAATATGTTGTTTATATTATTTTTGGGACTAACCTATTAATCTAGAGCCAAGTGCCAGTTTATGTTTTTTCCATGTTTTTGAGTATTGCAAATAAGGAATATTAAATGGAGTATGAACGGAATAAAATCTCCGGAATTATTTTTCTTGGACCACAAGAAAGCCTGAAGACTTGGAGTAGGGGGCAGGGCAACTGCCGGGAGGCCACAAGCCTGCAAGGCGCGCCCTAGGGGGTGCCCTCGTGTCTTGTGGGTCCCCTGCAGGTCTCCTAACCCTATTCTTCGGCCTATAAATTCCCAAATATCCCCCCATTGCAAAAGAGAGCCACGAAAATACTTTCCCACCACCAGGAGCCTGTGTTCCCGTGAGATCCAATATGGGAGCCTTCTCCAGTAATCTGCTGGAGAGGGATTGATCACGGAGGGCATCTACATCAACTCCATTGCCCCTCTGATGATGCGTGAGTAGTTCACCATAGACCTATGGGTCCATAGCTAGTAGCTAGATGTCTGCTTCTCTCCCTTTGATCCTCAATACCATGTTCTTCATGATCTTCATGGATATCTGTCCGATGTAATACTCTTTTGCGGTGTGTTAGTCAAGATCCGATGAATTGTGAGTTTATGTTCAGATTATCTATGAATATTATTTGAATCTCTTCTGAATTCTTATATGCATGATTTCATATCTTAGCAAGTCTCTTTGAGTTATTGGTTTGGTTTGTCCAACTAGATTGGTAATTCTTGCAATGGGAGAAGTGCTTGGTTTTGGGTTCAATCTTGCGGTGTCCTCACCCAGTAACATAGTAGGGGTAGCGAGGCACGTATTGTATTGTTGCCATCGAGGATAAAAAGATGGGGTTTTCAACATATTGCTTAAGTTATCCCTCTGCATCATATCATCTTACTTAATGCGTTACACTATTCTTCGGGAACTTAGTACTCTAGATGCATGGAGGAGTCGGTCGATGTGTGGAGTAATAGTAGTACATGCAGAATCGTTTTGGTCTACTTGACATGGACGTGACACCTATATGAATAATCATTGCCTTAGATATCTTCATAATTATTCTCTTTTCTATCAACTGCTCGACAGTAATTTGTTCACCCACCGTATTATTTTCCTTTATGAAAAAGCCTTTAGTGAAACCTATGGCCCCCGGGTCTATTTTCCATATTATACTTTTAGATCAATAAGCCAAAAATACCAAAAATATCTTGCTGCAATTTATTTACTTTTATTTCCGCAATCTTTTATATCTATCTCTATCGGATCTCATCCTTGCAAATAACTTTGAAGGGATTGACAACCCCTTTTTAGCGTTGGGTGCAAATAAGCAATAACTTTGATTATTTGTGTAGGTACTGCGATCGGGCCCTTTCTTGTTCCTCCTACTGGCTTGATACCTTGGTTCTCAACAAACTGAGGGAAATATTTATCTACTTCGTTGCATCACCCTTTCCTCTTCAAGGGAAAACCAATGCAAGTTGAAGAGGTAGCAAGAAGGATTTCTGGCGCCGTTGCCGGAGAGGATGCATAGAAAGATCAAACCTACCAAGTACCCATCACAAACTCATATCTTGCATTTACTTTATTTGCCATTTGCCTCTCGTTTTCCTCTCCCCCACTTCTAAAATGAATTTCAGAAAATACCAAAAAGATTTGCCTTTTTATTCGCCCTTTTTACGTTCGTCTTTTCGTTTGCTCGCTTGTGTGCTAGATTGCTTGCTTTGTCACGATGGCTCAAGAGAATACCAAGTTATGTGATTTTTCCACTACTAATAATAGTGATTTTATTAGTACTACAATTGCTCCCGCCGCTAGTGCGGAATCCTGTGAAATTAATGCCGCTTTGCTCAATCTTGTTATGAAAGAACAATTTTTTGGCCTTCCTAGTGAAGATGCCGCATCCCATCTAAATACTTTCGTTGAGTTGTGTGATATGCAAAATAAGAAAGATGTGCATAATTAAATTTTTAAACTGAAGCTATTTCTTTCTCACTACGAGATCGTCCCAAAACTTGGTTTTCATCTTTACCTAAAAATAGTATTGATTCATGGAATAAGTGTAAAGATGCTTTCATTTCCAAGTACTTTCCGCCCGCTAAAATTATCTCCCTTAGGAATGATATGATGACTTTGAAGCAACTTGATCATGAGCATGTTGCACAATCTTGGGAGAGGATGAAACTAATGATTAGGAATTGCCCCGCGTATGGTTTGAGTTTATGGATGATTATACAATTTTTTATGCGGGATTGAATTTTGCTTAGAAATCTTTTAGATTCCACAACAGGTGGTACTTTTATGGAAATCACATTAGGAGAAGCTACTGAACTCCTAGATAATATTATGGAAAATTACTCTCAATGGCATATCAAAAGATCTCCTACTAGTAAAAAAGTGCACCCTATTGAAGAAATAAAACATTTGAGTGGAAAGATGGATGAATTAATGAAATTTTTTGCTAGTAAGAGTGCTCCTATTGATCCCAATGATATGCCTTTGTATTCTTTGATTGGAAATAATAATGAATCTATGGATGTGAATTTTTTTGGTAGGAACAATTTTGGCAATAACGCGTATAGAGGTAATTTCAATCCTAGGCCGTTTCCTAGTAATTCCTCTAACAATTATGGTAATTCCTACAACAATTCTTATGGAAATTATGATAAGATGCCCTCTGATCTTGAGAATAATATTATAGAATTCATTAGCTCGCAAAAGGGTTTCAATGCTATAATTGAAGAAAAATTGCTCAAGATCGATGATTTGGCTAGGAACGCTGATAGAATTTCTCTTGAGATTGATTCTTTGAAAATTAGATCTATTCCACCCAAGCATGATATTAATGAGTCTTTACAAACTATGAGAATTTCAATTGATGAGTGTAAGGAAAGAACCGCTAGAATATGTGCTGAGCGTGAATGGCTTGAAAAGGTGTTTTGTCGTGATAATAATGATGAAGATATTAAAGTGATTGAGGTGACACCTATTGAATCTTTGTTTTCTAGTATAAATCTTAAAAAAATGGGACAGGAGATGATTCAACTTTAGTTAAAAGGCGTCCCAATGATCTGGAGTTTATAGATCTTAAAGATAAGATTAAGAAAAGTGGGATGGAATAGGTCAAAACTTTAAATAACAATGAGCCCACTCTTTTGGATTTCAAGGACTTTAATTACGATAGTTGCTCTTTGATTGATTGTGTTTCCTTGTTGCAATCCATGTTGAATTCTCCGCATGCTTATAATCAAAATAAAGCTTTTACTAAACACATTGTGGATGCTATGATGAAATCTTTTCAAGAAAAACTTGAGTTGAAAATTTCTATACCTAGAAAGCTTTATGATGACTCGGAGCCTACTATTAAGATTAAAGTTAAAGATTATGAGCGCCATGCTTTGTGTGATTTGGGTGCTAGCGTTTCCACTATCCCATAAACTTTATGTGATGTGCTAGGATTCCGTGAATTTGATGATTGCTCTTTAAATTTGCATCTAGCAGATTCTACAATCAAGAAACCTACGGGAAGGATTAATGATGTTATTATTGTTTCAAATAGGAATTATGTGCCCGTAGATTTCATTGTTCTTGAGATAGATTGCAATCCTACATGTCCTATTATTCTTGGTAAACCTTTGCTTAGAATGATTGGAGAAATTATTGATATGAAAGAAGGAAATATTAGATTCCAATTTCCATTAAGGAAAGGAATGGAGAACTTTCCTTGAAATAAAAGAAGATTACCTTATGAATCTATTATAAGAGCTACTTATGGATTGCATACCAAAGATGGCAATACCTAGATCTATTGCATTATGCCTAGCTAGGGGCGTTAAACAACAACACTTGTTGGGAGGCAACCCAATTTTATTTTTATGCTTTTGCTTTTGATTCTGTTTTTGAGTGTTGAACACATTATTACCTCTATAATAATTGTGTTTTCTTGTTTTAGTTAGTGTTTGAGGCAAGTAAGACTTTTGGGATGGTCTACTGTATTTGCAAGTTGATTTTGCTGAAAAACAGAAACTTTCGCTCTCAGCCCAGTAATTTTGTAAATTCACTGGAACGTGATTTTGATATGAATTTTTTACACGAGATTTAATTACAAATTTCCCACATATTCCTAAGTGTTAAGAATTTTTGGAGTTACATAAGTATTCGAAGTAAACAGATTGCTATAAACTGTTGACAAATTCTGTTTTCTTTGTGTTGTTTGCTTATTTTAATGAATCTATGGATTGTATCGGGGGGTCTGAACCATGGAGAAGTTGGAATACAGTAAATATTACATAAATAAAAACAAATAATGAGTTCACAACAGTACCTAAAGTGGTGATTTATTTTGCTTATACTAACAGATCTCATGAGTTTTCTGTTGAGTTTTGTGTTGTGAAGTTTTCAAGTTTTGGGTAAAGATTTGATGGACTACGGAATATGGAGTGGCAAGAGCCTAAGATTTGGGATGCCCAAGGAACCGCAAGCCATATTGAAGGATACCAATGAGCATAAGCTTGGGTATGCCCCGGAAGGAATCCCCTCTTTCGTCTTCAATCCATCGGTAAATTTACTTGAGGCTATATTTTTATTCACCACATGATATGTGTTTTGCTTGGTGCATCTTGTATGATATGAGACTTTACTTTTTATTTTGCCACAATCATACTTGCTGCACACATCTTTTGAGAGACACACGCTGAAACGTGAATTTATTAGAATACTCTTTGTGCTTCGCTTATATCTTTTGAGCTAGGCAATGTTGCTCTAGCTCTTCACTTATATCTTTTAGAGCACGGCGGTGTTTTATTTTATAGAAATTATAAAACTCTTGTACCTCACTTGTATTATTTTGAGAGTTCCTTGAACAACATGGTAATTGCTTTAGGTTAAGAATTTAGTCCTAATATAATGGGCATCCAAGAGGGATATAATAAAAACTGTCATATTAATTGCATTGAATATGATGAGAAGTTTGATTCCTTGCATATAGTTTTGAGAGATGAAGATGGTAATATGAGGGTCATGCTAGTAACTAATTGTGAATTAGAATAAATACTTATGTTAAAGCTTGTGATTCTTGTAGCATGCATGTATGGTGAACCGTTATGTGATGAAGTTGGAGCATGATTTGTTTAATGATTGTCAACCTTTGTGTGGAGGTCGGGATCGCACGATGGTTAACTCCTACTAACCCTTCCCATAGGAGCATGCGTCTAATACTTTGCTTCGATAACTAATAGGCTTTTGCAATAAGTATTTGAGTTCTTTATGACTAATGTTGAGTTCATGCATTATACACACTCTCACCCTTCCACTTTTGCTAGCCTCTCTAGTACGGTGCAACTCTCGCCGGTACATTAAACCCACCTTTCTCAAAACAGCCACCATATATTTTACTCAAAACAGACACCATACCTACCTATTATAGCATTTACATAGCCATTCCGAGATATGTTGCCATCCAACACCACCGTCCCATTTTTATGACACGCACCATCACTTCCATATTGCCTATAGGGTCATATTTTGTTCTAGATATCGAGTTGTAATCTTTGAGTTGTAAGTAAATAAAAGCGTGATGATTTGCATTATTAGAGCATTGTACCATGTGAGAAAAGGATGACGGAAGCTATGATTCCCTCACAAGTTGGGATGAGTCTCTGGACTTTACAACAACAAAGAAGAGAGGCCAGCGAAACCCATAAAAAATAGGTCAAAGAAGCCCACCAAAAAAAGAAAAAATATATAATGAGAGAAAGTGAGAAGGGACAATGCTACTATATTTTTCCACACTTGTGCTTCAAAGTAGCACCATGTTCTTCATAGAGAGTCTCCAATTTTGTCACTTTCATATGACTAGTGGAATTACATCTTTTGCACAACCACTTAGTTTCCTTTTTGAGCTCGAATACACTTATAGATCTAGTGCATTTGTTGCATGACAATCCCTACTCACTCACATTGATATCTATTGATGGGCATCTCCATAGCCCGTTGATATGCCTAGTTGATGTGTGACTATCTTCTTCTTCTTTTTTGCAACTTCCACCATACTCTATTCCACCTATAGTGCTATATCCACGGCTCACGCTCATGTATTGCGTGAGAGTTGAAAAGGTTTGAGAACATAAAAAGTGTGAAACAATTGCTTGATTTTCATCGGGTTGTGCATGGTTTAGATACTTTGTGTGGTGGAGCATAGCCAGACCATATGATTTTGTAGGGATAACTTTCTAAGACCATGTTATTTTGAAAGGAAGCAATTACTTTATTAGTATACTTGAAGTATTATTGTTTTATGTCAATATTAGACTTTTTGTGAATCTTATGGATCTGAATATTCACGCCACAATAGATAATATTACATGGCTAAATATGTTAGGTAGCATTCCACATAAAAAATCTGTTTTTATCATTTACCTACTCGAGGACAAACAGGAATTAAGCTTGGGGATGCTTGATACGTCTCCAATGTATCTATAATTTTTTATTATTTCATGCTATTATATTATGTGTTTTGGATGTTTTATATGAATTAATATGTTGTTTTATATTATTTTTGGGACAAACCTATTAATCTAGAGCCTAGTGTCAGTTTCTGTTTTTTTCATGTTTTTGAGTATTGCAGATAAGGAATATTAAACGGAGTCCACACGGAATAAAGTCTCTGAAATGATTTTTCTTGGACTAGAAGAAACCCAGAAGACTTGGAGTAGGGGGCAGGGAACCTGCCGAGAGGCCACAAGCCTGCAAGGCGCGCCCTAGGGGGACGCCCCTGGCTTGTGGGTCCCCTGCAAGTCTCCTAATCCTATTCTTCGGCCTATAAATTCCAAAATATCCCCCATCGCAAAAGAGAGCCACGAAAATACTTTTCTGCCGCCGGGAGCCTCTGTTCCCATGAGATCCAATCTGAGAGCCTTTTCCGGTAATCTGTCGGAGAGGGAATTGATCACGGAGGGCATCTACACCAACTCCATTGCCCCTCCAATGATGCGTGAGTAGTTCACCACAGACCTATGGGTCCATAGCTAGTAGCTAGATGGCTACTTCAATCTCTTTGATCTTTAATACCATGTTCTTCATGATCTTCATGGAGATCTATCTGACGTAATACTCTTTTGCAGTGTGTTTGTCGAGATCCGATGAATTGTGAGTTTATGTTCAGATTATCTATGAATATTATTTGAATCTCTTCTGAATTCTTATATGCATGATTTCATATCTTAGCAAGTCTCTTCGAGTTATCTGTTTAGTTTGGCCAACTAGATTGGTAATTATTTCAATGGGAGAAGTGCTTAGTTTTGGGTTCAATCTTGCGGTGTCCTCACCCAGTGACATAGTAGGGGTATGATGCACGTATTGTATTGTTGCCATCGAGGATAAAAATATGGGGTTTTCATCATATTGCTTGAGTTTATCCCTCCACATCATGTCATCTTACTTAATGCGTTACTCTGTTCTTCATGAACTTAATACTCTAGATGCACGCACGAGTCGCTTGATGTGTGGAGTAATAGTAGTAGATGCAGAATCATTTCGGTCTACTTGACACGGACGTGATGCCTATATGCATAATCATTGCTTTAGATATCTTCATAATTATTCGCTTTTCTATCAATTGCTCGATAGTAATTTGTTCACCCATCGTATTATTTTCCTTTATGAGAGAAGCCTCTAGTGAAACCTATGGCCCCCGGGTCTATTTTCCATAATATAATTTTAGATCTATAAACCAAAAATAGCTTGGTGCAATATATTTACTTTTGTTTCCGCAATCTTTTATATCTATCTGTATCAGATCTCATCCTTGCAAATAAATCTGAAGGGATTGACAACCCCTTTTTAGCGTTGGGTGCAAGAGTTTGATTATTTGTGTAGGTACTACAACTGGGTCCTTGCTTCTTCCTCCTACTGGATTGATACCTTGGTTCTCAAAAAACCGAGGGAAATACTTATCTTCGCTCCATCACCCTTTCCTCTTCAAGGGAAAACAAATGCAATCTCAAGAGGTAGCATTCGCTTGCACAAGCATGTCATGCGTTCAGATTTTGGACGGTGGCTTGCTGGATCTCAGGGTTGGGTGGCTAGAATACGATGACTTCCCCGGTAACTCGGACCCCTTGACGTGGCATGGACGACGAGGCCGACCACGACCTAGTGCACAATCACGCATGGGCGCCGACGCCGCTCGCTTGCCCTGAGACGTGCTCGATGGCCCATCGTCGCGCTCGTCCGCCATGCGACAAGCTCGCCGATGCCGCCCTGCGACGCGCTTGCTTGGTGCCACATCGCGATGCGCTCCCTGGCCCTCGCTTGCATTGCCAGCAGCACGCGCTACCCGGCTTCCTGGGTCTCATTCACTTGCATCACCTACATCGGACGGTACATTGCTTGCTATCCCAAGCGCATAATGAGGCCCTCATAATCCTTCGTAAAGAGGGTTGGTGGTTTCATCCATTTAACCATGTCATTAAGTGCCTCATCAGGTAAGCATTTCCTGCGTGAGTTAAGTGTACACGCATGCATGCATAACCAACCGTCATCATGGTCATGAGGCTGCCCGTAATGGGAGTATCATAGGTAGTATCATGCATGCCAACTAGGCAATTTCGATGAGGTGGAATAGAATTAAATGAAGAAAGAGAGGGTTGAGTATCATATCATGATACCGTATCATATTAAATGATGTACTACTATGTGTCTTGCATGACAATAAATGAACTATCTTATGATACAAACATATGATACTATGCATTACGGATGTGGTATCATAGACTAGTATCATATGCATGATACTAGTATACGATACTACCATTACAACCAGCCTCATAGGTCATGTGTTAACTGTCCGTCATCATGCATAACCGGGCCATCAGTGGTCTTTAATCCTTGCAAGCTACATCCGCATAGGGACTCTTTAGTCCATCAAAAGATATTTGTAGCTATGCTTGCTACTAACTTGCAGGTCACTCGTGTGTCATCGTCTCGAGACAACAGTTTACTCGGACAGACTTTCCATTCAAGCTACTAACACGATGACACACAGATGAAATTTGCATTCAGACAACCAACATGGAGGATCACTCGGACGCTCCGTGTACCGCCACTCCAAGTGGCACATCTACATCACTTAGACGTTTCACTAGTCGCCACTTCGAGAGGCACGTCCCCATCATTCAGACGCACCGCGCGTCGCCACCCCATGGGATGCATATTCAACACTCGGCTGCCTCGCGCGACGTCGGTCCATGAGTCGTCACTCGGCCGCTCCGTGCATCGCCACTCGGTGAGACAATCTTTATCACTCGGCTGCCACGCGCGTCGCCACTCAGTGAGGCACATCTTCATCGCTCGGCCGCTCCGCCTGTCGCCGCTCCATGATGCATGTATTCATCACTCATTCGCTCCGTGCATCACCACTCAGTGATGCACGTCTTCATCACTCGGCCACGCTATCGGTTGGACACGTCTTCACCACACAGCCGCTCATGCACTGTCAGACAGCTAAGTCATTCTTCACCACAACATTCCATTGTGTTAAATAGTCATTTTTGCATTCCCGAGCATCACGTAAGTCACGCTTTACGTTTACTCGGAGGCAACGCCACCGAGTGTGCCTCCGTGCTCGGATGTTTAATTCCATGTCGGGACAGTACACTTCCGCTTCATTTGGGTCTAGTACTCAAAGGAGTTCAGTCGGATCCTTCACTCTTTTAAACTCTTGTTGGTTTTGAACCAGCAATCACCTGGCACACTCAGCGGGTGCAAATGGGTGTTATTTACACAAATCACTTCAACAAACTAATATTACTTTGAGAAACTTTTACGTTGGCTTGTGCTATTTTTCGTACACACGTTACACTGTCACTTGGACGCCCCGCGCGTCGTTATCCCACTGGATGCGTCTACATCGCTTGGCCGTCCAGCGTGTCGCCACTCGATTGGACGTGTCTCCATCACTCAACCGTCTCGCGCGTCGGCACTCCGCTCAGCATGTCTTCATCACTCGACGGTCTCGCGCGCCGGCACTCTGCCGAGCACGTCTTCATCACTCGATCATGTCGCGTGCCGTCACTCCGTCGAGCACGTCGTCATCACTCGGCCGTCTTGCGTGCCGTCACTTCGCCGAGCGCGTCTTCATCACATGGCTGCCTCGCGCGCTGCCACTTAGCTGGATGCCTCTTCATCACTGGTACGTCTCGCATGATGTCACTCCATCAAGCACGTCTCCATCACTTGGCCACCCAGCGCGTCTCCACTCAGTCGAGCACGTCTTCATCACATAGCCACCCAGCGCGTCGCCGCTCGGTTGGACTCGTCTCCATCACTCGCCCGCCTCGTGCACCATCACTCCACCGAGCGGGTCTTCATCACATGGCCGCGCCCGCGCGTCGCCACTCTACTGGATGTGGCCACGTCACTTGGCCGCCTAGCGCACCGCCGCTCGGTTGGACACATCTCCATCACTCGGCCGCCTCTTGCTCCGAAACTCCGCCGAGTGCTCTTCATCACACGTCCACCCCTGGTGTCGCCACTCAGCTGGGTGCGTCTTCATCACTCAGATGCCTCATGCATCACCACTCTGTGCGTCACGTATTCATCATAAACCATCTCGTGCGCCATAGCTCAGTTGAACACATCTACACCACAACCCCCAGTGGGTGACCGGCTTAGTTGCGAACCTGACTTCGCCTAAGTAAAAAAATCTCCCGAGTGACGATCACTCCTCTCACTCGACGGCTAAGCCGCGAACAAGTTTTTGTCTAAGTTAAAAACCCTGCCGAGTGAATAGAATCCTATTCACTCGGGAACTTCGTTGTGAACGAGTCTTCGTCTAAGTTAGAAACTCTCTCGAGTGACGATCGCACTACTCCGAATACGGACACGCTCCACACTCGGGAACTTAGCTACGAACCTGGCTTCGCCTAAGTTAAAAAAAACTCCGAGTGCGCACATGCTCCACACTCGGGAACTTAGCTGCGAATCTGTATCGCCTAAGTTAAAACTACTTCGAGTACGGATATTCTCCACACTCGGGAACTTAGTTGTGACTTCGTATCGCCTAAGTTAAAACTACTTCGAGTATGGACATGCTCCACACTCGGGGGCTTAGCTGTGAACCTGACTTCGCCTAAGTAAAAAACTACTCCGAGTACGGACACGCTCCACACTCGGGAAATTAGTTGCGACTCTGTATCGCCTAAGTTAAAACTACTTCGAGTACGGACGTGATCCACAGTCGGGAACTTAGCTGTGACTCTGTATCGCCTAAGTTAAAACTATTTCGAGTACGGACATGCTCCACACTCGGGGGCTTAGCTGCGCCTGACTTCGCCTAAGTAAAAAACTACTTCGTGTACGGACATGCTCCACACTCCGGAATTTAGATGCGACTCCATATCGCCTAAGTTAAAACTACTTCGAGTACGGACATGCTCCACACTCGGGAACTTAGCTGCGACTCTGTATCGCCTAAGTTAAAACTACTTCGAGTACGGACATGCTCCACACTCGGGGGCTTAGCTGCGAACCCAACTTTGTCTAAGTAAAAAACTACTCCGAGTACGGACAAGCTCCACCCTTGAGAACTTAGTTGTGACTCCGTATCACCGAAGTTAAAAAATACTCCGAGTACGGACATGTTCCACACTCGGGGGCTTAGCTGCGAACCAGTCTTCGCCTAAGTTTAAAAAACACTCCGAGTGGTGAGTGACCCTCTCACTTGGGGACTTAGCCGCGAACAAGTTTTTGCCTAAGTTAAAAATCTTGCCGAGTTAATAGCATCCTATTCACTCAGGAACTTAGCTAAGAACCAGTCTTCGTCTAAGTTAAAAACTCACCATGTGGTGAGCGATCCTCTCACTCGGGGGCTTAGCTGCAAACCAGTCTTAGCCTAAGTTTAAAAAACACTCTGAGTGGTGAGCAACCCTCTCACTCTGGAACTTAATTGTGAACAAGTTTTCGCCTAAGTTACAAATCATGCCGAGTGAATAGCATCCTATTCACTCAGAAACTTAGTTGCGAACCAGTCTTCGTCTAAACTTAAAACTTCTCCCGAGTGACGAGCATTCCTCTCACTCAGGGGCTTAGCCGCGAACAAGTTTTCGCCTAAGTTAAAAAACATGTCGAGTGAATAACATCTTATTTACTCGAGAACTTAGTTGCGAACCAGTCTTCGTCTAAGTTAAAAGATCTCCCGAGTGACGAGAACTCCTCTCACTCGAGGGCTTAGCCGCCAACAAGTTTTTGCCTAAGTTAAAAACTCTACTGAGTTAATAGCATCCTATTCACTCAGGAACTTAGCTGTGAACCAGTCTTCGTCTAAGTTAGAAACTCTCCCGAGTGACGAGTGCTCCTCTCACTCGAGGCCTTAGCCGCGAGTCAGACTTCGCTTAAGTTAAAGGCTATTCCGAGTGACATGCAACATTTTCACTCACAAACTTAGTTGCGAACCAGTTTTCCCCCAAGTTCAAAATTCTTCCGAGTAATGAGCATCAATCTCACTCAGAAACCAAACATACAAAATTGTCTCTATTAGACCCCCGCCGATGCAAGAACTCGACGGCTGTCTCGAGGACTACACCCTATGGGTGCACTCAGCATGCCCCCACTGGACCTACTATCACTCGACCAGATCCGGCCTGTCAAGTGCCAAGTGACTATCAAATCAAATCTAAGACCCGTGTCGATGTCACCACCATTCGATAGTGGTCTCGGAGACTACCCCCTAGTGGGTGCACTCAGCGTGCTCCCACTGGACCAGAAACCACTCGACTAAGACCTGATCTACTCGAGGAGAAAACAAGCAAGTATGCACCAAAAGAAAACACCGAGTGGGTGTAGAGTCAAAATGGATAGGAATTCAATCAGAAATGAACTTCCAATCGCACATACTTGGACGCATTTCAAGACAGAATTGATCAGGGTGAATGACAAAGACTCCAATCGACGCATACTTCTGTGAAGCCCTAAAATGCATTTGAAATTTGTCTGTCTTATCAGAATCTGCATCGACCCTTTTCAGTCGAATCCCGACCCATTCGGGGGCTAATGATGGGGATATGTACCTAGGATAGAGTCTTAAGCCTGACCTACAAGCCCTACCCAAGGACACTACATTGGAGAACCTAAAGATTACAAGGAAGACTCCGACTGAAATCACCATGGCGCATGAGTCACTCGACAGGACATCCACTCAGAGGTTTCTCCCTCCATTCGACATTTGCCTTTCAGTCGGAAGAACCAGAAGTCGGTGACCGTAGAAGATCATAAGCCATTCCAGGGAGGCAAAAAAGCAGCCATTTGACTGGCCGCCATAAGTAGCATTTACTACATACGTTATCAGTAATGTTCACCTTTATTACCACGATCGAACCCTTGGTTGTCGGGTATTCATGAGGGGCAGTGCACACTATATAAGTCACCCCTCCCCTCTGGCACAAGGGTTCGCACCCCTTGTAACTCACACATTCTACATGATAGAAGCTCCCGAGCACTGGGACGTAGGGCTGGTATCTCCACGAGAGGGGCCTAAACTCATACATCCGTGTGTACAATCTCGTTGTAGCTAGTACTCTTCCCTCTCCTTACATACCCCTAACCTCTACTGTCAGACTCGTTCCCATGACAGGAAAGGCATGCACCCGACGTCCATGAAGAATCAAGTTTTCAACACAACTCCAGGGGTGGTCGCGATTACCGGTGCCGATTTTATCACGAAGGGAGGTCAACTCGGGGGAAGCATTGAGCTCACACCTTAGGTCATCACAAATGGTGAAAAGTGGCAGCAAGAGAGCACAAAGCATAGGCATTGCATCGGCATCACGATGAGAGAGGGCGTCAGCGATGATGTTGAGGTGGCCCGGGCGAAACTGGATAGTGAAGTCGAAGCCAAACAATTTGCTCACCCATTGGTCTTGAGGGATTGTTGAAAGCTGCTGCTCAAGGAGAAACTTCAAGTTGTAGTGGTCGGTGCGTACTGTGAAGGCACAACCCCAAAGATATGGCCGCCAATGACATATAGCCTGAACCAATCCAATGAGTTCCCGCTCATGGACAACAACCTTGGTATGGCATGGAGCAATGGGTCGATTGTAAAAGGCTAAGGGGCCCGCACCTTGGTGAAGAACGACGCCAAAGCCAGCCCTGGAAGCGCCACACTCAACAATGAAGGGATTGTCAAAGTCCGCCATCTGGAGCACCGAGTCTTCACCAAGGGCATGCTTGAGTGCCTGGAAGGCATCTTCTACCTCGGGACACCATCGAAATCCCTCCTTGCTGAGTAGGCATGTGAGAGGAGCAGCGAGCATCCCGAAGTCCTTGATGAACTCGCGATAATAGTCGTCCAGTCCCAAGAATCCGTGCAGCGCTCGGACCGAATGAGGAATAGGCTAGTCAGCAACCGTGTGCACATTATCCTTATCCATGGGCACCCCATCAGCGTTAATGACATGACCCAGGTAGGCCATGGAGGACTCACAAAAGTAGTACTTTTTGTGCTTCAGTAAGAGGGACTACTGGTGCATGACCTGGAAGACAACACAATGGTGATGCAGGTGCTCCGACTAGGATGATCTGTAAATTAAGATGTCATGAAAGGAAACAAGGACAAATTTGCGCAAAAATGGGCGCAAGATGGCGCAAGATGTCATTCATCGAAGCCCGAAAGGTTGCTCGAGTGTTGGTTAAGCCAAAGGGCATAACCAAGAACTCATAGTGGCCATCATGTGTGCGAAATGCCATCTTAGCAATGTCATCAGGGTGCATCCGTACCTGATGATACCCAGAGTGTAGGTCAAGCTTGGTGAAGAACCTAGAGCCACGAAGTTCATCCAGTAGCTCGTCAATGACATGAATTGGGAACTTGTCCTTCGTCGTATGATCATTCAACACCCAATAGTCAACAGAAAAGCACCAGGAGGCGTCCCGCTTCTTGATGAGGAGGACGGGTGAAGAGAAGGCCGAGTCACTAGGGCGGATGATGCCTTTAGCCAACATCCCGGTGCACTCGAGCTCGAGCTCGTCCTTTTGAAGTTGCACATAGCGGTATGGGCGGACGGCAACTGGCGTGGTGTTAGGTAGAAGCCAAATGTGGTGGTCGCGAGAGCATCCTGGAGGCAACATGGTCGGAGTGGAAAAGAGGCCAGGAAACTCGTCGAGCATGTCACCCATGAGGCCAGAGTCCTCGCTCGTGATCGTATGGACAGCAGGCAAGGTGGGCAATACCAAACCGTTCCATGTGACTTTGGAACCAGCAAGGACAATAGTCACGTTGTGGCGAACAAATCCCACAAAATTGGTCCAAGGGAATGGAGCCAGTCGACACAAAGGATTAGGTCAAAGCCGCTGAGTGGAAGTGTGAACCAGTCAACCTAGAAGTGGCGGTTGTCGATGTTGATGGATATGCCACGACATTGACCAGCAGTAACAAGCGTGCCCACGTTGGACACCATGACCCATAACCTAGGACAAGTTTCTCGAGTTAAACCGAGTGCATCGACGATGACTGAGTCGATGAAACTATGTGTCGAACCTGTGTCCAGTAAGGCAGAGAATGTATGAGTGTCGATGACAACACGTAGCTGTATGGTGTGAGTCACATGAATAATCCAAAGCACAACGATAGAATGAAGCGAGATGTGTGGCGTCTCTGGTTCAGCCTCCAAAGGTGCATCCTCAGGTGCAAAATCATCGAGCTCGATGAAGAACAAGCATGCACAACGATGACCTGGGACATACTGCTCATCGCAGTTGTAGTAGAGACCTTGGCGGTGGCATTAAGCCATCTCGGTGGGCGTGAAGCGGTGCGTGGCGCCAGGAGGAGCCGGTGTAAGGGTAGCAGTTGCTGCAGGAACACCTTGTGGCACGGGACGTGCAACAGGCAGCAAGGTTGTTCCCCGTGCCCAATACGTTGACGCACGGGAACATGTCGGGGGCACGACTGGTGGGAACGGATGGCATTGATCATATGCCTTAGAGAGGGAGACTGTCATGTGAAGGTACACTAGTTGATGAAGCTCGACGTCGTCTTTGAGGCCTTCAAGAAGTCTGATTGTCTATAGGAAACGTTGCGGGGCTCAGCTTAAGGGTTCGCTGGTCATGCACAACATGGCCATAAATTGCTGGTGTAATCTGCAATGGTAGAGGTGAATGGAAGCCAAGCCAACTCGCCCAAGGGGTTGCGTGTACATGTTGGAAATATGGCCTACAAGCAATAATAAAATAGTTATTATTATATTCCTGTTTCAAGATAATTGTTTATTATCCATGCTATAATTGTATGAAACGCAAATGTATGTGTGGATATATAGACAAAACAATGTCCCTAGTGAGCCTCTAGTTGAATAGCCCGTTGATCAAATATGGTTAAGGTTTCCTGACCATGGACAAGTGTTGTCAGTTGATAACGGGATCACATCATTAGGAGAATGATGTGATGGACAAGACCCAAACAATAAACGTAGCATGTGACCATGTCATTTTGTTGCTATTGTTTTCTACATGTCAAGTATACATTTCTATGACCATGAGATCATGTAACTCACTGACACTGGAGGAATGCCTTGTGTGTATCAAACGTCACAACGTAACTGGGTGACTATAAAGGTGATCTACATGTATCTCCGAGGGTGTCCGATGAGTTAGCATGGATCAAGACTGGGATTTGTCACTCCATATGACGGAGAGGTATCTCGAGGCCCACTCGGTAATACATCATCACAAACAAGCATTGCAAGCAATGTGACTAAATAGTTTGCCACGGGATCTTGTATTATGGGACGAGTAAAGAGACCTGCCGGTAACGAGATTGAAATAGGTATGGAGATACCGACGATCGAATCTCGGGCAAGTAACATACCGAAGGACAAAGGGAATGATATATGAGATTAACTGAATCCTTGACACAGAGGTTCAACCGATAAGATCTTCGTAGAATATGTAGGATCCAATATGGGCATCCAGGTCCCGCTATTGGATATTGATCGGAGAGTGTCTCGGTCATGTCTACATAGTTCTCGAACCCGCATGGCCTGCACACTTAAGGTTCGGTGAAATTTCGATAGTATTGAGTTATGTATGTTGGTGACCAAAAGTTTTTTGGAGTCCGAGATGAGATCCTGGACTTCACAAGGAGCTCCAGAATGGTCCGGAGGTATAGCTCCAGAATGGTTCGGGCATTACCGGTAAAGTACCGGGAGTGACGAATGGGTTCCGAGGTTTTACTGGGAGGGGCCACTCACCCGGGAGAGGACCTAACAGGCCTATGGGTGGCGCCCCAGCACTTAGTGGGCTGATGAGGCCATCCCAATAACCTATTTCGGCCAAA
The DNA here is from genome assembly GCF_904849725.1 of Hordeum vulgare subsp. vulgare. Lineage (NCBI taxonomy): Eukaryota > Viridiplantae > Streptophyta > Magnoliopsida > Poales > Poaceae > Hordeum > Hordeum vulgare. Next base: position 121,611,581 of record NC_058520.1, read on the forward strand.
GGCAAAAATAAAAGGAAAAGGAAAAAAGGAAGGAGGTGGACAAGTGGGAAGGTAGTCCTCCAGCCAACCGAATTGGAGGAGGACTCCTCCCCTTGGCTCGGATGAAGCCCTCCTACTTTGAGTAGGAGGCAAGGGAACCCTCTCTCTTGTTCCTCCTATATATAGTGGAGGTTTTCAGGGCAAACTACACCAGAAAAATCCATGTGTTGCCCTCTTTTCCACATATCGTCTTCCTCGTCTAGATTAGTCCCGGGTAGCTTGGCGAAGCCCTGCTGGATAAGTTCACCACCACCACCACCATGTCGTCGTGCTCCCCGGGAACTCATCTACCTCTCCTCCCCACTTGCTGGATCAAGAAGGCAGAGATCGTCATCGAGTTGTACGTGTGCGGAACGCGGAGGTGCCATCCGTTTGGTGCTAGATCAGGACAGAGTTCATGGGAAGCTTGCGATTCGTACCGCGAAGACGTTCGACTACATCAACCACATTTCTTAATGCTTCCCGCTTAGCGATCTAGAAGGGTATGTGGATTCGATCTCCCCTCTCGTAGATGATCATCATCATGATAGGTTTTGAGTGTGCGTAGGATTTTTTCCCATGCAACATTCCCCAACAGTGGCATCATGAGCTAGGTTCATGCGTAGATGATATCTCGAGCAGAACACAAAAGAGTTTGTGCTTGTTGATGATCAATTTGCTTCCCTCCTTAGTCTTTTCTTGATTCGGCGGTATTGTTGGCTTGAAGCGGTCCGGATCAACATTACTCGTACACTTACAAGAGACCGGTTTTATCGACTAACATGCAACTTGTTGCATAAAGATGACTAGCGGGTGTCAGTTTCTTCAACTTTAGTTGAATCGGATTTGACTGAGGCGGTCCTTGGAGAAGGTTAAATAGCAATTTGCATATCACCGTTGTGGCTTTGCGTAAGTAAGATGCGATCATACTAGATACCCGAGGCAGCCACGTAAAATTTGCAACAAAAAATTAGAGGACGTGTAACTTGGTTTTTACAGGGTATGCATGTGAGGTGATATGGCCAATGACATTATATGATATATTGGACGCATGAGATGATCATGTTGTAATGGTTAAATATTGACTTCCACGTCCATGCTACGGCAACCGGCAGGAGCCATAGGATTGTCTTAAATTATTTTGCGCTTGGAGATGTGTTGCTTTATCGCTAGTAGTAGCTTTAGTAGTAACATCATAGTTAGCGCGACAACCTTGATGGCAGGACGATGATGGAGATCATGGTGTGGCGCCAGTGACAATGGAGATCATGTCAGTGCTTTGGTTCATGGCCATATCATGTCACTTATGGTTTGCATGTGATGTTAATCCTTTTATGCACCTTATTTTGCTTAGGACGACGGTAGCGTTATAAGGTGATCTCTCATTAAAATTTCAAGATAAAAGTGTGTTCTCCCCGACTGTGTACCATTGCGACAGTTCGTCGTTTGGAGACACCACGTGATGATCGGGTGTGATATGGCCAGGAGGCGTCCCGCTTCTTGATGAGGAGGACGGGTGAGGAGAAGGCTGAGTCGCTAGGGCGGATGATGCCTTTAGCCAACATCCCGGTGCACTCGAGCTCGAGCTCATCCTTTTGAAGTTGCACATAGCGGTATGGGCGGACGGCAACTAGCGTGGTGTTAGGTAGAAGCCAAATGTGGTGGTCGCGAGAGCATCCTGGAGGCAACATGGTCGGAGTGGAAAAGAGGCCAGCAAACTCGTCGAGCATGTCACCCATGAGGCCAGAGTCCTCGCTCGTCATCGTATGGACAGCAGGCAAGGCGGGCAATACCAAACCATTCCATGTGACTTTGTAACCAGCAAGGACAACAGTCACGTTGTGGCGATCAAATCCCACAAAATTGGTCCAATGGAATGGAGCCAATAGACACAAAGGATTAGGTCAAAGCCGCTGAGTGGAAGTGTGAAGCAGTCAACCTAGAAGTGGCGGCTCTCGATGTTGATGGAGATGTCGCGACATTGGCGAGCAGTAACAAGCGTGTCCACGTTGGCCACCATGACCCGTAAACTAGGACAAGTTTCTCGAGTTAAGCCGAGTGCGTCGACCATGACTAAGTCAATGAAACTGTGTGTCGAGCCTTTGTCCAGTAAGACAGAGAAGGTATGAGTGTCGATGACAACATGCAGTTGTATGGTGTGAGTCACATGAATAATCCAAAGCACAATGATAGCATGAAGCGAGATGTGTGGCGTCTCTGGTTCAGCCTACAAAGGTGCATCCTCAGGTGCAAAATCATCGAGCTCGATGAAGAACAAGCATGCACAACGATGACCTGGGACATACTGCTCATCGCAGTTGTACCAGAGACCTTGGCGGTGGCATTAAGCCATCTCGGTGGGCGTGAAGCGGTGCGCGGCGCCAGGAGGAGCCGGTGTAAGGGTAGCAGTTGCCGCAGGAACACCTTGTGGCACGGGACGTGCAACAGGCAGCAAGGTTGTTCCCCGTGCCCAATACGTTGACGCACGGGAACATGTCGGGGGCACGACTGGTGGGAACGGATGGCATTGGTCATATGCCTTAGAGAGGGAGACTGTCATGTGAAGGTACACTAGTTGATGAAGCTCGACATCATCTTTGAGGCCTTCAAGAAGTCCGATTGTCTATAGGAAACATTGCGGGGCTCAGCTTAAGGGTTCGCTGGTCATGCACAACATGGCCATAAATTGCTGGTGTAATCTGCAATGGTAGAGGTGAATGGAAGCCAAGACAACTCGCCCAAGGGGTTGCGTGTACATGTTGGAAATATGGCCTACACGCAATAATAAAATAGTTATTATTATATTCCTGTTTCAAGATAATCGTTTATTATCCATGCTATAATTGTTTGAAACACAAATGCATGTGTGGATATATAGACAAAACAATGTCCCTAGTGAGCCTCTAGTTGACTAGCCCGTTGATCAAATATGGTTAAGGTTTCCTGACCATGGACAAGTGTTGTCAGTTGATAACGGGATCACATCATTAGGAGAATGATGTGATCGACAAGACCCAAACTATAAACGTAGCATGTGATCGTGTCATTTTGTTGCTATTGTTTTCTACATGTCAAGTATACGTTTCTATGACCATGAGATCATGTAACTCACTGACACTGGAGGAATTCCTTGTGTGTATCAAACATCACAACGTAACTGGGTGACTATAAAGGTGATCTATAGGTATCTCCGAGGGTGTCCGATGAGTTAGCATGGATGAATACTAGGATTTGTCACTCCGTATGACGAAGAGGTATCTCGAGGCCCACTCGGTAATATATCATCACAAACAAGCATTGCAAGCAATGTGACTAAATAGTTTGCCACGGCATCTTGTATTATGGTACGAGTAAAGAGACTTGCCGGTAACGAGATTGAAATAGGTATGAAGATACCGACGATCGAATCTCGGGCAAGTAACATACCGAAGGACAAAGGGAATGATATACGAGATTAACTGAATCCTTGACACAGAGGTTCAACCGATAAGATCTTCGTAGAATATGTAGGATCCAATATGGGCATCCAGGTCCCGCTATTGGATATTGATCGGAGAGTGTCTCGGTCATGTCTACATAGTTCTCGAACGCGCATGGCCTGCACACTTAAGGTTCGGTGACGTTTCAATAGTATTGAGTTATGTATGTTGGTGACCAAAAGTTGTTCGGAGTCCGAGATGAGATCCTGGACTTCACAAGGAGCTCCAGAATGGTCCGAAGGTATAGCTCCAGAATTGTTCGGGCTTTACCGGTAAAGTACTGGGAGTGACGAATGGGTTCCGAGGTTTTAATGGCAGGGGCCACTCACCCGGGAGAGGACCTAATAGGCCTATGGGTGGCGGACCAGCCCTTAGTGGGCTGATGAGGCCATCCCAATAACCTATTTCGGCCAAAGTTAAAAATAAAAGGAAATGGAAAAAAGGAAGGAGGTGGACAAATGGGAAGGGAGTCCTCCAGCCAACCGAATTGGAGGAGGACTCCTCCCCTTGGCTCGTATGAAGCCCTCCTACTTTGAGTAGGAGGCAAGGGAACCCTCTCTCTTGTTCCTCCTATATATAGTGGAGATTTTGAGGGCAAACTACACCAGAAAAAGCCATGTGTTGCCCTCTTCTCCACAGATCATCTTCCTCGTCTAGATTAGTCACGGGTAGCTTGGTGAAGCCATGCTGGTTAAGTTCACCACCACCACCAACATGTCGTTGTGCTCCCCAGGAACTCATCGACCTCTCCTTCCCTCTTGCTGGATCAAGAAGGCGGAGATCGTCATCGAGCTGTACGTGTGCGGAACGTGGAGGTGCCATCCGTTTGGCGCTAGATCGGGACGGAGTTCATGGGAAGCTTGTGATTCCTACCGCGAAGAGGTTCGACTACATCAACCGTATTTCTTAATGCTTCCCACTTAGCGATCTAGAAGGGTATGTGGATTCGATCTCCTCTCTCGTAGATGATCATCATCATGATAGGTTTTGAGTGTGTGTAGGATTTTTTTCCCATGCAACATTCCCCAATAGTGGCATCATGAGCTAGGTTCATGCGTAGATGATATCTCGAGTAGAACACAAAAGAGTTTGTGGGTGCTGATGATCAATTTGCTTCCCTCCTTAGTCTTTTCTTGATTCGGCGGTATTGTTGGCTTGAAGCGGCCCGGACCAACATTACACGTACGCTTACAAGAGACCGGTTTTATCGACTAACATGCAACTTGTTGCATAAAGATGGCTGGCGGGTGTCAGTTCCTTCAACTTTAGTTGAATCGGATTTGACTGAGGCGGTCCTTGGAGAAGGTTAAATAGCAATTTGCATATCACCGTTGTGGCTTTGCGTAAGTAAGATGCGATCATACTAGATACCCATGGCAGCCACGTAAAATTTGCAACAACAAATTAGAGGACGTCTAACTTGTTTTTTACACGGTATGCATGTGAGGTGATATGGCCAATGACATTATATGATATATTGGACGTATGAGATGATCATGTTGTAATGGTTAAATATTGACTTGCACGTCCATACTACGGCAACCGGCAGGAGCCATAGGATTGTCTAAAATTATTTTGCGCTTGGAGATGTGTTGCTTTATCGCTAGTAGTAGCTTTAGTAGTAACATCATAGTTAGCGCGACAACCTTGATGGAAGGACGATGATGGAGATCATGGCGTGGCGCCGGTGACAATGGAGATCATGTCGGTGCTTTGGTGTTGCAGATCAAGAAGCACAAGTTCATGGCCATATCATGTCACTTAATATTTGCATGTGATGTTAATCCTTTTATGCACCTTATTTTGCTTAGGACGACGGTAGCGTTATAAGGTGATCCCTCACTAAAATTTCAGGATAAAATTGTGTTCTCCACGACTGTGTACCATTGCGACAGTTCGTCGTTTCAAGACACCACGTGATGATCGGGTGTGATAGACTCTATACTCAACTCACGTGATGACTGGACTTGAGTTAGTGAATTTGGATCATGCGACACCCGAATGATTAGAGGGATGTCAATTTGAGTGCAAGTGTATTAGTAATATGATTAGCTAAACTCAATTGTCTTTAACATAGTCTAAGTAATCTTTGCAAAATTTTATGTTGTAGATCAATGGCTCGTGCAGTAGCAATCCTGAATTTTAATGCATTCCTAGAGAAAGCTAAGTTGAAAGATTATGGAAGCAACTTTGTTGACTAGGCCCGTAATATGAGGCTTATCCTCACGGCTTCCCAAAAGAAATATGTCCTTGATGCAGCGCTCTTTGATGCACCACACGAGACGGCGACCCAAGACATTTTGAATGCATGGCAACCACGTAAGGATGACTACTCATTAGTTTAATGTGCAGCTTTGTATGGCTTAGAATTCAAAAACATTGGTCTTGATAATTATCTTGATGAACTTGGTATTACTCATGAATTGTATGCTCATTATACTCCTCAACAGAATGGCGTCGTCAAAAGAAAGAAGAGGACTCTCGTTAAGATGGCACGAACCATGCTTGAAGAATATCAGACTCCTCGTCATTTCTGGCCTGAAGCAATCAACACTGCTTGCCATATCATGAACAGGGTATATCTTCACAACTTCCTCAAGAAAACCTCATATGAACTCCTCACTGACAAGAAACCCAATGTAAGTTATTTCAAAGTCTTCGGTGCAAAATGTTGGATTAGAGATCCTCACCATAGCTCAAAGTTTGCACCTAAGGCAAATGAGGGTTTTATGCTTGGTTATGGAAAGGACTCGCACACCTACAGAGTCTTCAACACCTATCACAACAAGGTTGTTGAAACTGTAGATGTGCGTTTTGATGAAACTAATGGCTCGCAAAGAGAGCAATTGCCTCCTGATCCAGATAAGCAGTCTCCTGAGGAAGCAATAAAGCTCAAAGCTAGTGAAGACATCGTTCCTACTGAGGAAATTGGTGAAGAAATCATTCCCAGCACTGATGAAAATCAAGAAGATGCTCCTGAGGAAATTGCTCCAGAACCAATTTCTCAACCCAGGCGAAATCCTCAACCAGCTCATCCGAGGATTGCAAATGAAGTAGAACTTGACAAAATCCTCGATGACATCAATGCGCCAGGTCCTCTCACTCGCTCAAAAGCTTCACACCTAGTTAACTTTTGTGGGCATTCTTCTTTTGTGTCTATCACAGAACCTTCAAAAGTTGCTGAGGCTTTCATGGAACCGGAGTGCATTCAAGCCATGCAAGACGAACTTCTTCAATTCAAGCTGAATGACGTATGGGAGCTCGTCAAACAACCAGACCCTCGCAAGCACAATATCATCGGCACCAAGTGGATTTTCTGAAACAAACAACATGAGGATGGTCAAGTGGTGAGGAATAAGGCACGACTTGTAGCCCAAGGCTACACATAGGTTGAAGGAATTGATTTCGATGAAACTTTTGCACCTATTGCTAGACTTGAAGCTATTCGAATAGTACTTGCTTATGCTAATCATCATAACATTACCTTATATCAAATGGATGTGAAAAGTGCATTCCTCAATGGTAAGCTTGAGGAAGAAGTATATGTTGCTCAGACCCCAGGTTTGGAGGATCCAAAGAACCCAGACAAAGTCTTCAGACTCAAAAAGGCGCTCTATGGTCTCAAGCAAGCCCCTCGGGCGTGGTACGATACATTGAAGGAATTCCTCATGAAGAAAGGCTTCAAACCTGGTTCACTCGATCCAACTCTTTTCACAAAATCATATGATAATGAACTATTTGTGACAGATATATGTCGATGACATCATATTTGGTTGTACTGACAAACGTTACAGTGATGAATTTGCTTACATGATGAGTGAAGAATATCAGATGTCTATGATGGGGGAGCTAAAATTCTTCTTAGGTCTTCAAATTAGTCAACAACGCAATGGGATCTTCATATCACACGAGAAATAGCTCAAGGATGTTCTGAGGAAATTCGACATGCATGAATGCAAAGGCGCCAAGACTCCCATGCCTACCAACGGCCACCTCTGCACTGACGAAAATGGTAAAGAATTTGATCAGCAGGTATATCGCTCCATGATTGGCTCTTTACTGTATTTGTGTGCAGCTAGGCCAGATATAATGCTTAGTGTTTGCATATGTGCACGTTTTCAAGCAAAACCGAAGGAATCACACCATAAGGCTGTGAAGCATATTCTTCGATACTTAGCTCACACACCAACACTAGGATTATGGTACCCCAAGGGCTCAAATCTTCATCTTGTGGGATATTCTGATTCTGACTATGCTAGTGACCGTGTGGATCGCAAGTCAACTTCTCGCACATGTCATTTCCTCGGAAGATCACTAGTCTGCTGGTCCTCAAAGAATCAGAATTGCATTTCTCTCTCCACTTCTGAAGCTGAGTACATTGCTGCTGGTTCATGCTGTGCTCAATTGCTATGGATGAACCAAACCCTCAAGGAATAAGGCTTCAACATGAACAATGTGCCTCTCTACTATGACAATGAGAGTGCAATCAAGATTGCATACAACCCAGTGCAGCACTCAAAGACTAAGCACATCCAGATTCGTCATCATTTTCTTCGGGACCATGTCCTCAAGGGCAATATCCTCACCGACCATGTGAAGACTGACGATCAACTAGCAGATATCTTCACTAAGCCCTTGGATGAGAAAAAGTTTTGCAAGTTGCGGTGTGAGCTAAATATCTTAGAATCTTCAGATATTTTGTAAAAACATGCACACATCCTAATACTTATGCAAAATTGATGACTTAGATGTGCAACACACGAAGAATCGATTTTCTTCAACCAATGAAGAATATCACTCTTAGTGTGAGGAAATTAATGAAGAAATTGATTCTCAGGGCCCTACAACAATTGTACGTGGCGCCTGAAATCATCATTCTTATACGGTGGGTTACGCCACCACCCAACTTTGAAATTCCTCAAGTTGAATTTCCTCAAAGTTGTTTTTCCTCAAAGTTGATTTTCTTCAAAGTTGTTGTTCTTCAAAGTTGATTTTCTTCAAACTTGTTTTTCTTCAAAGCTCAAATTCATCAACATGACGCTTTGTCACAATATCCTCAAGTTAGTCAAAATCTTCAAAACACTTGACGATTTTAATTTGCCTAGATATATATATATATATATATATATATATATATTTATATATATATATATATATATACTGTGATTTCAAAGTCCTCAACAGCATTCACTTATAGCTATTTCTTCAACTTGATATTTCATCTAAGTGAATGTGATCGGACCCTACTTCCCCTCTATGCTATACTCAACCAGTCTATTCAATTCTTCATATGCGTTCTACTTGAAACTTTGTTCAAAATCCTCACTGTGTCCTTGTCAGCTGATGATTTTGTAACAAAATCCTCAAATCCTCAAAAGTGTTTTTTTATATTAATACACAGTAACTGAACCCACTTCCCACGATCAGATAAGCACGATCTCCACCGCTTTAAACGGTTGCTACATGTGTCCTGCGGAGACAAAAGGGCAGGGTTAGTTTGGTCCGAAAGAATCAGCCGAACAGTTTTCACCTGAGCTATAAATATGTCCTTACCCCCTCCGGTCAAAACTCCTCGTTCTCTCTCTCGACCTCCTCTCCGCTACAGCAAAGACCTAGCACCACCGCTAGAATCCTCGTCGCCGGCGAGGAAGAGCTTCACTGCCTCAACCTCTACGCGGCCGAAATCACGCCGGAACCGGAACGTCTTCGTCCGCCGCCGCCGTAGCCGTCCTCTGTAGCCAAGTTAGGGCGCAGTGGACGCGCACAGAAGAGCATCTACTGCTACTTCTTCTGTTCTTCGTGCGTGCTATATAGGGTAAATAAAATCATATTTTTACAGTCCCTTTCAATCTAGTATTTTACCTTATATTCATGGAATCTGTTTTTCCTCAGTGTCTATCAGTCTCTATTCCTCAAACACTGCTTATTCCTCAAACACTTGATGAATTTCACTAAGCAACTAAAATTCTTCACGTGATTCCTCAGTTGTGCAAATTTTCGAATATGTACAACTCTGGAACCCAAGATCACAGTGCTTAGCCAAATTCCTCAACCCACTGTCAAATTCCTCAACTTTAAAAAAATTCAATTTCTTCAAATCTGAGAACGCATATGACCTCTCCAAATTCCTCGCAACTATACTTTGTTCACACGTACAAAAATGTCAGCTGATGAATCTCTAGGTTCTCATCAACTTAACTCAATTGCAGAGTTTCTTGAAGAAAATATGCTAATGTCATCAGAATCCTCAAGAGTTCAATTTCCTCAGCAAAAGCCTCAGCTGAAGAAAATGGAAGATGACAGGAAGCAAAAGGGTGGCAAGAAGCTTGAACAAAACAATGCCATTGATATCCCTGAGGATATATACTTGAAATACTACACACCAGATGAGCAAGAAAGAATGCCCAAGAGGAAAATAAGGCTCCAAAAGATAGAACGCCGGTGGGCTAAGGAGTGGAAGGAATACCGATTTGTCACTCCAAAGTACACGAAGAAATTCGCTCTTAAGCCACCTGGCAAAAGACCTCCTCTCAAGGATCATCAGGATGCCCATCCTTCAAGCCTCAAGACGATCGATGATTATCCTAAGGAAAATACCAAACATTTGTCAAAGCTTCAGAAGCAAGCAGAAGCCGTTGTGAGGAAATTCAATGAAGAATCTGCTGCTGCTGCTGCTGCAGCCAGCTCCTTAGCTGCTGAAACTTCTAGCACGGCCATTCCTCAAGTGAAGCCTATGCCACAGAAATCAAAGGCTTCAAAGCCTTAGGAGAAATTGCTTCAAAAAGTTGCGCCTGCGTCTACACCAAAACCCTCAACAACCAAACAGGCCTCAAAGCCTGAACACAAGCAAATTGTGAAGCAACTGCCTACTGTCTCCAGCTCCTCTGTTCCTTCTGCAACGAGCTTAGAGACAAAGTCTTCACCAACACCATTGAAGACTAAGATGACTGCTGGAAGAGGAAACAGACCCGGCCGAAGCAAAGTCATCAAAGTCCCTTCTGCATCAGAAGGAAGTGATGAATATGATGATGAGACACTGCAAGCTATCATCAGAAACAAGCAGGAGCGGGTCGCTCAAGCTTCAAGCAGCGCCATTCCTCTGGCCATGGACCCAAAAGTCATGTTGGACTACATCAATGTTTGGTATGATGACCCTAACACACCCATTGATGACTTGAAGCTTCCCCCGGGCATCAGCCATATGGTGGCCACATTCATCAACTAGACCAAGTGGAAGGAGACACAAGCCAAACAAGCAAAGGCTGCAAAGCTGAAGAAGGAGAAATTCCTCAGACAAAATCTCCTCAGCCTGACGACTGATGCTCTTGTGTCTTTGACAGACAAGTATACCAAGCTATCTGATCATCAAAGTCTGAAGAACAATTTCATCAAGTTTGCAACCAGTGCAGTTGATGATTACAACAAAAAGGTTGCTCCTCTAGCGAAACCACATCAGCCTGAGATAGAGGAAGAACAAGCAACCCCTGCTGAGGAAATGCCTCAAGAAAGCCATGCTGATGCACCGGCTATTGAGGAAATAGCTAAGGATATTCCAGCTGATGAATTTGCTCGAGCTGAAGAAAATGCTTCAACTGAGGAAACTGCCAGGACGGATACAGCTCCGCCTCCTGAAGAGAAAATGCCTTCACCAAAATCCTCAAAGGTGAAGAAAATGACTCTGTCTGCATCAGACATGAAGAAAACCAGGGCTGCAGAAAAGGAAGCTAAGAAAAGAAAAGCTTCTTCAACACCAGAATCAACAGAGGCCAAGCACCTCAAATGTCTTGATGAAAATGCTCCTTTGGATGTTGTGCCTCTCAAAATTTCTACATTCTATGCCATGATTCCCTTCGAGAGCGAAGATAAGGAGCATCTGATTGATGAGGAAATGAAGACTGTTGAGTCTGAGGAACACACTGATGAGGAAATTCAAATTCATGACAGTCCTCAGACATTCATTCCTCCTGAAGAACCAGCTCAAGGATCAGCTGCAACAGCGGAAGAATTTGGCTCCTCCAAGAAAATTCCTCAAGTTGAGGAAAACCAAGGAGAAGATCATCAGCCCGAGGAAAATCTAAATCCTGAGCAAAACCCTCAACCTGAGGCTCAGCATGCAGAGATTCCTCATCCTGAGCAAAACCCTCAACCTGAGGTTCAGGCTGAAGAAAATCCTCACCTCGAGCAAAATCCTCAACCTGAGGCACAGGCTGATGAAATTCCTCATCTTGAGGAACATGCCGAAGTAAATGCCCCTGCGCCAAATACAGAAACTGCAATTGTGGTTGTCAATTCGGAGAATGCCATGATCATCTCTCCTCAAGGAAAGCAGCAAAATATCTTCATCCTATGCAGCATCAACCCTTCTCTAAGAGGCCAAAGTTTTAGAAGGAAGCGTTCTATGAAGAACGCATGTATTTCATCGGAGAAAATCCTTATGAAAAGCCTCGCATCTGGCACATGAAGTTTTGGACAAGGACACAGCTCAACTATCATGCATATGTGCTCTGTGGAAGAAACAAAATATTTCAGCACACACATATTCCTTATGTTGAGCTTCAAGAAATTCCTTGCTACGCCCGAGTCCTCAACGTTCTCCATGAAGCAGGACTGCTGCAACTTTGCACTGATATCTGCAATTGGAACAACGACATCATTCTTCAATTCTATGCAACTTTGCACATCTCTGGAGATCTAACAGATATCAACACTTGGGTGCTGGATTGGATGACGCAGCACACACACTTCAAGGACCCTGCAAATGAGCTGCTACGAGTACTTCCTGTGTCAATTCCTTTAGAACATGTCGTGAAGATGTATGATGAACGGGAGCTGCAAACTAAGGTGATGGAAGTCCTCATGAAGCCTTTGGCCAAGGATCAACCACCAAGAACGACTTTCCTAGTCCAAGATCTTAAGTATGAACCCAGGACTGTCTACAGGATTCTGTGCAGTGTTCTTGCGCCAATCAAGGGCCATGATGATGAAGAAGATGTTGTATGCATCATGAAGAATATCCTCTTCAACATCATCCATGGCATCCCCATAAACCTTCAGGATTTCTTCTTGAGGACTCTGTCTAACAATGCTATGTCACCTTTTGATCTGAAGATTTTTCTCCAAGGATCATGAGATTCATCAGACACAGGTCAGGTATCAACTACCATGCTGATTTCAATAATCACCTTGGATACATGCCTCCAATTAGAGTCAATAAGAAGACTTTTGAGCCAGTTGCAGGAAAAGGCAAAGCAGTGATCGATGAAGTTAGTCGGCCCCTTGATGGCCAGTTTCGTGAACCAGATGCATATTCTTCATGGGATGATACTGAAATACAACCGCCAAGCCTAGTTGCCCCGAGGGTGATGAATAACAGAGAGCTACTCCTCAGTCTTCATCACAAGGTCGATCGCAATCACAAATGGGTCAAACGCCAATTTGGCTCCATTGTGAAAACCCTCAATGAGACTCAGAATGCAGTGAAGATTAATCATCACTATCTTCATGAGGTTTTTGATCGCACCTGGGCCACACTGGCTCATTTGTAGACTCCAGCAGAACTTGAAGAATTGGAGTTCACACAGGACTTTGACTGGTCATGGCCACCAAAGAAGAAGTTCAAGCCAATTCCAGTTCCATACCTTGAGACAGTTCCTTTTCTTCATTCCGCACTGCAGAACCTGATGAAGACCAAGAAGACACTGCCACTGCACCAAGGAGGAAGCCTGCTCCCAAGAATCCTCACGCGTCTTCCTCAACTGCCAAGAAGTGAAAGTCTTCACGGGGCGTTAGTCCTCAGTTTTGTCCCTTTTTCGTCACTTGATGATAAAGGGGGAGAAATCTGAGAGTTAGTCTTTACGCGTGATATATTTTGGGGCTTATGAACTTTATTAAGTTACAAACTCTTGGTTCTTCTGAAGTGTTTTATGTAATGAGTTGTAACTTAAGCCCGATGGTACTCTGACACTTTTGAACGTTTTTCTTCGCATGCTTATTCCTCAAAATATTAATGCACGCATGCTGAAATTCGTCAGATACCATTTGCCATCATGCATTCTCAAATTCTTCATATTATATGTCATATGTATGCATGATTTACAAGACTCAGGGGGAGATCTCCATGATATACATCATCAATGTGCATTTGTTATGAAAAGCAAAATCCTCAAGATATGCACATCTTCAGGGGGAGTCTCTCTCTATCTTGATTTCAAATTCCTCAAACGAGTATTTACACTTCATATTTTTATCTTCGTTGAAGACTTAACCTAATTGTCATCAGCCACCAAAAAGGGGGAGACTGTAAGTGCATATAGTGTCCCTTAGTGATTTTGGTGGTTTGAATACTTATAGGTTAAGTATCTAATGTGTTCATGAGTGTACACAGGAAATATAAGTCGCTAAGGAGTTTGAAATATTCGATGAATATCGACCCCTAAAAATGTATATCTTCGGGTGAAGAAATTGGTCTTCTGTTGAAGAATTGAATCGCGAAGAAATTGCGATGAAATTGATATTCCTCATGAAGATATTGAAGATGAGGAATTCGGTGTGTCGTGAATAAAATCAATCTAAGACTTTGAAGCATGAAGATTTAATCTTTCTATTTTATTTTCTTCACTGTTGAGTCATAGGAACACTGTACTGTTAAAGGGGGTCGAGGTAACACTTTGGAATGAATTTCCTCATGATGCTCAACCCAAGCCTAACTCTACCAAAAGCCTCAAGTGAGGAATATGAGAGACATGAGGACTCTCACAGTTGAGGGTCCCGACTGTTGCCGCAATTCGCGCCACATCACCGATCCTATCCACACCAACGGTCATATTTTTAAGGGCATTAATGTCAAATCATGTTGGGATGCTCCGAGGCTATAAATAGCCCCCCCCCCCACAACCATTAGCTGGTTGGCTGCTCCGTTAGAAACGGACACTTGTCATAAGAGCAACCCAAATTCCTCAGAGTCTTCGAGAGTAAATCATCAGTGAGGAAATACCCCAAACACCAAACCACAAACCAAAAACCAAGTAGATTGAGCATCACTGAAGAAGTTGTTCCTGTGTGGGACTGAAGCCTTTTACCTTTGAGGACTGTGCATCCTCCAGACGGTTTGGCGTCATGGTCTAGAGTAATCCAGCAGTCAATTGTGGATCGCCGGGTGACCAAGTTTGTGAGGGTATGGAAGTCTGTCCTGAAGACTTACCACGAGTGTTGGGCGAGGACTGTGTGTTCTTAGCTCAAGGAGAATACGGTAGGGACTGTGTGTCCCGGGACTGTGTGGCTTTTGGTTTCAATACCAAGCCGCTCCAAACCAGATGTACAACTGTCACATCAGTTGGAACTGGGTCATCAACCATTGTCTTCACTGTGAAACGGGTTCTATTTCTTCAACTCTTTCAATTCCTCATATTGTATGTTGAAGATTTTCATTGTCACTGTTTGAAGAATTTGCTGAAGACTTTCTCTGAAATTCCTCAACCCCAAATTCATCACGCGAGTTAATCCTCACATGTTTCATTTGTGCTTGCATACTTTGCAAACTGCTTTTCATATTGTTCACCTTGAAAACTGTTGTAGTGATACTTTGCACCCTGATCCTTTGTTGTTTCCGCTGCAACCTAGTCATCAGTGAGGAATTTCCTCAGTGATGAAATTCTAAAAATCTTCTATTCACCCCCCCCTCTAGTCGATATAACACACTTTCAATGTTGGTGACCGAAAGTTGTTCGGAGTCTCGGATGAGATCATGGACGTCACAAGGAGCTCCGAAATGGTCCATAGGTAAAGATTGATATATAGGAATGTTGCATTTGGCTTCGGAAAAGATTTTTAGCATTACCGGTAAAGTACCGGAAGTGACGAATGGGTTCCGGGGTTTTACCGGGTGGGGCCACTTACCCGGGAGAGGACCTAATAGGCCCATGGGTGGCGTGCCAGTCCTTAGTGGGATGATGAGGCCAGCCCAATAACCTATTTCTTCCAAAGGCGAAAATAAAAGGAAAAGGAAAAAAATGAAGGAGGTCGACAAGTGTGAAGGGAGTCCTCCACCAAACCGAATTGGAGGAGGAGAACTCCCCTTGGCTCGGCTGAAGCCCTCCTACTTTGAGTAGGAGGCAAGGCAACCCTCTCTCTTGTTCCTGCTATATAGAGTGGAGGTTTTGAGGGAAAACTACACCAAAAAAAGCCACGTGTTGCCCTCTTCTCCACATATCGTCTTCCTTGTCTAGATTAGTCCGGCATAGCTTGGCGAAGCCCTGCTGGATTAGTTCACCACCACCACCACACCCTCATGCTGCAGGAGAACTCATCTACCTATCCGCCCCTCTTGCTGGATCAAGAAGGCGGAGGTCGTCATCGAGTTGTACGTGTGTTGAATGCGGAGGTGTCGTCCGTCCGGCGCTACATCAGGACGGAGTTTGTGGGACGCTTGCGATTCGGATCACGAAGACGTTCGACTACATCAACAGCGTTTCTTAATGCTTTCCGCTTAGCGATCTACAAGGGTATGTGGATCCGATCTCCCCTCTGGTATATGATCAACACCATGATAGGTTTTGTGTGTGCGTATGAAATTTTTTGTTTCCCATAGAACATTCCCCAATAGTACAGATGGCCCAAACTGAAGGTGACACGCCTCCTTGAAGTACTGCCAAGAGGGGATGCCATGATCACGCTCAAACTGAAGGTACGAGAACTAAACATTGTCAACTCGATGATATGCTGCTGTCCACACCTTCTCAGCCTCCTCCGTGTGCCATCCCCGGAAGAATTGTTCACACTGATGAAGCCATACAAGCGGATCGACAGAACCATCATAAGTTGTAAAGTCAAGATTGTGAAAGCATGGGACACCGGAGCCAGGGAGAGAACCAAGGTGTTGGTACGGGAGTGGGCAATTAACATGAGGTATGGTGAGGCAACATAGGTGGGTTGGGTCTACAGTGGTTGAGAAACTAACACATAAGGATTGGCGGGTGGTTGTTGGTAAGGAAGTGGAGGCAGAGATGTGTGGTGGAAAGTTGGGTTGTACGGCGGGTAACCATGAGGTTGTTGTGGGAAGTACGGGTAGGCCAGAAATTGAGGCGGTGACGGTGGTGGGGGAAGGCATGGATCAAATCATGCACTCAAGAGGGTGGGGGCACTGATGGGATGGTGGTGGCGAGGGCGGTGGATGTACTGGATGGTGTGGAGGAGGCAGTGGAGGAGCCGCTGGCTGCCGGCAATGTCGTGCATAGGTCGGCCAGGGTGGAAGGTGGAGCGTTGAGCGCTGCTCCAAGGTGTTGAGGCACTGGACGAGACCCTCCATGAAGGCGTGATTCGTGGCCTGTTGCACCACCATCACTGGACGAGATTGATGTTGCTGCTACTGGCTTTGTCCTCGTCCGCCATCGTAGATTACGTTGATGCCAGATGGATCAAACTCTAATTAATCTAAGGCCTAGTAGATAATAATACTCTGAATTCTGATGATTTATTGATCATGGGAGAAGCCCCATATATAACAGGAATAGCTTGGCTGACAAGCCGACTCAAAGGAAATACAATCTGGACTCTGCACCTCATTCAAATCTGAACCTAATAACTAATCTAGACTTTGAACCTAATATGAATCTGAACCTTGACAACTACAAGAATTCTAGACACTTTTGGCTGGACCAGGGGGGTGCTACCAGGGATGGTGCCCTCCTGCCATATTTGGTTCCGCACATAACAATGTAGGCAAAACATCTAATGTGGCAATGTAACTAAGAGGAGAGAGATTGGTATGGTGACCCAGGAAGAAACAATGTCAAATGTCTGAACCTAGGCAAACGACAGAAATGAAGAAAACTCACCAATGCATGCAATAGTTTAGGTGCTAAATTATTAAATTAAAAGACCTTAGCAATAACAAATTAAGCACCTATGCAGTGAGGCTTTTAGGTGTTAATTTTTTTAATGTGCTTAGCACCTTATCTAAGCACCTATGCACTCGAAGAGGCCTAATCGACTGATGCCCATGAATATTTACTGTTCTCATCCTATATTTATTGTTCTCATCCTGATTCTGACCTATCCATGCAATCTTATAGCATTGGTCGTTATTTGTGCCAAAATTGAAATTTTTCAGGGCTTGATCTTAGGCCTCTTCCAATGCACAAGTGCTTAGATGAGGTGCTAAGCACATTAAATACTTTAGCAACTAAAGTTCCCAATGCATGGATGCTTAACTTGTTGTAGCTAAGCCTACTTTATTAAATGATTTAGCAACTATACTTGGAGTAGTGCATGCATTGGTGAGCTTTCTTCATTTAAGTGTTTTTCCGAGTTTCCCGTGCTTGGCATTGTTTCTTTCTCGGTCACCATATTCATCTCTCTCCTCTTAACTATAGGGCCACATCATATTTCTCGTCTACATGGCATACTTAGCATTGGTACAAGAAGGAGCACTAAGAAGGGCCTTAGAGCATCTCCAGCCGTCCCCCCCCCCAGTGGCGTGAAATAGCACGTCCTGGGAGCACGCCCAAGATGCAATCCTATCCTTATTTTGGCACGACGGCCTGGACAGGGATAGAAGCGCATCTTGTCGTCTCGCAAGAATGGATATCGTTACAAGTACATATACAGAAGAGGTGAGTATATGGAATTGGCTTACACTCGCCACAAGCTACAATAATATCACATCAAGACATCAACATATTCAATCACCATGTAGAAGAGCAGGATCCGGCTACGGACGGAAACAAACGATAAAAGTACGACGTCCATCCTTGCTATCCCAGCCTGCCAGCCTGGAACCCATCCTAGATCGATGAAGAAGAAGAAGAAGAAACTCCAAATAGAACAATCATTGCGCTCACGTCAAAGTATTTTTTTACCTATACGTGCAGTTGTTGTTGTAGTAATCTGTGAGCCATTGGGACTCGGCAATCTCATTTCCAAAGGTATCAAGACTAGCAAAGCTTAATGGGTGAGGCATGGTTAAGCAGTCAGGCTGCAACAAGCGAGTAAGCATATATTTGAGGTGGCTAACTTACGAGTACAAGAATAAGAGGGGGATGATCTACGCATAAAGAACATGAACTAATGATCATCAAATGAATGATCCTGAACACCTACTTACGTCAAACATAACCCCACCATGCCCTCAGTCAGAGAAGGAGCTCACGAAAGAGACAGTCACGGTTACGCACATAGTTGGCAAGTTTTAATTAAGTTTACTTCAAGTTATCTAGAACCCGATGTTAAACAAAGCTTCCAAGTTTACCACATAACCGCGGGCACGACTTTCCGAAATATTTAACACTGCAGGGCTGCTCCAACTAGTCCATCACAAATTACCACAAGCCGCATAGAAAGCCTCGATCACGAAAGTCGTGATCTCCTCGGATTCCTTAGTAGAAACCTCAACTCTGAGATATCCCAAAGCATCACCGGAATCCCGATGCACAAGATATTTTGTCGAAGGTAAAACTAATCCAGCAAGGCCGCCCGGCATGTCAACGATCCTGATAGGAGCCGCGTATCTCGTTCTCAGGACACGACGGATTGTCCAAACTTCCGGTAGGCTAATCACAGAGTTGCCCCTAGTAGCCACCGGCGGTTGACAGGTTGGACCAACACTCATGCGGAGCACACGCCCAAGGGGTTGATCAATTATCTACGGGGTCCGAAAAGTCCCTATGCAATTTTATTAGGTTATTAGGCAAATGTAGTACCAATGTTGGGCCTTGCCAGACCAGTCTTAATCTAAAATGAATTATCAAGGGGATCCCCATAACAACCCCGATCGTGTTAGGAGCACTCAATTATGGAATATAACACCGGTAGCTGAAACTAGGGCGGCAAAGATGGAACAAAACATCAGGCTAGAAAGCCGAGCCTTACACCTTTTACCAAGTATATAGGTCCATTAAATTAATTAGCAATTATATGGTAATATAGCAAGGAACCCATGTTATCACATGGAAGCAACGGCACCTGCAACTAGAAACGCTAACACATGGTTAAGCAAGCAGTAACATAGCCAATCAGTGGTTTGCTAGGTGGTAGAAAGGTTGAAGGTTTCATGGCAATGTTGAGAGGCTGACATTTAACAAGTGGTAGGCAACAAGACATAACGAAGAAACGAGACAACTAGCATGGCATTGATAGCAATGGCATCTGGGGAAATGGCCATCTTGCCTGAGATCCCGCTTGGAAGAAGAACGAATCCGTGAAGCACACAAACCAATGTAGTCGAAAGGATCCTCACATTCTGGCACGTTGCGGAACTCTATCGAGAAGAAGCAAATCGGAAACAAGAAACAACACACGATATTCACCACGGCACATGCATGATATGATGCACAACCTAATATGACGCATGTCCATCTCAATTATGCAAGGCATGGCATGGCAATTCACAACAATCAACACCACACATTAAGTGAAGCTCAATATGCAACGGGTTGCATATTTACGAAACTCCACATATGAATTGTTTAGTTCACTCCCGTTTAGGTACACGGCAATATTAAATGTTATTTAAACATGGCAAACGGTGAAGCATGTGATTCTACACGTCATTCTAGTCGGTTAACACATAAGAACATTGAACGGAGATACGGTTAAAATATACATGCAACACATGATATAATGCCATGAATGCAACATGCATGCAATTTTATGAAAACACTAGAAATAAGGATATGAAGCATGCGTCGCCATGGCAAACGAAAGGGGGCCATGGCGGCAAAACGGAAACGATGCCACGACAACGTTCCGGTCCCGATAACTCGATGAGATACCAGTGCCAACGAATTGGGAGTGTGTGCGTGTCATGGCAAGAATGATGGGGTGATCCCGGTACCGGGTTCCCACGTGTCGGAGGCATGAGCATGGGGTACCTGCAACTAACATGGCATCTACCAAACGGACAACATCGCAACTCATACACCAATGCATTCGGTCCACGGCCATCGTCTCAACAGTATACCTTTGAAGCGTGCAACACGAAGCGGTTCGAGTCGTCGCGGTGTAGATGTACATGGTCGTCATGGACGTGGTGGAAGTAGTCGTTCCCGCAACGGTAGTTGAAGTAGTGGTACATGGATCTTTGGCGACGGTAGTCGTACACGTTCTGTAGATGTTCGGGGTCGTCGAGGACGTCGATGGGGTGCTTGACAAATCCGCGTAGTCGAACACTCATGATCCTCGAGGCACTTGGCAGTCTCGGGACTTGGGGATTGAACGAGCACGAGGAAACAAGGTGCACGAAGAGCAACAACGCGAAGTGGTCTTGGCGTTCAAGTAATATGCAGGGGGGACAATCTCGCCCGAGTGAGGCAACATCCTGCGACCAAGGAGGATGAAGGCCGCGGACACAGGGAATCAGCAGAGTGACGACAGAGGAGGTGCAACACAGAGCAAAGGGAGAAAGGCAAGGACATAGGGAGCTGTTAGTGGCCAGAGGCGTGGAGGGCACGTGCTCCTCTGCTCAGCTAGGGTTCAGAAGGTGCAAGTAAAGGAGGAGGCGAGCGGAGGGGCTCCATGGCCGAAGGCCGAGGTCAGCAATGGGCGCTCGAGCTTGGGGCCGTGGTGGGTGGAGCACTGCAGGTAGCAGCGGCTAGCCCATGGCACAGCAAGGAGCTTAGATGCAGGAGCTTGTAGGAGGCGGGCCGCGTGGTCAACGCGGTCAGGATCGAGGGCTGCTAGTCGATCCCCTCGCATGCGGGACCAACAGGGAAGGTGATGGCGCAGGTCAACGGCAGGGCTGGGCAAGTGGAGGCCCTCGAGGCTTCTCCAGGACGAGTGCCATCAGGCATGGGGACACGGCTGGACGCGTCCATGCATGGCAGGGGAGGAGACTGGCTCGGCGCGCGTGGCTAGGTTGGTAGGCGAAGTCGCGGCCGCGGACGGAGCTGGCGACGCAGGAGGCGGGGTCGACACGGGTCGACTCGCCGGAGCTCTGGTGTGGCGGGAGCCTCGCTGGGTGCGGCAGCGTCTCTCTCGTGGCTGCAGGGCGAGGCGCTGTGGGTTGGCCTTATTGGGAAAACGAGGTGGGAGGTGGCGGCACTGTCGGGAGAGTGGATTGGGTGTAGGGTTAGGGTAGGATTGGACTGGTTTCGTATATAAATAGCCACTATTTTCTAAATGGTGTCTGACTGGCCCTTCGATCTAAATTGAACGGTCGCGGTAAAAACAGGTTAGGGGTCCTATTAAAAACCGATGACGGTTTAGGGTATTACGGGGTTGATCCGGACCCAACGGTCACGACCACCCAGTTCGGGTCTGGGCAAGTTTTTGGACTCGGTTGCAGGCAGGTCGGTGCACTGTGCAGAGAGGCTAGGCAGAGATGAGAGGCAAAACAGGCACCCGACGATAGAGTTTTATAGACCGAAAACATCCGATGGAATTATCGACTATAGCGTCGCTATAGGTTTAACGGTTCAGGTATCAAACGAACTCCGATTGCGACAAAATTTGGCAGGCGGCCTACCTACATTAAAATAAGGCCGAACGCCAAGTTTCAACCCAATCCGAGAAAGTTTTATATACACTTTTAAAAACAACTATATTAACGATGTCGCGAGCGCGTGCGTGTGTGGTTGGTCTCAAAACGGTCAACGACAAAAACAAAGAGAACCGACAACTAATAACGGATGCAAGTTTTGAAAACTGGCGGCAATGGAGTGTCGATGCAATGCAGATGATGCGAATGATGCGATGATGAATGCAACAAACAAATAATCATAGGGCGGCAACGGAACAAAAGGGAAATCTTTTGGAGCATCGGTCTAGGGCTGTTACAACTCTCCTACACTAACAAGAGATCTCGCCCCGAGATCTAAGAATGAAAGGGGAAGAGGAAGAGAAAGCAACAGCTAATGAACGTATTGCTTCTTTGACAAATGAGTGAAACTAACGATCCTTGAAGGTTGCAAGGGGTTGAAGAATGACATGAAAAAGAACCAAGAATTCAAAAAAAATCAGCAGCACTTCGGTAGGAAAGAGGGCAAAATTGATAGGATAGAAAGAATTTGAAAGATTCACAACAATCCAACTAAATTGATAAGCAAGGAAAAGATATGATCTTGACAACCTGAGATGATTGATTCAAAAGAGCAACATCACAATGCCTCCGGAGTAAAGAATAGAAACTAGATCATTGGGAAGAAAGAATGAAGAAGAGAGTGACAACTACTATCACAATTGAATTTGACAAGCACCCTAACAAGAAAAATATAATGGAGTTGTTGGAAAGCCAACAACGAAGAAGGACAAGCTTGTAGTTGACTTATGAAAACCATCTCAAATAATGAGTTGATAACCAGCCACTAACGGAAACAAAGGTTGATTAGGAGGAACGAGATATGAAAACTTCTTGCAGCAAGAGGAAACATTGAGGACTTGGATCAACGATAATCACCATAATAGCTGCAATCCTTAGAAAAGGCTTTAGGTGAGATCTAAACCAAGATAGCTCAATGAAGAAATCATGGGATGGAAATATCTCATGATCAAAGAATTGGTGGATTTAAATATCTCATTCTTGAAATACATTCTCTTCGAGACTCCTTGTGAGTGAAGAATGCCATAACACCACCTCAAAGGGAAAAGGAGGAAGAATTGTGCTTGAAATGCAAGATAAGAATACTTGAGGTTCTCCAACAAGAATCTTGAAGAACACCTTGAGAATGAATTACATCTCCATGAACCACCATGAAGAACACGAGAATGAAAGGATGATGAAAAAAATGAAGGTTGAAAAGAATAAGATTGAGGCCTTGCAAAGATTTAAATGGATCTTCATGAAGAGACACTTGAGAAAATGTGGGAACTCCGGAAAAGAAAAGATAAGAACACTTGGGATAAGGATTGATATCATGAACAACTCCGGAAAAAATTGAAACCACTTTGATGAAACACGAATAAGAATTATGTTATGCTCATCCTTCATCAAGTTAAATTGATGACAAGCAACGGATTTAGCATACCACTTATTCTTCTTGGAAAAGATTAGGGAGAGAGAGATGCAGCACAAACTGAAAAATCTTGAAATAACCACCGATAAGAATTTTGACTGAAGGAGGATACCAATAATGAATGGAGATACATGAGAACGAAGACATCATGATCCACCCGATAGAAAACTTGAACAAGGCACCAAAATAATTAAGAGACGAACAAAGAGAAAACAAATGAGAAGAACAAAGTTGAGAACAAAGAAATCTTCTGAAATGATGGCCTTCGGAGGATCCAGAAATGAATGCAACACTGAAATGCACCAGATAGATATGGAATGAATTACTCATGATTGACACCAATTGAGAAGATAGCACGAGCTGAGATGACAATCTTCAAAAGAATGGACAAGATTTGAGAGAAACACTCCTTCGGTATCCCAAGGTGGAAATGATGAGGAGAACACCACCAAGAATAACTAAGACACTCTGAAATAAGATTATGAAAAGTTGTACCAATGATGAAATAATTCGGATTGACCTTCAGGAAGGAATATGACTGATGGAATCCATTCTTACGTCATATTTAAAAAGAATTAGAGATCTCCAAGAAAAGATTAGAAGAGCCAGGAAAGATCCTTGGAAAGAACCTATGGGTTATGGGCCCACTCAAAGAAACCACCGTTGGAAATATTGCAAAGAAAGATTGATTGCACCGGTCTAACTGAAAACTTGATGAGGTGAAAACCTCAAAATGATTGAAAGGATTTGAACAAAAACAAGAAACTTCTGAGATATCTTGAACACTCCGGATAGAACAGAGAGAGATGAAAAACAAGAAAGACTTGATAGAATTTCCAACATGTGAAAGAATTTATAGGATGAAAAGGATATGATGAACACCTACTTGAATTGAATCCACCGGAGAGATAACAAGAATGAAGAAAGATGAACACGAAACTCCTGAGAATCTTCACAATGAATCACCGGGAACAAAAGAAAAGAAAATATAGTGGAAGCAATAATGAAAGGAAGGTACTTGGATTATAATTGAAACATGAAGGAAAAGGGCGAGAGGGTGGGGAAAAAACAAAGACAACTTGGAACAGATGAGACGAACTCCGGAAGAAAGGAGAGATTGATCTTCCAAATGTTGGAGAGGATTGAATTACTTGAAGAGAAGCACACCGGTTGAAAAAGAATTGACATGACGACTCTGATTGAAAAGAATTGATAAGACAACTTGATTGAGCAAAAAGAATTAATTAGCATTCCCATAGAAATATGAGAACACCGCTAGGAAATATATGAATTCACCACTTAACATCGAAGCAACTCGAATTACCATACTCCAACAAAACAAAGGATGAGGCTTGAGAATTAGCCACAACAAACATATGACAGAGATTCCGCTTGATATTTTCGTGGATAGGATCACACGAGCTCGATAGTACATTGGATTGTCATATTGAAATGACGCTCGAATATGCTCCCTAGCGTCACGAACTACAAGGCTTGTCGAAGCATACTGAATACATATATCGAGACTGCCCTCTATAAAACGACCGTGAACAAACGAATCCACTCAATGTCGAACCCCAACCTCACATCATGCATCTGTTGGAAGATAGTCCTATAAGTGACTACTTGAATTCCCACCAAAGAGCTCCCAAAATTTCTGGTCATGCAATTGGGTCCACTGATACAAGGAGTAAAATCCATCACTCAACTCCTAGCAATAACACTAACCCGTCCAGTGTATCACATCCATCAACCAGAGATCTCGGAAACTCATCTATCTCAAACCCTCGAAAACACAAGAAACTAAGTATGGCAGTACATCTGAACTCTCCCCACCAGTACTGGGGACGCCGAACTCCTCTCTCCACTACTAGCATTGAAGCAATTTTGAACATCCTCCGTCCTGAGATACTAAGAAATCTGAATGATAACGATGTGCTCAAGAATCTCGTGGAGCTCAACTCCCCGGAAGAAATCAAGTTAGACACGAGGCACCAAGACAAAACTCCGTCACATCGACATCATATAGATTCCAAAAATATCCGCGTGTTCCTGAAAAAATTAGTGAGAAGAGGAGTAGAATTAAAATTATTACGTCAAGATTCCTCACTAGAGCATAGAAGAGGAGAAAAAAGAATCCTACTCTCCGATATATAACTAGACTCAAAGTAGTTTTTCACTAGACTCGACTCGGTCAAGTTCGATCAATCAAGGGGGCTCTTAGGTCGGTACTGCTCTGATACCAACTTGTAACACCCAAGATGCAATCCTATCCTTATTTTGGCACGAGGGCCTCGACAGGGATAAAAGCGCATCCCATCGTTTTGCAAGAGTGGATATCGTTAGAAGTACATGTACAGAAGAGGTGAGTATACGGAATTGGCTTACACTCACCACAAGATACAACAATATCACATCAATACATCAACATATTCAATCACCATGTAGAAGAGCAGGATCCGGCTACGGACAAAAAAATGGTAAAAGAACGACGCCCATCCTTGCTATCCCAGGCTGTCGACCTGGAACCCATCCTGGATCGATGATGAAGAAGACGAAGAAGAAGAAACTCCAAATAGAACAATCATCGCTCTCACGTCAAAGTATTTCTTTACCTATGCCTACAACTGTTGTTGTAGTAATCTATGAGCCACAGGGACTCGGCAATCTCATTTCCAAAGGTATCAAGACTAGCAAAGCTTCATGGGTGAGGCATGGTTAAGTGGTGAGGTTGCAGCAAGCGACTAAGCATATATTTGAGGTGGCTAACTTACGAGTACAAGAATTAGGGGGGATGATCTACGCATAACAGATGTGAACTAATGATGATCAAAGGAATGATCTTGAACACCTACTTACGTCAAACATAACCCCATTGTGTCCTCAGTCGGAGAAGGAGCTCATGAAAGAGACAGTCATGGTTACGCACACAGTTGGCAAGTTTTAATTAAGTTTACTTCAAGTTATCTAGAACCGTATGTTAAACAAAGTTTCCAAGTTTGCCACATAACCGCGGGCATGACTTTCCGAAAGATTTAACACTACAGGGCTTCTCCAACTAGTCCATCACAGATTACCACAAGCCGCATAAAAAGCCTCGATCACGAAAGTCGTGATCTCCTCGGATTCCTTAGTAGAAAACGTCAACTCTGAGATAGCCCAAAGCATCACCGGAATCCCGATGCACAAGATATTTTGTCGAAGGTAAAACTAATCCAGCAAGGACGCACGGCATGTCAACAATCTTGATAGGAGCCGCGTATCTCGTTCTCAGGACACGACGGATTGTCTAAACTTCCGGTAGGCCAATCACAGAGTTGCCCCTGGTAGCCAACGGCGGTTGACAGGTTGGACCACACTCATGCGGAGCACTGTCCCGAGGGGTTGATTAATTATCTACGGGGTCCGGAAAGTCCCTATGCAATTTTATTAGGTTATTAGGCAAATGTAGTACCAATGTTGGGCCTTGCCAGACCAGTCTTAATCTAAAACAAATTATCAAGGGGGTCCCCATAACAACCCCGATCGTGTTAGGAGCGCTCATTTATGGAATATAATACCGGTAGCCGAAACTAGGGCGACAAAGATGGAACAAAACACCAGGCTATAAAGCCAAGCCTTCCACCTTTTACCAAATATATAGGTCCATGAAATTAATTAGCAATTGTATGGTGATATAGCAAGGAACCCATGTTATCACATGGAAGCAATGGCACCTTCACCTAGCAATGCTAACACATGATTAAGCAAGCGGTAACATAGCCAATCAGTGGTTTAGGTGGTAGAAAGGTTGAAAGTTTCATGGCAATGTTGAGAGGCTGACATTTAACAAGTGGTAGGCAACGAGACATAATGAAGAAACAAGACAACTAGCATGGCATTGATAGGAATGGTGTCTAGGGAAATGGTCCTCTTGCCTGAGATCTCGCTTGGAAGAAGAACGAATCCGTGAAGCACACGAACCAACGTAGTTGAATGGATCCTCCCATTCTGGCACATTGTGAAACTCTATCGAGAAGAAGCAAATCGGAAATAAGAATCAACACACAATATTCACCACGGCACATGCATGATATGATGCACAACCTAATATGACGCATGTCCATTTCAATTATGCAAGGCATGGCATGGAAATTCACAACAATAAACACTACACATCAAGTGAAGCTCAATATGCACATATGAATTGTTTAGTTCACTCTCGTTCAGGTACACGACATTATTAAATGTTTTTTAAACATGGCAAGAGGTGAAGCATGTGATTCTACACGTCATTCTAGTCGGTTAACACATAAGAACATTGAATGGAGCTATGGTTAAAAGATACGTGCAACCCAGGATATTATGCCATGAATGCAAAATGCATGCAATTTTATGAAAACACTGGCAAGAAGGATATGAAGCATGTGTCGCCATGGCAAACGAAAGGGAACCATGGCGGCAAAACGGAAATGATGTCACGGCAACCTTTCGGTCCCAATAACTCGATGAGATACCGGTGCCAACGAATTGGGAGCGTGTGTGTGTCATGCCAAAAATGATGGGGTGATCCTGGTACCGGGTTCCCATGTGCCGGAGGCATGAGCACGGGGTACCTGCAACTAACATGGCATCTATGAAACGGACAACATCGCAACTCATACACCAATGCATTCGGTCCACAAGCATCGTCTCAACGGTATACCTTTGAAGCGTGCAACATGAAGCGGTTCGAGTCGTCATGGTGTAGATGTACATGGTCGCCGTAGACGTAGTGGAAGTAGTCCTTCCCGTGACGGTAGTTGAAGTAGGGGTACACGGGTCTTTGGTGACGGTAGTCGTACATGTTCTGTAGATGTTCGGTGTCGTCGAGGATGTCAATGTGGTGCTAGACAAATCCGCGTAGTCGAACACTCGTGATCGTCGAGGCACTTGGCAGTCTCGGGACTTGGGGATTCAACGAGCACGAGGCAACAAGGTGCACGAAAAGAAACTGGAGTGGTCTTGGCATTCCAGTCATATGCAGGGGGGACGGCCTCGCCCGAGTGAGGCGACATCCTGTGACCAACGAGGATGAAGGCCGCGGGCAGAGGGAATTAGCAGAGCAACGATAGAGGAGCTGCAACGCAGAGCAAAGGGAGAAAGGCAGGGGCATGGGGAGCAGTCAGTGACTAGAGGCGTGGAGGGCACGCGCTTCGCTACTCGGCTCGGGTTTAGAAGGTGCAAGGAAAGGAGGAGGCGGGCGCAGGGGCTCCATGGCCGGAGGCCGAGGTCGGCAACGCCGCGCTCGGGCTTGGGGCCGCGGTGGCTGCAGCACTGCAGGAAGCAGCGGCTAGCCCAAGGCAGAGCAAGGAGCTTAGATGGAGGAGCTTGGAGGAGGCGGGCCGCGTAGTCAACACGGCCGGGATCGAGGGCTGCTAGTCAATCCCCTCACACGCGGGACCAATAGGGAAGGTGATGGCACAGGTCAACGACGGGGCTGGGCAGGTGAAGGCCCTCGAGGCTGCTCCAGGGCGAGCGCCATCGGACATGAGGACGCGGCTAGACCCGTCCATGCACGATAGGGGAGGAGGCTGGCTCGACGCACGCGGCTAGGTCGGCAGGTGAGGTAGCGGCGACGGATGGAGCTTGCAGCGCTAGAGGCGGGGTCGACATGGGGCGGCTCGTCGAAGCTCTGGCGCAGCGGGCGCCTCGCGCGGTGCGGCAGCGGCTCTCTGGTGGCTGCAGGGCGAGCAGCGGAGGCACTCGGGATGGCTCCGAGTGGGATAAAGGAGGAGGCGTTGTGGGTTGGCCCGATGGGGAAAACGAGGTGGGAGGTGGCGGCGCTGTCGGGAGAGTGGATTGGGTGTAGGGTTAGGGTAGGATTGGACTGGTTTCATGTATAATTAGCCACTATGTTCTAAATGGGGTCTAATTGGCTCTCCGATCTAAATTGAACGGTCGCGGTAAAAATAGGTTAGGGGTCCTATTGAAAAAACGATGACGGTTTAGGGTATTACAGGGTTGATCCGGACCCAACGGTCACGACCACCCGGTTCGGGCCTTGTTAAGTTTTCGGACTAGGTTGCGGACAGGTCGGTGCAGTGTGCAGAGGGGTTAGGCGGAGATGAGAGGGAAAACGGGCACCCGGCGACAGAGTTTTATAGACAGAAAACGTCCGACGAAATGACGGGCTATAGTGCCGCTATAGGTTTAACGGATCGGGTATCAAACAAACTCCGATTGCGACGAAATTTGGCATGCGGCCTACCTACATTAAAAGAAGACAGCACGCCAAGTTTCAACCAAATCCAAGAAATTTTTGTACACACTTTTAAAAACAACTATATTAACGATGTCGCGGGCGTGTGAGTGTGTGGTTGGTCTCAAAATAGTCAACAACAAAAACGGAGAGAACCTTTAACTAATAACGGATGCAAGTTTTGAAAACTGCCGGCAACGGAGTGCCGATGCAATGCAGATGATGTGAATGATGCGATGATGAATGCAACAAAAAAATAATAAAAGGGAAATCTTCTGTTACACCCCCCCCCAAGTTCGCCCAAAAGGGTTTTAAAAAATTTAAAATCATCCCAAATTCGGCCAAAACCTAGTCAAATTCAAATGAAATTCATAGTTTCATTAGAATTTGTACAAAAAGTGAAATATAAACATAACTAAACATTAAACTAAGCTAAAACAAGATTATTCTGCCGCTGTCGCCCGCCACTGCCGCCTGACGCCGCTCCCTTCTACATGCCGAGGAGCTTGTAGAAGTTGGTGTAGTGGTCCTCGCCGTCGTTGCCGTTGTTACCCGCCCCGCCATCATCCTTGCTGCACCCCTGCCCTGGATCGCCGAGGCGAACGGGGTTCAAAGGCGGCTGTAACATCCCAATTTTCTATAATTAATATGTTAATAGATCATTCATATGCATCTCATTTTTTTTCTATGCATTATTTGTTCTTCTGAAAATTCTATTCATTATGCAATTGAGGGCAATCTATGTTGGAGTGGAGATAATATGACTTCTCCCCTCTCGAATAAAAAGTTCATAATGATTAGAATATTATTTGGAGTCACCTGATTTGGTTTTTGCAAATTTTATAAACTCCGATTATTTTTAGTTGAGTTTTTAAATGCTCTTTGTGTGGCCTATTGCATAAAATTTATTTTAAAATTGCATTAGGTGGAACTAGTGTTCCCTTAGAGTTTATATTAGTGGTATATTATTTTCTGTTTTTTGTATTTTTTAGATATATTTTCTGGTATTTTATTTAGCTAGGGAATATTTTTTTATTTTTTTCGTGGCTGTTTTGTGAAAAAAAAATGCACCGGGCCGACTAAGCGAGGCTGGCCCAGCCAACCTGTGTCTACCGAGCGATAGCCAGCGACCGAGCCAGCCAGCTGGGGCATCGCACCACGCCACCAACCCCACCGCATGTGCCCGGCTAACCAGCACCCAGGCTCCTGCAACGGGCCAGCCCAGCGCACCATCCCAGCACCTCATTTTTTTCTCCTGCCCCACGTGCCCATGCGTTGACCGACACTACCAGGGAAAACCGAGTTCCCATCGTTCCAGGAGCGCCCCAGCGCACCCCGAGCCGGAGTCTTCCTCGCGAGGGAGATATCCCAGGACCGAGAGCCCCTAGTCCTTTTCCATCGCTAAGATAAAAGTCCAGGGACCGAGACCCGGGCAGCCCGATTCCCCTGCTCCCGATTCGCCCCGCCTCGCATGCACCACGCGGCAGCCTCGAGCACTGCGGAGCAACACCGGAGCACCACCGAAATTCGTCCGTGTTTGCCGAAATTTGCGCACGTCGCCGGAGTTCGTCCAACCGTCATCAGAGAAGCACCACCGGAGGCACCACGCCGAGACCGACCCGTTTTTCCCGTTGTTCATGGTGAGAACGCACGTACGAGCCGATTCATCAAACCCTAAGGAACAGCTACAGGACGAAACTAATCTGTTTTTAACCTGTTTTTAGCTCTATCACATTCTCGGTATAATTTTGAAATGGGTTTATCTTTTTGCTCGTAACTCCGAATCAGGAAATTCTTTTTCCTGTGATCTCGTATTGATGAGTAGAACATGATAGAACCAGTAGTTTTCAGTTTTGCGAAAAATAATTTTTTTAGTTAAATCAGATTTGTTTTAGACCTACCGGAGGCCATATTTTGCAAACCGTTCATCCGATTTAGTTGATTCCTTTTGCGTCATATTTGTAGTTTTGCTATATCCTCTTGTCACGAAGATCGTGGTATTTGTAGTTTTGCTATACTATGTAGACGGGGATTGGTTCCTGTATTCATTGAGATTATGTGAGGATTACTACAAAATAAATTTGAGTAGTAATTAAGGATTTAATTCACCTCTGGGAGGATATGTTATTGCTGGGTGGCAACAAGAACATCATGGTATCAACCCTCTGAATGTAAGTGGATGCCGCCCAGGTTCAAAAAGATCAAACAGACTTAGTGACTAGTAGCTTCCTTGTGCGACCACTGGCTATTATGGGCTCTGGCTTAGTTGATCAGTCGTGGAAACCTTACCCGGATTTGCCAGCTGATGTAGCTATGATAGGTGGGATGGGCCTCCTATGGGACTAGGTGACTGCTTCTGAAAGACTTCGTCTCAATCTTCGGGTTGGGTCCAGTGGGTACAGCGTACTAACCTCTGCCGAGTGTATAAACTAATCATGATTAGCCGTGCCCCCGGTTATGGACAATTTTGAGCAGCTAGGCCATTACAGTTGTTGGATGATCTTGTCAGATGACACACTTAATAAAACTTGGTGGGAAACTTAATGATGGTAATAGGTTGGAGTTGGAGATGCCAATTCAACCATATGTGAGTTATTGTAGCAAACAAACTAAAACTTGACTATTAGGTAGTTGTGAGGATAAAATCAGCTTTCTGCAAAATAACCATCAGCCTTTCTCTTGTTATACTATGCATATACATGTAGGTCTGTTATATTACTTTTCCTGTGTAACTTGCCAATACATTCAAAGTATTGACCTATATGGCTGCAACGTATCATGTTGCAGGATATTCAGACGAGGAGTAAGGTACCGTTAGGGTCGCGAGTCTTCACTCAACATCGCCAGTGGGCTATGATGGGACTCATCGTTATTATTCTGCTACTTTTCCGTTGTTTAATAGAATAGAGCTAGCTAAGTGCTATGCAGATTGTTATATTTTATAAATTCTGGATCATACGTTGTAATAAATGATGCACTTGCTATTCTGGTTTTCATCTATACTGTGTGTGCTAGCGAGTCGATCCAGGGACTAGCACAGTAAAGCACAGAGACTCAAATCCTTCGAGGTTTGGTCATTACAGATGGTATCAGAGCAATGTGTTGACTGTAGGTCGTGGCCCTAGAGAATGGATTAGAAAAGCCATAGGAGTGAAAAATTATTCTATAAACTTTGTCTACATCTTACCCTTTCATTAGATAACCACTCTAGTATCTTGACCAGCTTACGTAGGAACTAGTGCTGAGACCACCACTTATCTTTGTTTTTATAGCATATTAACATGTTAGCGTATCTGTTTATGCCCGCTTTGTGGCATGACGATACTAGGTTGCTTGCTTGATTGTTATTTTGCTTGTTTGTTAAATTAGGATCTTGTCGATATTATTGACTATATATATAGATATGTTTGATTATTGTCATGCTTGTTTGTGTTATTTGTTATGTTGTTTTGTTGCCTCATATATATTACCTTGATCATAATATGCATATGGGTAGAATATCTATATTCCTCTAGACCTACTCTGTCTATTTCTTATCTATTCTTTGCCAACCAAAACCCTTAGTATGCCTATTAGAGTGAGTTCCCCAGGAGCTGAGATGATAGAAGGTGTTGGTTGTCATCAGTTAAACTTGTCTATTGGGAAGCATGAGTTCCCTACAGATTTGATCATATTGAAGTCACAAGGTTTGAATATTATTTTGGGTATCGACTGGTTACAATTGTATGAAGGTGTTATCGATTGTGCTAGTCGATCTATTTCTCTCAGTGCACCAGGAGGGAAGAGAATCAAATATGTGTGTAAGTACCAGCATAAGCGGATGCAGGTGAACTCTCTTAAGGGGGGTAGCCTAGAAGAGGTGCCAGTTGTGAAGGATTATCCAGATGTGTTTCCAGAGGAGTTGCCAGGTATGCCACCAGATAGAGATATTGAGTTTCTCATTGATTTAATGCCTGGTACTGGGCCTATTACAAAGAGACCATACAGAATGCCTCCTCAAGAGTTGGAGGAATTGAAGAAGCAGTTAAGGGAATTGCAGGCACAAGGATTTATTCGCCCAAGTTCATCACCTTGGGAAGCCCCTGTTTTATTTGTGGAGAAGACGGATGGGACCTTGAGGATGTGTGTTGATTATCGTTCTCTGAATGAGGTAACCATTAAGAATAAGTATCATTTGCCTATGATAAATGATCTGTTTGACCAGTTGGAGGGAGCGACTGTGTTTTCTAAGATTGATCTTCGTTCTGGTTATCATCAATTAAAGATTCGTGAGCAAGATATTCCAAAGACCGCTTTCACTACGAGGTATGGGTTGTATGAGTATACTGTTATGTCATTTGGATTGACTAATGCCCCAGCATACTTCATGAATATGATGAACAAGGTGTTTATGGAGTTCTTGGATAAATTTGTGGTTGTTTTCATTGATGATATATTGGTGTTCTCCAAGAATAAGCAAGAGCATGAAGTACATCTGCGTTTGGTGTTGGAGAAACTGAGGGAGCACCAGTTGTATGCCAAGTTCAGTAAATGTGAGTTTTGGCTGGATGAGGTAGCATTCCTTGGCCATGTTATATCAGGTAATGGAGTTGCAGTTGATCCATCCAAGGTTGCTGCTGTGACAGAGTGGGAGACACCCACGTCAGTTGGTGAGATTCGCAGCTTTTTGGGCCTAGCAGGTTATTACAGAAGGTTTATTGAGAATTTCTCAAAGATTGCAAAGCCTATGACTGAATTGTTGAAGAAGGCGAATAAGTTTGTTTGGACTGATGATTGTGAAGCTAGCTTTCAGGAGCTGAAGCAGCGTTTGGTCACAGCACCAGTTTTAACTCTGCCAGATATACATAAAGACTTCCACGTATATTGTGATGCTTCTCGTCAAGGACTTGGGAGTGTTTTGATGCAGGAAGGTAAAGTTGTTTCTTATGCTTCACATCAGCTTAAGAATCATGAGCATAATTATCCTACACATGATTTGGAGTTAGCCTCAGTTGTTCATGCATTGAAAACTTGGAGGCATTATCTCGTTGGTAATCATTGTGATGTATTTACTGATTATAAGAGCCTGAAGTACATATTTACTCAAAGGGAGTTGAACCTCAGACAGAGGAGATGGTTGGATCTTATTAAGGATTATGATTTGAATGTACAGTATCATCCTGGTAAGGCTAATGTTGTTGCTGATGCTTTGAGTCGTAGGAGCCATGCTAATGCAATTAATATTGATGATATGCCATCGGAGTTATGTGAGTAGTTCAGAAACCTGAGATTGGAGATGATCCCTAGAGGCTATTTGGCTACACTTGAGGTAAGGCCTACTTTGCTTGACAGAATTAGAGAAGCTCAAAAGGATGATAAGTATATTGCTGAGATAAAGGATAATATGCTAAAAGGGAAAGCAAAGGATTTCCGTGAGGATGAACATGGAACCATATGGTTTGAGAAGCGTATTTGTGTACCTCGGGATGCAGATATAAGGAAGTTGATTCTTCAGGAGGCGCATGATTCACCTTATTCTATCCACCCGGGTAATACTAAAATGTATTTGGATTTGAGGGAGAAATTTTGGTGGCCTAGCCTGAAGAGGGAAATTGCTGAGTATATTGCAGTATGTGATGTGTGCTAGAAAGTTAAAGCAGAACATCAGAAACCAGCAGGTTTGTTACAACCCTTACCTATACCTGATTGGAAGTGGGATCAGATTGGTATGGATTTCATCACTGGATTACCCAGGACTCGATCAGGTTATGATTCTATTTGGGTAGTTGTGATCGTTTGACTAAAGTCGCTCACTTCATCCCGGTAAAGACTACCTATACCAGTGCTAAGCTAGCTAAGATTTATATGTCCAGAATCGTCTGTCTGCATGGAGTTCCAAAGAAGGTAGTGTCTGATAGAGGTACTCAGTTCACCTCTAAATTTTGGCGTCAGTTGCATGAATCATTGGGCACTAGACTGGAGTTCAGTACAGCATTCCATCCACAGACAGATGGGCAGACTGAGAGGGTGAATCGGATATTGGAGGATATGTTGAGAGCTTGTGCTTTGGACTACGGGTCCAGTTGGGATGATAATTTACCATATGCAGAGTTCTCATATAATAACAGTTATCAAGCTAGTTTGCGGATGGCACCGTTTGAGTTTCTGTATGGTAGGAAGTGCAGGACACCATTAATGTGGGATGAGGTTGGAGAGCGTCAGTTCTTTGGACCAGACTTGATTAGAGATGCTGAGGAGAAAGTCAGGTTGGTTCGTGACAGGCTAAAGATAGCACAGTCCAGACAGAAGAGTTATGCAGATGCAAAGCGTAAGGAGGTGGCATATGAGGTAGGAGACCGTGCATACCTTAGAGTTTCACCACTTCGTGGGATTAAGAGGTTTGGAATCAAAGGTAAGTTAGCACCACGCTTTGTGGGGCCATACCGGATCTTGGAGCGTCGAGGAGAAGTAGCTTATCAGCTGGAATTGCCAGAAGCTTTGTCAGGAGTTCATAATGTGTTCCATGTATCCCAGCTGAAGAAGTGTCATGCCGAGATGGCGGACGTTCCTTTGAGAGATACAGTGCCACTTGAGACAATTCAGTTGGAGACTGACTTGACATATGAGGAGAAGCCTGTTAAGATTCTGGAGACAGCAGAGAGAGTTACTCGCACCAAGACAATCAGATTACGCAAAGTTCAGTGGGATCATCATACCGAAGAAAAGGCTACTTGGGAACGAGAGGAGGATCTCAAGCAGGATCACCCACACCTATTTGCTAGCCAACCCGAATCTCGAGGGTGAGATTCATCTTAAGGGGGGGTAGGTTTGTAACATCCCAATTTTCTTTAATTAAGATGTTAATAGATCATTCATATGCATCTCATATTTTTTTCCTATGCATTATTTGTTCTTCTAAAATTCTATTCATTATGCAACTGAGGGCAATCTATGTTGGAGTGGAGATAATATGACTTCTCCCCTCTCGAATAAAAAGTTCATAATGATTAGAATATTATTTGGAGTCACCTGATTTGGTTTTTGCAAATTTTATAAACTCCGGTTATTTTTCGTTGAGTTTTTAAATGCTCTTTGTGTGGCCTATTGCATAAAATTTATTTTAAAATTGCATTAGGTGGAACTAGTGTTCCCTTAGAGTTTATATTAGTGGTATATTATTTTCTGTTTTTTGTATTTTTTAGATATATTTTCTGGTATTTTATTTAGCTAGGGAATATTTTTTTATTTTTTTCGTGGCTGTTTTGTGAAAAAAAAATGCACCGGGCCGACTAAGCGAGGCTGGCCCAGCCAACCTGTGTCTACCGAGCGATAGCCAGCGACCGAGCCAGCCAGCTGGGGCATCGCACCACGCCACCAACCCCACCGCATGTGCCCGGCTAACCAGCACCCAGGCTCCTGCAACGGGCCAGCCCAGCGCACCATCCCAGCACCTCATTTTTTTCTCCTGCCCCACGTGCCCATGCGTTGACCGACACTACCAGGGAAAACCGAGTTCCCATCGTTCCAGGAGCGCCCCAGCGCACCCCGAGCCGGAGTCTTCCTCGCGAGGGAGATATCCCAGGACCGAGAGCCCCTAGTCCTTTTCCATCGCTAAGATAAAAGTCCAGGGACCGAGACCCGGGCAGCCCGATTCCCCTGCTCCCGATTCGCCCCGCCTCGCATGCACCGCGCGGCAGCCTCGAGCACTGCGGAGCAACACCGGAGCACCACCGAAATTCGTCCGTGTTTGCCGGAATTTGCGCACGTCGCCGGAGTTCGTCCAACCGTCATCAGAGAAGCACCACCGGAGGCACCACGCCGAGACCGACCCGTTTTTCCCGTTGTTCATGGTGAGAACGCACGTACGAGCCGATTCATCAAACCCTAAGGAACAGCTACAGGACGAAACTAATCTGTTTTTAACCTGTTTTTAGCTCTATCACATTCTCGGTATAATTTTGAAATGGGTTTATCTTTTTGCTCGTAACTCCGAATCAGGAAATTCTTTTTCCTGTGATCTCGTATTGATGAGTAGAACATGATAGAACCAGTAGTTTTCAGTTTTGCGAAAAATAATTTTTTTAGTTAAATCAGATTTGTTTTAGACCTACCGGAGGCCATATTTTGCAAACCGTTCATCCGATTTAGTTGATTCCTTTTGCGTCATATTTGTAGTTTTGCTATATCCTCTTGTCACGAAGATCGTGGTATTTGTAGTTTTGCTATACTATGTAGACGGGGATTGGTTCATGTATTCATTGAGATTATGTGAGGATTACTACAAAATAAATTTGAGTAGTAATTAAGGATTTAATTCACCTCTGGGAGGATATGTTATTGCTGGGTGGCAACAAGAACATCATGGTATCAACCCTCTGAATGTAAGTGGATGCCGCCCAGGTTCAAAAAGATCAAACAGACTTAGTGACTAGTAGCTTCCTTGTGCGACCACTGGCTATTATGGGCTCTGGCTTAGTTGATCAGTCGTGGAAACCTTACCCGGATTTGCCAGCTGATGTAGCTATGATAGGTGGGATGGGCCTCCTATGGGACTAGGTGACTGCTTCTGAAAGACTTCGTCTCAATCTTCGGGTTGGGTCCAGTGGGTACAGCGTACTAACCTCTGCCGAGTGTATAAACTAATCATGATTAGCCGTGCCCCCGGTTATGGACAATTTTGAGCAGCTAGGCCATTACAGTTGTTGGATGATCTTGTCAGATGACACACTTAATAAAACTTGGTGGGAAACTTAATGATGGTAATAGGTTGGAGTTGGAGATGCCAATTCAACCATATGTGAGTTATTGTAGCAAACAAACTAAAACTTGACTATTAGGTAGTTGTGAGGATAAAATCAGCTTTCTGCAAAATAACCATCAGCCTTTCTCTTGTTATACTATGCATATACATGTAGGTCTGTTATATTACTTTTCCTGTGTAACTTGCCAATACATTCAAAGTATTGACCTATATGGCTGCAACGTATCATGTTGCAGGATATTCAGACGAGGAGTAAGGTACCGTTAGGGTCGCGAGTCTTCACTCAACATCGCCAGTGGGCTATGATGGGACTCATCGTTATTATTCTGCTACTTTTCTGTTGTTTAATAGAATAGAGCTAGCTAAGTGCTATGCAGATTGTTATATTTTATAAATTCTGGATCATACGTTGTAATAAATGATGCACTTGCTATTCTGGTTTTCATCTATACTGTGTGTGCTAGCGAGTCGATCCAGGGACTAGCACAGTAAAGCACAGAGACTCAAATCCTTCGAGGTTTGGTCATTACAGCGGCGACACCTCCTCGTCTCCTTGGTCAAGCATGACGACGACGCCCTCCTCGCGGCCGTGGCGACGGGCGGCGATCTCCTCCAGGGCGCGGCACTGGCACTCCATTTCCTCCCGGACGTAGTCGTCCCGCGCCCATTTTAGGATGGCCTCGTCGGCGGTAGCCATGGCGGTGTGCTCCTGCTTGACGGGCAGGAGCCCCGACTCCGTCTTCGGCTTAACGAGACAGGAGGAAATGTTGAGCTCGTTGATGACGATGTCGGCACTGCGCAGGCGCCGCCCCAGCGGCGTCTCCTGCGGCTCTGGCTTGATGGGAGCAACACCGGCGGTCCGGAGGAGCAGGAGCAGGAGCCGGACGACGAGGACGTCGCCATCTCCATCCTCCTCGGCGTCCAGGAGCTGCCGCGGCGACGGGAGAAGGCTGGTGGCGGAGGATAGTCGTACCTAGGCGTGTTGCCTCCCTCGATGTGCTCGAGGACGGCCTCCAAGGTGCAGCCAGGGACGCCACACCATTGACGCTGCCCCTCGGAGTTGTGACGGCCACGGGGCTCGACCCTGTTGGTGGCGGCGAGCTGGTCGGCATGACGGCGGTCAAAGTACGCCGTCCACAACGTGTTGTTGTCGGGGCGTATCGCGGGAGGTTGCGCAAGTTGTCCGGCAGGCCGGACCGGATGCGCGCGATCTCCGCCCGCCGCTCCGGTGGGCGGTGGTGGCACCGGGACGCCGCCGACGCTCAACCACCAAGACCTCGGCACCCACATGTACGGCGGCGTCGAGTAGTCCGCCTCGTAGAGGAGGCGGGCCTCGTCCCCGCGGAGGTGCCGGCGGCCGAAGCCATTGGCGGCCGCTCCATCGACGGGGTAGCGTTCGGCCATCGTTCGTGTGGAGGAGAGGGAGAGAAGGCGTCGGTGGCAAAGAAGAAGAGGAGAGAGCGTCGGCGGGGAGAGGTGTGTGGCCACCGGCGGGGAGGGGGGTCGCCTTATATAGCCGCGGGCGGGCGGGCAAGCGGAGCGGCGGCGTGTGAACGCGTGGCCAGAGCCGATGGGACGTGCGTCGCCGGGACGCACGTCACCGCGCCTTCACTGCACCGCCCGTGAATCAATGGAAGGCTGACCGGCGGCGCAGCCTTCGCATTGATTCCCGTGGGAAACGAGGCGATGAGGACGACGACTGCACGGCCAGTCACTGACTCGGCGGGTTCATCATTTTTTTGCGCCAAAAGCGTTTTCGCCGGTGCCCTCAGGCAACCCCTAACGCGTCGGGTTTGGACTGGGAACGCCGGGGCCAATTTCGGCCCGAACCGGCGAAAAACGGCCTCCTGAGGGCGCGAGAGGGCCGTTCTTCACCCGCCGACGGAAAAAAAATGGCCCGAAGGTGGGGGAGCTGTTGGGGGCGCGGTTGGAGATGCTCTTATGCCATGGTTGAAGGTAGAAACTGAACTTGTGTGACAAACTCTACCGCGCAATAATGACTGTCCGAAAGAATGTGGAATGTGCCACCAAGTCCATACCGTAAAACTACATATTTTGATGTCTTAAAATTATGTGCAGTAGTCTTGATGCATGAATTGTCATCATGTTGCTCGTCATTATTCTGCGGTGCGCTCATGATAGTGTAGGAAGCCTTAGGCATGGCTGGTGCAGCTATTGGCTTCATGATAGATGAAGTTGGCACATGATTTTGTGAGACCTTGTACAAAGGAACGTTGCACCTTTGTTCTTTCCAGTTGATTTACTCAACCATTCTGTTCTGAGTATTGATAGCATCACAAAATAGACACAAAGAATGCTGGATTTCATATGGCTCACAACATATAATCTTAGATTGGATTTGTAGATATAATGCTGTAATGAAGCTAACAGTCAAACTCATAGTTTTGGGGAACGTGGCCATGTACAGATCGACGACTTCAGGGAACCGGAGCAGGTATGCACCCAAATCAGCTTGCTCACAAACATATGCAGCACTGCAGTCTATACAGCTCAACCAAGAGCAACTTTATTCTGTATAAATCTGTCTCTGTACATATATACAACAGTTATGATTCAATACTACTACGCATTAGTGACTGGTAACTACAATACAACAAAAAAGGTAGATTCTGTAAGTATCGTGCCAAGACCCACACTATCCTTCTCTGAGATTTGCTAGAGAAAGCATATGGCGCAGCGAAACATGGCGCCTGATCCACGCCAACCTTGAATAAAGCTGCGTCGTGCTCAAAGATTGAGATGAAGCCTCGAAGTAAGTTGGTTTTGGAGTTGTTGGGCAGCTAAGTGATCTGACTAGCTCTTGAACAGACAGGACCTTGTACTTTGTAGGTGGGTTCGTAGCAATGTTATGTACCTTGTGCTCATAGATCTTCCCGTTCCTGTCGAGTTTGTACACGGAGGCGCCGTCAAAGCGGGCATGACCATCCCATGGGACCCTAGGAATACCATGGGCAATCCAGCGAATCATAATAAGATTCTCAGCAGGCTGCCATATACTAACTATATCAACCCATAATGCTTTGAAGAAGATCCGTCCAGTAAAGCGCAATCCCCAGAATAAACTTTTGTAATTGTCAATGCCCTCAAATTTATTGAAAGGGTCTCTGACGACAATATCATCTCTGTCAAACAGCAACAACAGAGTTAGGAGAAGACTAATGATAAGACCCAACAGTACAATCTGTACAAGAAAAAGCAACCTTCGTGCAATGTAGTCTGCAGAACATAACAAGCTAATCAGGAAATTAAAAAAAACAAGTTAATTAGAATGGAAGACAGATGCAGGCTCAAGTTACTAACTCATGGGAGCAATTGCAAAGCATTAAAACACATGCTAAAGTTCAAACAAAGCCAAGATCGACGCAACAATTAAACATGCAGGTTTACTAGTGACCTCATAATTGAGATACAAAATATTGTATTTTTCTGCTCCTCTTAGGGGCTATTTGGTTTTAGGCCTAGCAATGCCACAATTTTCTGCCGAATTTCCCTAAGGTTAGTCCAATAAAATTGGAGCCACAAGTTGGCAAGCCTAGGGGAATCTTGCCACACTTTTTGAGTGTATGTGATTTGGGGCCCTAGTGTGGCAAAAAAACATCTTGCCTAAGATGTGGCTGGAACCAAACACCCACCCAAGTTGGTCAAACTTGCCTAACATTGCTGTGGCAACCTTAGGCAAACTTAGTCTCAAACGAAACAGCCCCTAAGTTCAGTGAATATTCTAAAGGCAGCTTAAAGACGCAAGAACAGTACTGTATGATTTGGATGTAATTTAAATGGTTAGGGCATGGGCAGTGTGCTGAGAATTTTGTTGAGATGGAG
The DNA here is from genome assembly GCF_904849725.1 of Hordeum vulgare subsp. vulgare. Lineage (NCBI taxonomy): Eukaryota > Viridiplantae > Streptophyta > Magnoliopsida > Poales > Poaceae > Hordeum > Hordeum vulgare. Next base: position 121,653,824 of record NC_058520.1, read on the forward strand.
TCTGCCACCTATAGAGAGTCTAGCAAAGAAAAATTTGCTGCAATGTCTTTAGACCCGGCTGTAGGAACCACTAGCTAGCAGAAAGACAATCAGGTCTAACTTTTTCTAAGCACTAGCATAGTTATATCGTGACAGTTTGCAAACTGACATTCCGCCCATTGATTTCTTTTATTCGCTTAGACTCGATCCTCAAACTAGAACCGGTTCCTCAAATAATTTAGCTAGCCTCACCCCTTCCAATCTTTACACCTGAGTCCCACATACAGAAGATACTCTTAGCAACAGTTCTTATGCAACTGCACATAACCTTTAGATTAAACACTGTTGCAGGGGGCAACCTCATGATCACGTAATAAAATATAAACTCTAATAGACAACGGATATACTGAATTACTGATAAGGTTAATACAAGAAAAACTTATGTAAGTAACTGATGCCGGGTCATGTTTATAAATGTTTGGTCCCACTCCCAGTCTGCATTGTAGATTAGTCAACACGCTAAATGGACAAAATAAGCTGAAGCAAATGCCGTATTGCTTGCATTAATTGATAATTATTAAACAAGATGGCCACAGTATGCTAACAAGAAAGAGACGTCATTACATCCCAACCGAACCAGAAAACACATACTGACCAGAATAAGATTGTATTTTGAAGGAGAACTGACTATCTTTGTGTTACTAAGATAAAAGCTCCCAGCTCGTAACAGAAGATAGGGAAGATGGATGCAAGAACCTTGTATAAAATGCAGAGAAAACAAAGAAAATGGCCAAAACGGTCAACTACAGCGCCAGGTTATCACCATAGATCGATGATGATCGACCCAAACAAGAAAGAACCTATTCTTAAGTCTTGATCAGCCTGGTCATCTCTTCCTCCCTTACCATGCACCATTGATTCTTTTACAAGCTAGGATGTGTTTCTGTTACACTCATCAACTTACTAGTTCCCAACAAAGAAACAAAAACTCTGGCAACAGAAGAAAAAAGGAACAGATAAAATGTAGAGGCTAACCGTGTACACCAGAAAGAGAGAAAAGGTAGATGCCATCACATTGCGAATCTAGTACAAGAGCCCCACACCAGTGGGTCAAGACTATCACACATATACTCTGCTCTCCAGTCCACATTTCAGTTCATTGTACTAATGTCCACTCAGAATCGACACTAGAGGGCAAGTGGTACTGCCTTGAACATAAATCTCTGAATCTCATGAGGAATGCATTGGGTAGCTCTACAAGTAAGAGGTCCTACTCGCATCCACAAGACAATCCATATCCTGAGCTTCATTAGATAATTTATGAAATGTGGTTCTCCTGATGCTTGATAGCCCAATAGTAGTCCATCCTTTGTTTTTGAGTCGCTCGACTAGTCGTGACTCGTGACTAGTCATCGACTAGTCGATGAGTCGCACTTCCAAGGTCGACTCAACCTCTCGACTCAATTCTTGGGATAAGTCGAGCGAGCCGAGCGACTAGTCATGGTTTCTGGGTTAAACAACTCATTTTTTTTAGCCCCGCCTGTCATGAGTCTAGACTAGTCACGACGAGCCCCCCCCCCCCTGCGCGAGCGACTCGTCGACTCAAAAAAAACCTGAGTCCATCACAACTCAAAAAATCTGCAACACTAGATGGGTGTGAAGACTACTGAAAGGCTAAGCTAGACTACAATTTCAAGCTAGAAGAGATGCGGTATTGTGAGACAATCTAGCCATCAACATCGGTCAATGGCAATCAAATAATTATTTTTTTGTGGGGGAATGGTAATCAAATAATTACTACTACTTATATCTGCGGTCAAATATGCATGTATCATGTTCCAATTAGAAGCTGATGCCAGTCTGCCACGGACCAATCCCTTATGAAGCAGCCACAAACAGATAGCGATGCTAATCAATTAGAAGCACTCACCAATTTTACCCCTAATTCACCATGGTTCCACCACCTAACAGTTGATCCTTTGTTTTTGTATAATTTTCAAATAAAGGCTTCTAAATTGACTCGAAAAGAGCTCAAAGTGAAGAAAGAGAGAAGCAATGAAACATGGGCACGGACCTGTATATATCGAAGCTGGGCTCCTTGTAGAAGACGTCGGGAATCTCCTCCCTGAGCGTACGGATGGCGTAGCCGAGGTTGAGGTAGTACCTGCGCCGCTCCTCCTCATCGTCGTCCCGCCGCGTGGTCGCCGCCGGCGACTCCGAGGCCGGTGACATCGGCACGGAGAAGAGCGGCGGAGGCGCCGGCACCGGCAGCCTCCCGTCCCGCACGGGGTCCGTGACCCTGATCACGCGCCCCCGCCCCGTCCCGGCCTCCTCCTGCTTCACGCGCCCTCCGGCGGCCGCCGCCACGACCCTCGCGCCCCTCCTCCGCGCGACGCCGGCCGCCGGCGGCCGGGCCGCCGCGAGGTCCGGCAGGTGCAGGAGGTTGGCCATTCGAGCCTGGATTCAGAGCTCCTCTGGCCTTTGTCGCTTAGGTTTTGGTGGGATGAGGAGAGGACGAGGAGAGGGAGAGGAGTGTGTGAACTGCGTGAGAGAGGGGCGGAGGGGAGGAGAGAAGGGTCATTTCATTTGACTTGGTATTTTGTTCGGTCCGTTTCCAGTTCTGTGTTTGGATATTCCGCGGCGGCGAGCGTGGCGTCAGATGGCGCGCTCGTTTTGGCCTGCTGCGTGTCTCTGTTTTGAGGACGACGCGTAGCAGAATATCTGCCGAGTCTCTTTCTTTCTTTTTTTTCTAGAGAAAAATAAATATCTGCCAGGGTCGGGGGCGGCTTGTGCACTGCTTGCTGATGGTGTCTCTGTCTGCGGGCATTTCTGATGATGAACATCAAGCTGCAGGTCCGGCTTTGTCTTCCTCAAAACATTATCCTCCAGCTGAAAACAACATGTACTCACCTCGTTTCAAAATAGATCGTACTAGTAACTTTTAGATCTCCAGGTCTCTGATTATAAACAATTTTGACCGTTCTGTGTGCCCATATGAATATGACAATGTGACAAGACAAGCAATGGTTGATTTGCATTACCCTCTCGCAAGCCGACTTGATGAAGGCTTCCTCGCTTTGATCTCCGCCCACGAGCCATGATGAGGACATGAATTCCGATGTCTTTATGGCTTGTAGGTAGGTTAGGATCTGAACGGTTTTTAATCGAAATATGCATGTAAACACACACATAGAATTAGCACGTGTATTGTTGATGATTGTGTTTTCCGTACATGGATACGGACATATCAAGCTGAGTTAACGTTGATAGATCCACCTAAGAGATACCGTGAGCATGTTGTTATTTTGTGTCATCGTGATTTCTAATATGTAATGAGCATGTGTGTATTCTTAGAACTAAGGTCGTAGTACTATCTAAGTCGTCGAATGGTGTATCTAGGGGTCACCAAACGTTACTCCTTAACTAAGTAATTATAAAGATGGCTTCCGGGTTTACTCGAAAGCATGTTGTAAGTCATAGACTGGTTAAGATGGAATTTGCACCTCCGATGAGGGGATGGATGCTTCTTTATCACATTTCATGGATTCTGATACATGGTAAAAAAGGAGGTTGAGGTGGAAACAAGGATGACAACCTCACGCTGAGCTCGACATATACCGTGAGCGAAAGGGAGTGCATACGACATGCCCCCTCCCCCCCCCCCAAAGCCATATGTGCCTAGGGCCCATTAGTGGTTCTCGGGTACCTCCGTTGGTCCGAGCAGCCAATCACCTGGAGCCGCGAGGATCATCCCCCCGATTCGACAACCCTGGAGACCTGGCCCTGGTGGTGGCGCCACAAGTGAATGGTTATAGCAGCGTCAACATATTATATTTATGACATCTTTCGACGGATGAACCTCCCCGAAAGCTGTTTGGAAACTTCAACCACCGTTTTTCACGGCATCGTTCCCGGGAAGTCGGCGTACCCGGTCGGGCGGTAAGCTTGACATGGCCTTTGGTGATGAGTGTAACTACAAGGTCGAGCCTTTGACTTTTGAATTGGTAAAGATACAGAGCCCTTATCATGCCCTCTTCGGGAGGTCGGCTTATGCCCGTTTCATGGATCGCCCCTGTTATGTTTACCTCAAGCTCAAGATGACAGGTCCCAATGGCACTATAACAGTGCGAGGCGACAGGAAGACAACTCACGAATGTGAGGAAGGGGACGCAGCCTATGCTGAGTCGGCCTGTGCAGCTGAGGAGCTGAAACTTTATACAGCTAATATTTTGACCCAACTAACACGAGTCCTCTCAAGAAGACAAGCCCTGAGTCCGAAGAACCCCTCAAGTTCAAGTCGGCCCAACATACCAAACAGATTTACTTAGTCCTAGGCGACTCAACCAAGCAGTTCGCTATTGGGACCAGTCTGGATCCTAAATAGGAAAGCGCGCTCATCGAGTTCATCCGTGAGAATTGGAATATCTTTGCATGGAAGCCTTCTGACATGCCTGGAGTATCGAGGGAACTCGCTGAGCAACATCTTAATGTGGATCCAAAGATGAAACTCGTACGACAATACCTCCATAGTTTTAACGAGGATAGACGCAAGGCTATCGGGGAAGAGGTAGCCCGCTCCTAGCTGCCGATGTTATCATTGAATTTTTTCACCCTGAATGGTTGGCTAACCCGGCGTTTGTTCTGAAGAAAAACGGCACCTGGCGCATGTGTGTTGATTACACAGATCTCAACAAAGTGTGTCCCAAAGATCCTTTTTCCCTCCCGCGTATCGACCAGATCATTGACTCGACGGTTGGTTGCGAGCGATTGTGCTTTTTGGATGCATATTCAGGCTATCACCAGATCAAAATGGCTAAGAAGGATCAGGACAAGACGACTTTCATAACCCATGTTGGTGCCTTCTGCTATGTTTTTATGCCTTTTGGGCTTAAGAGCACAGGGGCGACTTATCAGCGAGGTGTGCATAATTGCCTTCACTCACAGATAGTACGCAACACTCATGCTTATGTTGATGACATCGTGGTGAAATCTCGGAAGAAGGAGACACTATTGGACGATCCCAAGGAAACGTTTGTTAACCTTCGAGTATACCAGATGAAACTTAACACGGTGAAGTGTGTCTTTGGGGTCTGTGCTGGTAAGCTGTTGGGCTTCCTGGTCTATGAACGAGGCATTGAAGCCAATCCTGACAAGATCAAGCGATCACCTCACTAGGTAAGTCGGCTAATATAAACCAGGTCCAATGCGTGGCTGGCCGCATTGCAGCACTAAGCAGGTTTATAAGCCGCCTGGGGGAGAAGGCAATCCCTCTCTATCAGATGCTAAAAAAGATGGACAATTTTGTTTGGGCTAACACAGTCGAGAAGCTTTTGAAGCCCTCAATAAGCAGTTGGCTGAGCCGCCGGTTTTAGCCGCCCCGACAGACAAAGAGACCATGCTCATGTACATCGCTGCCAACTCAAAGGCGGTAAGTGTTGTAGTTTTTGTCAAACGGGAGGAGGAAGGAAAGGAATATCCATCTTAACGGCCAGTCTATTTCGTTAGTGAAGTCTTGACATTATCCAAGCAACGATATCCACATTGGCAGAAGTTGGTCTTTGGGGTCTTTATGGCAAGCCAGAAGTTAAAACACTACTTTCAGGAGCATCCAATCACTGTGGTTTGTTCAGCACCCCTTGGCGATATCATATAAAATCGCGAGGCCACTAGACGAATCGCCAAGTGGGGCAATCGAGCTTGGTCCACATCAGGTGAAGTACATGCCCCGAACGGCCATAAAATCCCAAACGCTAGTGGATTTCATCAATGACTAGACAGAGCTACAAATTCTAGAAGACATGCCAGATAACACATACTGGACCTTGCGCTTTGATGGGTCGAGACAATTAGAAGGATCTGGGGCTGGAGTCGTATTAACTTCCTCACGAGGTGACAAGTTCTGCTATGTTTTACGCCTCATGTTTCCCTGTACTAACAATGCAGTTGAGTATGAGGTCCTATTGCACGGGCTAAGGATGGCCAAGGAAATGAATCCTAATGGATCAGGTGTTTGGGCGACTTAGATTTAGTGGCGCAACAAGTCTCAGGGACATGGTATTCTAAAGATCCTTTGATGACGGCTTATCGACGAGCAGTCACTGAGGTGGCAGGTTACTTTCATGGATATCAAGTCGATCACATAGATCACCAACTCAATGAGACAACGGATGCTTTATCGTGACTTGGTTCTCAGCGGGAGCCAGTCCCTCCCAATGTCTTTTTGGATGTCCTTCACAATCCCTCGATGAAATTACCATCTGAAGAGGATATAGTTATTCCACACACGGAATCACAACTAGTGGTGTCTCTTCGAGCTACCCCTGATTGGACCGTACCATATTTAGCATATCTCACTCGAGGAGAACTCCCGACCGAGGAAGTCGAGGCCCGCCAGATAGTTCGTCGATCTAAATCGATGACCATTATCAAGGACGAGTTACATCGGTGGAGCAGTACTGTCGTTTTTCAACATTGTGTATCTCCCGAGGAAGGGCAAGAAATTCTCAATGAAATCCACAAAAATGATCATGGGCATCGCGACGGCTCAAGATCTTTGGTGGCAAAGGCTTTTCGTCACGGGTTTTATTGGCTAACAGCTCGCTGATACGAAAGACCTCGTACGCAAGTGTGATGGATGTCAAAAGTTTGACCGACAGGCCCATGTGCCGGCTCAAGAGTTGTGCATGATCCCAATCACATGGTCGTTTGCAGTGTGGGGGCTTGTTATGGTTGGTCCATTCAAAATGTCTCCAGATAAAAACACCCACCTGCTGGTAGGAGTTGATAAGTTCACCATATGGGTTGAGGCGGAACCTGTCAGCAACTGTGATGCGAAAACAACGATAAAATTCTTGAAAAAGTTGATCTACCGTTTCGGCTATCCTTGTAGCATTATCACATACAATGGTACCAACCTATCCAAAGGAGCTATGGAGCAACTCTGTCAGAAGGAGCACATTCAGCTTGACTTGGCGGCTATAGCGCATCCTCAATCCAACGGGCAGGCTAAAAGAGCGAATTAGGAGATTTTGAGAGGGATCAAACCTCGACTCATGGTCCCATTACAGCTTACCCCAGGTTGTTGGGTTGAGGAACTCCCCTTAGTACTCTAGAGTATCAATACTACTCCAAATAGGTCCACAAGGTACACACCTTTCATTTTGGTCTATGGTGTTGAGGCGGTACTCCCAAGTGATATTCGCCACGACTCTCCTAGAGTCGCCGCTTATATTGAGGGCGACAATGAACAAGCACAACAAGATTCTTTGGGTGCTTTGGAGGAAGAGTGAGACTTAGCAGCAGCTAGGTCAGCCATATACCAACATGGCCTACGTCGCTATCATAGTCGTAGAGTCAAAAGTCACACCTTCTAAGATGGCGATTTGGTTCTCCCCCTAATTCAAGATCAAACGGGGATGCGTAAGCTCTCACTGCCCTGGAAAGGCCCATTTATCATTAGCAAAAATATCAACAATGGTTCATATTACCTGATCGATTTATGACCCAGTAAGAACACCTCTGAAGCAGAGACAACCCGGCCCTAGAACATTGCTCACCTGCGGCCTTAGTATACTTAGAGCCATTGGCTCATTATTTCTTGTCCCTTCCCCAATTTCTGTACATACTTCTACAGTTTAGAACATAATAAAGCCGTCATCCTTGAACTTCCGGGTCTCTATTGTTTCCAGCCTACAAATTGAGCATGAGTCTTTATTGTTTCAAAACATGTTACTTGGGGGCTACTGGTCCAAACAAATCATCGTGATCAATGGAATCAAAACGGCTTATCTAGACTCCAGATTGTTTAGCAGTAATAGCATTACCTTATGCAATCCTATCATGGGCTTTTCTATTGATCATAGGTCACTTGGGGGCTTCCAACTCATCGAGTTTAGCTTTCTCACCCTCTTGATCCGGCAAAGATGCCACAAAATGGTTATACCAGCCTGTATGTTGGATGCGACTCGGATCAGGTGACTCCGTGTACTCTTGACTATTCAATCCATTGTGGATCCTGAATCATCAAGGTTAAAACATTGGTTTGTCACGTGAGAGCCGGCATACTGAAACTAGGATAAACCATAAGTTATCATGCCCGCTTCATTGAAGCAAGACTTGAGCCTCGAAAGTCGTTCTTTTTTTACCGTGTCTCACTGAGTTGGATTATTATTGCTTTATATTATCATGACTTGATCTTTTCAGGTACAAACGCTATTTTTCCAGCTCATAAAGAGTGCCCGGGTTATAAAGTCATAATACTGTCATGAACAATTCAAAATTTTATGGCTAAGCGGATAGAAATTGTGAATTTTAGGGCCAAATTACAGTAACTTGCCTAGTATTGATTCAAGCAGCCAGAGTCCGAACACAAATCAACCAAGATGGAGCGGATTAAAAGACTGATACATAGACAAAACAATGTCCCTAGCAAGCCTCTAGTTGGCTAGCCAGTTGATCAATGATAGTCAAGGTTTTCTGACTATGAGCAAGTGTTCTCACTTGATAACTGGATCACATCATTAGGAGAATCATGTGATGGACTAGACCCAAACTATGAATGTAGCATATTGATCGTGTCATTTTATTGCTATTGTTTTCTGCGTGTCAAGTATTTATTCCTATGACCATGAGATCATATAACTCACTAGCACCGGAGGAATGCCTTGTGTGTATCAAACGTCACAACATAACTGGGTGACTATAAAGGTGCTCTACAAGTATCTCCGAAGTTGTCCGTTGAGCTAGTATGGATCAAGACTGGGATTTGTCACTCCGTGTGACGGAGAGGTATCTCGGGGCCCACTCGGTAATACAACATCACACACAAGCGTTGCAAGCAATGTGACTAAGTGTAAGTCACGGGATCTTGTATTACACAAACTAAAGAGACTTGCCGGTAATGAGATTGAAATAGGTATGCGAATATCGACGATCGAATCTCAGGCAAGTAACATACAGAAGGACAAAGGGAATGACATACAGGATTACATGAATCCTTGACACTGAGGTTCAACCGATAAGTTCTTCGGAGAATATGTAGGATCCAATATGGGCATCTAGGTCCTGCTATTTGATATTGACCGAGGAGTCTCACGGGGCATGTCTACATAGTTCTCGAACCCACGGGGTGTGCACACTTAAGGTTCGATGATGTTTTAGTATAGTTGAGTTATATGTGTGGTTACCGAATGTTGTTCAGAGTCCCGGATGAGATCACGGACGTCATGAGGGTTTCCATAATGGTCTAGAAATGAAGATTGATATATAGGATGGTTTCATTTTGTTACCGGAAGGTTTCGGGCAATTCCGACAGTGTACCGGGAGTGACGAATGGGTTCCAGATGTTCACCGGGAGGGGCCCACCCACTCGGGAGTGAGCCCAAGGCCCTAGGGTGGCGCCACAAGTCCTTAGTGGGCTGGTGTAGTCATCCCAAGGAGCCCATGGTGCCACATAAGAAAATACCAAAAAGAAAAGAGAAATAAAAGGGAAATAGGGAGGTGGGAAGGAAGGGGAGGACTCCTTCCCAAACCGAATTGGAGGAGGATTCCTCCTCCTCCTTGGTCGTCGCAGCCTTGAGGCCTTGTGCCTCAAGGTTATCCCTCCCCCTCCCTCCTATATATATTGGTGGTTTAGGGCTGATTTGAGACACAACTTTTCCACATGCAACTCAGGCCTACACCACCCAGTTTTACCTCTAGATCGGATTTATGCAGAGCTCGGGCGGAGCCCTGCAGGAGGAGTAGATCGTCACCACCACCGGAGCGTCGTCACGCTGTCGGAAAACTCATCTACTTCTCCATCTTCCTTGCTGGATCAAGAAGGCCGAGATCATCGTCGAGCTCTACGTGTGCTGAATGCGGAGGTGTCGCCCGTTAGGCACTAGATCGGAACCATTCATGGGACGGATCGTGGGACGACGGTGATTTGAATCATTAAGTTGTACCACTATGTCAACCGCGTTTCTTAACGCTTACCGCTGTGCGATCTACAAGGGTACGTAGATCTAATCTCCACTCGTAGATGGACATCACCATGATAGGTCTTCGTGTGCGTAGGAAATTTTTTGTTTCCCATGCAACATTCCTCAACAGTGGTATCAGAGCTAGGTTCATGCGTAGATGTTATCTCGAGTAGGACACAAAAGGTTTTGTGGATGGTGATGTTCGATTTGCTGCCCTCCTTAGTCTTTTCTCGATTCGGCGGTATTGTTGGATTGAAGCGGCCCGGACCGACATTACTCGTATGCTTACGAGAGACTGGTTTCATTGACTGACATGAAACCTCGTTGCATAAAGATGACTAGCGGGTGTCGGTTTCTTCAACTTTAGTTGAATTGGTTTTGACCAAGGCGGTCCTTGGAGAGTTTAAATAGCAATTTTCACATCTCCGTTGTGGTTTTTGCGTAAGTAATATGCGGTCATACTAGATACCCATAGCCGCCACGTAAAACATGCAACAACAATTTAGAGGACGTCTAACTTGTTTTTGCAGGGTATGCTTGTGATATGATATGGCCAATGACGTGATGTGATATATTGGATGTATGAGATGATTATGTTGTAATAGTTAATATCGACTTGCGCGTCGATGCTACGGCAACCGACAGGAGCCATAGGGTTGTCTTTAAACTAACGTTTGTGTTTGCAGATGTGTTTACTATATTGCTAGGTTGTAGCTTTAGTAGTAATAGCATAGATAGCACGACAACCTCGATGGCGACACGATGATGGAGATCATGATGATGGAGATCATGGTGTGGCGCCGGTGACAAGAAGATCATGCCGGTGCTTTGGTGATGGAGATCAAGAAGCACAAGATGATGGCCATATCATGTCACTTATGAATTGCATGTGATATTAATCCTTTTATGCACCTTATTTTGCTTAGAACGACGGTAGCATTATAAGGTGATCTCTGACTAAAATTTCAAGACAAAATTGTGTTCTCCCCGACTGTGCACCATTGCGACAGTTCGTCGTTTCGAGACACCACGTGATGATCGGGTGTGATAGACTCAATGTTCACATACAACGGGCGCAAAACAGTTGCACATGCGGAACACTCGGGTTAAACTTGACGAGCCTAGCATGTGTAGACATGGCCTCAGAATACACGAGACCGAAGGGTCAAGCATAAATCATATAGTTGATATGATTAGCATAGAGATGCTTACCACTGAAGCTATTCTCGACTCACGTGATGATCGGACTTGAGTTACTGAATTTGGATCATGTGCCACTCAAATGACTAGAGAGATGTACTTTTTGAGTGGGAGTTTATCAGTAATTTGAAAAGTTAAACTCTAATTATCTTGAACATAGTCTAAGTCCACTTTGCAATATTTGTGTTGTAGATCAATGGCTCACGCAGTAGCAGCCCTGAATTTTAATACGTTCCTAGAGAAAGCTAAGTTGAAAGATGATGGAAGCAACTTTGTAGACTGGGCTCGTAATCTTAAGCTGCTCCTGCAAGCTGGGAAGAAGGATTATGTCCTTAATGTTGCACTAGGAGATGAACCACCCGATACGGCTGACCAAGATGTTAAGAACGCCTGGTTAACACGTAAGGAGGACTACTCAGTAGTTCAATGTGCAGTCTTGTATGGCTTAGAGCCGGGACTTCAACGTTACTTTGAGCGTCATGGAGCATTTGAGATGTTCCAGGAGTTGAAGTTTATCTTTCATAAGAACGCCCGGATCGAGAGGTATGAGACCTCCGATAAATTCTATGCTTGCAAGATGGAGGAGAATTCGTGTGTCAGTGAACATGTGCTCAAAATTTCTGGGTACTCAAACCGTCTAGGTGAGCTGGGGATTGAACTCCCGCAAGAGGCTATCACTGACAGAATTCTTGAATCACCGCCACCTAGCTATAAGGGCTTCGTGTTGAACTATAACATGCAAGGGATGAACAAGTCACCCGACGAGTTATTCGCGATGCTGAAAGTCGCATAGTCAGAACTCCGGAAAGAGCATCAAGTGTTGATGGTCAATAAGACCACTAGTTTCAAGAGAAACGAGAAAGGCAAGAAGGGTAACTCCAAGAAGAGCGGCAAGCCTGTTGCCAATCCGACGAAGAAACCCAAGGCTGGACCTAAACCTGAAACAGAGTGTTATTATTGCAAGGGACTGGGTCACTGGAAGCGCAACTGCCCCAAGTATTTGGCTGATAAGAAGGCGGCCAAGGAAAAATCAAGTATATTCGATATACATGTTATTGATGTGTACTTAACCAACTCTCGTAGTAGTGCGTGGGTATTCGATACCGGTTCTATTGCTCATATTTGCAACTCGAAGCAGGAACTGCAGAATAAACGAAGGCCGGCGAAAGATGAAGTGACGATGCGCGTGGGAAATGGTTCCAAGGTTGATGCAATTGCCATCGACACAGTTTCACTTCAATTACCACCAGGATTAGTTATGAACTTAAATAATTGTTATTTAGTGCCTGCGTTAAGCATGAACATTATATCTGGATCTTGTTTATTGCGAGACGGTTACTGGTTTAAGTCAGAGAATAATGGTTGTTCTATTTATATGAGTAATATCTTTTATGGTCATGCACCCAATGTGAGAGGATTGTCCATATTGAATCTTGATAGCGATGATACACATATACATAACACTGGGACCAAAAGATGTAGAGTTAACAATGATAGCGCCATGTTTTTGTGGCACAACCGCTTAGGTCATATTAGTGTAAAGCGCATGAAGAAACTCCATTCCGATGGACTTTTGGAGTCACTTGACTTTGAATCACTTGACACGTGCGAACCATGCCTCATGGGCAAGATGACTAAGACTCCGTTCTCCGGAACAATGGAGCGTGCAAGTGACTTGTTGGAAATCATACATACTGATGTGTGCAGTTCGATGAGTGTGGAGCCGCGTGGCGGATATCGTTATTTTCTCACCTTCACTGACGATTTGAGTAGATATGGTTATGTCTACTTGATGAAGCACAAGTCTGAAACATTTGAGAAGTTCAAGCAATTTCAGAGTGAAGTTGAAAATCATCGTAACAAGAAGATCAAGTTCCTATGTTATGATCGTGGTGGTGAGTATCTAAGTTTCGAGTTTGGTACTCACTTAAGACAATGTGGAATTGTTTCATAGTTGACACCGCCTGGAACACCGCAATGTAATGGTGTGTCCGAACATCGTAATCGTACTTTGTTAGAGATGGTGCAATCTATGATGTCTCTTACCGATTTGCCATTATCATTTGGGGGTTATGCATTAGAGACATCTGCATTCACTTTAAATAGGGCACCATGAAAATCCGTTGAGACGACACCATACGAGTTGTGGTATGGCAAAAGACCAAAGTTGTCATTTCTTAAAGTTTGGGGATGTGATGCTTATGTCAAAAAGCTTCAGCCTGAAAAGCTGGAACCCAAAGCGAAAAAGTGCGTCTTCATAGGTTACCCAAAGGAGACAGTTGGGTACACCTTCTATCTCAAATCCAAGGGCAAAGTATTTATCGCTAAGACTGGACCTTTTCTTGAGAAGGAGTTTCTCTCGAAAGAATAGAGTGGGAGGAAGATAGAACTTGATGAGGTTGTTGAACCTCTAGTTCCTCTAGATAGTGGTGCAAGGCACGGGGAAACCCCTGTCATTGCGACGCCGGTTGAGGAGGAAGTTGATGATGATGATCATGAGACTTTGGATCTAGTTCCTATCGGACCTCGCAGGTCAACAAGATCACGTACTGCTCCTGAGTGGTACGGTAATCCTGTCTTATCAATTATGTTGTTAGACAACAATGAACCTGCGAATTATGAAGAAGCAATGGTGGGCCCGGATTCCAACAAATGGCTGGAGGCCATGAAGTCCGAGATAGGATCTATGTACGAAAACAAAGTGTGGACTTTGGAGGTACTACCTGAAGGCCGCAAGGCTATTCAGAACAAATGGATCTTTAAGAAGAAGACGAACGCGGACGGTAATGTGACCGTTTATAAAGCTCGACTTGTGGCAAAGGGTTTTTCACAAGTTCAAGGAGTTGACTACGATGAGACGTTCTCACCGGTAGCGATGCTTAAGTCCGTCTGAATGATGTTAGCAATAGCTGCATTTTTTGATTATGAAATCTGGCAGATGGATGTCAAAACGGTGTTCCTTAACGATTTTCTTAAGGAAGAGTTGTATATAATGCAACCCGAAGGTTTTGTCGATCCAAAGAATGCTAACAAAGTATGCAAGCTTCAGCTATCCATTTATGGACTGGTGCAAGCATCTCGGAGTTGGAATAAGCGCTTTGAAGAGTTCCAAGCAAAGCGTCATAGCAGATTCTACATGTGAAGCGGAGTACATGGCTGCCCCGGAGGCAGCAAAGGAGGGTGTCTGGATGAAGCAGTTCATGACGGATCTTGGAGTTGTGCCGAGCGCACTAAATCCAATAACTCTGTTCTGTGACAACACTGGTGCCATTGCTTTAGCAAAGGAACCAAGGTTTCACAAGAAGACCAGGCACATCAAACGACGCTTCAACCTCATCCATGACTACGTCGAAGGAGAGGATGTGAATATTTGCAAAGTGCACACGGATCTGTATGTGGAAAACCCGCTAACTAAACCTCTTCCACGGGCAAAACATGATCAACACCAGAACTGTATGGGTGTTAGATTTATTACAATGTAAATCGCATGGCGACGTGACGACTAGATTATTGACTCTAGTGCAAGTGGGAGACCGTTGGAAATATGCCCTAGAGGCAATGATAAATAGTTATTATCCTATTTAAAGATAATCGTTTATTATCCATGCTATAATTGTATTGAATGAAAAGATAGATGCATGTGTGGATACATAGACAAAACAATAGCAATAAAATGACATGATCAATATGCTACGTTCATAGTTTGGGTCTAGTCCCTGGCAAGCCTCTAGTTGGCTAGCCAGTTGATCAATGATAGCCAAGGTTTTCTGACTATGATCAAGTGTTGTCACTTGATAACTACATCACATCATTAGGAGAATCATGTGATGGACTAGACCCAAACTATGAACGTAGCATATTGATCGTGTCATTTTATTGCTATTGTTTTCTGCGTGTCAAGTATTTATACCTATTACCATGAGATTATATAACTCACTGGCACCGGAGGAATGCCTTGTGTGCATCAAATGTCACAACGTAACTGGGTGACTACAAAGGTGCTCTACAGGTATCTCTGAATGTGTCCGTTGAGTTAGTATGGATCAAGACTGGGATTTGTCACTCCGTGTGACGGAGAGGTATCTCGGGGCCCACTCGGTAATACAACACCACACACAAGCCTTGCAAGCAATGTGACTAAGTGTAAGTCACGTGATCTTGTATTACGGAAATGAGTAAAGAGACTTGCCGGTAACGAGATTGAAATAGGTATGCGGATACTGACGATCAAATCTCGGGCAAGTAACATACCGAAGGACAAAGGGAATGACATACGGGATTACATGAATCCTTGACACTGAGGTTCAACCGATAAGTTCTTCGGAGAATATGTAGGATCCAATATGGGCATCCAAATCCCGCTATTGGATATTGACCGAGGAGTCTCTCGGGGCATGTCTACATAGTTCTCGAACCCGCAGGGTCTGCACACTTAAGGTTCGATGATGTTTTAGTATAGTTGAGTTATATGTGTGGTTACCGAATGTTGTTCTGAGTCCCGGATGAGATCAGGATGTCACGAGGGTTTCCAGAATGGTCCAGAAACGAAGATTAATATATAGGATGGTTTCATTTGGTTACCGGAAGGTTTGGGAAATTCCGGCAGTGTACCGGGAGTGACAAATGGGTTCCGGATGTTCACCGGGAGGGGCCCACCCACCCGGGAGTGAGCCCAAGGCCCTAGGGTGGAGCCACAAGTCCTTAGTGGGCTGGTGGAGTCAGCCCAAGGAGCCCATGGCAACACATAAGAAAATACCAAAAATAAAAGAAAAAGAAAAGGGAAATAGGGAGGTGGGAAGGAAGGGGAGGACTCCTCCGTCCCAAGCCGAATTGGAGGAGGAGTCCTCCTCCTCCTTGGCCGGTGCACCCTTGAGGCCTTGTGCCTCAAGGCTAGCCCTCCCCCTCCCTCCTATATATATTGGTGGTTTAGGGCTGATTTGAGACACAACTTTGCCACGTGCAACTCAGGCCTACACCACCCAGTTTTACCTCTAGATCGGATTTCTGCGGATCTCGGGCGGAGCCCTGCAGGAGTAGATCGTCACCACCACCGGAGCGCCGTCACGCTGCCGGAGAACTCATCTACTTCTACGTCTTCCTTGCTGGATCAAGAAGGCCGAGATCATCATCGAGCTGTACGTGTGCTGAACGCGGAGGTGCCGTCCGTTCGGCACTAGATCGGAACCGTTTGTGGGACGGATCATGGGATGGCGGTGATTTGAACCACGAAGTTGTACCACTACTTCAACCGCGTTTCTTAATGCTCACCACTGTGCGATCTACAAGGGTACGTAGATCTAATCTCCACTCGTAGATGTACATCACCATGATAGGTCTTCGTGTGCGTAGGAATGTTTTTTGTTTCCCATGCAACGTTCCCCAACACTATCTGGGTCATACACATAAATACTAAATGCGAGTTCACAGAAATTTGGGAAAATTTAGACCCCTTGTTATCTTGATGAAAACTATGAGTATGTACAAACATGCCAAAGGCACGGCACATGCAATACAACTATTGGCTCAGGAAATATATTACAAGGCACTCGAGGGCCAAATGGTGGAATCAAAGTTTTTCTCGTAACCTGGCTTTCACATTTTCCGGGTTAAACTTTGCTTTGGTCTTGAGCCTGAAATGCCCCCAGTTGGTCCTTCATTTGAGCCGCCGGTTCTACCACTAAAGATCATCCAAATTCCAGTTGCAATGGGACAAGGCTTCAAATATGGCCTCCTTGTTCAAGATAGGCGACGGGTCGACGTGAGGGGAAAAGAGTTGCTTGCAACATTGCGGAGTCGGGCTAACCAATTCAAATACGGGCGGCTGAACTCGGGTGTTGTTTGAATCATATGATGGATGATATCTCTTCAAAGACATGTCACTTACAAGCTGATTAGCCAACTTACGAGCCACAGAGACACACTGAGAATAATCCTCATCGTTAAAAGTTGATCTGTCCGCCTTTAATTCTGGAAACCCCCTGGTCATTTCTTGCCGGGTCAAGCTCAGCCAGTAAGCCAGAGCCCGTCTCAAAGAATATGTGGCTCCGTCACGAGCGGCTGATCTCTTGAGTTCCCCAATTTGTTTGGGGATTGTAGAGAGGAATGCAGACGCATCTTTTATAAGCTTAACCGGCTCTTTCTTCCCTGCGACGGTTCTGATTGTGCATAAGCTTCTCGTATAGAGCTGCTCTGTCAATACATATACAACCTTGAGCTTCAACAAGCAATTATCTTGAAGATTGCACGTACGGCGGCCTGCAAAGATACAAGCACATGAGTCGCCATGCGGTTGGCCTTAGAGAAAGAGTATTAAGTCGGTTAATGAAAGGCTCCCGAAGATACTCACCAAATATGGTTTGAGTCATGTGGTCAATATGCCTTTTTAACCCATATAGCTTTATAGAGACGATTTTCAGTTGATCTTAAGGATCTTTAGAGTGCTTGGTCATGGTGGCTTTCTTAGTTTCAAAGGATTTTCTTTCTTTTTCAAAGTCTGCCTTGATTTTCTCCATTTCCGCCAAGGATAATCGAAGTTTTTCCTCAAGAGGCTTTGTCAAGTCAACAACTTTTGACTCGGTGGTATTCAAAGTTTCCTACAAAAAAATTGGTGTAACAATAGGCCTAAGGCAGGACAACATGATGACTATAATAAGGAATATTATAAACAAGTCCCAAGTAGATTGCGAGCAATATACTTGGTACTTAGGGGCTAATGCATGTCAGATATTTTCTAAACATATGATAGGAAAGACCCGACTCATCTCAAGAAGATGAGTCGGCCCTTGGGGGCTACAAGTCGATTTCTTCAATCAAATCATCAAGACCCGACTCATCGCAGAAAGATGAGTCAGCCCTTGGGGGGCTACAGGTCGATTTATTCAATCAAATCATCAAGGCCTGACTCGTCTCAGAAAGGTGAGTCGGTCCTTGGGGGCTACAAGTTGATTTCTTCAATCAAATCATCAAGACCCGCCTCATCTCAAGAAGATGAGTCGGCCCTTGGGGGCTACGGGAGGATATATGGAAAACAGAGTACATAGTAAGGTGGAGCATAACTCATATTTTAGTTTGATCATATTCACAAGGCCTATTTCCACTTGCTGGCTTGCAGAAAGATGCTCAAGATAACCACCATGCAATTCTTGAATACTGAAAGTATTATATTTTAGAAGCTCCAGCTTAGTTTTCCTTTGTCAAACTAGACAACCCCCTCCTTTGTGGAAAGCTTTGCCAACACATCAAAGGGTCCAAGAGCAGTATAACTCGACCCAATATTGACCACTTATGTGTTCTTGTCACGAGAAACGTCTTCAAAGGGTTCCTGAGGAATGGGCGGATCAGTATGAGTTGTTGGGTTAGTTTCAACATCCATAGATGAAGCAGTAACTGTTTCTATTTCAGGCTGAGGTAAACTGCCTTGGATTTTTTGATGATCGTCAACTCGCCCAGCGGTTTTAGAAGCCGCCATGTCTAGATTTTCTGGCTCAAGAACATCAGGATTAAGAAATGATCCGTCAAGGTTCCTCTTCTTGGCCCTGGCCCTACAAATATAAGAGGGCCGGATAAAAACGGAGTTTTAGTAGACAAACATATGATACAAAAAGAAGGAAAAACTTACCCCTGGTTGATAAAAAAGGTGGCAACTTCATGGAAGATGAGTCACCAGATGAAGGGGGTGATTCCTGGTAATTTGAATCAGCAGGGTTGAGAGGTTGTTTAAAAGACCAACAAGCGTGTGCCATAACCCACATTTGAACCAGTGGACCTTACTCCTAAGCGCCGTAAGCACCTTTTTGCCCCTGATGCTGACCCGTCGCCCATCTTGAATGAAGAAGCTGAATTCCACGCTTTAATCCATTGCAACTGGGATATGGGCGACCTCCAGATCCAGGATACCGAAGGCTCGACGTAGGATAACCCAGAAGCGGCTTGATCAAGGTGTCTCCCCAAGACTGACCCGGGAGATTCTAACCTAGAGGAACTGTCCACTTGGTTGCTATATTGAAAAACTTTGTCCTTTTGTAGCCATGTAATACATTTAGATGTAAATACTACTATTTTTCATTATGTCCTCGTGCATGTTGAAGCTTTTGCATCACCTTAATATAAGCCGCCTTTCTGAAATTTATTGTCTTGCAATTTGATTTTTCCTTCGTAAGGTAACGGCTTCATAGCCAAACTTCTCTCCATAAGCCGGTAAGAATATTGGATCCTTCAGTGGAAAATAATACCATAATATGGCGTCAAGTTGTTTTCAACAAGCCGTCTCAATGAGTCGTGGCAGACAAATGAGCTTGCAAGGCTCTAGTCATACACTAAGATAGGTTTTTGCAATAACCTTTATAATTTAGACTGGCAGATCAGGCTCAAGTCAGGCTTCAGTGAAGCGAGTTCTATGAACCCATGGTTTGTCTATTTTCCATATGCTGGCTCTCCACGACACCTCAATGTTTTAACATTGGTAAGTTCAGGGTCCATAATGGATTGACTCGCCAAGAGTACACGGGGCCAATAAGGGGAGTCGCTCGAACATACAATCCAGTATAACCATTGTAATACGTTATTTTTTCACAGTCCAAGAGGGTGAGAAAGCTAAACTCAGTGAGTTGGAAGCCCCCAAATGACCCATGATCAAGAAGAAAAGATGAGCATAGGATTGCAGAAGATAATGCTATTATTGCCAAACAACATGGCGACTAGTAGCCCCTAGATAAGTCGGCTTGATACTCGTGACCACCATAGGCGCTTATGTTTGAACCATGCATCATGCCAACTTGTCATCTTTGGCTTATCAACATCCATGTTTGAACGATCGCAGCGTGGCGGCTCGTCCTCTTTGATACTAATAGCGTCCATGTTTAGATGACCTCCTCATAGGGGTTCATCCTCTTGGGTGGCTTAGGAAAAACAATAAAGGCTCATGCTTATCATATAGGCCGGAACAACAAAGACCTTGAATTTCATGGGCGTCGGCTTTATTGTCTTTAAATAAAAAAAGGTACAATTTTTTTGACCTATGTACATAGATAAGGAGCCAATGGCTCTAAGTATAATAAGGCCGAAGATGAGCAATGTTCCATGGGCAGGTTGTCTCCTCCTCTGAAGTTGGCTTGTCTGGACGAAGGTCCACCAAATAATATGAGCCATTGTGAAGACTTTTGCTGACTACGAACGGACCTTCCCATGGTGGTGACAACTTGTGCATGCCTGTATGATCCTGAATCAATCGAAGCACTAAGTCGCTGTAACATTCCAATTTTCTTAAATTCGGATGTTAATAGATCATTCATATGCATCTCATATTTTTATGCATTATTGTGTTCTTCTGGAAATTCCATTCGTTATGTGACTGCGGGCAAATTTATTGGAGTGGAGATAATATGACTTCTCCCCTGTCGAATTAAAGTGCATAACGTTTCGAATATTATTTTGGAGTTACCGACTTGATTTTTGCAAATTTTTATAATGTCCGAAATTATCTTTAGCTAAGTTTTCAAATGCTTTTTGCGTGGCCTATTGCATTAAAACTATTTAAAAAAAATTGCATTAGGAGGAACTAGGGTTCCTTTATTATTTATTAAGTGGATTTATTTTATATTTATTTATGTCTATTTTACATTTATATATATATATACTATATGCGTATATATCTTTATCTTTATATATATATATTGTATATATATATATATATTTCTGTTATTTAAAAAAAACTGGACTAAGTTGGCCAGGCCGAGCCAAAGGCTTAGCCCAGCCAGTACCGCATGTGCCCATGCACCACGAGGCACATGCCCACGTACCCAGCATGCCCCAACCGACCCGACCCCCTCTCCCACCAGCGATTTCTTTCCCCTGCCACATCTTCTCCTTCCCCCTCTCTCTGCCCGTGGACCACCCCCACCTGGCCGAGCCTTTCCCCGTCACCTTCCTTCGCCGCCTCCCTCCACCTTCCTTGTATCTCCTGCCGCCTGAGACCAGCCACGATTTCCTCCCCAAAGCTCCCTCTCCCTTTCCTTTCTACTCCCTCCACCCAGCCTATATAAAGCCCCCACCCTCAGCCGACCCCTTCCCAACCCTAGCAGCTGCCGCCGCCGCCCTAGCCGCCGCCACCACGAGCTGCCGCCGGAGCAGCAGCAGCAGCAGCAGCCCGAGGCTGCGCCACCCTTCGACCGCCCTGGAGAGAGCCCCCCCGGAGCCCCCTCTCCCCCGAGTGCCTCCCCCCCGCGGAGGAGGACCCCGCCGCCACCTCCGCCGAAGCCCCACCGCCCCCGGAGCTTCCCCTCCCTCGTCGGCCAGCCCTCCTCGCCGGTGCAAGTTTCTGCCAACAAGGTAGCCCTCTCTCTCTCTCCTCGTTATTTCATGCATTCTATTTTTAGCCCTTAGATCCCATGCAACAGCCTGGATTAAAACACTAGATACCTCTTCGGTCTATCTCAGAAAACCAGTAGGTTTTTTTTGTCACTTAAGTTTTAGCCGGTGATTTTGCTTAGCCGTAGGCCGTTTGCCCGTAGCTTTGAAACAAACACCACCACAGCCAATAGCATCTGGACACGTGTACCTCTCGGTTAGCTACTAGTAGTCTTATGTTTTTCTGTCTATTTTACAAAAACAGAAACTTTCAATTTTGTTTTGGCCACAACTTTTTATCCCTAGGTCCAATGACATTGATTCTTTTCCGAGTAGCTCACAAATTTCCTGTAGTTATTAAAAACATATAATTTGTCTATGTGTGAAACTTTTAAATATAAGTTAGAGCAGATTTAGTTTCAACACTGTTTTGCCTATTCCAGGAGTTTGAAAAATGATTTTGAGTTGATTCTTTTTGCTACTGTTTTCTAGTGATAAAATCTTACTGTGGTAGAAGTTTCAGAATTTGTAAAGTATTTTTACTGGTGTTTTCAACAGAAACAAGTTTCTGCCATACCGGCGCGCGATAAACTCTTTTGCTTAGGCTTTCGCAAATCATTGCATGTGATGTTATTTTTACTTGTGGCATGATTGAAGTGCTTATGGTGTGCTTTGTGTTTGTATCGGTAGATCATCCGGAGTGCGAAGCGTGTTACTTAGAGACGCTCGAGCAGGACAACTATCATCAAGGCAAGTCATCTTTGATCATGTTATATTACCTATGTTTTCAATGCATAGTAGATCACCTTCTTTGCCCAATTTGCATGCTGCCTAGGTACTTGGAAACTTTAGTGTAAGTTGTAGTATCATGTGGTAGGAACAGAACAACCCCGATACTTGGCCCCGGGACGACAATTTCTTAATGCTATGCTTGAGTAGACGGGTTATCGGTTGAGTGTATACCACGAGTGATGCGAGGTTGATATAATAATCAAGACCGGACTAAGACAAGATTTTCAAGACCTTGGACGCAATGCAACTCTGGGTGAAGGACGGTTGATCGGCTCCCTGGAGAACCCAGTGGATGCCCAGGATGCTGGAGAGGCCATGTCATCCTGCGGAAAGCTTCACCCAGGCTCGAAGAGACGGACGAAGACTTCAAGACGCAAGGCTTACCTGCACAGCCACAAGTCATTATGGGCTCTGGCTTGGTTGGACAACGCGGCGACTCTGGACAGGCGGTGCTAGCAGATGTAGATGAACGGTAGGAATGGATGGGCACCGACAGGAATTCAGAGGGACCCGTTGAAAGACCATGTTTTGATCATCCGGTCTTCAAACACCCCGAAGTGCGAGGACAAACCCGGAGGCGATCAAATCTTGTGGGGAACGTGTGCAAAACTCTGCAGAGTACCCAACCTAATCGATTAGCCGTGTCCACGGTCATGGACAACTTGAGCCGAAGGCATTGAATTTCCCCTGAACTCTCGACACAACTTAATAATGATGTGGGTGTTAACAACTATTCGGGTACGAGAACTGGTTGGCGGAACCATCTCGTTAACAACAAACATCGTAGTAATATTTTTCTTTCAACCCCTTTTGTTGTAGGATAAAACTGGCTTTATGCAAAACGTAGCCCCCCCAGCCAAATATGCATGTAGAGATAGTTGATTATTATTTTACTCCCTCTCTTTGATGATTTGCCGGCATATTCAATATGCTGACCTACACGGCTGCAACGTATCATGCTGCATAATACTTTTCCGACCAGGAGTGAGGCTACGATCTACGCTCAGCGACATGCCCTTGGAGTCGGATGGACTCGTCTACCTGATGCTTCCGCTTAGTCTTCGTTAGATAATCTCATGAGTTGGCCTTCAACCACTTTATTGTAATCCTTTATGGTAATAAAGTACTCTTTATGAGACTTCGATTAATAAAGCTGTGTGATTGCACTCTTGAATATATACATTATGTACTGTGTGTGTACCAGCATGATCTTGGGATGGTACGGAAACACCAGAGGCTTGACTTGTCTTGAGTCGGGTCGCTACAGAAATGGTACCAGAGCACACGCTGACCTTAGGACGTAACCTCTAGGAATGGAAAAGCCTTAGGAAGAAAACTAATTTTCTCTTATGTCTATAAATCTTCTATTTCCTCTTCTGATCATTTCTAACTTCTCTCCGATTTTCCAATGTTTAGATGGCCACCTTCATCCCTGTTAAGTTCACAGAGTTTTGCCAGCCCGACACCACTATGCCATTCGGAAAAGAGCTGGTGCAGATCACCAAGGATTTGAGGATTGCTCTGCCGACTATCACAGGGAAGCCAACTTCGTCTTACCCGGAGGATTCACGCTACAGGATCGAGGTGCACATTCCCGGAAGGACATTCCAGCCGCGCACTGAGCCGATGGATTTCAAGTTCATCGCACCCAACTGGATTCTCGGAAGGGACATGGCGATCCATTGTGCACTCGGACGTATCAAGGATGAATACAAAGGTTGCCCTATTTCTCCAGACCTATCCGCCGTATCCCAGAGGAACGAAGACGGAGATATCATCTCAAGCAAGACCAAGGACGCTCTCTTGTCTTATGCCCAGACCTTGGAGAAGCACAGCGGAACTCTGGAGTATCACGCGATCAAGGACGCCAGGAAGATCAAGCAACTGTCACTCCGCGAGCTTGAACTTGAAGATGCATCCCGGGAAGCCCACTATGAGCATGAGCTGGAAGTGAAGGACTTTCTGGAGCGGATCGAGAAGCTGAAGACTCGAGTTGCATACCTCGAGGAGGAACTGGACATGGGCGAGAACCTTCATCCCGAAGGAGACGTAGGCCCCGTGATCAGCAACGAAGAGGACTATGAAGAAAGCTCCACTGAAGGACCCGACACCATGCTATTCTGAGGAGGACACTTAGACTAGACCACCAAATTTACTTTATCGTTTTACGTTTTAGGCCGATGTTTAGGATTATCGAATTTTGTACCCTCGTGTGAACCTTTGTGATGATTGAATAAAATGTGTGGTGTGATACTTGTGTGTTGCATTCATATGGGTAGTGTAATTACTCTTAGACCATTGTTCTATGCTAATCTCACCCCTCTACAAACCTCAGATGCCTCTGAGACGCGCCCCTGAGTCCAACTTTCCGCCGGAACTCACTCAGTTGATCCAGCAACAAAACACCCTCATGCAGCTGATCATTCAAAACCAGAACAACAACAACAACCATCATCCACCCTAGGCTGACAACCTCACCCGTTTTCTGAGGTTGAACCCTCCAACTTTCTCTAGCAGCATTGAGCCCATTGTGGCAGATGATTGGCTTTGCAAGATGGAGCGTGAACTCATCACCGCTGGTTGTTCTGAAGCTGAGAAGGTGCGCTTTGCCGCGCATCAACTTGAAGGCCCTGCAGCTGCTTGGTGGGAGAACTACACCACCACTTATCCCATTGCTGGAGTCACTTGGGAGCAATTCAAGCAAGCGTTCTGCACCGCGCATGTCTCAGCTGGTGCAATGAGTCTGAAGAAGCGTGAGTTCGCAACTTACGCCAGGGGAATCGCACTGTGGCCCAGTACGTCGATGAATTCAGCATGCTCGCCCGTTATGCACCTGGAGATGTGGCCGATGACGCGGCCAAGCAGGAAAAGTTCTTGGAAGGACTGAATGATGAGATGAGCATTCAGTTGACGGTAGCCACCTTCAACAACTACCAGGAGCTGGTTGATAAGGCCCTCATCTTGGAGGGGAAACACCAGCAGATGGAGAATCGCAAGCGAAAGTATGGGGTTGGAAAGTTCAACTCCGGCACTCAGCAGAAGCCTCGCTACACCCCTTATTCAGGGAATACCGGGACTGGATCCGGTAAGTTTAGAGGACACGTTCAGCATAACCACCCAGTGCACAACCATGGAGGCCACAACCATGGAGGAAATGGGAATCACCGCAACAACAACAACTTCAAGAATGGCGGTACTGGCACTCAGCAGCATTCAGCTCCAGCTCAGAAGGATCTGACTCACATCACTTGCTTCAAGTGTCAGAAGACGGCACACTATGCCACTGATTGTCCCCAGAACAAGCAGGGAAATGGAAACGGCAACGGCAACGGCAACTCTGCAGCTAAGAAGCCCAATCCTTTTCCTCGAGCTCAGGTGAACCACATTGATGTGGAAGAGGTCTATGATCACCCCGATACTGTGGTTGGTAAGTTTTTGCTAAATTCACGTCCAGTATTGGTACTTTTTGATTCTGGTGCAATGCATTCATTCATATCAAGGGTAGTTGTGGAAAAGTATAGTTTGCCAACTAGAACCCTCAGCCAACCTATTAAGTTCAGTTCCCCAGGAGGCATGATGACAGCCGGGATAGGATGCCATGCTTTGAGTCTCAACATCGGGAACCATAATTTTCCCACCGACCTCATCGTATTAGATTCCCAGGGATTGGATGTAATCCTAGGCATGGATTGGTTGGCCAAGTATGAAGGTAATATCGATTGTGCCCTTAAGTCTATTTTGCTCACCACCCCCGAGCAGAAGCGGATTAAGTATGTGTCTCAGCGCCCGACACGGAGTAAGCGAGTAAACTCTCTCACGGGAGTAGTCCAGGAGGAAGTACCGATCGTACAGGAGTATCCAGATGTATTTCCGGAGGAATTACCGGGCATGCCACCCGATAGAGAGATTGAGTTCTTGATTGAGCTATTACCCGGAACAACACCGATATCCAAGAGACCTTATCGGATGCCTGCAAATGACTTGATAGAAATCAAGAAGCAAATTAAGGAGTTATTGGACAAAGGGTATATTCGCCCAAGTTCTTCACCCTGGGGAGCCCCAGTGCTCTTGGTTGAAAAGAAGGACAAGTCCTTGAGAATGGTTGTCGATTATCGTGCATTGAACGATGTGACCATCAAGAACAAGTACCCCTTGCCGATGATCAACGATCTGTTCGATCAGTTAGTTGGAGCTCGCGTATTCTCAAAGATCGATCTTAGATCCGGGTATCATCAGTTGAAGATTCGTGAACAGGATATACCCAAGACAGCCTTTACCACTCGGTACGGCTTGTATGAGTACACGGTCATGTCATTTGGACTGACTAATGCTCCGGCATATTTTATGAATCTGATGAACAAGGTATTTATGGAATACTTGGACGAGTTTGTCGTGGTCTTCATCGATGACATACTGATATTCTCCAAGAATGAAGAGGAACACAAGGAACATCTGCATCTAGTTCTGGAGAAGCTTCAAGAGCATAAGCTGTATGCAAAGTTCAGCAAATGTGAGTTTTGGTTGAAGGAAGTCGGATTTCTCGGACACGTCATCTCAGGAGAAGGAATAGCAGTGGACCCTGCCAAGGTCGCAGCAGTCACCGAATGGGTAGCACCCACTTCAGTCAAGGAGATCCGCAGTTTCCTCGGACTTGCCGGATATTACCGGAGGTTCATTGAGAATTTCTCAAAGATTGCCAAGCCCATGACCGAGTTGTTAAAGAAGGAATCCAAGTATGTTTGGACTGAGGAATGTGAAACCAGTTTTCAAGAGTTGAAGAAACGTCTTCTTACAGCCCCAGTGCTGATATTGCCGAACATTCGGAAGGATTTCCAGGTTTACTGTGACGCTTCTCGTCAAGGACTCGGAGGAGTACTCATGCAAGAAGGCAAAGTTGTAGCCTATGCATCCAGACAGCTCAGACCTCATGAGTTGAATTATGCCACACATGACTTGGAACTAGCAGCCGTAGTGCACGCTCTCAAGACCTGGAGACATTTCCTGATCGGAAATAGTTGTGATGTTTACACTGATCACAAGAGCCTGAAATATATCTTCACGCAGAAGGAGTTGAACCTCAGACAGAGGCGATGGCTAGAGTTGATCAAGGACTATGACATGAGATTGCATTATCACCCAGGCAAGGCAAATGTTGTAGCCGATGCGTTGAGCCGCAAGAGTTATGTGAACACGCTCACAGCTGGAGGATTACCCCAGGAGTTAGTCGATGATCTCCGAGAGCTCAAATTGGAGATAGTTCCAAGAGGATTTGTTGCCACTTTGGAAATTTAGTCTACTTTGACGGAAAAGATCCGCGAAGCACAGAAAGCTGACAAGGAGATAGCTGAGATTAAGCAGAAAATGGAAGACGGGAAAGCTAAAGGTTTTCGTGACGATGAACACGGAACTTTATGGTTTGAGGATCGCATCTATGTTCCCAATGATCCCGAACTCAGGAAGTTGATACTTCAGGAAGCTCATGATTCCCCGTACTTGATACACCCCGGTAACACTAAGATGTATCTGGATCTGAAAGAAAGTTTCTGGTGGACAGGGTTGAAGAAAGACATTGCCGAGTACGTAGCAATATGCGATGTTTGCCAGCGAGTAAAAGCCGAGCATCAGAAGCCAGCACGTTTGCTCCAACCTCTGCCGATACCCGAATGGAAATGGGAAAAGCTTGGTATGGACTTCATCACAGGATTACCCAGGACCCGTTCTGGCTATGATTCTATTTGGGTTGTGGTCGATCATTTGACCAAGGTAGCTCACTTCATTCCGGTGAAGACTACTTACACGAGTGCCAAGCTGGAAAAGATATATATGACGAGGATCGTATGTCTGCACGGAGTACCGAAGAGCATTGTGTCCGATAGAGGGACTCAGTTCACATCGAAATTTTGGCACCAACTGCATGAAACCTTGGGAACAAGATTGGAGTTTAGTACAGCTTTTTACCCGCAGACAGATGGACAGACCGAGAGAGTTAATCAGATTCTGGAGGACATGTTGAGAGCTTGCGCACTAGACTATGGGTCTAGTTGGGATGATAATTTACCGTATGCCGAGTTCTCATACAACAACAGCTACCAGACCAGTCTGAAGATGGCCCCTTTCGAAGCTCTATACGGAAGGAGGTGCAAAACACCGTTGATGTGGGATGGAGTTGGAGACCGACAACTTTTTGGTCCTGACCTTATCCGAGATTCTGAAGAGAAGGTCAAGCTTATTCGTGACCGACTCAAGATAGCTCAGTCTAGGCAAAAGAGTTATGCCGACAGCAAACGCAAGGAAGTAACGTACGAAGTGGGAGATCGAGCATATCTTC
This sequence comes from Hordeum vulgare subsp. vulgare, assembly GCF_904849725.1. Taxonomy (NCBI): domain Eukaryota; kingdom Viridiplantae; phylum Streptophyta; class Magnoliopsida; order Poales; family Poaceae; genus Hordeum; species Hordeum vulgare. The sequence goes on from NC_058520.1 coordinate 121,682,429, forward strand.
GGGTGTCTCCACTTCGAGGAATCAAGAGATTCGGTGTGAAAGGAAAATTAGCACCTCGTTTCATTGGCCCCTACAAAATTCTTGAACGTAGAGGCGAAGTTGCATACACACTGGAACTGCCGGAAGGATTGTCCGGAGTTCATGATGTCTTCCATGTTTCCGAGTTGAAGAAATGCCACGCTGAGATGGCCGATGTTCCGTTGAGAGATACAGTGCCCCTAGAGGCCATACAACTTGACAGTGATCTGACGTATGAGGAGAAACCCGTCAGGATTCTCGAGACTGCCAACAGAGTTACCCGCAGCAAGATCATCAAGTTCTGCAAGGTGTTGTGGAGCCACCACACCGAGGAAGAAGCCACCTGGGAACGAGAAGAGGATCTTCGTGGAGACCACCCGCACCTATTTTCTAGCCAACCCGAATCTCGAGGGCGAGATTCATCTTAAGGTGGGTAAGTTTGTAACATCCCAATTTTCTTAAATTCGGATGTTAATAGATCATTCATATGCATCTCATATTTTTATGCATTATTGTGTTCTTCTGAAAATTCCATTCGTTATGTGACTGCGGGCAAATTTATTGGAGTGGAGATAATATGACTTCTCCCCTGTCGAATTAAAGTGCATAACGTTTCGAATATTATTTTGGAGTTACCGACTTGGTTTTTGCAAATTTTTATAATGTCCGAAATTATCTTTACCTAAGTTTTCAAATGCTTTTTGCGTGGCCTATTGCATTAAAACTATTTAAAAAAAATTGCATTAGGAGGAACTAGGGTTCCTTTATTATTTATTAAGTGGATTTATTTTATATTTATTTATGTCTATATTAACATTTATATATATATATATACTATATGCGTATATATCTTTATCTTTATATATATATATTGTATATATATATATTGTATATATATATATTTATATTTTTCTGTTATTTAAAAAAAAACTGGACTAAGCTGGCCAGGCCGAGCCAAAGGCTCAGCCCAGCCAGTACCGCATGTGCCCATGCACCACGAGGCACATGCCCACGTACCCAGCATGCCCCAACCGACCCGACCCCCTCTCCCACCAGCGATTTCTTTCCCCTGCCAGATCTTCTCCTTCCCCTCTCTCTGCCCGTGGACCACCCCCACCTGGTCAAGCCTTTCCCCGTCACCTTCCTTCGCCGCCTCCCTCCCCCTTCCTTGTATCTCATGCCGCCCGAGACCAGCCACGATTTCCTCCCCAAAGCTCCCTCTCCCTTTCCTTTCTACTCCCTCCACCCAGCCTATATAAAGCCCCCACCCTCAGCCGACCCCTTCCCAACCCTAGAAGCCGCCGCCGCCGCCCTAGCCGCCGCCACCACGAGCTGCCGCCGGAGCAGCAGCAGCAGCAGCAGCCCGAGGCTACGCCACCCTTCGGCCGCCCTGCAGAGAGCCCCCCCGGAGCCCCCTCTCCCCCGAGCGCCTCCCCCCCGCGGAGGAGGACCCCGCCGCCACCTCCCCCGAAGCCCCACCGCCCCTGGAGCTTCCCCTCCCTCGCCGGCCAGCCCTCCTCGCCGGTGCAAGTTTCTGCCAGCAAGGTAGCCCTCTCTCTCTCCTCGTTATTTCATGCATTCTATTTTTAGCCCTTAGATCCCATGCAACGGCCTGGATTAAAACACTAGATACCTCTTCGGTCTATCTCAGAAAACCAGTAGGTTTTTTTGTCACTTAAGTTTTAGCCGGCGATTTTGCTTAGCCGTAGGCCGTTTGCCCGTAGCTTTGAAACAAACACCACCGCAGCCAATAGCATCTGGACACGTGTACCTCTCGGTTAGCTACTAGTAGTTTTATGTTTTTCTGTTTATTTTACAAAAACAAAAACTTTCAATTTTGTTTTGGTCACAACTTTTTATCCCTAAGTCCAATGACATTGATTCTTTTTCCAGTAGCTCACAAGTTGCCTGTAGTTTTTAAAAACATATAATTTGTCTATGTGTGAAACTTTTAAATATAAGTTAGAGCAGATTTATTTCAAACACTGTTTTGCCTATTCCAGGAGTTTGAAAAATGATTTTGAGTTGATTCTTTTTGCTACTGTTTTCTAGTGATAAAATCTTACTGTGGTAGAAGTTTCAGAATTTGTAAAGTATTTTTACTGGTGTTTTCAACAGAAACAAGTTTCTGCCATACCGGCGCGCGATAAACTCTTTTGCTTAGGCTTTCGCAAATCATTGCATGTGATGTTATTTTTACTTGTGGCATGATTGAAGTGCTTATGGTGTGCTTTGTGTTTGTATCGGTAGATCATCCGGAGTGTGAAGCGTGTTACTTAGAGACGCTCGAGCAGGACAACTATCATCAAGGCAAGTCATCTTTGATCATGTTATATTACCTATGTTTTCAATGCATAGTAGATCACCTTCTTTGCCCAATTTGCATGCTGCCTAGGTACTTGGAAACTTTAGTGTAAGTTGTAGTATCATGTGGTAGGAACACAACAACCCCGATACTTGGCCCCGGGACGACAATTTCTTAATGCTATGCTTGAGTAGACGGGTTATCGGTTGAGTGTATACCACGAGTGATGCGAGGTTGATATAATAATCAAGACCGGACTAAGACAAGATTTTCAAGACCTTGGACGCAATGCAACTCTGGGTGAAGGACGGTTGATCGGCTCCCTGGAGAACCCAGTGGATGCCCAGGATGCTGGAGAGGCCATGTCATCCCGCGGAAAGCTTCACCCAGGCTTGAAGAGACGGACGAAGACTTCAAGACGCAAGGCTTACCTGCACAGCCACAAGTCATTATGGGCTCTGGCTTGGTTGGACAACGCGGCGACTCTGGACAGGCGGTGCTAGCAGATGTAGATGAACGGTAGGAATGGATGGGCACCGACAGGAATTCAGAGGGACCCGTTGAAAGACCATGTTTTGATCATCCGGTCTTCAAACACCCCGAAGTGCGAGGACAAACCCGGAGGCGATCAAATCTTGTGAGGAACGTGTGCAAAACTCTGCAGAGTACCCAACCTAATCGATTAGCCGTGTCCACGGTCATGGACAACTTGAGCCGAAGGCATTGAATTTCCCCTGAACTCTCGACACAACTTAATAATGATGTGGGTGTTAACAACTATTCGGGTACGAGAACTGGTTGGCGGAACCATCTCGTTAACAACAAACATCGTAGTAATATTTTGCTTTCAACCCCTTTTGTTGTAGGATAAAACTGGCTTTATGCAAAACGTAGCCCCCCCCCAGCCAAATATGCATGTAGAGATAGTTGATTATTATTTTACTCCCTCTCTTTGATGATTTGCCGGCATATTCAATATGCTGACCTACACGGCTGCAACGTATCATGCTGCATAATACTTTTCCGACCAGGAGTGAGGCTACGATCTACGCTCAGCGACATGCCCTTGGAGTCGGATGGACTCGTCTACCTGATGCTTCCGCTTAGTCTTCGTTAGATAATCTCATGAGTTGGCCTTCAACCACTTTATTGTAATCCTTTATGGTAATAAAGTACTCTTTATGAGACTTCGATTAATAAAGCTGTGTGATTGCACTCTTGAATATATACATTATGTACTGTGTGTGTACCAGCATGATCTTGGGATGGTACGGAAACACCAGAGGCTTGACTCGTCTTGAGTCGGGTCGCTACAGTCGCCGTCCTAAAACACCGGGCTTTTAACCCTACGACTGTGATAGCGACGTAGGTCTTGCTGATATATAGCCCATCGCGTTGCTGCCAAATCATGCTCTTCCTCTAAAGTGTCCAAGGAATCCTGACGTGCCTTCTCGTTGTCTGCTTCAACGTAAGAGGAGACTCGAGGAGAATCATGTTGTATATCACTTGGTAAAACTGCCTGAGCTCCATAAACGAGGAAAAAGGGAGTGTAACCAGTGGATCTGTTTGGCGTCGTCCTGATGCTCCAAAGTACCGCGGGGAGATCCTCAACCCATCAACCCGGAGTACGCTGCAGGGGAGCCATGAGCCGGGGTTTGATCCCATGCAAAATCTCCTGATTTACTGTGGATGCGCTACGACACATACATAAGGCCGGATATGCTCCTGCTGGCAAAACTACTTCATGGCGCCTTGTGATAAATTGGTGCCATTATCAGTGATGATACTGTGGGGATAACCAAGTCGAAAGATGAGCTTCTTTAGAAACTTGATTGTTGTCTCTTCTTCACAATTTCTAATAGGTTCCGCCTCAACCCACTTGGTAAACTTGTCAATCGCCACCAGCAGATGATTCTTTTTGTCGGAAGACATCTTGAACACGCTGACCATATCAAGCCCCCAGACTGCAAAAGGCCAAGTGACTGGGGTCATGCATAAATCCTAAGCCGCCACATGAGCCTGACGGCCATACTTTTGACACCCATCACACTTGCGCACAATGTCTTCTGCGTGTGCATGAGCCATAAACCAATAAAAACCATGTCAAAATGCTTTGGAGAAGGAAGACCGTGAGCCAGCATGGTGGCCACAGTCGCCAATGTAAATCTCGTTAAGGATATCACGGCCTTCTTCATGGGAAACACAACGTTGAAAAACACCGCCGACACTTCTTTTATGCAACTCGCCCTGATGAATAACCATGGATTTGCATCGTCGTACTACTGGCGAGCAACAAGTTCTTCAGCTGGAAGCTCCCCTCGAGTGAGATAAACAAAATATGGCACCGTCCAATTAGGAATCGTCCAGAGAGCCGCCACCAACTGTAGTTCTGGGTGAGGGATTGCTATATCTTCCTTGGTTGGTAACATGACCGAGGGGTTGTGAAGAACGTCCATGAAAACATTAGGCGGAACCAGCTTGCATTGAGATCCAAGTCGTGACAATGCATCAGCCGCCTCATTGCGTCATCGATCAATGTGATCAACCTGATAGCCATGAAAATGACCCGCCACATCAGAGACTGCCCGTCTGTAAGCCACCATTAAAGGGTCCTTTGAGTCCCAGGTTCCAGACACCTGCTGAGCCACCAAGTCTGAGTCGCCCAAGCACCTGACCCGGCTAAGGTTCATCTCCTTAGCTATCCTAAGCCCATGTAAGAGGGCCTCATACTCAGCTGTATTGTTGGTACAGGGGAACATAAGCCGCAGAACACAAAAAAACTTGTCACCCTTTGGAGAAGATAACACGACTCCGGCCCTCGAGCCTTCTAATTGCCTGGAGCCATCAAAATGTATAGTCAAGTATGTATTGTTCGACCTATCTTCCCGAAGCTGAAGTTCAGTACAATCGTTAATGAAATACACTAGCGCCTGAGACTTCATGGCTGTTAGAGGTGCATACTTCACATGATAGGGGCCAAGTTCAATTGCCCACTTAGCAATACGGCTAGTGGCCTATCTATTTTATATGATATCCCCAATCGGAATTGAACTGACCATAGTGATTGGATGCTCCTGGAAGTAATGCTTCAGTTTCCGGCTTGCCATAAAAATTCCAAAGACCAGCTTCTGCCAATGTGGATACCGCTGCTTGGACAAGGTTAGCACCTCACTAACAAAATATACTGGCTGCTAAACTGGATATTCCTTACCCTCTTCTTTGCGCTCAACGAAGATTGCCACACTTACCTCTTTGGAATTAGCAGCGATCTAGGGGAGCATGGGCTCTTTATCAGTCGGGGCAGCTAAAACGGGCGGCTCGACTAATTGTTTTTTGCAGGCTTGGAAAGCTTCATCGACCGCCTTTGTCCAGACGAAATCATGTGTCTTCTTGAGCAGTTGATAAAGAGGAATCACCTTCTCACCAAGGCGGCTCATGAACCGGCTCAGTGCCGCAATACGACCCGCCATGCGCTGGATGTGATTGATATTGGTCGGCTTACCAAGTGAAGTGATTTCCTTGATCTTGTCCGGGTTAGCCTCGATGCCCCGCTGAGACACGAGAAAACCCAGTAACTTGCCTGCAGGAACACCAAAAACACACTTGGCTGGGTTAAGCTTCATCTGGTATACTCGAATTATCAAACGCCTCCTTAAGATCCCCCAAGAGTGTCTCCTTCTTCTGAGATTTCACCCCAATATCATCAACATAGGCATGAACATTGCTCCCGATCTGGTCGTGCAGACAATTCTGGATGTAACGCTCGTAAGTCGCTCCCGCGCTCTTGAGCCCAAAGGGCATAGAGACATAGGAGAAAGCACCAATAGGGGTTATGAAAGTTGTCTTCTCTCGATCCTCCTTAGCCATCTTGATCTGGTGGTAACCTGAGTATGCATCCAAGAAACACAAGCGCTCACAACCCGCCATAGAATCAATGATTTGATCGATATGGGGAGAGCAAAAGGATCCTTTGGACAAGCTTTGTTGAGATTGGTGTAATCGATACACATGTGAAAGTGTCATTCTTCTTCAGAACTGAAACCGGGTTAGCCAACCACTCCGGATGGAAAACCTCGACGATGAACCCGATAGCTATGAGCCGGGCGACTTCTTCCCCAATAGCCTTGCATCTCTCCTCATTAAAACGACGGAGGTATTGTCGAACTGGTTTCATCTTTGGATCCACGTTAAGTTGGTGCTCAACAAATTCTCTCAGTACTCCTGGCATGTTTGAAGGCTTCCATGTGAAGATTCCCGATTCTCATGGATGAATTCGATAAGCGTGCTTTCCTATTTGGGATCCAAGCCGGTCCTAATAGTCAATTGCTTAGACGAGTCGCCCGGGGTGAAGTTGACTGGCTTGGTATCGTACGTTGGCTGGAACTTGAGGGGCGGATCAACATCAATAGTAGGTTTCTTGAGAGGACTCATGTCGGCCAGGTCAACATTGGCCCTGTGAAATCTAAACTCTTCCACCGCACACGCCGACTCAACATAGGCCGCGTCTTCTTCCTCGCATTCTTGAGCTATTTTTCGATTTCCATTGATTGTGGTGGTACCTTTAAGACTCGATATTTTGAGTTTAAGATATACATAGCAGGGCCGGGCCATGAAACGAGTGTAAGCCAGCCATCCAAACAAAGCATGGTAGGGACTCTTGATTCTGAGCACCTCAAACATTAGAGCCTCACTCCGATAGTTGGATTCGTCACCAAAAGCAACATTTAACTTGATCCGCCCGACTAGATATGTAGACTTGCCTTGGACTATGCCATGAAAAACTGTCGTTGAAGGCATCGGGTCGTCCTAGGAAAAATTCATTCACTGGAAGGTGTTGTAGTATAGGATATTAATGCTTCTCCCACCATCCATGAGAACCTTCGAAAGAGTGTACCCCCAACCTAAGGCGCCACCACCAGCACTAAGTCGCCGAGGTTATCAACCCGGGGCCGGTGATCGGCCCTACTCCAAGTAATGGGTTGTTCTGACCATTTGAAATATCCGGGGACTGGCGGTTCTCCCATATTAATCACCCTCTGACATTCTTATCGCGCTTGCAGGTGTTGGTGGTGAAGACGTGGTACTGACCACTGCTTAGTTGCTTTGGATTGATCTAGAAACCGCCCTAGTTATTATGTTGTTGATTATTTTGGAAAGAGTGTTATCCATTGCTGCCGCCCGAGCTGCCCTGCCCATGAGAGCCGGACCTTGGGAACCCGTCGGATGAGCCCCCATGTGACCCGCTAGAACCAAACTAACATGGATGTCCTCCGCCATTACCCCCTTGATGATTCCTAGTAGCCTCTATGAGAAACTCCTGCATCACATAACAGTTCTCCCAAGAGTGTGCAGACGGGGCATCTGGGGTGCTATGCTTAGGGCAAGGCCCCTTGAGCATCTCCTCATAATTGCGGGGTTTATTTCCACTGAAGCCTCAAACTGGTCGAGTATTCCGACACTGATTTCTAAACCATGTATTCATGTTAGCAACAAAGTCTAAACCGTCATCTTGTTGCCTTCTCTTTCCTTGACTCCCGAGGTTAGAATTGCATCCAAGGGTGTGACAGTGGCCCTTGGCACCATCTCCCTTATTGTTATCACCGGGTCTGTCCTCGTCTGAGCCGGCATCCTTCGTGCCATCCGACTCAGCGTATCTGGTGAGGATGTCCATCAACTCGCCCATATCTTGCACATTTCGCTTCAAACGGCTGATTGCAATCCCCGACAACGGCGCCAAAAAAATGCTTGATGTCAACTGTTCTTCCCCTTGCAGCGGCACCAGAAGAATGCTACTAGCACTCTCTGGCAATCGAAACTAGAAGAATGTTGTTGACGACCCACTGATGACCCACAAGTATAGGGGATCAATCGTAGTCCTTTCGATAAGTAAGAGTGTCGAACCCAACGAGGAGCAGAAGGCTCTGATAAACGGATTTCAGCAAGGTAATAACTGCAAGCACTGAAAGTAGCGGTAACAAGTGATTGTGTAGCGAGGTGAAACGTAGCAAGCAAAGAGTAACAAGTAACAAGTAGTAGCAACGGTGCAGCAAGTGGCCCAATCCCTTTTGTAGCAAGGGACAAGCCTGAACAAAGTCTTATAGGAGGAGAAACACTCCCGAGGACACACGGGAATTTCTGTCATGCTAGTTTCATCATGTTCATATGATTCGCGTTCGTTACTTTGATAGTTTGATATGTGGGTGGACCAGCGCTTGGGTACTGCCCTTACTTGGACAAGCATCCCGCTTATGATTAACCTCTCTCGCAAGCATCTGCAACTACAAAAGAAGAATTAATACAAAGTCTAACCATAGCATTAAACTAGTGGATCCAAATCAGCCCCTCACGAAGCAACGCATAGACTGGGGTTTAAGATTCTGTCACTCCAGCAATCCATCATCTACTTACTACTTCCCAATGCCTTCCTCTAGGCCCAAATATGGTGAAGTGTTATGTAGTCGACGTTCACATAACACCACTAGAGGAAAAACAACATACAACATATCAAAATACCGAACGAATATCAAATTCACATGACTATTATTAACATGACTTATCCCATGTCCCGAGGAACAAAAGTAACTACTCACAAGACATAATCATAATCATGACCAGAGGTGTAATGAATAGCATCAAGGATCTGAACATAAACTCTTCCACCAGGTAATTCAACTAGCATCAACTACAAAGAGTAATCAACACTACTAGCAACCTTACAAGTACCAATCGGAGTTGGGAGACGAATATTGGTTACAAGAGATGAACTAGGGATTGGAGAGGAGATGGTGCTGATGAAGATGCCTCCCCTCCGACGAGAGGGGTGTTGGTGATGACGATGGCGACGATTTCCCCCTCCGGGAGGGAAGTTTCCCCGGCAGGATCGTCCTGCTGGAGCTCTAGATTGGATCTGCTCAAGTTCCACCTCGTGGCGGCGGCGGAACCACGAAAAAGCTCTCGTATGATTTTTTCCAGACCAGGACGCTTCATATAGCAAAATAGGGGGGCTAGTGGGCCTTCAGGCAGCCCACAAGCTTGCCCACCGCCACCAGGGGGGTGGTGGCGGAGTGGGGGCTTGTGGGGCCCTGGTGGCCCCCCTCCGGTAGTTCTTTCGCACAGTATTTTTAATATATTCCAGAAAAAATCCACGTAAATTTTCAGGGCATTTGGAGATGTGCAGAATAGTGGACTAGGATTTGCTCCTCTTCCAGTCCAGAATTCCAGCTGCCTGAATTCTCCCTCTTCAAATAAACCTTGCAAAATAAGAGAGAAAAGGCATAAATATGGTACCAGAAGTAATATAACAGCCCAAAAAGCAATAAATATCGACATGAAAGCATGATGCAAAATGGACGTATCAACTCCCCCAAGCTTAGACCTCGCTTGTCCTCAAGCGAAAACCAAGTTCCATAAACATGTCCACATGTTGAGGGACGAAGGTGTCGAAAAAACATAATACGGGCATGAGGGCATCATGATCACACATAGAACAACAATATATCATAAAGATTCTTGTAGGAAAGTAACAATTCCTTCACAAAGCAATGCATGAAGCAAAAACCTTACCGAGAAGTAACCAACAATAGTCCATAGTCATTGAAGCAATTGCAATTTATCACAACATCATAAAGAGTCAAATAAGAGCTTGTAAGGCAAACCCACATACTCAATCATCTCTTTCGTTTTCCACAATTGTTACAACTCACGTGGTACTCATGGTGTCAAAGTTTCAGCTGGACACAGAGGAAGATAGGGGCTTATAGTTTTGCCTCCCAACCATTTACCTCAAGGGTAAAGTCAACAACAGTAAAGCATAAGTACTCAACTCCGAGTTGATATATGAATATAGATCTTTCCCAAGCATGTGATGGTAGCCAAGACAAAGGCAAAAAGGGAATTGGTGAAGATCACCATGACTCTTACAAGGGTAAAAAGTAAAGGTACAAGATAGGCCCTTCGCAGAGGGAAGCAGAGGTTGTCATGCGCTTTTGAGGTTTGAATGCGTGTCCTCTTAGTGCGGAGGAACGTCACTTTATATTGCCTCCTGTGACAAAGAACTTTATTATGCAGTCTGTCGCTTTTATGTCTTCCTCATCTCAGGTTCGTACAAAGCTTATTTTCCACACACTAATAGATCGTACATATTAGAGAGCTATTTTTTATTGCTTGCACCGATGACAACTTACTTGAAGGATCTTATTCAATCCATTGGTAGGTATGGTGGACTCTCATGGCAAAACTGGTTGGAGGTTGATGGATGCACAAGTAGTATCTCTACTTGGTGCGGGAGTTTTGGCTAATATGAGGTGGAAGAAATCGTCACATGCTAAGTTTGGAACCAAGCAAACACAATTCATTATGTTGTCTTCCTTGTCCAACATCTACTCCTAGGCATGTGATAGTTTGGTGAGTGCTCACAATTGCAAGAAGTGTCTAAGATGATATATTTATATGTGAACCTCTCTTTCCTTATTACTTCTTATTAATTGCAACAATGACTAATGTCTATGTTGATTTATTCTCAACAAGTTTCAATCATCATACGTGTCATAAGTGAAGTTATCACTTTCCATAAGATCGTCTCATGATCTTTCATGCTATCGTTCTTTTCATACTTTTGATCATGGCACAAAGCAAAGCCCTATGACTTAGAAACTCTTTATTATATAGCTCGTAAGCTTGGATACAACGGGGGAGAGACAAAAGCAAAAGACTCAAGCTAAAAACTAAAGACTTATTCCTCTAAAAGAAGAAATAAAAACTGAAAAGGAAAGAAAAAAACAAAGGTAAAAGCAAAAGATATAAAGGTGATACGATACTAGGGCAACTCCCCAAGCTTGGCAAAAGCCAAGGGGATTGCCCATACCAATGCTTAGTTGTCTTCCTTTGGTGGTGGTGTTGTTGTTGTTCGAGCAGTCTGATCCTCCGTCTTCCAAGGCATAGGTGCTCCATCATGGAAGGATGAACGAGTCGCCGGAATCCTCAAATCTGCAACCAAACTTATTGATTTAAATATGTACTCATACTCACAGTTTTGATTCTGCAGGTCATAGATCTGGCCCCGAAGTTGGTCAAGCCTATCGTAGAGCCTGGAGAGGTGTTTCCCAATATCAATGACATCCATCTTGTGATTGCTAGTGAACTCCGTGATCATCGTGTGGTTGGCGTTGAGTCCACGCTCAACCATCCCTTGGCACTTGAAGACTTGTTGCTCCATTGCTTCGAGCCTCGTCTCCATGCTTCCGGTCTTCTTAGGACCCTCAACATCACGGATGTGCAACATCCCCTCGCTCATCTTGATAGATTGAGGGTGTTTTAGCACTTCCGTGAGGTAGGGATTGATGACCTTCTCGAAGATCTTATCCTTAGGAGCGTTTAGGGAAGTCATGATGATCTAGATCTGCGGCAGAAACAAGCTCGAAACAAAAATAGAGGAAAACTACGCGATACGGAGATCAAAACCTTCGGGCGACTATACATTGATTTTTCTGGGCCAGAAGGAGTCCTCCGCAATAAAACGGAGTCCGGGAGGCACACGAGGTGCCCACAAGCTTGCCCACCGCAACCAGGGGGGGTGGTGGCGGAGTGGGCCCTTGTGGCTTCCTCGTTTGCTCTCCGGACTGCCTTTTATTTTTCTAATTTTCCAAAAATTCCAAAACTGAGGAAATTTCCTATTGGATAAGTATCAGAGTCCAATTTCTTGCCGAAACAGATACATCTTCATTTTCAAGGTCTGAAATAGGCTGATAAACATCCCTTATGTACTCCTCTGGAGTTATGACATTGATGATATTGGTCTCAACATTTATGGGAGTACGAGAGATGTAATGCTTGATTGTTTGCCCATTTACCACTCTAGGAAAATTGCCTTCCGTTTTATTGATTTTAATGGCACCGGAACAATATACTTCCTCGACAACATAGGGACCTTCCCATTTAGAGAGAAGCTTGCCTAAAAAGAATCTCAAACGAGAATTGTATAGCAAGACATAGTCACCTACATTGAACTCTCGTTTCTGTATTCGTTTGTCGTGCCACCTCCTAACCTTTTTGTTGAACAACCTGGCATTCTCGTATGCTTGGGATCTCCATTCATCCAATGAGCTGATATCAAACAACCGCTTCTCATCGGCAAGTTTGAAATCAAAGTTGAGCTCTTTGATTGCCCAATAAGCTTTGTGTTCCAGCTCAAGAGGTAAATGACAGGCCTTACCGTAAACCATTTTATATGGTGACATGCCCATGGGATTCTTATAAGCAGTCCTATAAGCTCATAGTGCATCGTCAAGTTTGCTAGACCAGTTCTTTCGAGATCTATTGACGGTCTTTTATAAGATCAACTTTATCTCCCTATTACTCAACTCAACTTGACCACTAGACTGAGGATGATAAGGAGATGCAACTCTATGGTTGACATCATACTTAGCTAGCATCTTGCGGAAAACACCATGAATGAAGTGTGAACCGCCATCAGTCATCAAGTATCTAGGGACTCCAAATCTTGGGAATATGACTTCTTTAAGCATCTTAATAGAGGTGTGGTGATCAGCATTTTTAGTGGGGATAGCTTCTACCCACTTAGTAACGTAATTCACAACAACTAAGATGTGAGTGTACCCATTGGAACTCGGGAAGGGTCCCATATAATCAAAGCCCCAAGCATCAAATGGTTCAATGACAAGTGAATAGTTCATAGGCATCTCTTGACGCTTACTGATGTTCCCTATCCTTTGGCATTCGTCACAGGACAAGACAAACTTACGAGCATCCTTGAAGAGGGTGGGCCAATAGAAACCTGATTGCAATACCTTATGGGCAGTTCTATCTCCAGCATGGTGTCCTCCGTAGGCTTCGGAATGACACTTCTGCAGGATCTGTCCCTGTTCATGTTTAGGCACACAACATCTAATAACACCATCTAATCCTTCCTTATAAAGGTGAGGATCATCCCAAAAGTAGTGTCTCAAATCAAAGAAGAATATCTTCTTTTGTTGATAGGTGAAACTGGGTGGTATGTATTTGGCTATGATATAGTTTGCATAATCGGCATACCACGATGCACTAAGTGAAGTGCGGATGACATTTAATTGCTCATCAGGAAAGCTGTCATCAATTGGTAGTGGGTCATCGAGGACATTCTCTAGCCTAGACAAGTTAACTGCTATATGGTTATCAGCACCCTTTCGGTCAACGACGTCCAAATCAAATTCCTGTAGCAGGAGAACCCATCTGATCAGCCTAGGCTTAGCGTCCTTCTTCTGCATGAGGTACTTAATAGCAACATGATCAGACTGAATTGTGATTTTGGAGTCAACTATGTAAGATCTGAACTTTTCACATGCAAACACGACTGCTAAAAATTCCTTCTCCGTAGTGGCATAGTTTCTTTGGGCACTATCTAGAGTTTTACTAGCGTAGTGAATGACATTCAACTTCTTGTCAACTCTTTGTCCTAGAACAGCACCAACAGCGTAATCACTAGCGTCGCACATGATTTCAAAGGGCAAGTTCCAGTAAGGTGGTTGAACAATAGGTGCGGTTATCAAAGCCTTCTTAAGTATTTGAAAGGCTTCCTCACAATCCTCATCAAAAACAAAAGGAACATCCTTCTGCAAGAGGTTGGTAAGAGGCCTAGAAATCTTAGAGAAGTCTTTAATGATCCTTCTATAGAAACCAGCATGACCTAGGAAACTTCGTATACCTCTGATATCTGTGGGGCAAGGCATTTCCTCAATTGCATCAACCTTAGCCTTATCAACTTCAATGCCTCTTTCAGAGATTTTGTGTCCTAAGATGATACCTTCATTAACCATAAAGTGGCAATTCTCCCAATTCAAGATGAGGTTGGTTTCTTTGCATCTCTATAAGACTTGATCAAGGTTGCTGAGGCAATCATCAATGGAAGATCCGTAAACGGAGAAGTCATCCATGAAAACCTCGACAATCTTTTCACAAAAGTCAGAGAATATAGTCATCATACATCTTTGGAAGGTGGCAGGTGCATTACATAAGCCAAAAGGCATACGTCTATAGGCAAAGGTACCGAAAGGGCAGGTGAAAGTGGTTTTCTCTTGATCAGATTGTGCAACAGGTATTTGCGAGAAACCTGAATAACCGTCTAGAAAGAAGAAGTGTGTGGTCTTTGATAGCCTTTCTAGCATTTGGTCGATGAACGACAAAGGATAATGATCTTTCTTGGTTGCCTTGTTCAGTTTCCGGAAGTCTATCACCATTCTATAGCCAGTAATAATCCTTTGTGGGATTAGTTCATCCTTATCATTAGGAACGACGGTGATACCTCCCTTCTTAGGTACGCAATGTACTGGACTTACCCAATCACTATGAGCAACATGATAAATGATTCCTGCTTCCAGAAGCTTTAATATTTCTTTTCTAACGACCTCTTTCATCTTAGGATTTAATCTCCTTTGATGATCAGCAACTGGTTTAAAGTCAGGATCGGTTTTAATCTTGTGCTGACATAGAGTAGGACTAATACCCTTAAGATCATCAAGAGTATATCCAATAGCAGCGCGGTGCTTCCTCAGAGTTTTTAGTAACTTCTTCTCTTCGCGTTCTGAGAGGAGATCACTAATAATGACAGGATATATCTCCTTCTCATCGAGATAGGCACACTTAAGAGTATCAGGCAACTGTTTAAGCTCGAAGACAGGATCACCCTTTGGTGGGGGAGGATCCCCAAGCAGTTCAATAGGCAGATTATTCTTGAGAATAGGATGTTGTTCTAAGACAATTCTATCTATCTCATCTCTCTCCTCCATATGCATATCATTTTCACGCTCAAGCAGATATTTCTCTAAAGGATCCGTAGGAGGTACGGTAATAGAGGCAAGAGCAATGATTTCATCTCTACCAGACGACTCTCTTTCATGGGATTGTCTTCCAAACTTGGAGAAGTTAAATTCATGAGACACACCCTCGAAACTTACTGTGACAGTCTGCTTAATGCAATAAATGTGAGCATTAACAGTGTTGAGAAAGGGTCTACCAAATATGATGGCACAAAAGCTATCTTGTGCAGTACCAAGGACGAGGAAATTAGTAGGATACTTCGTCTTACCACACAGGACTTCTACGTCTCTCACAATTCCCAGAGGGCAGATAGTGTCTCTACTGGCTAGCGTAATAGTGACATCAATGGGTTCTAACTCAGCAGGTGCAATCTCATCTTTGATTTCATCAAATAGAGAACGGTGTATTGCACTAACACTAGCTCCCATATCACATAAACCATGGTAACAGTGATCTCCTATCTTAAGAGAAACAACGGGCAAGCCAACTACATGTCCGTGCTTGTCTTTCACGTGAGGTTTAGCAATTCTAGCAGAGTCCTCACAGAATTTGATAACATGCCCATCTATGTCTTCGGCTAAGAGATTTTTGATAATAGCAACACTAGGTTCAACTCTAATCTCTTCAGGGGACGCAAGTGGTCTAATGTAACCCCTACGTATCACAGTTGGAGCTTTAGAATAATCCTTCATCCTAGCAGGGTATGGTGGTTTCTCAGTGTAAGCACAAGGAACAACATGATCACTAAAAGCTATGATTTTCTCCTCAACTAGATTGGTTTTGGCTATGTTGCTTTCTACAGGAGGATGATATTTAAACCACTTCTCTTTCAGAAGATCAACATGAGCAGCAAAAGATTCACATAGAGAAGCTACTATCTCAGAGTCAAGTCCATACTTAGCGCTAAAATCTCTAGAAGTGTTTGTCTCAACAAAAGATTTAACACAATCAAACTGGAAATTCTTACCTGACTCCTTACCTTCCTCCAGATCCCAATCTTCAGAGTTGCGTTTGATTCTCTCCAATAAATTCCACTTGTGATCAATATCCTTCTTCATAAAAGAACCGACACAAGAAGTGTCAAGCATGGTACGATCTTCATGAGAAAGCCGAGCATAAAAGTTTTGAGTGATGATTTCTCTCGAGATCTCATGATTGGGGCATGAATATAGCATTGATTTAAGCCTCCCCCAAGCTTGAGCTATGCTTTCCCTGTCACGAGGCCAAAAGTTATAAATAAAGTTCCGATCACGATGTACTAAATGCATAGGATAGAACTTTTGATGAAATTCCAATTTCAACCGATTGTAGCCCCATGATCCAGCATCATCACATAGCCTATACCATGTCAACGCCTTATCCTTCAAAGATAAAGGAAATACTTTCTTCTTTACCTCATCCTCGGGAAAACCTACAAGATTAAATAAACCACAAACTTCATCTACATAGATTAGATGAAAGTCTGGATGTGAAGATCCATCTCCTGTAAAAGGATTAGCTAGCAGTTTCTCAAGCATACCCAAAGGAATTTCTTAAAAGATATTTTCAGTAGGTACCTCAGGTTGAGGAGCAACTCCTCGTGCTTCCATTCGTGGTGAATATACCCCAAACAAACTCCTCAAAGGAAGAGTTTCCATAGTGACAAGTGACAATAAATTTCAGCACAATATATAAATGTTTCCTTACCAATTTCCACTTACCAAAGGCGCTTCACTCCCAGGCAACGGCGCCAGAAAAGAGTCTTGATGACCCACAAGTATAGGGGATCAACCGTAGTCCTTTTGATAAGTAAGAGTGTCGAACCCAACGAGGAGCAGAAGGCTCTGATAAACGGATTTCAGCAAGGTAATAAGTGCAAGCACTGAAAGTAGCGGTAACAAGTGATTGTGTAGCAAGGTGAAACGTAGCAAGCAAAGAGTAACAAGTAACAAGTAGTAGCAACGGTGCAGCAAGTGGCCCAATCCCTTTTGTAGCAAGGGACACGCCTGAACAAAATCTTATAGGAGGAGAAACGCTCCCGAGGACACACGAGAATTTCTGTCATGCTAGTTTCATCATGTTCATATGATTCACGTTCGTTACTTTGATTGTTTGATATGTGGGTGGACCGGCGCTTGGGTACTGCCCTTACTTGGACAAGCATCCCACTTATTATTAACCTCTCTCGCAAGCATCCGCAACTACAAAAGAAGAATTAAGACAAAGTCTAACCATAGCATTAAACTAGTGGATCCAAATCAGCCCCTCACGAAGCAACGCATAGACTGGGGTTTAAGCTTCTGTCACTCCAGCAACCCATCATCTACTTACTACTTCCCGATGCCTTCCTCTAGGCCCAAATATGGTGAAGTGTTATGTAGTCGACGTTCACATAACACCACTAGCGGAAAAACAACATACATCATATCAAAATACCGAACGAATATCAAATTCACATGACTTATCCCATGTCCTGAGGAACAAAAGTAACTACTCAGAAGACATAATCATAATCATGACCAGAGGTGTAATGAATAGCATCAAGGATCTGAACATAAACTCTTCCACCAGGTAATCCAACTAGCATCAACTACAAAGAGTAATCAACACTACTAACAACCTTACAAGTACCAGTCGGAGTTGCGAGACGAAGATTGGTTACAAGAGATGAACTAGGGATTGGAGAGGAGATGGTGCTGATGAAGATGTTGATGAAGATGCCTCCCCTCCGATGAGAGGAGTGTGGTGATGACGATGGCGACGATTTCCCCCTTCGGGAGGGAAGTTTCCCCGGCAGGATTGTCCTGCCGGAGCTCTAGATTGGATCTACTCAAGTTCCGCCTCGTGGCGGCGGCGAAACCACAAAAAAGCTCCCGTATGATTTTTTTCCAGACCAGGACGCTTCATATAGCAATAGAGGGGGGGCTAGTGGGCCTTCAGGCAGCCCACAAGCTTGCCCACCGCCACTAGGGGGGTGGTGGAGGAGTGGGGGCTTGTGGGGCACTGGTGGCCCCCCTCCAGTAGTTCTTTCGCCCAGTATTTTTAATATATTCCAGAAAAAATCCACGTAAATTTTTAGGGCATTTGGAGATGTGCAGAATAGTGGACTAGGATTTGCTCCTCTTCCAGTCCAGAATTCCAGCTGCCTGAATTCTCCCTCTTCAAATAAACCTTGCAAAATAAGAGGGAAAAGGCCTAAATATGGTACCACAAGTAATATAACAGCCCAAAAAGCAATAAATATCAACATGAAAGCATGATGCAAAATGGATGTATCACCCACCAATGCGTGGGATCGTAGCAGTTTTCGAGGGTAGAGTATTCAACCCAAATTTGTTCGTTCGCACGACGGGAGGTGAGAGAATACTCTTACGTATTAGAAGCTGAATATGTCAGATTCAACCGCACCTGAAAGATTAGTATCTGCAAGCAAAGTATCAGTAGCAAAGTAGTATGATAACAATGGTGTCAGAAACGATCTGTTGACACGGCAGACTATTTCTAACGATTGTATCAATGGCTCCAAGTTGCCTCGTGGACGGAAATTGTCAGTTCCAGTCAATGATCGGCGATCAAGATTGTAGGAGGTAGCAGCAGTGTAACGAGCAATAGCAGCGGCAAGGAAAAGCAGTAGTGACAGCAGTAGCAAGTAGCAACAGTAGCAAGCGACAGTAGTAGCAAGAGTAGCAGCAGAGCAAGACAAGTAACAACAGTAGCAACAATAGTAAGAGCAGCAGAGCAAGACAAGTAACAACAGGAGTAGGACAAACTCGTAGGCAATGGGTCGGTGATTTGTTTGGATGATATTCATCATGCAACAGTTATAACACGGAGAGATATGTGGCTAGCTCCCGTTCGTCAATGTGATGTAGGCATGCATTCCGTGTGTCATCATACGTGCTTAGCGAAAAGAACTTGCATGACATCTATTGTCCATCCCTCCCGTGGCAGCGGGGTCCAAAAGGAAACTACGGGATATTAAGGTTCTCCTTTTAATAAAGAACCGGACCAACGCATTAGCACTTGGTGAACACATGAACTCCTCAAACTATGGTCACCACCGGGAGTGGTACCGGTTATTGTCACTCCGGGGTTGCCGGATCATAACACATAGTAGGTAACTACAACTTGCAAGATCGGATCTAAAACACACATATATTGGTGACAACATAATAATTTCAGATCTGAAATCATGGCACTCGGGCCCTAGTGGCATTAAGCATGGCGAAGTAGTAGCAACATCAATCTTAGAACATAGTGGATACTAGGGATCAATCCCCATCAAAACTAACTCGATTACATGATAGATCTCATCCTACTCATCACCGCCCAGTGAGCCTATGAATAGATTACTCACGAACGATGAAGAGCTTCATGGAATTGGAGAGGGAAGAAGGTTGATGATGACGATGGCGACGATTTCCCCTCTCCGGAGCCCAAGACGGACTCCAGATCTGCCCTCCAGATGAAGAACAGGTGGTGGCGGCGGCTCCGTATCGCAAACGCGACAAAATCTTCTCTTTTTTATTTTTTCTGGGACAAAAGTGAACTTATAGACCTGAGGTTGGGGGCGGCAGAGCCGTGTGGGCCCCACAAGCCTGCCCACCGCCACCAGGGGGGTGGTGGCGGAGCCAGGGCTTGTGGCCCATTGGCCCACCCCCTCAGGTGGGACTTGGCGCATATATTTTTCATATTTTCCAAAACTGCTCCCCGTAAATTTTCAGGACGTTTGGAGAAATTTGATTTCTGCATAAAAATAGCACCAAGGCAATTCTGCTGAAAAAAGCGTTAGTCCAGGTTAGTTCCATTCAAATCATGCAAATTAGAGTCCAAAACAAGGGCAAAAGAGTTTGGAAAACTAGATACGATGGAGACGTATCAACTCCCCAAGCTTAAAACCTTGCTTGTCCTCAAGCAACTCAGTTGACAAACTGAGAGAGAAAGAAAAACTTTGACAAACTCTGTTTGATCTTGTTGTTGCAACTATGTCTAACTCATAACTAGAATTTCAGCAAGATCACAAGTTAACCACATAAGCAAGTGACACAAAGGTCTCATGGTAAACTAATATCAATGGCATAAACAGCTAACGATCAAATAATAATGAGTTTCAAATACCAACACTTTAATCAAAACAAGCATGAAGCAATATGAATAGGTGGTATCTCGCTAGCTCTTTTTGAGACCGCAAAACATAAATGCAGAGCACTTTCAAAGATCAAGGGCTGACTAAACATTGTAATTCATAGCAACGAAGATCCAGTCACAGTCATACTCAATATCAATCAAAAGCAAAGCATAAAAATGACAGAGGTGCTCTCTAATTGGTGCTTATATAAGAGGAGGATGACTCGACAGGAAAATAAATAGACAGGCCGTTCGCAGAGGGAAGCATTGATTTGCAAAGGTGCCAGAGCTCAAGCTTTGAAAACAGAGTTAATAATTTTGGGTGGCATGCTTTCATTGTCAATGCAATGACCAAGAGTTCTCAATATCTTCCATACTACTCGTGCTATAGGCGGTCCCCAAACAGAAAAGTAAAGTTTTAACTCCCCCACCACCAATCAATCACACTACATGGCTAGCCAAATCCTCGGGTACCGTCCATACTAACATCAATCCGGGGGGAGTCTTGTTTTACAGTTATGTTTTCGATTTAAGCGTGGAACTGGACATTCCAATTACCGACCCCTTTCTCGTGAATGACAGTGAATAAACACATGTCGAGGATAACACTCCTAGCATGGAAGATATCAATAGCCCCCTGTCACCACATGAGCGGTTCGGGCATGCAAAACAGATTATTTCTTGAAGGTTTAGAGAATGACACATGCAAATTTACTTGGAACGGCAGGTAGATACCGCAACTAGGTAGGTATGGTGGACTCTCATGGAAAAAATTTTGGGTTTATGGAAGTTGATGCACAAGCAGTATTCCGCTTAGTACAAGTGAAGGCTAGCAAAAGACTGGGAAGCGACCAACTAGAGAGCGACAAGAGTCATCAAGATGCAATGAGTTTGACTAACATTAAATGCAAGCATGAACAGGATATAAATCACCATGAACACGAACATCATAGAGGCTATGTTGATTTTGTTTCAACTACATGCATGAACATGCACCAAGTCAAGCCACTTGAAACATTCAAAGGAGAATACCATCCTATCATACTACATCATAGTCATTTCAAAATCTATGTTGGCATTCAAGACAAACCATTATAAGCTCTCAGCTAAATAAGCATGGCATCAGAAACTATGATCTCTAAGTTGTCATTGCAAACATGGTTCTCTCACAAAAAAGCTAAATCTCGGTCGACAAGCTAGTCATATTTACAAAAACAAAATAGATAGAGTTCATACCAGCTTTTCAGTCTCAATCACTTCATCATATATCATCATTATTGCCTTTCATTTGCACGATCGAACGATGTGAACTATAATAAGAGCATTGGACTGGGCTGAATTTGCAGGCAAACACAAAGGAGAAGACAAAGTAATATGGCTCTTTGAAAGCTAAACAGGTAAGCATGTAAGAACCAATAAACATTGTAACCAATATCTTCTACCTTGACACAAAGAAAAAGAAAACTATTTACACGGGAAAGCTCCCAACAAGCAAAAGATGAAAGAAAAATCTTTTTGGGTTTTCTCAAGAGGACACAAAACAAGAAAACAAGAAACGAAAATAAACTAGCATGGATAATACAGTGGCAAAGTGTAAACACCGGCTAACAAAGTGAAAGCATAGGCATGAATGTAAAGTCGGTGAGAACACGTACTCCCCCCAAGCTTAGGCTTTTGGCCTAGCTTGGTCTACTCCCAAGGTGGGAAATAACCAGCTCCAGGATACTCCGGAGCAGACTGTGGATGCCACTGCTGTGTGAGATCCTCTGGCTCTCACTGATAAACTGGCGTCTGGTACTAGACTGGCAGCTCGGGCACGGGCGCCTGTGGTTGGGCCAAGCCCCAATATGCGTAGATGTCCGCGGGCATAATAGTGTACCTGCCTGCATGAAGATTGAACAAGGAAGGAGCAGGCAAAGTAATAGTCTCTCGAGTACCCTGACTAAATACCAGGTTATAAATCATCCGTCTACTAGCATCTCTATCCAGAAAATCATGGCGAACCATGCTGTCATAATCCAGATATTTCTCAGGGAGAAGCATCTCTCCTTCCTCTCCCAGTCTAATGGGTATCTCAAAGTGTTTGGCAAGACGGGTAGCATAAATATCTCCATATACATCACCTTTAGAACGGTTCAGGTTCAACCGTTGAGCTACTATAGCGCCCAAGCTATAAGTCTTATCGTTATAAAGGTCTTTGCGCAGAACCGCAAGGTCTGAAGAACTAAGTGATCCAGCCTCCCCACGGCCAATCAAACATTTTCCCACAAACCGAAGCACAGGAAAATGTATGCTAGCAATTCTAGCGCGAGACACTCCTCTCTCCTCTCCAACAGCAATAGAACCAGTGAAATCCTCCAAGTTCCATGGACGAGGGTCACGAATATCCCCAACATAAGGAAATTTGCATATATTGCAAAAATCCTGCAGCTTCATGCACTGGGGGACATCGTATATCATGAACTAAACCATGGGAGGATTCTTCCTCGGATAAAAGTTAAAGCTTTGAACGAAAATATTGGTGAGGAGGAGGTATTGTGAGCACTTATCTTCAACGAACGCAGTAAGACCTGCGTTCTCCACCAAGTAATAAAAGTCTTCATAAAGTCCGGCGGCGCGCAAAAATTCATCACTTCGCCACTTGCATGCTCAAACTTCTGTGACTCAAGGGACTACGTACTTGGCGTGGTTCTTCTCATCCTCCTTGTGGTTACGGCTTGAAGAGACTCTCAAGAACCTCCTCATCTTTTCCTTTTTCTAGCTCTGAAAAATTCTGAAATTTTTAGAGACTTCGAAAGAAAAGTGAATAAGGATTAACCCAACTTGTAGCAACTACTCCTACTAGTGCCTAGAGACCGTATCACACGCTAAAACTACTTGGGACCAGCTAAAATCAACATTTCTAGCTCAAGAACAGGGTCACCAAGGTAGCAAGAATACGCGAAGGATTAAGCACTAGAGCAAAAACTAATTGGACCAATGGAGGAGTCACTTACCAAGGAGTAATTTCCCCAAAACAGTTCGGAGAATGGTGCTTTGAGCAAGGAGATCGAAAATCACAACCAAATGAGCAAGAACATGGGTTTGAGCTGCAAAACAATTTTCCTGGAGGTGGAAGAAGAGGCTGGGAGCTGGAATGAGTGGAGGGGGTCCCTGTGGGCCCCACAAGCTTGCACTCCGCCACCAGGGGGGTTGGTGGCGGTGGCAGGTCTTGTGGCCCACTGGTCTGGCCCCCAGGCCAGCTCTTAGGCCTAGAAATTTTCAAAAATTCCACAAAAAATCATACTAAATTTTCAGGACCATCGAAGAACTTTTATTTTCGTGGTATTTTTCTCCGGGACGCTAAAACAGAAAACAGAAAAAGCTAAACTAATTCTATCATTTTTGTTCTAAGCAAAATAAAATGAAAGCTTAAAAACAGAGGTATGTGACTCTTTGATTCATCCATTTCATGGTTATCGAAAGAAATCCGTCAATGGGGTTCATCAAATCCTTATGACAAAACCTTCTCGAATCGCAAGAGAGAACGGAGAATTTTCGAATAGCCACTAAGTCACCTCAATGGGGATATGTATCTCCCCAACAAGCAAATCATACTTCATCTTGACACGAGGAATAGGGCATTGAAAGCTCCCAATGAGAATCGATGAAGTCTTTTCGATAGCATTGATGCAATGTACCGGATATCGTTTCTTCGGAAAGTGCACGGTGTGCTCATTACCGTTGACATAGAAAGTGACATTGTGTTTGTTGCAATCTATAACAGCCCCTGCAGTGTTTAAAAAGGGTCTTCCGAGGATGACAGCCATGTCATCGTCCTCGGGAATATCCAAGATAACAAAGTTTGTTAAGATAGTGGTGTTAGCAACCACAACAGGCACATCCTCGCAAATGCCGATAGGGAAAGCAGTTGATTTGTCGGCCATTTGCAGAGAAATTTCAGTGGGTGTCAACTTATCCAATTCAAGTCTACAATAAAGAGAGAGCAGCATAACACTAACACCGGCTCCAAGGTCACATAAGGCAGTTCTTACGTAGTTTCCTTTAATAGAGCAAGGTATAATGGGCACTCCGGGATCACCAAGTTTCTTAGGAGTTCCACCTTTGAAAGTGTAGTTGGCAAGCATAGTGGAGATCTCAAGATCCGGTATCTTCCATTTATTAGTCATGGTATCTTTCATGTACTTGGCATATGGAGACATCTTGATCATACCAGTTAACCGCATCTGCAGAAAGATGGGTCTTATCATCTCAACAAAACGCTCAAAATCCTCATCATCCTTTTTCTTGGATGGCTTAGGAGGAAAGGGCATAGGTCTCTGAACCCATGGCTCTCTGTCTTTACCATGCTTCCTAGCAGTGAAGTCATTCTTGTCGTATCTCTTAGGTTGTGGGTTATCAGGATTAACCGTAGGTTCAATCTCCACATCCTCATCATTGCTAGGTTGAACATTATTATGAACATCACTGTCCATATTGTTACCAGGTTCGTGTTCATCACCAGATTGTGTTTCTGCATCAGACGCAGAAATATCATTAGGTTCTTCCAGTGTGACAGTATTTGGTGAACTGGCATGTAGGTTTCTATCATCCTTCTTCTTCTCCTTAGGATGACTGGGTGTATCAGCATTGATTCCTTGAGAATCTTGATTAATTCTCTTAGGATGACCTTCATGATACAAAGGTTCCTGAGTCATTTTGCCTCCTCTAGTAATGACTCTAACAGAGTTGTCATTTAATTCATTGAGCAAGTCATTCTGAGCTTTAAGTACTTGTTCTACCTGAGTAGTAATCATAGAGGCATGTTTACTCGGAAGCTTCCGATCATTGACATTTCTGTCTACACAAGCACTTAAATGGCTAAGCATACGAGTACTTTGTTCCTAATGTCTGCTAACATAATCATTGAAACTCTGTTGTTTGGCAACAAAGTTGTCAAATTCATCAAAGCATAGGCTAGCAGGTTTATCAAAAGAAATATCACTCTCATCAAACCTACTCATAGAATTCACTTCTACTACCTGTATCGGGTTATCGAGACCATGGATCTCTTCGATAGGTGGTAGATTTTTGACATCTTCAGATCTAATGCCTTTCTCTTGCATAGATTTCTTGGCTTCTTGCATATCTCCGGGACTGAGGAATAGAATACCTCTTTTCTTAGGAGTTGGCTTAGGAGGTGGTTCGGGAATAGGCCAAGCATTATCGTTGATCAAGATGTTATTCAGTAGAGTCTCAGCTTGTTCTACAGTTCGTTCCCTAAAAACACAACCGACACAACTATCTAGGTGGTCTCTAGAGGCATCGGTAAGTCCGTCATAGAGGATATCAAGTATCTCGTTCTTCTTAAGAGGGTGATCAGGCAAAGCATTTTGTAGCTGGATGAGCCTCCCCCAAGCTTGTGGAAGACTCTCTTCTTGGAGTTGAGCAAAGTTGTATATTTCCTGCAAGGTAGCTTGCTTCTTATGGGTAGGGAAATATTTCTCACAGAAGTAATAAACCATCTCCTGGGGACTACTCACACATCCAGGAGCAAGAGAGGTGAACCAGGCTTTAGCATCATCCTTTAGAGAGAAAGTAAACAACTTAAGGATATAGTAGTGGCGGATCTTCTCCTCATTAGTGAAAAGGGTGGCTATATCGTGTAGTTTGGCAAGATGGGCTACGACCGTCTCAGACTCATAACCGTGAAAAGGATCAGATTCGACTAGAGAGATTACCTCAGGATCGATAGAGAATTCATAATCCTTATCGGTGATAAAGATAGGTGAAGTGGCAAACTTTGGGTCATATTTCATCTTATCTTCCCGAGATTTTTCCTTCCACTTGAGAAGTAATTTCTCAGCATCATAGGCATCCTTACACGCAAGAAAATGCTCAGCTATCCCTCCCTCCATAATGTAACCCTCAGGTATATCAGGCAATTCATATCTAGGAGAGCTAGATCTAGCAGGAGCAAAAGCAGGTTCTATCTCAATAGTATCGGTTGTTTCAGAAGCATCACGAGCATTGGCAGTAACTCTAGCAATATGAGCATCAAGGAATACCCCTAGTGGAACATCAGGCAAAGTAGTATCTCTAGCAGTATCAAGCATAGCATCATCAGGCAAAATAGCATCTCTAGCAGCATCAGGCAAAGTAGTATCAAGCATAGCATCTCTAGCAGCATCAGGCATAGTATCAGGCATAGTATCAAGCATAGTATCATCAGGCATAGTATCAAGCATAGCATCTCTAGTAGTAGCATCATAAGCATCATCAAGCACAAGCGACATATCAAGATTTCTAGCAGGAGGTGATGTCGCAAACTTACTCATGACTGAAGGTGAATCAAGTGCAGAGCTATATGACAATTCCTTACCTCCCCTCGTAGTTGAGGGCAAGACTTTGTTCTTCGGATCCTTCAGATTCTTCATAGTGATCAGCAAATATAAATTCCAAGTAACTCAGATAATATAGCAATACCTCCCCGGCAACGGCGCCAGAAAAATGCTGATTGCAATCCCCGGCAAAGGCTCCAGAAAAATGCTTCATGTCAACTGTTCTTCCCCTTGGAACGACACGAGAAGAATGCTACTAGCACTCTCCGGCAATCGAAACTAGAAGGATGTTGTTGACGGCCCACCAGTGCATGGGATCATAGCAGTTTTCAAGGGTAGAGTATTCACCCAAATTTGTTAGTTCGCACGACAGGAGGTGAGAGAATACTCTCAAGTATTAGCAGCTGAATATGTCAGGTTAACCACACCTATAAGATTAGTATCTGCAAGCAAAGTATCAGTAGCAAAGTAGTATGATAACAACGATGTCAGAAACGATCTGTTGACACGGCAGACTATTTCTAACGATTGTATCAATGGCGCCAAGTTGCCTCGTGGACGGAAATTGTCAGTTCCCATCAACGACCAGCGATCAAGATTGTAGCAGGTAGTAGCAGTGTAACAAGCAATAGCAGCAGCAAGGAAAAGCAGTAGTGACAACAGTAGCAAGTAGCACCAGTAGCAAGCGACAATAGTAGAAACAGTAGCAGCAGAGCAAGACAAGTAACAGCAGTAGCAACAATAGTAACATCAGTAGAGCAAGACAAGTAACAGCAGCAGTAGGACAAACTTGTAGGCGATGGGTCGGTGATTTGTTTGGATGATATTCATCATGCAACAGTTATAACACGGAGAGATATGTGGCTAGCTCCCGTTCGTCAATGTGATGTAGGTATGCATTCCGTGTGTCGTCATACATGCTTAGGGAAAAGAACTTGCATGGCATCTATTGTCCATCCCTCCCGTGGCAGCGGGGTCCAAAAGGAAACTGCGGGATATTAAGGTTCTCCTTTTAATAAAGAACTGGACCAACGCATTAGCACTTGGTGAACACATGAACTCCTCAAACTATGGTCATCACCGGGAGTGGTTCCGGTTATTGTCACTCCGGGGTTGCCGGATCATAACACATAGTAGGTAACTACAACTTGCAAGATCGGATCTAAAACACACATATATTGGTGACAACATAATAATTTCAGATCTGAAATCATGGCACTCGGGCCCTAGTGACAAGCATTAAGCATGGCAAAGTAGTAGCAACATCAATCTCAGAACATAGTGGATACTAGGGAGCTATCCCCATCAAAACTAACTCGATTACATGATAGATCTCATCCTAATCATCACCGCCTAGCGAGCCTACGAATAGATTACTCACAAACGACGAAGAGCTTCATGGAATTGGAGAGGGAAGAAGGTTGATGATGACGATGGCGACGATTTCCCCTCTCCGGAGCCCAAGACGGACTCCAGATCTGCTCTCCAGATGAAGAACAGGTGGTGGCGGCGGCTCCGTATCGCAAACGCGACGAAAACTTCTCTTTTTTATTTTTTCTGGGACAAAAGTGAACTTATAGACCTGAGGTTGGGGGCGGCAGAGCCGTGTGGGCCCCACAAGCCTGCTCACCGCCACAAAGGGGTGGTGGCGGAGCCAGGGCTTGAGGCCCACTCGCCCACCCCCTCTGGTGGGACTTGGCGCAAATATTTTTCATATTTTCCAAAACTGCTCCCCGTAAATTTTCAGGACGTTTGGAGAACTTTGATTTCTGCACAAAAGTAACACCAAGGCAATTCTGCTGAAAATAGCATTAGTCCAGGTTAGTTCCATTCAAATCATGCAAATTAGAGTCCAAAATAAGGGCAAAAGAGTTTGGAGAAGTAGATACGATGGAGACGTATCAACGACCAAGTTTTAAGACCAGAGGTTGGAAGTGGCAATTATTTTCCAGGATTAGCATGCCCTGAGCCGCCATGATGCCATTTGAGAAATGGATGATTTCTGCAACCCGACGGGTCGAGTGGTGAGCTGACTCATCACCGCGTTGAACACAATGTTGTAGATCCACAATCATCATTGGGTACTTGCAGGTCCCTCGATTTTTTTATAAAATGTTCCTTCAACTCCGCCCAATTATTGATGGAATTGGGAGGTAGGTTCTTCAACCACGTTTGAGCCGGCCCTTCCAACATCATCATGAGGTATTTAACGCATACTGCATTGCTGGCATCAAGCATGTCCATAGCGAGCTCATAACTCTCAATCCGTGCGTCCGGCTCAAGATCTTTCATGTAGTTGGGCACCTTGCGTGGTCCTTTGAAATCTTTGGGCATTGATACGTCTTCATCGTATATATAATTTTTTATTTTTTCATGCCAATATTATACAACTTTCACATACTTTTGGCAACTTATGTGATTTATGCGACTAACCTATTGATCTAGTGCCTAGTGCCAGTTCCTGTTTTTTTGTATGTTTTTTGTATCACAGAAAATCCATATCAAACGAATTCCAAACGTGATAAACATTTACAGAGAATTATTTTGGAATTTATGTGATTTTTCGGAGGTGGAATCAATGCAAATGGGGGCCCACAGAGCCCACAACCCACCAGGGCGCGCCATAGGCCCCGTACGTGCCTTGGTATCTTGTGCCCTCCTCGAACGTTGGTTGGAGTCCTTCTTGTGGCACAAGAAAGATAATTTATGGAAAAAAATCATGTAAAAATTTCAGCGCAGTCATAGTTACGGTTCTCTGGGAATATAAGAAATTTTGAAACACTAGAATGTGGGACGGAGAAGAAGCGCGAAGCAGAAGATAACAGAGAGGGAGATCCAATCTCGGAAGGGCTCCCTCCCCTCCGCTGCCATGGAGGCCATGTACTAGAGGGGGAACTCTCCTCCAAATAGGGGGAGGCCAAGGAAGGAGAATAAGGGGGGGGGGGGCTCTCTCCCCATCTCTCCCGGTGGTGCCGGAGTGCCGCCGGGGCTAGGATCGTGACGGTGATCTACATCAACAACCTTACTACCGTCAACACCAACTTTCTCCCCATCTATGCAGCGGTGTAACAACCCTTCTCCCCGTTGTAATCTCTACTTAAACATGGTGCTCAACTCCATATATTATTTCCCAATGATATTTGGCTATCCTATGATGTTTGAGTAGATCCGTTTTGTCCTATGGGGTAATCGTGATCTTGGTTGGTATGATTTTATATTTTATTTATGGTGCTGTCCTATAGTGCCCTCCGTGTCGCGCAAATGTGAGGGGCCCCCGCCGTAGGGTGTTGCAATATGTTCATGGTTTGCTTATTGTCGGTGTTGCGGGGGTGACAACATCCTAAACGTGGATAAGTGGGTTATGGCGTATGGGAGTAAAGATGACTTGATATATACTTAATGCTATGGTTGGGTTTCATGACCTTAATGATCTTTAGTAGTTGCGGATGCTTGCTAGAGTTCCAATCATAAGTGCATATGATCCAAGCAGAGAAAGTATGTTAGCTTTGCTCTCCCTCATATAAAATTGCAAGAATGATTACCGGTACTTGCTATCGATTGCCTAGGGACAAATGACTTTCTTGTTGACAAAAGCTATCCACTTTTATTACCTTGCAATTTATTCATAGTTTTATTATCGCAAAGTACTCATAGTTTTATTCTTGCAAAATAGTGTCACACCCTGTTTTTCACCACCAATGTTTTAAGTTTCAAAAATCGGAGCTTGTTAAAACTTTTTCTAATGATGTTGTGAATGCTATGAATGACTTGTATGAATGTATGCTTGTTTGCTTGTTGATCCAAAACCCATGATAAATTTATTTTTAAATGAATTTCCAAAACTCTTTTTCTTTGACACGAGATCACCTCTACCTTGCTTGGGTTACACTACTAGGTCATGATGCCTAGTAGCACTCCCAACCAAAGTTCGTGATCTGAACTCAAATACTATTATTATTTACCAAAAACATTAATTAATGATTAAAAACATTATTTTTCTATTTTAAATACATGTGTGTTTCTAAGGCCAGGAATGATATTCCCACAAGGAAAAATGCTTCTCTGCCTTAGAAAATTATGAGTAAAGTCATGGAAACTTAGAAGGACATATATTTTCCATATATAAGATTTTCAACCCTATTTTATATTATAATTATTTGAATAAAACCCTGAAAACCATTCCTGTCTGTTTTAACCTTTTTAGTTATTTCCAAAGGAAATACTCTCAATAAAATCCCATTAAATTACTGGAGCCTCCCCAAGCCATATTTGGTGCCCACATAAAATCTCACCTTGATCCAAGGTGGGGAAGGTCACCAAATGAGCCTAAAACCCTCTCTGTCCAGAATAGAGTTTGAACAACTCTACATAGCAAAGTTTGTCCAATGGGGCTGAAACTTTGCAGGGGTGTTTGGCACCTCAAATGAGGACTCCACACCAAAAATGAGATTTGTAAGACTTTGTTTGGTCACACTCCCTTTGGAGGGGACAGATCTTTCCTCTTTGATGCATTTTCAAGTTTACAAAGCTAAACTTGTTCAATGGAGCTCAAAATTGGTGAAAACCCATACTTTAACACCAAGACCAAACTTGTTAAGTTGCAGTTCCAGTGGTGGAGTGGAAGCACCCCAAACCACTGTCGAACACCTTCTGACAGGAAGGTAAAAATCCACCTAGCCACTGTTTTACCCAATGGCAAAGCCTCAAACTTGGTGTATTAGTGCCTCAGATCAACCTAAACACCCAGTCAACTGGCCCCTCCCTAGTTCAAAGCACAAGTGACAAGAATCCCAATTTGTGCCACAGATCAGGGCTGACAGCACTAGTGAAACCTATCCCCCTTGACCAGCCAGTGCTCTCACTAGCAAACAACGGCTAGAAACACTCCCAGCAACACCCATGACATGAGGGACACGTCTAAATTGCCCCAGAGCGCGCCAGCATTCCGTGGCATGCCAAAACTGCGCTCTGGACGTGCTTTAGGGAGTCACCGAGAAGGGGACGACGCTCCCGGCCAGTTCCAACCTCCCCCGAAGTGTCCAAGACCTCCCCCGACGACCCCTCTGTGTAAAGCAACCGCTAGGGACCCTCCTTTCCCCTGCTAGAGCTCGGGCGACGCGTGCCCGCGCGCACCTGACTCGGCCGAGCATGCACATACACTGAAGCTCGACCCCACGCCTTCTCCCTCTGCGGACGATGCTTCAGAGCATCACAAACCACGTCCAGAGACCGTGGTTTCGCAGCCAGCTCCTCACTATGCACGCACACGTGCCACGGTGAGTCCCCAGCACATCGAGTCGGCTCACCGTTGCGAGCCTGTAAATAGGCCTCCCCGGCGCCTCATCACCCCTCCAGCAGCCTCTCCACGACCACTAGCTCCTCCCTAGCCACCCAATCGAGCTCGCAGAGCCCCAGTGCTCGAGATCGACCGAGGCCCCTCCGCCTCGGAGCTCTGGTCGATCTCCGGCTACATGCCGGCTCCTGCGACACTCGACCCACCAGAGCACTCCCCTCGACACCAGGAACATTTCCCCCAACTGCCCCGAGCGATTCCGTGCCCCTAGCTACCAGTTCAACCACGTCCTAAAACACCTCCGCCACGACCACCTCATCGCCGGCGACTCCGAGCCTCTCCGGCGCTGTCTCGACCACCTGCAGGTAGGCAGAGGCATGCTCAACCCATTCCTGCCCTTAGCTAGGCCCAAGGAGGACGGTAGCCTCACCGGAGTTCATCTCCTCCTCCCTGGCCAGAGGTAAGGGAAGAACCCGACAGGTGGGCTCCACCTGTCGGCGTCCTGGAGCCGCCCTGCACGCAGCCACAACCGCTGACCTCACGGGCCCGCACGTTAGGTTCAAACGTGGCGCGCGCGCGCGCCTGACAGCCTGCTAGCTGGCTGGGCCGGCCTGCTTCCTAGGCCAGGCTTTGGCTTTTTTATTTTATTTTTAAAACATAGACTAAAATGATATTTGTAAAAATAACTACCCGGTGGAAAAATATAATTCTTCCACTGATATTTTTCTACAAATGAGTAGTATTTGATTCTGCCATTGTTGACATTTTTCAAAAACAGAATCTGTTTTATAATAATATAAAGGCATTAAAGGCAATAGTTTGCCCCTGTTTAGTAATTATTAAAAATAATTAGCTAGTAAAAACTAAGAGAAGATATTTTTCAAATTAACAACCTGAATTTAACCAAGTTTTGCAACATTTTTAAAAGTGATTTGTGATCTGTTTTTGTGTGAGCTATTTCTTATTTATTCTATTCTCGATGATAGAATTACCGAGTGACGAAGGATTCGGAGCGGAAGACCTCGCAGACCCCGGATACCTAGCTGACCATGGCAAGCAGCCCTTTGACGATGACTTGAGCATATGAATTGATGCATGCTAGAATAGCAAGTACTTTTCCGTTGCATGTGATCATAGTGCCGGTTCATCATTGGTGTGATGGTACCGAAGGCTTCTTCAAAGCACTTGCATGATGGTGATGTTATACATATGGCTCCTCGGAGCACAAGCATGATGAGCTTGATCCTACCATCTATGAGGATCATGCTACTATCATCTTGACTAGTAGAGTTAGAGAACCATTGCATGAGCATGATGATGAGTTAAATCAAAGGGTTATGAAAAACCCCGTCGGGTGCCACTAATGCCCGAGGGTGATGATGAGATGGGTGGGCACTTTTGGTGAAGTGGTGCACCGGTATTTTGTGTTAGTATGGTTTCGGAAATGGGATTAGATTTATGATGTGTCGACCGTGCCTACCTCACATGTGCGACCACGTTACCCCTTTATGGGTCGGGGCTTTGTTGATTACTCTGGTCGGTACTAGAAAAGAACCACATTACTAGTGGCGGGAGTGATTATCATCACTCTCGTGATGGGGTCGTGCCAGGAAGGGCGACTATGCCATTTTTATGAGTTCCAGGCACACCGTTTGTCCCCGCATGGTTGATATTGTCCAGAGTCGGTGCTCGTAAGACGTACAACATGTGGGCCGGGTACCAATCGAGTGGACCTCCTTGTTTAGTACCGTCAGGGGAAAGATAATGATCGGGTACTTACCTCAGGTATATGTGATATACCGCGAGTCGTGGATGACACAGAAGTTTCCCGGATCTCGTGGGTCCAGCGTACTACCTCTGCAGAGTGTCAAACTATTCTAATAGCCGTGTCCACGGTCAAGGACGGTTGGGTAATCCTGCTTAAACTACGTCCAGCGTTTCTGCATAAACCAAGTGTGAGTGTGTGTGTGTATGTGTGGTAACTGGAGTTACTAGATGAAACGATATGACCAAATTCGGTGACTTGGCACATAGGGTTAACCCGGTGTGTTCAGCCCTTGATAAATGCGATGGCATCTGTAACCTGTTCTACAAGAGTAATTCTTTAGCTTGATGCATATACATGATCATCCCACCAAGTTGCATTTCATCAAAGCTGCATGTTATTGTTGTACTTCACTTTCATTGTTCATATCATGGGCTGTTCGCGAGTACATTCAAAGTACTCATTGGCTTGGCACTGGTTATATTACTGACCAGACATGGAAGGACTGGAGTTTGGCAATGAGTACGTCTTCGGAGACGGACCTGCGATCTAGGACGCTTCCAAGTCAGAATGCGTGTCGGTGTAGGCTTGATGGCATGGACACCCGCTTAGCCCTTATGTGTTTCCGCTACCCGTCGTACCCGTTTAATTTGGCCTTAGGCCCTGCTTGTAAACCCGACCCTTCGGTCATTTGATGTAATATTCGGTATTTGGATGTAATACTCTATTATTCAGTATCTGTGTTCAATGAGCATTGATCCTTGGGGTCACTGGGCACGGCGATCTCGACTTACTAGTCGAGGTCCCCACAGAACTGGTATCAGAGCCATCCTGACTATAGGAAAGCTTAGGTAGCATGGACGTTAGCCGAAAACGATTAGTACACCAGCCTTACACTTAAGATTTTGCACCTAAAACCTTCTGACTCTCTCTCTCCTATATCTTGTAGATGGCCGCCATACCTAAGATGCTTCTGGAGATCGGCTTTCCCCTACTCCTGGTGGATAGTCTTGAGAAGTGCCACGTACGCTGCACGCCCATCTTCCTCTACCACGAGCACTGGGTCAACGTCGACACCAAGGAATATCACGTGGACGTGATAGTGAAGGCTAACGACTCCCCGTCTAGTTGGTTCTTTGAAGGACCACAAATGGGGGAACTGATGCTGGCACTGGAGACAGCCACACGAGAGGCGCTCGTGCATCTCCGTGATATCCTCCCTGAGATGGCTGATGAGCCCGCTAGTCGTCACCTACCTTTTATTAAGGAAGGAGTGGACGGGAGTTGGACGCTCACCCCATCGTCTGAGTACGGGATGCCATTAAGGCTTCACACCTACTTCAGTCTCTCATTCGACACCCCGACACACCTTCTGGTTAAGGAATCAACGAAGCATCTCCAAGAACTGCACCAAGTCAAGGGCCTACTTCACACCGAGAAGATGAAGAATCGCAAGGTGAAGAAAACAGGCACACCTGAAGGAAGGACCGGTGTTGCTACCAGGGGTGGTGTGCTATCGATCCGGGCTGTCCCTCTTCCGGGTCGCCGCCTGACAGCGGAAGAGTATACTGAGCTCTTCGCCGCCTCACCAAAGATACGCCGTGATGTACAACTTCTTTCTTCCACTCCTTTGAAGGAAGAAGACACCGACGAAGACGAAGATCCTGCCGAACCCACCTATGAGACCGAGCAGTCCGCCGCGTAGGATTTCAGCGTAGGCAACCAGGAGTACCCCTGAGCCTAGGGTATCCATGTATCCGATCATTCAAATTATGAGTGTGTATGATGTAAGCCGCATTCTGCCTTAGGCAGCCTGTACGCGACTACGTCACTTGTTTTCAATGAATGCAAATTCCGTTTCCAGGACTTTGGTTTTAAAGACTCGCACTAGCGCACGTTTGGACCCCCCCTCTTACTAGAGAAAACCCTTGTGGTTTCAAGCAAGGTGGAATATTGACCTGTCTGTTCCCATGAGAGGATGGTGAACGCAACCCGCAACAGCACCTTCGGCAACTCTGGCGCCGCCTCCTCAGGTCACCCGCAGGGAACCGAAGGAGAAGCTCACGCTTGAGATCACCATGAGCAGCGTGGCAATGTTCCTCCGCCACCTCCTCCCGAGAACTTGACTATGGCTCAGTTCCTTCAGGCTCTTCGCGAGGAGCGTCAAGCCAACAATGCCGCTATTCAGCAACTGGCTCAAGTCCTAGTGAACAACCCGCCGCAGAACGGGAATGGCAATGGCCGCTCTACTCTCTCCGAGTTTATGCGGATTACGCCTCCCATATTCACAGAGACGACTGAACCATTGGATGCCGATGACTGGATTCACACTATTGAAGACCTCCTTGCGCTGGTCAAGTGCACCGATGAACGTGAGAAGGTCCTTTATGCTTCTCACTGTCTCGGAGGAACCGCCAGGGCTTGGTGGCCAGATCATGCGAGCTGGGCAAGTCATCACTTGGGAAATGTTCAAGGAAGGATTCTGCGCGGCTCATATTCCGCCAGGAATGATGACCATCAAGAAGCGGGAATTCCGAGCCTTGATGCAAGGCAGTGGAACTGTTAAAGAATATCTGCACAAGTTTAACCTCTTGTCGAGGTATGCCCCTGAGAATGTTAACACTGAGGCCGCTAAGGTGGAACGCTTCATGGAAGGGTTGCAGCAGTCCCTGCAATACTAGTTGGTAGTTTGCGACTTCAAGACCTTCAGCGACCTGGTTAACAAGGCACTTATGCTGGAAGACAAGCGTCATGCAATGGAAGACACCCGCAAGCGCAAGCTGATAGGCAGTGGAGGACCCACTAATGCAAGACCGAGACCATGGCAGTCAACACCTGCGAGGACCAACTATCAGCAGCAGCAGTACAAGACCCCGGTATTCCGTCAAAATTATCAGCCTCAAGTCAACACCAAGCTAGTTTCCAACCCGCCGAATAACAGTGGAGTCAAGACCAACCCTGGGTCAGGTCACCTGTTTTGGGTGTGGTCAAACCGGACACTATTCCAGGCAGTGTCCCAGCAAGAAGCCGGATACACCGCGTCCCAATGCACCCAACCCAGGTCAAGGAGCACCAGGAAGAAACCAGGTTCCCCGCAACCAGCAGTTCAATAGCAGGGGGCGGATCAACCACATCACCGCCGAAGAGGCGCAGGAAGACCCAGACTGCATTCTGGGTACGTTCCTCGTCAACTCGACCCCAGCTACAGTGCTGTTTGATTGTGGTGCTTCACATTCTTTTGTTACTCGAAGGTTTGCGGAGAAGTGTGGTTTAAAACCCACTCTACTTTGCGGGCAGATGGCAATTCAAACCCCGGGAGCAGTGTTGAGGACCAATCTAGGGTGTAGAGGGGTCGAGATAGTTATCAACGGGACGAGCTTCTTGGCAGACCTCATTGTGCTTAAGTCGCAAGGCTTAGAAGTAATTCTCGACATGGATTGGCTGGCCAAGCACCAGAGTCTCTTGGACTGTGCCAACAGGGCCATTACCATGACAAGCGACCAAGGGGTCAAGGTCAAGTATGTCTCTGAGCCGGTATCAGCTCAAGTACCTCGAATCAACAGCCTATCCGAGGTAGAGCTCGACCAAGTGCGTGTAGTCTGTGAGTACCCGGACGTCTTTCCTGACGAGCTACCTGGAATGCCTCCTGACCGAGTCATCGAGTTCATCATCGAGCTCATGCCTGGGTCAAGGCCTATATATAAGAAGCCTTACAGGATGGGATCCGAAGAGCTAGCAGAGCTGAAGAAGCAGCTGGATGAGCAATTCAGGAAATGATTCATTCATCCAAGTGCATCACCTTGGGGATCACCTGTTCTATTTGTATCAAAGAAGGATGGTACCATTCGTCTCTACGTCGATTACCGTTCTCTCAACGAAGTCACAATCAAGAACAAGTACCCACTCCCCAAGATAGAAGACCTGTTTGACCGGTTAAATGGTGCTAAGGTATTCTCCAAGATCGATCTCCGATCCGGATATTAGCAGTTGAAGATTCGACCCGAGGACATACCCAAGACTGCATTCGTGACCCGATACGGTCTCTATGAGTGCACTGTCATGTCCTTCGGATTGACAAATGCCCCACCTTACTTCATGTACCTCATGAACAAGGTCTTCATGGAGTATTTGGACAAGTTTTTCGTCGTATTCATCGATGACATATTAATCTTCTCGAAATCCGAAGAAGAGCATGAGCAACACTTGAGATTAGTTCTGGGAAGGCTTCGAGAGCACCAACTGTATGCCAAGTTCAGCAAGTGCCAATTCTGGCTGAACGAAGTTGGATTTTGGGTCATACCATGACGGCAAGCGGATTAGCAGTAGATCCATCCAAGATTACCACAGTGACCAACTAGGAATCGCCGAGAGACGTGAAGGATGTCAGAAGTTTCCTCGGGCTCGCGGGATACTACCGCAAGATCGTAGAGGGATTCTCCAACATCGCTCGACCTATGACTCAACTTTTGAAGAAAGGCCGGAAGTTCGAGTGGACACCGGCGTGTGAAGCGAGCTTCCAAGAGTTGAAGAAAAGACTGACTACCGCCCCGGTACTAGCTACCCCGGACATCAACAAGGAGTTTGTGATTTACTGTGATGCCTCCGGAACCGGACTCGATGGAGTCTTAATGCAAGATGGCAGAGTCGTGGCATACTTGTCATGGCAACTGCGTCCGCATGAGGAGAACTACGCCACCCATGATCTCGAGTTAGCAACCGTAGTGCATGCCTTGAAGACCTGGCGACATTACCTTCTGGGGAAGCGATGTGAAATATACACGGACCACAAGAGTCTGAAATATATCTTCACCCAAAGGGAGCTGAATATGAGGCAACCAATATGGCTTGAGTTAATCAAGGATTACGACCTCAGCATTTAGTACCACCCCGGTAAGGCAAACGTGGTAGCCGATGCTTTAAGACGGAAGGCTGGCACCTTGAACGTCATGCTCAAGGAAAGGTTGCTCGCCTTGTATGAAGAGATGGAAAGCTTCGGGCTGGAGTTAGTCGAACCAGGATACCTGGCCAACCTCGAAGTCAAACCAACTCTGGCTGATGATATCAAGGAAGCCCAGAAGGGACACAAGAGTATTGAAGGCCTCAAGAGGAAGATACAGGAAGGCAAGGCCCCAGGGTTCTCGGTTGATGATCAAGGAGTGGTGTGGTACGGGAAACGCTTATGTGTGCCCAACAAGGCCGAACTCAAGGACTTGATCCTGCAAGAGTCTCATGACACGCCATACTCCATCCATCCCGGTGGTACCAAGATGTATCAAGACCTTCGAGAACGATTCTGGTGGCATGGCATGAAGAGAGAGATAGGCTCCTACATCGCTAAGTGTGATGTATGCCAGCAGGTCAAGGTTGAGCATCAGCGACCTGCTAGGCTGCTACAACCTCTTCAAGTGCCAGAATGGAAATGGGATAAGGTTAGCATGGACTTCATCATTGGACTACCCCGATCAAGCAGGGGTCATGACTCCATATGGGTCATCGTCGACCACTTAACTAAGGTGTCTCATTTCATTCCGGTCAACACCACCTACAGGGGCGACACGTTGGCTAGCCTCTACATTGAGCGCATCGTTAGCCTCCATGGAGTTCCTAAGGAGATCGTGTCCGACCGCGGCATGCAGTTCACCTCAAGATTCTGGAAGAAGTTTCAAGAAGCTCTCAGAACCAAGCTCTCTTTCAGCACGGCTTTCCACCCACAGACGGGCGGACAGACCGAGAGGGTAAACCAGATACTCGAGGACATGCTCCACGCATGTGTCTTCGCGCATGGTGCCAAATGGGAAGACTGTCTGCCATTTGCTGAGTTCTCATACAACAACAACTACCAGTCCAGTCTTCAAATGGCCCCATTCGAGGTGCTATATGGGCGAAAGTGCCGCACCCCACTCAATTGGTCCGAAACCGGAGAAGGACTAGTTTTTGGGCCAGAAGCGCTGCAGGAAGCGGAAAATAAGGTGCAACTTGTCCAAGAAAACTGAAGGCAGCTAAGTCCCGAGAAAAGAGCTATGCGGACTCCCACCGCAAGGATGTGGAGTTCGTTCCCGGAGACCAGGTGTACCTGCGCATTACGCCTCTCAAGGGAACCAAGCATTTCCACGTCAAGGGGAAGCTAGCCCCAAGGTTTATTGGACCCTTCAAGATCACGGCAAGGCGCGGGGAAGTGGCTTATCAGTTGGAGCTACCCCCAGAACTTTCAAGTGTGCACAACGTGTTCCACGTGTCACAGCTTCAGAAGTGCTTACTAGTGCCGAACCGTTCCGATCCTTGCAAGGACATTGACCACCAAGCTGTTGACCTTCAACCGGACCTTACCTACCGCGAGAAGCCGATTCGTATTCTGGATGAAGCAGAGCATTGCACCAGAAGCCGCACCATCAAGTATTTCAAGGTTCAGTGGAGCAACCATACCGAAGCAGAAGCAACATGGGAACCTGAAGACTATGTCCGATCAGAATTTCCAGAGCTATTTAACGCCTAGCTTAGGAATCTCGGGGACGAGATTCTTGTAAGCGGGATAGGTGTGTCACACCCTGTTTTTGACCACCAATGTTTTAAGTTGCAAACATCAGAGCTTGTTAAAACTTTTTCTAATGATGTTGTGAATGCTATGAATGCCTTGTATGAATGTATGCTTGTTTGCTTGTTGATCCAAAACCCATGATAAATTTACTTTTAAATGAATTTCCAAAACTCTTTTTCTTTGACACGAGATCACCTCTACCTTGCTTGGGTTACACTACTAGCTCATGATGCCTAGTAGCACTCCCAACCAAAGTTGGTGATCTGAACTCAAATACTATTATTATTTACCAAAAACATTAATTAATGATTTAAAACATTATTTTTCTATTTTAAATACATGTCTGTTTCTAAGGCCATGAATGATATTCCCACAAGGAAAAATGCTTCTCTACCTTAGAAAATTCTGAGTAAAATCATGGAAACTCAGAAGGACATATATTTTACATATATAAGATTTTCAACCCTATTTTATATTATAATTATTTGAATAAAACCCCGAAAACCATTCCTGTCTGTTTTAACCTTTTTAGATATTTCCAAAGGAAATACTATCAATAAAATCCCATTAAATTACTGGAGCCTCCCCAAGCCATATTTGGTGCCAACATAAAATCTCACCATGATCCAAGGTGGGGAAGGTAACCAAATGAGCCTAAAACCCTCTCTGTCCAGAATAGAGTTTGAACAACTCTACATAGCAAAGTTTGTCCAATGGGGCTGAAACTTTGCAGGGGTGTTTGGCACCTCAAATGAGGACTCCGCACCAAAAATGAGATTGGTAAGACTTTGTTTAGTCACACTCCCTTTGGAGGGGACAGATCTGGCCACTTTGATGCATTTTCAAGTTTACAAAGCTAAACTTGTTCAATGGAGTTCAAAATTGGTCAAAACCCCTACTTTAACCCCAAGACCAAACCTGTTAAGTTGCAGTTCCAGTGGTGGAGTTGAAGCACCCCAAACCACTTTCGAACACCTTCTGACAGGAAGGTAAAAACCCACCTATCCAGTGTTTTACCCAATGGCAAAGCCTCAAACTTGGTGTATTAGTGCCTCAGATCAACCTAAACACCCAGTCAACTGGCCCCTCCCTAGTTCAAAGAACAAGTGACAAGAACCCCAATTTGTGCCATAGATCAGGGCTGACAGCACTAGTGAAACCTGTCCCCCTTGACCAGCCAGTGCTCTCACTAGCACACAACGGCTAGAAACACTCCGAGCAACACCTAGGACACGAGGAACACGTCTAAAGTGCCATAGAGCGCGCCAGCATGCCATGGCATGCCAAAACTACGCTCTCGGCGCGCTACAGGGAGCCACCGAGAAGGGAACAACGCTCCCGGCCGGTTCCAACCTCCCCCGAAGTGTCCAAGACCTCCCCCGACAACCCCTCTGTGTGAAGCAGCCGCCAGGGACCCTCCTCTCCCGCGCTAGAGCTCGGGCGACGCGTGCCCGCGCGCACCCGACTCGGCTGAGCATGCACAAACGCTGCAGCTCGACCCCACGCCTTCTCCCTCTGCGGCCGATGGTTCAGAGCGTCCCAAACCACGTCCGAGACTGTGGTTTCGCAGCCAGCTCCTCACTGTGCACGCACGCGCGCCACGGTGAGTCAGCGGCGCACCGAGTTGGCTCACCGTCGCGAGCCTATAAATAGGCCTCCCCGGCGCCTCAGCACCCCTCCAGCAGCCTCTGCACGACCACTAGCTCCTCCCTAGCCACCAAATCGAGATCGTAGAGCCCCGGTGCTCGAGATGGACCGAGGCCCCTCCGCCTTAAAGCTCCGGTCATTCTCCGGCTACACGCCGGCTCCTGCGACACTCGACCCACCAGAGCACTCCCCTCGACACCAGGAACCTTTCCCCCAAGTGCCCCGAGCGATTCCGTGCCCCTAGCTACCAGTTCAACCACGTCCCGAAACCCCTCGGCCACGGCCACCTCGTCGCCGGTGACTCCGAGCCTCTCCGGCGCTGTCCCGACCACCTACAGGTAGGCAGAGGCAAGCTGAACCCATTCCTGCCATTAGCTAGGCCCAAGGACGACGGTAGCCTCGCCGAAGTTCATCTCCTCCTCCCTGGCCGGAGGTAGGGGAAGAACCCGACAGGTGGGCTCCACCTGTCGGCGTCCTGGAGCCGCCCCGCGCGCAGCCACAGCCGCTGACCCCAGGGGCCAGCACGTCAGGTTCAAACCTGGCGCGTGCACGCCCCTGGCTGCCTGTTGGCTGGCTGGGCCGGCCTGCTTTCCAGGCCAGGCTTTGGCCTTTTTCTTTTATTTTTAAAACAAAGACTAAATTGATTTTTGTAAAAATAACTACCCGGTGGAAAAATATAATTCTTCCACTGATATTTTTCTAAAAATGAGTAGTATTTGATTCTGCCATTGTTGACATTTTTCAAAAACAGAATCTGTTTTATAATAATATAAAGGCATTAAAGGCAATAGTTTGCTCCTGTTTAGTAACTATTAAAAATGCTTAGCTAGTAAAAACTAAGAGAAGATATTTTTCAAATTAACAACCTGAATTTAACAAAGTTTTGCAACATTTTTAAAAGTGATTTGTGATCTGTTTTTGTGTGAGCTATTTCTTATTTATTCTATTCTCGACGATAGAATTACCGAGTTACGAAGGATTCGTAGTGGAAGACCTCGAAGACCCAGGATACCTAGCTGACCAAGGCAAGCAACCCTTTGACCATGACTTGAGCATATGAATTGATGCATGCTAGAATAGCAAGTACTTTTCCGTTGCATGTGATCATAGTGCCGGTTCATCATTCGTGTGATGGTATCGAAGGCTTCTTCGAAGCACTTGCATGTACATATGGCTCCTCGGAGCACAAGCATGATGAGCTTGATCCTACCATCTATGAGGATCATGCTACTATCATGTTGACTAGTAGAGTTAGAGAACCATTGCATGAGCATGATGATGAGTTAAATCAAAGGGTTATGAAAAAACCCGTCGGGTGCAACTAATGCCCGAGGGTAATGATGAGATGGGTGGCCACTTTTGGTGAAGTGGTGCACCGGTGTTTTGTGTGAGTATGGTTTCGGAAATGGGATTAGATTTATGATGTGTCGACCGTCCCAACCTCACCTGTGCGACCACGTTACCCCTTTATGGGACGGGGCTTTGTTGATTACTCTGGTCGGTACTAGCAAAGAACCACATTA
This sequence comes from Hordeum vulgare subsp. vulgare, assembly GCF_904849725.1. Classification (NCBI taxonomy): domain Eukaryota; kingdom Viridiplantae; phylum Streptophyta; class Magnoliopsida; order Poales; family Poaceae; genus Hordeum; species Hordeum vulgare. The sequence continues at coordinate 121,725,751 of NC_058520.1, forward strand.
CTAGTGGCGGGAGTGATTGTCGTCACTCTCGTGATGGGGTCGTGCCAGGAAGGTTGACTATGCCATTTTATGAGTTCTAGGCACACCGTTGGTCCCCGCATGGTTGATATTATCCAGAGTCGGTGCTCGTAAGACGTACAACATGTGGGCTGGGTACCAATCGAGTGGACCTCCTTGTTTAGTACCGTCAGGGGAAATATAATGATCGGGTACTTACCTCGGGTATATGTGATATACCGCGAGTCATGGATGACACGGAAGTTTCCTGGATCTCGTGGGTCGAGCAAACTACCTCTGCAGAGTGTCAAACTATTCGAATAGCCGTGTCCACGGTCAAGGACAGTTGGGTAATCCTGCTTAAACTACGTCCAGCGTTTCCGCATAAACCAAGTGTGAGTGTGTGTGTGTATGTGTGGTAACTGGAGTTACTAGATGAAACGATATGACCAAGTTCGGTGACTTGGCACATAGGGTGAACCCAGAGTGTTCAGCCCTTTGACAGATGCGATGGCATCTGTAACCTGTTCTTCCTGAGTAATTCTTTAGCTTGATGCATATACATGATCATCCCACCAAGTTGCATTTCATCAAAGCTGCATGTTATTGTTGTACTTCACTTTCATTGTTCATATCATGGGCTGTTTGCGAGTACATTGAAATTACTCATTGGCTTGCCACTGGTTATATTATTGACAAGATATGGAAGGATCGGAGTTTGGCGATGAGTACGTCTTCGGAGACGAACCTGCGATCTAGGACGCTTCCAAGTCAGAATGCCTGTCGGTGTTGGCTTGATGGCATGGGCACCCGCTTAGCCCTTATGAGTTTCCGCTACCCGTCATACCCGTTTTAATTGGCCTTAGGCCCTACTTGTAAACCTGACCCTTTGGTAATTTGATGTAATATTCGGTATTTGGATGTAAGACTCTATTATTCAGTATCTGTGTTCAGTGAGCATTGATCCTTGGGGTCACTGGGCACTACGATCTCGACTTACTAGTCGGGGTCCCCACAAATAGTTTCATACTTGTTTTAGGTAAAGCAAACGTCAAGCGTGTGTAGAGTTGTATCGACGGTTGATAGAACTTGAGGGAATATTTATTCTGCCTTTAGCTCCTCCTTGGGTTCGACACTCTTATTTATTGAAGAAGGTTATAAATTATCACCTATACTTGTGGGTTATCAATACCTTTTTCTGGCGCCGTTGTTGGGGAGCAATAGCATGGGGTGAATATTCTCGTGTGTGCTTGTTTGATTTATCACTAAGTAGTTTTTATTTCCCGTTATAAGTTGTTCTCTATCTTTAGTTATGGATATGGAACACGAAACACCAAAAAATTAGTGGTACTTGCTACTTATGGAGATGGGGAACCTCCTAAAACCCTCGATGCTCGTTATGTGAAAAATATTATGCACTACTTTGATAATCCTGAGAAAACCCCATTCAGCATGATAATGGGAGACACGCTGGATCGACGTGAATACTTTAGGGATTATCACTTGACACAAAAAAGGAAACTGTCATGGGATCAAATTGATATGTTGCATTGGTATGCTTGGAATTTATGCCAGAGATATGAATTTACTTGTTGCTCTAGGATGAATGCTCCACACCTTCCCTTTTCATGCAAATTTAATGATAATGAAACCTTGGCTTCTTATGCTAATGGTATATGTGATTACTATGATGTGGAACAAATAGAAGAATTTGTTGCTTTTAAGGGTGCTTATGAAATTGAATCTTTGTTTGAAAAGTTTGAAGATTTTGATGATTCAGATTATAGACCTGAAATTTTTTCTATCCTTAAACATTGCTATGATAATTATAAATACAATTCCGATATTGATGCGTTTATTGAGAAATTCTCCGCTGTCCAAGAAGAGATTAATATTTTGCATGACTCTATGGAAGAAGGAACTGATGAAAGTATGAGATCATTGGACGAAAAAGATGATGAGGAAAGCGAAGGACAAAAGGAGGAAGAGCGGATTAATCACCCGTGCCCACCTTCTAATTAGAGTAACTCTTCAACTCATTTATTGTTTAACGTCCATTCGTTCTTACCGAAGGATGAATGCTATGATAATTGCTATGATCCGGTTGACTCGTTTGAAATATCCCTTTTTGGTGATGCTTGCTATGCTTGTGGCCAAGATGCCAATATGAATTGTGCTATTGGAGATGAACTTGCTATTGTTCCTTATATTAAGAATGAAATTTTTGCTATTGCACCCACACATGCTAGTCCTATTATCTTTTTGAATTCTCCAAACTACACTATATCCGAGAAGTTTCCACTTGTTAAGGATTATATTGATGGGTTGCCTTTTACCACTACACATGATGATTTTGATGAATATAATATGCATGTGCTTTCTGCTCCTACTTGCAATTATTATGAGAGAGGAACTAGATCTCCGCCTCTCTATGTTTCCAACACGATAAAATTGCAAGAAACTGCTTATGTTATGTATTGGCCTTTACTTGATGTGCATGAATTGTTCTTGTATGACATGCCGATGCATAGGAAGAGAGTTAGACTTTTTCATTGCTTGATATATGTTTTTTTGTGCTCACTACCAAATGCCAAATCATTGCTAATTAAAATTGGCTTAAAATTGGCATTGATATACCTTGGGATCCGGGTGGATCCATTACCTGAGCACTTTATGCCTAGCTTAATGGATTTAAAGAAAGCGCTGCCAGGGAGACAACCCGGAAGTTTTAGAGAGTCATTTAATTTTGTTGAGTGCTTTTATAAAGTTTAAAAACAAAAAAAATATAGAGGGGAACTTAAAACTTCATAGAAATAGAAGAGATTGAAAGGTGATGCATTGGTGAAGTGAGGGTCGACCTTGAACACTTGTGTTCATCCTCATGGAAACAATGTAGAATTTTTCATGAATATTCTGACAAAAATAATTATCCCCTTGTACAAATCCATTGTATTATAAAAATAATGTGCCAAGATTTGCCTTTAGGATGGGTAGATTGCTTGTTGGTATGTGCGGTGTAGAAACATAAACTTTGGCTGTAGCGCATGAATTTTTATTTTTTACTAGAACACAAGAAGGTTCTGAAACTTATTGAACAATATTTATATACAATTTTTTTATTTCTTCCAAATGTTTCAGAATTTTTGGAGTGCCATAAGTATGGTAGATGTAAAGATTGCTACAGACTGTCCTGTTTAAGATAGATTCTGTTTTTGATGCATTGTTTTGTTTGTTTTGATGAAACTATCGATTTTTATCAGTGGTATGAGCCATGGAAAAGTTATATTACAATAGATAAAATGCGAAAACAAAATATTAATTGGTTTGCAACAGTACTTAGAGTAGTGATTTGCTTTATTATACTAACGGATCTTACCGAGCTTTCTGTTGAGTTTTGTCTGGATGAAGTGATCAAAGATCGAGGAAGTCTCGATATGAGGAGAAGGAGGATAGGCAAGAGCTCAAGCTTGGGGATGCCCAAGGCACCCCAAGTAAATATTCAAGGAGAGGAAAGCGTGTAATCTTGGGCATGCCCCAGAAGGCATCACATCTTTCTTTAACAAGTATCGGTATGTTTTCGTCTTTGCTTCGTTCATGTGTTATGTGCAAATCTTGGAGCGTCTTTTGCATTTAGTCTTATTTTATTTTATTTTATGCATCATGCTGGTATGAGATAGTCCATGTTTGATTTATAGAATGCTCATTGCACTTCACTTATATCTTTTGAGTATGGCTTTATAGAATGCTTCATGTGGCTCACTTATATCATTTAAATTTTGATTGCCTGTTTCTCTTCACATAGAAAACCGTTGTTTGTAGAATGCTCTATTGCTTCACTTATACTTATTAGAGCATGATCTTTTGTAGAAAGAATTAAACTCTCATGCTTCACTTATATCTAGTTAGAGAGTCAACATGAATTGGTCATTTGCATGGTTAGTCATAAAATCCTACATAAACTTATGGATCACTAAATATGATATGTTTGATTCCTTGCAATAGTTTTGTGATATAGAGATGGAATATGTGGGAGGTACTAGTAAATGGTTGTGGTTAGTAAGAATATTGGTGTTAAGGTTTGTGATTCCCGAAGCATGCACATATAGTCTCTCGTTATGTCGGGAAGTTGGAGCATAATTTATCCTTGATTGTCTATCCTTGTGTGAAGGTCAGGGGCGCGCGATGGTTAAATCCTACCACCCCCCTAGGGGCATGCATAGTAGTACTTTGCTTCGAGGGCTAATAAACTTTTGCAATAAGTATATGAGTTCTTTATGACTAATGTGAGTCCATGGATTGTATGCACTCTTACCTTTCCGCAATTTGCTAGCCTCTACGGTACCATGCATTGCCCTTTCTCACCTCGAGGCGTGATGCAAACCTCGTCGGTGCATCCAAACCCCGTGATATGATACACTCTATCACACATAATCCTTATTATATCTTCCTCAAAACAGCCACCATACCTACCTATTATGGCCTTTCCATAGCCATTCCGAGATATATTGCCATGCAATTTCCACCGCCTCCGTTTGACTTGAGCATTCATTGTCGTATTGATTTGCATGATCATATAGCTGACATAGTAGTTGTGGCTCAGCCATCGTGCATCATTTTTTATACATGTTACGCTAGATCATTGCACATCCTGGTACACTGTCAGAGGCATTCATGTAGAGTCATATTTTGTTCTAGGTATCGAGTTGTAATTTTTATTTCTTTTGAGTTATAAGTAAATATAAGTGTGATGATCATTATTCATTATTAGAGCATGTCCCAGTGAGGAAAGGATGATGGAGACTATGATTCCCCCACAAGTCGGGATGAGACTCCCGACAATGAGAGAAAAAATATATAAGAAAAAATATAAAAAAATAGAAAAGAAAGAAAGACAAGAAAAAAATAGAAAAAATAAAAGAAAAAGAAAAAGATAGAAGGGGCATGCTAGTTCCACACTTGTGCTTCAAAGTAGCACCGTGTTTTTCATATGGAGAGTCTCCTATGTTGTCACTTTCATATACCGGTGGGAATTTTTCATTATAGGATTAGATGCACACCCACTTAGTTTTCATATGGAGCTTTCCTACACTTATAGCTCTTAGTGCATTCGTTGCATGGCAATCCCTACTCCACACATTGATATTAATTGATGGGTATCTCCATAGCCCGTTGGTTAGCCGCATCGATGTGAGACTTTCTTACTTTTTTGTCTTCTCTATATTTACCCCTATCATCATACTCTATTCCACTATAGTTCTATATCCATGGCTTGCGCTCATGTATTGCGTGAGGGTTGTAAAAGCTGAAGCATGTTAAAAAGTATGAACCAATTGCTTGGGTGACACCAGGATAATACATGATTTATACTTTGTGTTAAGAAGACATAGCATGACAAGATTATATGACTTTGTAGGGATAGCTTTCTTTAGCGTTGATATTTTGAAAGACATGATTGTTTATCGGGATGCTTGAGAATTGATGTCTTTATGTCAAATTATAGACTATTGCTTTGAATCACTTATGTCTTAATATTCATGCCATGATTAGATATATGATCAAGTTTATGCTAGGTAGCATTCCACATCAATTATTTTTATCATTTACCTACTCGAGGACGAGCAGGAATTAAGCTTGGGGATGCTGATACATCTTCGTTGCATCTATAATTTTTGATTGTTTCATGCCAATATTATACAACTTTCACATACTTTTGGCAACTTTTTATATGATTTATGCGACTAACCTATTGATCTAGTGCCCAGTGTCAGTTCCTATTTTTTGCATGTTTTTTGTATTGCAAAAAATCCATATCAAACGACGTCCAAACGTGATAAAAATTTACGGAGAATTATTTTGGAATTTATGTTATTTTTGGGAGGTGGAATCAACGCGGGGGACCACATAGCCCATAACCCACTAGGGCGCGCCACAGGCCCCAGGCACACCCTGGTGTCATGTGCCCTCCTCGAACGTCGGTTGGAGCCCTTCTTCTGCTGCAAGAAAGATAATTTATGGAAAAAAATCATGTAAAAATTCAGTGCAATAAGAGTTATGGATATCCGAGAATATAAAAGGCAGTGAAATGCTAGAATCTGGGATGGAGAAGAAGCGCGAAACAGAAGAGAATAGAGCGGGAGATCCAATCTCGGAGGGGCTCCCGCCCCTCCGCCACCATGGAGGCCATGGACCAGAGGGGCAACTCTCCTCCCATCTAGGGGGAGGTCAAGGATGGAGAAGAAGGAGAGGCTCTCTCCCCCTCTCTCCCAGTGGCGCCGGAGTGCCGCCGAGGCTAGGATCGTGACGTCGATCTACATCAACAACCTTGCTACCGTCAACACCAACTTTCTTCCCCTCTATGCAGCGGTGTAACACCCCTTCTCCCCGCTGTAATATCTACTTAAACATGGTGCTCAACTCCATATATTATTTCCCAATGATATTTGGCTATCCTATGATGTTTGAGTAGATCCTTTTTGTCTTATGGGTTAATCGTGATCTTGGTTGGTATGATTGTATATTTTATTTATGGTGCTGTCCTACGGTGCCCTCCGTGTCGCGCAAACGTGAGGGGGCCCCACTGTAGGGTGTTGCAATATGTTCATGGTTTGCTTATTATTGGTGTTGCGGGGGTGACAACATCTTAAACATGGATAAGTGGGTTATGGCGTATGGGAGTAAAGAGGACTTGATACTTAATGCTATGTTGGGTTTCACGACCTTATTGATCTTTAGTAGTTGCGGATGCTTGCTAGAGTTCCAATTATAAGTGCATATGATCCAAGCAGTGGAAAGTATGTTAGCTCATGCCTCTCGCTCATATAAAATTGCAAGAATGATTACCGGTACTTGTTATCGATTGCCTAGGGACAAATGACTTTCTTGTTGACAAAAGCTATCCACTTTTATTACCTTGCAATATATTCGTAGTTTTATTTTCCCAAAGTACTCGTACTTTTATTCTTGCAAAATAGTTTCAATCTTGTTTTAGGGAAAGCAAACGTCGAGCGTGCGTAGAGTTGTATCGGCGGTCGATACAACTTGAGGGAATATTTGTTCTGCCTTTAGCTCCTCGTTGGGTTCGACACTCTTATTTATCGAAGAAGGCTACAAACGATCCCCTATACTTGTGTGTTATCAGGCATGCACTCGTTGAGTAGGGCTAAAGACAAGCAAGGGACCCCTGAGGTCCTACGACCCGCTTCACTGTATGCAGGTGCTGGCTCGGCGTAAGATGGACCCACTTGATCCGCGAGTGCTGCTGCCGCATCTCCTTCCGCGTGACGAGTGGCACATGCCACGTTCACAAGCGTCTGGGCGTTGGTCGCTGGTGGTATGGGCGGGTTATCTTGATGCTTTTGTCAGCGAGCGCTGCTGGACACTGCCGGAGACTCCTCATGGAAACTCTTGGTGCGGCTTGTGTGTGCTGTGGAATGTAGCCGATCATGACTGTAAGAAAATTGCGCATGTTGAACCACAACCGTCTTCAGCATCTTGATGGTGTTCCTAGCTTCCACCTTGATCGGGGTGTTTCCATGAATGGGGAGCGACTCCAGGTTACAGGTAGCATCCAACATGTTTTCTATGGGATTGAGAAGTGGCCTTGCAGCGTTCAGAAACGCTGAACTGATGGCTGGAATGGTGGAGGCTGAACCGGCTGCTGAGTCAGTGGAGGCTGAGCTGGCTCAACATGTAGATCTGCCTATCGAGGTGGGTTATGCTCCACATGTGGCGTGCGTGAGCTATCAAACAAACGAGTCGGGTTAAGGTTGTCTGGAAAACGACTCTGACGCCTCCTCTGGTGCACCGCATCGGAGGCGTCTCGCCGATGCTCAAGCTGCCATGCCTCAGCCTTCAAATGTTCCGTGTCCTCACTGATTTGAGCCTGCCGATCCTTCAGCTGGGCGTTTTCAACGTCAATCTCCCGCTGTACCTTGGCCATCTCCTCACGAAGTTTTGTCAGCTCTGCATTGATTTCCTCCCAATTTTTGGCAGTAATGGCAGTTGTTACGAGTTTTGACATCTCCCCCATCAGATCCATCATGGCTTGGCCCGACGTCTTTACACACATGCTGACTCCATCGGCGGCTGCCGCACCCGGCTGGCCCTGAACCGGCGCGGCCCTTGCCATGTAGATGGTAACCTGGCGAGGTGGCTCTTGATGTCCTTCAAAGATTGCTGCCCCGGGGAAACCCCCAAGCCCTCCGTCATAGAGGGGGCAAATTGGTTTCATGTCTCCCATGGACGACTCACTATCAGAGTTAACAGGGGTATCTCCACCAGCCACTGGCTCACCCAGGAGGCTAACCCCCTGTGTGAAGCCAACGAAAGCGTGACGTCGCCCAATCTGATGCTAGGCGGGTTGAGTGAACCGGGCCGGCTCGATGGTGTTCGTGCTTGTTGAAAAAGACACTACATGAGGCATGGCTACGTACCTCCCTACATGCAGCCGGTCTCCTCCCTGCATGCAACTGCTCTCCTGGCTTGGCGGCTACGCCACTCCCGCATGCAGCCGCGCTCCTCTCCCACGATCGAGCCCAACGCATGCATGCACGACGCAGCCCACGCTCCCTCCGGTTACGTGGGATCCCAACGCCTCCCACACGTTATCCTCCACGATAACCTACCCTTCAGGCGTTCTGTTAGCTCGGGATAAGATCTACCGCATGTATATAAGCTACTGTTATTCATTGAATAAAGTGTGGATCAAAACCTCTCTCTCTCTCATTCTTACATGGTATCAGTTACCGTCTAATCCAATCCTCGCTTCCGCTCTCTCTACTACCGGCATGGCTTGTCCCCGCTCTTCCCACTCTGGCAGGGTTAACCCCTTCACTGTCCTCGAGGCCGCCTCCGCTGCCAGCATCCGCCTCATCAACATACAGGACCATGTTCCCGTTGTGCTCGACCTCCACACCCCCTCCTTCTCCACCTGGCGCACCTACTTCTCGTTGTCGTTCCGCGAATTCCAGATTTGGGATCACGTTGGTGGCTCGGTCGATGCTCGCACTATGCACGACGATGCCAGCTGGATGGGCGTCGACGCCACCATCATCAAGTGGCTCTACCGCACCATCAGCATCGAGATTTTGTCCCACGTCATCCGCGACGAGGACTCGGCGCTCGGCGTCTGGACGTCCATCTGCCAACTCTTCCTCGACAACCAGCTCCAGCACCAAGTGCTTCTCACCACGGAGTTCTACAACCTCTCCCAGGAGGGGATGTGGCTCTTCGACTACTGCCTTCGCCTCAAGGTGCTCGCTGACGAGCTCCGCGACGTCAGCGCCCCGGTCTCCGACGCCACGATGCTCACGAACCTCATTCGTGGGCTCGGTCCGGACTACGCCAACGCCGCCTCCAACCTCAACCTCCTCACGGAACCCACGTTCGCCCGCGCTGTCAACTATCTGCGCCTCGAGAAACGGCGGATGCGCCAGTCGACTCTGCAATGCTCCCAGGCCGCCCTCGCTGCGCGGACCAACACTCCAGTGCCTCCCGCAGCGCCCGCTGCGCCATCTCCTCCGCCTGGCTCCTCTCCACCCGGCCACGCTCGCAAGAAGAAGAGGGGGCCCGACGGCCGCCCCCGTGCCGCCGACACCACTCCTGCCAGGCGCCCTGCTGCACCCTCCGGTCCCGCGCCTGCCCCCTGGTTCGGCGGTGTAAACCCCTGGACCAGCATGGTCCATGCGTGGACCCTTCCTCCGACACGCGCTCCTCACCCGGGCATCTTGGGCTCACGCCCTTCCAGCCACCAGGCTGTGGGGACCCCGACTGGTAAGTTGAGATCGCCGTGCCCAGTGATCCCAAGGATCAATGCTCACTGAACACATATACTGAATAATAGAGTCTTACATCCATACATACCGTTTGATACAATAAATGACCACTTCGATCGAGTCTTACATACATAGGGCCTTAAAGGCCAAAACACCAAACTAGACCAATAGTGGAATTATTGGTTGAAAGCGTGAACCCATGCCATCAGCCTTAACCTACAGGCATTCTGACTGGGAAGCGTCCTAGCTCGCAAGAACGTCACCGAGTTAATCTTCACCGTATCCTGTCTTTCGCACCTGGTCAATGAAATAACGAGTGGAAAGCCAATGAGTACTTTGAATATACTCGCAAACAACCCATGATACGAACAATGAAAGTGAAGGATAACAGTATCATGCATCTTTAGTGTAACTCATCTGGGTGAAATGATCATGTATATGCATCAAGCTAAAGAATTACTTTTGAAGAACAGGTTACAGATATCGACATATCTGACAAGGGTTGAACACACCGGGTTCACCCTATATGCCAAGTCACCGAACTTGGTCATATTATTACTCTCATAACAACACCTTTTTAACACCACACACGCACACACTTGGTTTATGCGGAAACGCTGGACGTAGTTTAAGCAACACCACCCAACTTTCCTTGACTGTGGACATGGCTATTCGAATAGTTTGACACTCTACAGAGGTAGTATGCTGGACCCACGAGAAACGGGAAACTTCCGTGTCATCCACGATTCGCGGTATATCACATATACCCGAGGTAGGTACCCGATCATCATCTTTCCCCTGACGATACTAGACAAAGAGGTCCACTCGATTGGTACCCAGCCCACATGTTGTACGTCTTACGAGCACCGACTCTGGACAGTATCAAGCATGCGGGGACCAACGGTGTGCGTGGAACTCATTATAATGGCATAGTCATCCTACCTGGCACGACCCCATCACGAGAGTGACACCGATCACTCCCGCCACTAGTAATGTGGCTCTTTGCTAGTACCGACCAGAGTAATCAACAAAGCCTCGTCCCATAAAGGGGTAACGTGGTCGTACTGGTAAGGTTGGGACGGTCGACACATCGTAAATCTAATCCCATTTCTGAAACCACTCACACCAAACACCGGTGCATCACTTCACCAAAAGTGATCACCAACTCATCGTCACCCTCGGGAATTAGTGGCACCCGACGGGGTTTTCATAAACACTTTATTTAACTCATCATCATGCTCATGATAATATGCTCTATCTTTACTTGTCAACATGGTATTAACATGACCCTCAAGGGGTAGGGTCAAGCTCAATGCAATGATCTTACTCTACTAGTCAACATGACAGTAGCATGATCCTCATAGATGGTAGAGTCAAGCTCATCATGTTTGTGCTCCGAGGAGCCATATGTATAACATCACTATCATGCAAGTGCTTCGAAGAAGCCTCCGGTGCTATCACACCAATGATGAACCGGCACTTTGCTCTCATGCAACGAAAAGTACTTGCTATACTAGCATGCATCATTTCATATGCTTAAGTCATGGCAAAAGGGCTGCTTGCCTTGCTCACGTAAGTCCTCGGGGTCTTCGAGGTCTTTCGCTCCGTCCCCGAATACTCCGTCTACCATCAACTAACGTCGGAAATAACCATAGTAAGCCACACATCCAGCAGAATAAAAGTGTTCTATGAATAGAATTTTTATTTTTCTTGGATCTCCCTGGTCATAAGAAAAATACCTGAAGCTTCTCACAGGAGATTTGAATCATCAAGGATTTTTGAATAGGTGAAAGGAGCAATAGGTGGCCATTGAATAAGCCAACAGAAATCATTCTGTTAAAAATGAGTGGAGGCACCCATTTAATAGAGAATGATTTTAGAAATATTTAGGAAGTGGTTTCACTGGATTTGGAGATGGTATGAATATTCTAGAGATTTTACAATGAGGTATAAATAGCAATAGGAGCTATTTATTTATTGCAACAGAAGGAAGTCACACAAAAATGCTGACCAGGGTTCTATATATAGGGAAGGATTTTAGAAGGCTCTGGGAGTTTGAATCACTCCATTTGGAGTTTATTTGAATCCTCTAGGATTTTTGCAAGATGGAGTTTTCAATGTCCAAATTGACATTTGAAAAATAATACAACAGGAAAAGTGCTTGGAAAAATGTGCAAGGCACATAGGTGGGTAGAGTTGGAATTTAGGAGCCTGCAGAAATTTGAATCAATGAAATTGGAGTTAGTATGAATTGATGGGAGATTTTAGAAGTTTAAGAAATATAGAAAAAGATAAAAGGGCTCAGCTTCTGGGGGAAGGCTATCTTGCGCCACAATCGCCAGATAAGCCTTTGGGCCGGCCCACTGGCTCGGGCCACCGGCGAGAGGCCACGCGGGAGGCGCCTTGTCGGCATTACACCTTCTGCGCGAGGAGGCGGCCTACGACCAGGGACGCGACCACTAAACGGGGAGGGCCACCCGTCAGCTTCCCCACCCGGTCGATGACACGCGGGCCCCATCTCGGCAATCGTCTTCCACCTCCAGCTGCGCGGAGGCAGAGGGCCCGATGAGGCTCGCCGGCGCTACAGGGCCCCGTTCCCGATGGCCTGGCCACCGGGGCGCTTGCCGGACCTAGCCGCACCTCCCTGGTCGTCTCACTCCCGCCGGAGGGCACCAGGTCGAGGGCTGCACCGGCCGCAGTGGCCCTAGCAACGGCGGCCGCGGAGGGGGCACCTCCGGCCACCCAGAGATGGGCAGGGAAAGTGGGGAGGCTGCAGGAGAGATCTGCAAGGGCTTGGCATGCTCTGGGAAGAGCCAGAAGGGAGGGGAGAGCCGAGGGAGCTTGAGCTCAAGCTCGGCCGAAGCGGAGCCGAGGTGGCCATAGAAGGGGGAGGAGAGCTCAAGAGGGGAGAAGGGAGGGTCCAGGAGGCTCATAGGTAGGAGGGGGTTTGATCTGGAGGACCCAGGGCGCTCGGGGAGGCCATATGGAGAGGGGGAGAGGAGAGAAATCCCGGATGCTCCATGGTGCACCCAGGGCACGACGGCCACGCATCCCTGAGGGCATTGGAAGCTAGCTAGCGTCATGGAGAGAGTCAAAGGATGCTCTGCGGCACGCTGGGACATGCTGGGGCAACCTGCTTCGCCAAGAAACGGTCGGGAGGGGAGAAACTAGGTGCAGAGCACCCGGTTTGCACGCCAGGGTGGTGGTCACCACGGCCACCCACGCCCACAGGTTCCAAACGACTAGTAAAACATGTCTGGGAGGTGGGGCATGCTATCTGGAAAGGGACTCTGGAATTTGGTGACTAGTGGTGTCGGTTTGAACTAGTTTTGACTGCTGCCAAGTTTCTAACAGCAAACTTAGAGCTGACAAAACTGGGTCTTAGGTGGGGATCCTTGGAGAGAAATTATGTCTGGCAGTGCTAGGCATGGAAGGACTTTAATACTGCAAAGTTTCAGATCAAACAAATGAGGGTAGATACTACTTGCTGTTCAAAGCCATGATTCAGCCAGAAATCCATTTGAAGAAGTGCTGCTCATTTTTCCCACATGAGCATGCCATAACTTGGTTCTAAATGAAGCCTTGGCATATAATAGATGCTCTGGAAAGAGTTGGGGGTGATAGCTTAAGCAGAAGAATGGAAAGAAGGGTAAAACAGTGCCGCCAAGGGTGAAAATGAGAGAAACTTACAAAGGGTCCTTCCCCAATAATTGACCAGTGGCCATGGGAAAGTTACCGGAGGTAAAATATGACTATGGAAGGCTGTGGTAGAAAGTTGAGCTCGAGGAATAAAGTGGAAGGGGCAAAAGAAGCCAAATTAGTGAGTGCACACAAGGTGTTTGATATGTGGTTAGGCCATCAGAGGAATGCCAATGGCTATGAAACTTAACAGGGTCAAACAATAGATGAAAATAGGCTTGCACACCAAATTTGGGATTTGCTCGAGTAGTTTTCCAATGTAGACTTGAAAAACCCTAGAAAGGGGCAGAAATGGGTTTCTGCTTAGAACCCTATTCAAATAAATTCCCACAAATCCAATATTTGGTGTAGGGGCACTATTTGAGCATTAAGGCACGCACAAAAAGTTTGAGGTCAATTGGGCAAACTTTATAATGTAAAGTTTGTCAAAGTCAGAAATCAACAAAGAGGGTTCTGAGGGTCTTAGGACAAGTTCCTCTATTCTCCTTGATGTACCACTTGGTGTGGATGCCTCATTGGAGTACTGGAACATGTCCACCAAATTTGAGCACAATTGGAGACACTTCACAATGTAGAGTTGCTCAAATTTGATTCTAGACAGGTAGGGTTTTAGAGTGATTAGGGGAGTCAAATCAACTTGGACTGAAATGAAACTTGGCAAGATCATCAAGAATATCATAGGTGACATGGTAGAATTTTACTGGAATTTATTGAGAATATTTCTTATAGAAATATTCCAAAAGCTTGAAATAGGCAGGAATGGTTTTGAAGGGGTTTTCCCAATATTTTGAACATGACCATGTGTTGAAACTCATAAATATGGAATAAATATATCCACTGAGTTTCCCTAAATTTTCTGAAATATTTTTAAGGCAATAAAAATAAATTTCCTTCATGGGAGACCATTTCTGGCCTCACACAAAGGCTTTTAAATAAAATAATAAAATAACTTTTAAAATAATAATATGGTGGTTTTTGTAAGTCATTTTGATAATGGTTTTAAATAAAACAATTGGTGCAAAAGAAACTCCCTAATTTGAAGACTTGTAGTACAAACCTCATCTCAGGGGTTTGAAATTTTAATTCAAAGAAATGCTTTTTGATGAAAATAATATTTGGTGAAAATAGATATTTGTTCTAAACACATGGCATGATCATTAGGCACGAGATCATGGAATGAGGAGGTGATTAGGAGGATGGCAAGAATTAATGGGGATCAATCACATGCATTTAAACAAACAGGCACACAATAGTCACTCCAAGCATCACAAGCATTCACAAAATTTTTTAATTGGTCCTAAATTTTGAAATAAGTTAATTAGTCACGGAAGCCAAAAACAGGGTGTGACACAGGCTCTGCTGGCCGCCCCCTCACCTGGTGGCTACCCCTCGCCGCCCCCAACACATGGCCTCCAGCGCCCCCCGCGCACTGGCTCGGCCATTCCAGCGGCCCGTCTGCGATGCCCGACCCTGATCTACTGGCGGCTCTGCACCAGGCCCCCTCGCCGGCCACCTACTCCGGCAACGGCGACTGGTTCATGGACATCGACGCGTCCTCCCACATGGCGTCTCACCCCGGTATCCTTTCCCACTCCCAACCCTTTCCTACTTCCACCCGAATCATGGTCGGGGGTGGCTCTTCTCTTCCCATCACCCATCGCGGTGCTCTCTCCCTCCCCTCTTCCTCTCCCATTAAGCTTTATGACGTTCTTGTCTCTCCCCATCTCGTTACTAATCTCGTTTCTGTTCGTGCTCTTACTCGTCAGAATTCCGTTTCTGTTGAATTTGACCCCTTCGGTTTCTCTATTAAGGAGTTGCAGACCAAGACGGTGCTCCTCCGCTGTGATAGCCTCGGCGACCTCTACCCGTCGCTCCCCAACCGTGCTCCCGTCCCCCTGCTCGCTGGCGTCGATCTCTGGCATGCTCGGCTAGGGCACCCCGGCGTCTCCACTATGCATCACCTTCTTCGTAGCGGCTCCTTTCATTGTAATAAAAGTGCTCCCCATTCTTGTTCTGCTTGTCGCTTGGGCAAGAGCACCCGTCTCCCTTTTTCTTCTTCTACTCATGTCTCTAGTTTTCCCTTTGAATTGTTGCATTGTGATGTATGGACCTCTCCGATAATAAGCAATTCTGGTTTTCAATACTACCTGGTTCTTCTTGACGATTTCTCGCATTACGTCCGGACTTTCCCGCTCCGCAACAAATCGGATGTACTCCCTACGCTCACTTCTTTCTTCGCGTTTGTTCGTACACAATTTTCTCGTCCCATCCTCGGCCTCCAAACTGACAGCGGGCGCGAATTCGACTACCATGGCGTTCACTCCCTGCTTTCCACGCACGGCGCCATCCTCTGCCTCACATGCCTGTATACATCCCAGCAAAACGGGCGTGCCGAGCGCGT